>NC_133539.1:78620000-79317083 GCF_048773025.1 Camelus bactrianus
AAGTGAAAAGACAGGGACACAGGAATTCTATGTGTTTCTCACTTTCTTTTTTGTTCTGTTATTTGGAAAAACTTCTGTCTTTCCACTGTAAATAGAACAAGAAAAAGTATTAAATAATTTTGATGATAGAGAGAGAGGGACAAAAATTGAGTTGCCAGTGGAAAGCAAAACAAAATGAGTCCACCTTGTATATCCTTCCACCATGCACACCATCAATTTTCTCCCCAGACCCTCCGTGTGCCCACAGTGATACTGTGGTTGAGCATCTGAGAACAAGATACACCGTCCACACCTCCCTGCCTTTGCACCTACATTTCCCTGTCCTGAAGATGCACCAATACATACCACAGATAAATATATCCATGATACACGATATACCACGGATCGCTCAAGACGCAAATCAGCCCAGAGGTCACTCCTCTGAGCCACTTTTCCCTGGCAACCCTGACCCCAGCACCTGTCTGGGGCTACATGTTCCTCTCACAGTGATGCAGTTCATCTGCAGGCAGAGGTTACAAATGTGAGTGCAGGAGTCAGATCAGCCCTGGCAGACTTTATATTTGGCCAGAAGGTGTTGTTTTCATTTTAAACTGGTCCGATTTTTTTATATTATGTGATTTACCATAAAGTTCCAGATTTCCAGCTTTGCTGGAGAAGAAAAAAAGATCTGCCACATTTTCACATGGCCAAAGTAGTTTGGAGCAGAGCAGCACCTGTGAAATAGGCAGGCGCTGTCAGGTCAACCACCCTCCCTCGTCTCCCCACTCTGGGTCTATCAGCTTTCACTTAGTATTATATTTATAGAGTACGTGTGTGCGTGCATGCACATGTTCCCGTTGTTGTCACAGAGAGCTATTTGTTTGTGCCTAGCCCACTCATCTTATTTTTGCCATCCTAGCCTGTAAATTATTTGACTTTGATACCCACCAGGCTATGGGAACATGAACGTCTCAAAAAATTTAAATACATACATCATTTATTCTTACCATTATTTTTATTATTGAAGCTAATTTTAACCATGACTTCTTCATTACCTCACTTCAAGCTCATTTTCATTGCAACTAAAAATACCTATTTATCCCCTCCCCAGCCGTTCTCCTTCTGTTTAATGTGTTAAACTTGTAATGACCAAAATAGAGGCTGTCAGAAGGTAAAGCGATTGATAATTCTCAATCTGGTTAATTAATCCGTATATAAAGAAGTTAGTTTAAACAATGTCCCATGTTCTTACCTTGCTTCCAGATAACTGGCTCCCTGCCCAGGACTGAACACAGAAGGCCCAGCAAAGCACCAGAAGTTCTACCATAAGCTTCTGGAATCAGCTGACAACCACATGGTCCTCTGGGAAGTCAGAACTCTGTATAATTGCCTGAAACTCCTCCAGGCCTAACTAGGCTTGATTTCTGTGACTAGTGGTTCATTTGCTCAATCTGTCTGATGGCTCACCAGGGAAAAACAGGCTTTTCATCACTGGTAAAATGAGAAACATTACATTAAAAAAAAAAAAAAGAATCAAACTTTCTCCAGTATCTGTGAAAGGTACAGAAGAGAGCATGTATTTATGTTTAAATACTGATAAAAAGAATAGTGAACATTACCTGATCATCTATTCTATGCCAAGGTCTGAGCCTACATATTTTTTCATTACATTGCCCAATCTTGAGCGAGGTGATGTTATTCGTATTCTTATACATGAGGGACCTGAATCTTCAAGTAAAGGTGAAACACAGTGCCTGATATAATAGGATTAGTAACTTGAAAGTCTGGGATGTATACCTATGTACGTTTGATGCCACTCGTGTATTGATTTTACTAATCTATGCTGTGTCTTCGCCCAAGCATTCAAATCTACTCATTCCCAGCCTTCTTAGGGGAGAGAAGTCTTAGTTAATGAGCCAATGGGCCATAAATCAGTAGTTGATGAGAAATCTGCAAAGCATAACCACACTGAAAAGCACCACCACACTGAAAAGCACCTGAGGTTGTTTACCTGGGGAAGAGAAGAAAAAAGACCTAACTGCTGTTTCTGAATATTTGAAGGATGAATCAGTTATTTGGGGCCTTCAACTCCATGCAATTTGTAAAAGAAGAGCTTTCTATGAAAATTAATACCAAATTATAAATGCATAATTAGTTTTTAAAGTGAATATTTAGAATGACCAAAAATCTCAAATTTTTAAAGTGTGAACATATACCACATTTACTTAAAAACCCAGAAATAATATATTATTTTTATTAATTAATTGCATGGCACACATTTATAATACTCTTTTCCCTACAATTTTTGCTTCTTATTCCTGATTACCTCTTTAATCACTCTTTGGTGATGATTTTGTAATATTTTCTACTGAGAGAATAGAGAGATAATTCGTTTTTCTTGGCATGGTTGATTGAAATTTAGTTTTTTATTAATGATATCTTAGAAAGGTTTCTGTCAGTTTCACAAGTCATTATTGAAAATACCATATAAATGTTTAAGTTTGTTAGCAAATTAGGGAAAACCTCTGTCAAGTTTCTTTGGTTTATGAGCTGTCACAGATGTACTCAGTGTTCATAATACTGCAACAGTTTTATATGCTACAACCACAAGAATCCAGAGGAATTCTATTTTGTGTAATTCCCATAGAAAACAAAAGATTATATATGGCATTTATAACTGTATATAATTCATTATAGACTATATTCCTGAGATCAGAAAATGTAGCTAGAGAAGCTTCCACTTAATTTTACACACCTAACGATTGGAGAAATTTTGATCAACTAGCTTCTGACTCCATACAAACATCCACTACCCACATACTTCTGGTGTGAGGCATCTTAGGACATATTCATATTACGGTAGGGCCTCTGGCCAAAGAATAACACCTTTGTGTTCTAGCAGAGTGAGCTGTAGCAATTGTCCAAAAATCTCCCTATGCATTAGAATGGATAGCAATAAATTAAATATACATGAAAATTCCTGAGAGCCCTATAAACATATTGCCCTAAACCAAACTAAGTGCATTCTCAACTGGAGCTCCCTATAATCAGATCTCAGACTGTTCTAGCTGCTCCAACACCGCCTAATATGAGGGGAAATACAATGCAGGAGATGTTGGAGGGGAAAGAGAGGTGTCCTGATTGACTGTGGTTAAGGTATCTTATTTTTTGCTAATCTATGACCTTCAGAACTATTTCTGGGGCCCCTTCCAGGATTTTGGAAGTCATTCATGCACATGAAAAAGCTAAAGTTGATTGACTTCACAGTAAATCTATCTCTGTTGGAGGGTTATTTTATAGATGAGGGACACCTGTGTTTTGTGCTTTTCTGTAGCGCATGGGACTGCATTGTTTGGGACAAAAATTATAGGGGAGAGCTTTCTGGTTCAGTTTTAGAAAGAAATTTGTAATGAAGAGAGGTGTCCAACAGCATAAGGGGCTGCATCAAAAAGTTGTGAACCCCTGTTGCTGAGAGTAGTTGAACAGAAAAGCTCTATGATATCAAGAAGAGACATGTTCTGAATGAGAAGTCAGGCCTGGAATACGTGCGTGAGTCTTACAATGCTGTCACTGTGATCTTTAGTTTTGACATATTAGCTCCTCTTTGCTCATTGTTTATAAAACTTGGGGTTAAAAATAAAGCTAGGACTAGGAATAAATGTCTAGTAGAATAGAAATAGTTATTCAAAGAAATTCAAAGTCTTATATTGAATTGTATTATTTTTTCTCTTTAATTCAATGGCTCCTTTAAATAAAAAGAAACAAAGACACAAAAATAGAAAAAGAAGACTTTTTACAAAAAAACCCTTAAAAGCAGATGGGGATGGGACTGATAAGTTTGAAGTGAGGAGTAGAAGGCTGAGTCCCCTCCTCTTCCCTGTCATCCTGCAGGGACCCTCTTGGACTCCACCAGAACTTAGAATTTAGTTTCCTGAAAGTCAGTGGCTTATTTGCCACAGACCAACTGCCTCCTCGTGAATCTTTTACTATCCATGTGAATTTCTGTATGTGAAGCATGTTTGTAGTCAACCTTAAAGCAAAGGGACTTTCGTGAAAGATCTCACCAGGGTTTCTTAAACTGGGGCGCACACTCCAGGTCTGACAGGTCAAGGGAGGAAGTAACAGGACCTGCAAGATAAAGGGGGCATGGCTTCCTAGCACATCTGTTTTACTTGACGTTAAGTATATGCTATTTTGATATTCAGATAAATACAACAACAAATACAACGTAATATATACAGAATTTTTTAAGCTCAAATACATAACTTTGAAAATAATTCTAGCTACCAGAGGCAGTTGCTGTTAGGACGCCTGGGCCATCACAGAGATACGTGTTTCATTCTTGTCTGAAGTTAGAGGTATTTTAGGGAGAAGCCCTGCATTAAGCTACTAGGTTCAGAACTGGGCTGGAAAGCTTGAGATATGGCTCCTGTCGCTGCCCCAGGAATGTCTGACCATCTTAAAGTCAGAGGAAATGGCATCTGTCCTCTGTATCTGGCTACAAAGATAAAAATCAATCCAAGTGATTTGTATTAAACAACTTCAGAGTTCTTGGCATTTCAAAGGACACTATGGGGTAAAGACGTATAACACAGCGTACAGTCTGTGTCCTTTAAGAGCCTGCAACCTGATACTGACAACAGAGACCAACCAATGACTAATCCGAAATGGTTCTCAGATGAAGGAAACCCAGGGAGCTTCATTTTTGAAGAGCAAGATGCAGTCCCGAACTTTCTGGGAAATAAAGTTACTATAGAAATATATGGAACTGTTTTATTACTGCTAGTGAGAATGGAGCTACCCGAAATCTGAAGCAAATGTTTCCTGATAAGACTATTTTTAAAAGATAAACATGCATGAGAGCTAGAAAATAATTCTAAAAGGCTGATTGACACTGGAGGTAAACTGGGGGTTTATAAGAAGCTAAAACCTCTTCCTGTAAAATGAAAATCCTACATGCATTACTCTAAGGAAGGTGATAAAACATTTCTAATCTTCCTTTGGAAAGTATTTGTTTTTAATTGTGTTACTATGTGTTCATATCAATTTTTACGAAATTTCAAGAGCTTTTGATAAGAATCACATTATCATATTTTCATATAAGGTGTTTGTAGGAATATTGTGTTGAGTACCCTATAACAAAATAACCAAGTAATTCTAAGACTTATTAAGATTGTAGGTAATTTTGTCATTTTATTTGATTCCTTGTGGATTATCCAGTCACTCAATTTGTTTCCTTTTTTTTTCCAGATGTCTGTTTCCTATCTCTAATACTCCTACTAAAGGAAATTTTAAAAAAAAGCTAAAGTCAAATTTATCAGCTTTAAGTTGGTGTTTTGTAAAATGCCCAGTGACTAAAAGCATGGACTAAAATAAGATCACCACATTTTGCATCATCCATGATAGTTTTCTCCTCAAATATATCAAAAGCCCTGGGATATTCGATGTGTGGTTTGCTCCCAGGTCCGCTAATACCCCAAGGCCTGTGGCTTAGGCACATCAATGCACTGCTAATCACTGAGCCGGTTTTAGAAAAAGTCCAGTGCTGGTTTGCGACAACAAATACTATAAAATGTAAGCAAACGGCTGTTAGGGCTGAGAGAAAAGCAGCTTGAATAAGACAAAATCAGGAAGGTTCTAATAAATAGTGGTTAAAAACAGGAGTTTGGAAATCCAACATAACTGAATTAGAAATCAAATTCTGCTGCTTGGGTTACCACAGCATGACCTTGGGCAAATTTTCTGTGAGTCTCAATGTCCTCCTCGGTGACACCATATCTCAGATTATTAAAGGAATAATTGGGGGTGTGTGTGTGAATATAATATTCCGAAGAGAATAATACTACATGTAACTGTTTTCACATGTGTGTATGTATCTATAGGAAAAAATTTTGGAACTGAAAGTTCTGGCTAAAAATATATACGCACTTGTATTTTTGGTAAGCTTGGCCAAATTGCCTTCCATTCAGGTTATAGCGATTTATACTCCTACCATCAATGTATAAAAGTATTTATTTCCCCATACTTTTGCCAACATAGGTATCACACATTTTAAGATATTTGTTAACCTTATAGGCAAAAAAGATGTCTTTCTGAGATTTAATTTGTACTTCTCTAATTAAAAGTGAAGTTGGTCATCTTTTAATATAGCCAACATATATATGTACATATTTGGAGAGAGAGAATATCTATCTATCTATCTATCTAATCACTGAGGTGCTTGTTGTATGTCATACCATCTAAAGACATTTAATCACAGTCCACAGCCATATATCTTGCCAATGAACAGGAAAATTAATAGGCCCAAATTTTTAAAATAATTTACAGGTCTAAATGTCTGCTTTGCATTTGAATGCTGAATTATATCTCCCTCAAAAACCATATGTTGAAGTCCTAACCCTCAGTACCTCAGAATATGACCACATCTGGAGACTGGGTCTTTACAAAGGTAAGTAAGTTAAAATGAGTTCATTAATGTGGGCCCTAATCCAACACAATTGATGTCCTTATAAGAAGAGTAAATTTGGACACAGACTTTCTTTCTAGATGAAGAATTGAAGCACAAATTATTAAATAGTGTCACCAGGGCAAATTCAGTGGTTAATGGCTGAGCCCGGACTAAAATCAGCCAAGTTTTTCTCTCTTCAGCTCTAGTGCTGACTTTAATAAGACGACTGGGTTCAAAACCACTGTTAGAGAACTTAGGGAATTTTTCCTACTATAGTGTTTTAAAGGTAACAGAAAATATTCTGGAAAAAAATTCTCATTCTTTGGAAATTTTCTAAAAGATTGAAAAATATAACCATAAAACAACCTTTTACATGAGTGGTAAATAGATTCTTTGGACTGAATTATGTCCCCTCAAAAAATTCATGTTGAAGTTCTAACCAGTATCTCAGAATGTGACCTGACTTGGAGATAGGGTCTTTCTTTACAGAAGTGTTTATGTTAAAATGGGCCAAATCCAATATGACTCGTATTCTTATAAAAAGAGGAGATTTGGACATAGACACAGACTGAGGGAAGACCAGGTGAAGACACAGGGAGAACACGGCCACCTGCAAGCCAAAGAGAGAGGCCTGGAACAGATCTTTCCCTCATGGTCCTCAGAAGGAACCAGCCCTGCTGATCCTCTTGGTCTGAGACTTCTAGCCTCCAGAACTTGAGAAAAGCACTTTCTGTCGTAGTCTAAGGTACTTTGTTACAGCTGCCCTAGCAAGTTAATACATTGCCTAAACTGACATCCTTGCTGAATGGACAGCCACTTACTTCTGCAAACAGCTGAGCCCAAGGATGTTCTAAAATGTGGGTCAAAACTCTTAAAATAGTTTGGTTCCCCTCCCGCACAAGCCAAAGAAAACTCAATTTTGTATTTTCTATCTCCTAACGACAAATCGTATGAAACATATTCAACACGTGGTAGAAATACATCTTACGAATGTCATAGGGCATGTCTGACTCTTTTTCATCTTGGATAATTATTGAAGCTGGAATTACCACACATTTGTCTAAGGCATAAAAATTTTTTTGAACAATGTACCCATAGACCACCTCTTTGTGAGAAATATAGCTTTGCAGTCAAAATTCCAGGATGAATAAATTGCAAAATATACTCTAAGTAATGGAAAGAGTTGACCTGATGTATAATTATATGTAAGCCAATTACATTTTGGAAGATAGCTGCCAAAAATTACTTTTGTTTCAGAATAATTGATGTTAAAGAATTATTACTAATAGTAGTAGTTAAACTGGACATGATTATTAGCATAATTCCTAGACACACACACATATAAATTATATCATCAGAGTATAGGAGGACACATTTTTGTATATTTTGTGTATTTGTGGAAGATGAAAATATCCTTAATAAGGTTCATTTTGAATCCCCCAAATGAACTTGCTGAAATTGTCACCCAAATAGAATCAAAATCCACAAACGAACACAAGACTCAAGTTCTAATCGAAGTGCTGGTAACGCCCCTTCAAATAACTTTAAATGACCTTATGCTGTCTTGGGACTTCTGGAATCAATATAAAAGCCTAGCATCCTTTCATCTCACTTCACAAAATGGCCCTTAATTGTTCCACTAAGTTGGCCTAAAGAAGATAAACTTGTAGGATCCCATACATAAAAATCATGCACAAGATACACACTTAAATATTTACCCAGACTGATAGTTTTCAGCCTTTCCTCTGTGCCCACAACATTCACATTGTGATTAAACTTCCATGAGAAATAGCTCTCATTACAATGCAGTACAATGGGGTGGGGATGGCAGAGAAGGGCAAAGGTCATGCTTTCCCTATATTAGACACTAAATATCTGTTGAAGAAATATTTAATACTATATACTTACATAAAACTCTGAGAACTTAATATATGTTGTTTTCTACTTTAACCATTTTAAAAGCAAAAGGGTTAGTAACTATGGAGATAGGAATGTTACCTGGCTGGTAGTAATATCTGTACAGATAAGACTCAGGAAAATATGATTCAGGAAAATAAGTAGTTTTATAAAATTGGTAGAGAAGTCCAAGAAATGTCAACTAACTTATATACTACTTAAAATATTATCTATTTACCCTCTTTAATTGTTATGCTAATATAAAATGTCAATCTATTTTCCAGTGCTTCTTTTCTAAGTTATGTATCATGTCACTTACTTGAATATGATGCTGTGAAAATATTTTGTATAAATTGACTCATTGTAAAGACTTGACTGAAAATTCTTGGGACCTCTATAAGCATTCGGTCACTATAGAAAGGTGAACATTCAAAGCATTTTATTGTGCTATTATAAAGTGAAATTGGTAGAATCTGAAAATATTAATAATTCAAAGATAGAGCCCTAGGTTTTTGCCATATTATTTTAGGTTACATCCTAGTGTGCTGGACAGAAATTTCATTGTCTATATACATAAATTTTGCTACTTTCACACAGTAGAAGCTGCTGCTACTATATTGTAACAACCAAAAGGAAAACTATAGTCCAGGACATTTTTAATGCAAATGGAGAATACAGATATATCCCTAGTACCATTTCCATATCTGACTACATATTATATTGCTCATTTTGATTTCCTACCTGCTTCAAGTTTACAATATTGATTTTAGTCAGCTTTTAAAAATTACCTCCATGCAAAATATTTATTTACTTATTCAACACTCATTCAACTTTTCAAAATTACTGGGGCCCCATGAGGTAAATGTGCAGTTGAAAAAAACAAAATAAGAGACATAATTGGTCAACATATATGAGCAAAGGTTTACAGACAGCTGTGGTTGTATAAATTATACTTTTTTAAAAATCTTTTTAAAAATTTTTTTAAATTTTTTAAATTTTTTAATTTATTTTATAAATTATACTTTTAAATATCATTTTAAAAACTCATAACACACAAGCTGAAGGTCTCAAAGTATAGATGGATTACATAAACACAAATACATAAAAACACACATACACAAACACAGACACCCCCATATCACCACCACCACACACAACATTTTTTACTTTTTTTTAATGAATATAATTTTTGAAAGTAGATTATTAAAGCTTTCTCTAAAGCAAATCCTGGTTTTCCATCATCTTCCATTAAATAACTAGAGATGCTTCTTTATAGGAGAAAATAATCCACCAAGTGGAAATGTGTAATGATAAAGGTATCAAAAGTGATAGCCAGATTTCTGAAAGGCTGGGAGCTTCAGCAAGCTTAACTAATTTACCATATGCCTCTTCAAAAAGGGGAGGTGTTCTAGTGACTTTCTTTTGCAGCATTTTCTCAATTCTATGATGCAATATTTATTGAACACAATATCTGGCTCACTTATTTTCATAAATGGAGGTATCCTAAAAATTTTTGAAGTCTGCTAGAAAATAGTTTTGACTTCTTTTTGTCTTTTCTTTAATTTGACCATTTGTGTCTCTGCATATTATATTAGCAGAACTGAATAGCCACATAACACCTTCCAAGAACATTTCAAGTCAGATTCAGCGAAGTCTTGTTTAATGATTTTTTTGACCTCTAACTTTTATATCATGAAGAATGAATTCATATTCTATTTTGTTATTTCATATATGTTAACTCCTCTAATGAATTTATGTTAAATGTTAACTGTACATTGGAATTATAATTTGTATTTTTTTATTAATCCTTAGAAAATTCAAAACATCAAATTATTTGTTTTCCATTAATGTTTCCACATTCTAAAAAAGAACCCTGCACATTTCATGTAAATCTGTTTTTTTCTTTTAATTGAAGTATAGTCATTTCTTTTTAAGGATTATGCACCAATACAAAAATTCAGAAGGCAGGTATTTTTAGTGGACAAATATAAAATTCTATGCCTTGGAGGAAACCACATAGTAACTTAGTTTGGGCTTCATGTTAGTGATGAATTCCACTGCTGCTATTGTGTGTGCATGTGTGTATGTATAAAACAATGGAAATAAAATGAGATAAGCAAAGTATTATTTTTAACTTAAAGGCTACACAGAAATTTAACTCTCATTTCAGATTTATTTTAATTGAAGTTATCTTTATGAGAATGTTTCGAATCTCAGTAATTACCTACATAGTCTAGCTTAAAAGGAAACAAAAAGTAAGGCCCAATATTAAAAAAATTATATGCAAAAGAGAATGAGAAAAAGAAAGAAAGTTTTTATTGTTAAAATCTGTTCTGCTCATTTCTACTTGTAGTATTTGGACTATTTACATATAATTGCAAACTACAAATTCATGGAAAAAGACTTACTGAAGTTATTAGCATGGCCACATGTAGCACAAGCAAATTATAAAAGAAAAATATATACAGTGAACAAGCAAAACAGAAGAATATTTTAACACAAATTAAATTCTGCATACAGTGAATGTCATATCTGATAAAATGGGGTGGCTATTATCCTTATGCTTTGACTCGGACACAGTTGAGTGCATTGTATGGGCAGAAACCAGAACCTATTACTAACAAATGTAAGTCTATCCAATAGAGTTATTAGTGTTCTTTCACTTCAGTGTGCAATTTCTGTATACGTTTTTGCTAACGAGAAGCAGAAGTTGAATATTTCAAAGGAAGACTATTATGGTATTCACGAAGGAAAAAAAGTAGGGTAGTAAAAATGCTGATATAAGAGATAGGTTCTTATTCAATTAAAGGAGCACTTCATAAAGACCTAGTACATGAGCTAATAAAATTTCAAATCTTCTAATGGCTGAAACACTAAAACACACAAGCACATTCCTAACGAATGAATTCTTAATGAAGAGTACTGTGTCCATACTCTGGACTTAGAACACTTAAGCTCAATTTCAAGTTTTTTGATTTATCTTGTGACTGAGTACAATCACCTAATCACTTTTGTGTCTGTTCTCTAATCTATAATTGGAAATAATGATGCTTATCCTTCATTGTTTACCAAATGGCTATAGGAACACATAACATTGTCTGATCATATTATATATCTGAGAAAATATACTATACACTGTAACGCAGAATAAAAGGACTATGTAAGTTAGCTATACTTGAACCAGTAGGAAGATATTTAGATATATGTAGCTTGAAAAAAACTGGTATCTTTCTCAAAACTCTATCACCACACAAAAACCTAAGAAAGCAATGAAGTACAATGGAAAGTATAGGGTTCTGGAGTCAGATAATCCTAGCTTTGAATCCCATTTTCAGGTAACTATTATCTGTGCAACTGGACAAATCTCAGTTTTGCTCTCTGAAAAATTGGGATACTAATATTTTTCACACAGAATTTGCTGGATTGCTAAATCTGTGATCCATAATCAAGAAAATACTTGATTCTTTTGGAATCAGAAACAACTCTAATACTTCATGTCAAAAAAAAAAATCAAACTGGACTAATTTCTCACACCATATTCAAAAATAAACTCAAAATGGATTAAAGACTTTATAAATTCTAAAACCATAAAACTTCTAGAGGAAAATATAAGCAGTATATTGACATTGGTCTTAGCAATATTTTGGGGGATATGTCTCCTCAGGCAATGGACACAGAAGCAAATACAAACAAATGGACTACAAACTACAAAGCTTTTGTACAGCAAAGGAAACTATCAACAAAACAAAACGGTCAACTACTGAATGAGAGAAGATATTTGCAAATTATATATCTGATAGGGATTAATATCCAAAATATAGAAAATCAACATCAATAAAAATAAACAACCCAACTAAAAATAGGCAGAGGACCTGAATAGGCATTTTTCCAAAGAAGACATACAGATGGCCAACAGGCACATGAAAAAATGCTCAACATCACTAATCATTAGGGAAATGCAAATCAAAACCACAATGAGATATTACTTCACACCTATTAGAATGGCTATTATCAAAAAGACAACAAATAACAAGTGTTGGCAGGACATGGAGAAAAGGGAACCCTTGTTCACTGTGCTGGGAATGCAAATTGGTGCAGCCAGTATGGAAAACAGTATGAAGGTTCCTCAAAAAATAAAAAATAGAACTACCATACAATTCAGAAATTCCACTCCTCAGTGTTTATCTGAAGAAAATAAAAACACTCATTCTTAAAGATATATGCACCCCAATGTTCATTGAAGCATTATTTACAATAGCTAAGATATGGAAGCAACCTAAGTGCCCATCAATAGACGAATGGTTAAAGATGGAGATACACATACAATAGAATATTACCCAGTAATAAAAAATAATAAAATCTTGCCATTTGGGACAACATGGATGGACCAAGAGGGTACTATGCTAAGCAAAATAAGTCAGACAGAGAAAGACATATACCATATGATTTCACTTATATATGGAATCTAAAAATCAAAATAAATGAGCAAACATAACAAAACAGAAACAATGTCATAGATATAGAGAACAAGCAGGTGGTTTTTAGAAAGGAGTGGCATGGGGGAATGAGAGAAGCAGCTGGAGAAGATTAAGAGGTTTAAAATTCCAATTATAAAATAAATGAGTCACAGGTATGAAATGTACTAGACTTATGGTAATCATTTTGTCATGTAGAGAACAATTGAATCATCATGTTGTGTACCAGTGTTGTAGCTCAATCATACTTTAAAACCAAACACAAAAAGAAATTTATAGAAAAAGAGATCAGATTTGTGGGTACCTGAGGTTAGAGTAGAGGGAGGGGGGTTTGATGAAGATAGTCAAAAGGTACAAACTTCCAGTTATAAGATGAATAAAGAAAAGGGATGTAAGGTACAACATGATTAATATAATTAGCACTGCTGTATGTTATATATGAAAGTCATTAAGAGAGTAAATCCTAGGATTTCTCATCACAAAATAAAACTCTGTTTTTCCTTTTCTTTTCTTTTGTATCTATATGAGACGATGGATGTTCACTAAACTTACTGTGGTGAACATTTCATGATACATGTAAGTTAAATCATTATCCTGTGCACCTTAAACTGATACATTGCTGTAAATCAATTATATCTCAATAAAACTGGAAGAAAAAAGTGAAAAAAAAATTAGATTTAAAAGAGTTTAGAAAGGGCCTGTGGCCCCCATTTCTGAGAGTGCTGCTAGCAAACAGCCTTCAGCTGTCAGTCCCTTCAAAGGTTAGACTTAAAGGTAGAGAATCACGTAGCCCACAGGGATATCCTGGGTGTCCCACGTCAAATGACAGACTTAACATGGACAAAAACATTTTGCTCTTTTAGGCCTGACTCAGGAAAACTCTCCAGGGCTGTTCTAGCTCCAGATCTCCCTGTGGTGTTGGCAACAACTGCTGTTGGGACTATAGAGTAGTAACTTCTTTGGCCCACTCCTGCTTCCTTTTCTCCCTTTCACAGGTGTTGAACCTCAGGGCACTCCTTTCTAAACATCATGTACCCTAAACTGTGCTGGAGTCAGCTTTGGGAGGAGGTCAACCTGTGACAAAGAATCAGTGATAATATATGGAAAGGCCTAATAACTAATTCATCATCCAGTAAGTACACGAAGGCTGCTATGGTTAACCTCAAACAATGATTTTAAACTATAAACTTCCATAATGGGGAATAATTACTGCAGCTACAAAGGCAGTAAAGATACTGATATGTTATCAGAAACAAAATTAGTTTAATAGCTTTGATAATTAATAGGATAATTCAGGCTAGATATAGATTACAGAGAACTAGGGTAGTCATATGAAATAGGTCAAAAGATACTTTTCCATAAAATGCCTACACAACTGAAGCAGGACTTTTTCTTGGATGGTTATGAATTGCCTTATATTTTTCTTTGTTTTCAAAATATAAATATAGTCTAAGATGGCAAACTTTGATGAAACAATTTGTTGGGTTCTCCAATGGTGTCTATTTCACAGTGAGTTGATTATGTTTTGTAACAAAATGCTTAAGGAAAATTTGTGATTAAAATTTTAAAAAAATGGCACAATGGAAGCTTGACAAAATAGACTTAACCTGATACATAATAATTCCTGATATGTTAATAAGAAATCTTATTACTGAAACAAGAAAAGACTTGATGGGTATCATCAGTTAATAAGATAGCATACATAGTGTTAAAATGTAATGTTCTTATACCAAACTGTTTCAGGCAATGCTGGACAGTAATTAACAAGTCATATTTAGATGTACTACACTGAAACAAACTAACAGACAAAAAACAGTTAATCACCATAATATTAGAGCAACTAAGTAATCCTTTGAGATTTATCCTTTTTCTTACCAATATCTAGGATAGTAAAAACAGGAAGAATTGTATATCTATGAAATACCCATCATTCTTCAAATCTCATTTTGTCCAGTCCTAGATTCATTAACGAAGTAGGAAGCAACTACTCTTGGTTTTAACTTTTCTAACTTTTCCCATGTTGACAGTCAAAAAGATTCCACAAATTAATTACTAATAGATGTGGCTAACGTTTACTGAGTCCTAATATGTGCCAGATGCTATGCTAAAATCCTTATTTGTGTTATCTCATTTTTAACCCTAGCAAATACACTATTAGGCAAGGACTGTGATTACTGCGGCTTTTAATAATTGAAAAAATGAAAAATAGAAAGATCAACTAATTTCCCAACTGGCATAGGCAGAATTTGAACATCTCTTACATGTAATTAGAGAATTTAAAACCTAAGGCAAATTAGATGAACATAGCATCTTGTTTAACCTTCACAATATGCAAATCTATTAAATATATTAACATGAATTAGTCTTAATGTCACATGAAAAAGAGTAAATCCTTCTGGAAAGCAGTAATAGTTTAGAATTATCCATTCATTCTATCCTATGAATTACAGAGTTATTTTTTTCATAGTCCTAACATCCACATATAAATTTTCCATTTTATTCCTTTCTTTAGTCTAATTCAGAGTCCATGCCATAAAATTTCTGTACACCATTATCTACAGGAGTTAGGTATATCAAAATTTACAGCCCATTAAGAGATTTTTCAAGGGTAATCATGGATGATAAGCAATTTTCACTCCCTCTCCCATATTCAATAAGATTTAATTTCATTGTTTCATATCTTGTATTTTATTTACAGCACTTATCTCAATAAGTAATTATACATTTAGTTTTGGGTCATTTGTTTAATGTTTGTCTCCATACAATACTGTAAACTTCATAAAAGAACAAACCCTGCTGGTTTTGTTTACATTGTATCCTCAACGGTTGGCATGGGATTGCACCAAGTAGGAGAACAATAATTACTGTTGAATGCAGGAATAAAACTCAGCAGGGAAGGGGGTATTCACATTGTAACTCAGCTGAAATCAGCCTGAATAACTGAGAATTCACTTTGCACATGATAAAGATCAATATGTATTATGATACAATTTAAAATAATATATTATTCTTAATAAATGTAGATATAGACTTTGATACTGAAAACTTACAAGAGAAAAACAGTGAAATTAAATTAAAATTCAAATGGAAATTCAGCAGACCTAGAGTAGTCAAAAAAATCATGAAAAGAAAGGATAAGTTTGTAGGATTCACACTTCTCAATGTCAAAACTAACTGCAAAGTTACAATAATCAAGACTGTACTGGTGTATGGATAGATGTATGAATTAATGGAATGGAATTGAAAGTCCAGAAATAATCCATACAGTTATGGTCAGTTAATTTTCGATGAGGATGCCAAGACAATGCAATAGGGAAAAAAATAGTCTTTTCAATAAGTTGTGCTGGGACAACTGGTTATCCAGATGCAAAAGAATGAAGTTGGACCTCTACCTTATGCAACATACACATATTAACTCAATTTGGATTATAGACCTAACTGCTAGAACTGAAACTACAAGACTCTTAAAACAAACTATAGAAATAAATCTCCATGACCTTGGATTAGGCAATAGTTTTTAAAATACAATACCAAAAGCACAAGTGACCAAAAAAAAAAAAAAAAGAAAGAAAAAAGAAAAAAATTGAATATATCAAAATAAAAACGCTTTCGTACTACAAACAATACCATGAAGAAAGTGGAAAGACAACTCGTGAAGTGGGAAAATAAATTTGTAAATTATATATCTGATATGGGATGTACTAGTCTGCTACAGCTGCTAAAACAAGATACCATAGACTAGGCAGCTTAAACAACAGAAATTTATTTCTCACAGTTCTGGAAGCTAGAAGCCCAAGATCAAGGTACCAGTACTTGGTATTTCCTGAGATCTCTCTCCTTGGCTTGCCCACTTCTCACTGTACCCTCACATCTTTCCTTGGCACATGCAACTAAAGAGACTGAAAGAGAGAGGAAGCAAGCATCCTCGGTGACTCTCCCTCATATATAAGGACACTGGTCGTAAGATTATGACCCACCCATGTGACCTCATTTAACCTTAATTACCATTTAGAGGATCTGAATCAGTATCTCTCCAAAGAAAATATACAAAAGACCAATAAGCCCATTAAAAAAAATGCTTGATATCATTAACTATTGTGAAAATCCAAGTCAAAAATCACTATGAAGTAGCACTTCACACTTTCATACTCACTAGTATGGCTATAATAAACAAGACATACAATAACAACTGTTGGTGAGGACGTAGAGAAATTGGTATTTCCATACATTAATGTAATGTAAATAGTACAATCACTTTTGAACACAACTTGGCAGCTCCTTAAAACATCAGACAGACCTATTATATGATCCAACAATTCCACTCCTAGGTATATTGAAAATAAAGATAAATAAAAATATATATCCATCTAAAAATGTGTGCACAAATGTTCATATGTCCACACAAAAGTTTTTCCATGAATGTTAATAACAGCCAAAAGTGAAAACATTCCAAATATCTACCTACAAATTGTATCAACAGCAAAAAGAAAACAGTAAGCTTTGATCTTCTTTAGGCAAATAATTTCAGTTCAAACATACTTCACAAAGTCTCAGAGTTGGATGGATTCCTACAAGTCATTACCTGCTTCCCCAGTTGAGCTCACAGGATTTAATTAATAGAACAATTGTTTAAAAAACTATGTCTAGGCAAGAATCTAGATCTAGAAATGTCATGACTCCATAGTTGTCCAAAAAGTACACTGAATCCCATATTTTACAACCATTCTACCCTTCTGCTTTGAGACAACCCCTAAAAAGTTAAAAAAAGAGAAAACGACAGAGAGATAGCAGTGATAACACGGATATCGCATGCACAGCTATTTTTTCTCCATTAGATGGAGAAATGCCAATTTTTAAGAATTAGATTATTCTCAGAAAATAAAAATGTTTCAGGAAATAATACACATATACTCAAACAACTAGGCACACTATTACAGTACATTTAAATAATCACATTAAAAATGCTGGGCTAGCAATTTCAGCTTTTAAATTAAATGATTAGAGAAAGCTCTTCCCCTAGTGTTAGAAAAATCTATTATTCATTTATTTATAAATTCATTGTTTAATTTTTCCATGTTGTAAATTTCCTCATAAGAACATTCATTTTCCATAGATTATAATTCTGGTTTTCTAATAAGCAATAAAACTCCAAATCAAGAGAGTAAAAATATTAAGGAATCAGTATCTTAACCACGTTAAGGCTATCAGATACTCACTACCCGATTTCTCAACAACTCAAATATCATTAAATTGCTGTGTTAATAAAAATAATGAAAAATAAAGATCTTTTTAAAATCAAAACTTTAAATTGGATAGGAGATGCATGGGAAGAACCACAGTTTCTAGCATTTGCCAGCCTCTATGCAGAGCATATTTGTCTATGATGGTAAAATTTAAGGACAGAAAAGATACCCTCGGTTTGCAACCAACCAATGACTCTGAAAGAGAATTGTTATCAGACTCCAGCAATTGAACACCCATACATGTAGAAAACTACTCATTTTCTTTTATTTCATTCTAGTATTTTCTCTATTGTCTCCCATTCCTCATCCTATATATTAACAGGGCTAACATATAAATAATAAACATGGCAGAAGATTATAATAATATACAGATTGGGCTTTATAAAATCAATAATTTTATTTTATAAAACCATAAGTTTTGTCTAGTCCTTCTAAAACTAAAGAGAGAATAAAGTAAAGTTGTTAATGTCATTTGACATGATTTACTGAGTACATACTAGAGCAGTTACATTGGGCAGAAGGTTGTCATTCTCTGAAATTAACCTGTTTGTCATCAAACATTAAATATACCTAAAATTCTCATAAAATCAACTTTTTTTTTCATATAACTCTGCTTTGAAAAGGAAGGAAATGAATCCGCAACTACTAAAAACTGGGCTTCCTGCTACTCTGGAGCTTGAACTTCTCATATTCTCTCCAGTTGCTCAGCAACTGTAATTGTATTAGAATCATTATATTAACATTAGATACTTCCAAGCTTTATTTTTCCTCCTTATAAAAGGAAAGCTATTGTTAAACCAAATAATTTCTTTGAGGATAAAGGTAGCAGCATTTTGAATCTGAATGGGCTCAAGTGTATCTTTCAACTTGCACAATTCAAATCCCTCCTATGCAGATATAAAAGCATCCAGTTGGATTATGTACTTTTGTGCCTCAGTTGATAAGAGCTGGAAAAATTCAGGACTAGTATAAATCCTTTTTCAAAGCAACAAAACAGTCTTAGTTGGTATAATTATTTAAATTATGCTCTCTTTATAAGAAAGCTAGCCATAGAAATAAATTTGTTATAAATCAAGTTTTTAAAAATACTTAGATTTTATTTTATTTTTTGTTGTTCTGTTTTATAATTGGAACGGACTATCTACACTTATTGGTTAAATGTTGTACAATACAGCCAGTGCTTCTGGATGACTTCAGAACTGTAACTTACTACTACTCAGAACTGCCAATAAACAAATGATTTGACCAGAGCTTTGGTGGTGACTTGTGGCTTATTCTCAGAGTTTACCAAGATCATAGTAGGATATCCACCCTGTATTATTGGCCAGTAAGTGTTTTCTGAATCAAAATGAATAAAATAATCTATAAAATATACTGTAAAAACCTATTATTAAATAACCCAAAGGAACCCAATTCTGGCCAGAGGTTATTTACCATGACTAGTCTCTAACTGGCTTGTATTGTTAACAAATAAAAGCCATTTCAATTCAGTTTTTATATATGAAAACCAATAGAAAGGATTTCATTAAAAAGAAACAAATTATCAGATGATACATATGATTATTATAATAAATCATCTTATAGCAATAGAAATAAATTATTCTATTCTCATAAGAGAAAAGAATATGGCAAGATAAAATAAATTGGGCTACTCTTTATTTCTCTAAAAACTTACATCCATCATGAGGCACTAAGTGCTTATGTACTTAAGGACACTGTTATCCTTGTAAACACCTTATAAGCGCATTGGTTCCATTGACTCAAGATGAACCATCATATTTCAATGCTTATGACACATTTTGTCATGTAAAGATAAAGTAACTATTTTTATCTTACATAAATCAATCCAAATCTCTGCTAAGTTTAAAAAATGCATTGGCAAACCCTTTAAACTGACAATTTAAACTGGAAGATATTTATACTGTAGACAGAGAGGACTTATTTTATCAAGGCCAACTCAAAATGAATATTCTAGCTATGCTTGCTGTTATCTCTTACTCCCTGGAAGTAGGTATCATCTTATTCTTAACTGTCAGATTTTGTTTTTAACTTGCAATTTTAGCTGGTTTTTTTTTTTTTTTTTTTTTGAAGAGGTAATCTCAAACAAAGATAACTGATTTGAGGCATCAGTTAAAGCTATAATATAATACAAAGGCAAGATTGTGAAAGATCCTAAAATTTGGGGGAAACTGAAAAATTATACCAGAAATGGAGCTAGCTTTCTTTTTTCAAAAATGATAAGGGACAAAACAAGATTATGGAAGAGTGGTAAGAGTCAAACCAAGCACAGGCCAGCTGCTATGTATGAAATTACGTATGTCTGAAAGGAAATTACTACAAGGGATGAACAGTGAGCAATTAGAAAATGTAGTAGAAAAAAATTTGATAGGAATTGTACTGACTCTGGGGATCACTTTGAGTAGTATTGCCATCTCGACTACGCTGAATCTGCTAATCCCTGAAGGCTATCTTTCCACTGTCTTAGGTCTTCTTTAATCTCTTGCAGCAATGTTTTGTAGTTTTCAGTGTACAAGTCTTTATCCCCTTGAATAAATTAATTGGTGGATATTTTAAAAATGATAAGAAGGTACAAAAAAAGATTATGGAAGCGTGGTAAGAGTCAAACTAAGTACAGGCCGTTTGCTATGTTAGATAGGTTACCTTTGGATGGGTGTTTCAAAATGGGGCCAGAGGACAGTGTTGGGTGGGGCTGTACCACCACATGAGTATGGCCAAAAAGGGACTGAACAAATGACAAGAGAATTGCCACACAAGATGGGTCATTCATCAGCCATCTAAGCAATAGAAAAATGGGAAAAACAGAATTCTTAGCCCTAAAGTTTGATTTGGTCCTGGGAACACTAGGCTAATACAACAGGATTCTCGAGAGAATATTTTTGAATGTGACAAAGGAGCAGCTTTTGGAAGAAATGGCTCTTACGCTGCCTATGGGCTTAGGTGTTTTTCAAATGCATGCAGTTAAGGTATATGGATTCTGTAAACTTTTCTAATGTAGATGCTCTCTTGATGGTCTCTGTCTAAGACTTCTCAATGTCAAAATCTGAATAGGTGCATTCTCCCATTCTTCAAATGGAGCAAGAGCTGAGAGGACAATCTGAGCTCTGAGCTTCTCTTCATCACTATTATTTATCTTTGTGTCATTCAGGATCCCGGCAGACAGCACACACAAAGGAGTTAATTGACAGTTTAATTAACAGATGATCTACAGAAGTATGGTCAGGGCTATGGGACCCAACAGGGGATGGTGAGGCATCCAGGATCCAGCAGCAGTAGGAAGTTCTTACCACCCCTAAGCCTAACAGGACAAGAGGGGAGAGCAGCAATATTAGAACTCAGTGAGAACCAGAACCTGAGCAGTAGAAGTAGAAAGACTATACCATGAATTGAGGAGTAAAAGTAGAGACTCCCCAGATCAATCAGGCTTATAAAAGAGAAAGAGAAGCAATAATTACAATAAGAAAAATACCTTTCAAATCAATCCTCGATTTGTTAAACTGTTTATTTAATACGCCAATGTGTTCATGAGTAATTTCTTCAGATGTTCCCTTACTTGTAGAAAAATCTTTCCCTAGTTCCATCAGTATTTCATTTGTATGTATATCAAAGCTTGTACTATTGCAAGATTAAAAAAAAAAACTATGGACATATCAATATCCTCATGTGTATGATATATATTCTTCATGGGATTTTGGAAAATATGACATTAAATACAAATCTTTTAAGAAACAGTAAGCTTGGTTTTAAAGCCACTTATGCATGCTCTACTGAGGGCAAGAATCTTGGTTCTGTTCACTGAAATATCTTGTGCCTCATTCAGTACCTGGCACATATGAGGTGTTCAATAAGTATTAGTTGAATGAAATATAAATGATGACTATTTTGCTCTCTGTATTTTTGCAATAGCCCATAATATTTCTATTACTTTCTTTTTACTTCAGATACTACTTTCAAGCCAGATAAGACATCGCTGTGTGCTGTCTACTACTTGGATTTCTCATGGTCATTCTCTGTGCCACTGTCTAATTTCAACACCAGTGTAAAATAAAAGAATTTTCTACTCATGTTTATTTTGTCTCCTACATACAATGGACTGCTGAATCATCATTTCCTATTCCATAACATGTGTCTTATGTGCTTTTCTCACCTTCTCCCAACCCCAAAGTCTTTATCACAAACTCAGTTAATTGTTTTTTAGACAACTGAAAAGTTCTTTATGTCGATTGCTTAGTTTCTATGCAACGTCTAAGTCTTTTTTATAATTTTAAAAATCATTTTACATTTCTTTCATTTTGATTCTGTCTTATAATGACTTACATCATCATAAATTCCTAAGTATTACCTACAAAGTATTTGAATAGCCACTTATAAAAATATGCTACACTAAACACAGGAATATGTTGAATAAGCTAGTCCTGGTTAAACAGAATACTTTTAGAAGTGGACAACAATGAATGAAAAGAATATAAACCTTATTTTAATTTTTCCAAAACCTAATTGTAAATTATAGCACATGAAAACAACAGAACTACATTATTAATTACTTATGGCTTGACAATAGTTTTTTTTTTTATTGGTTTGCTTGCTTTTAGTTTTATTCCTAGAATTAATTAATAAGGAGTTTATACGATGTCCTAATTCTTCAATGGATGTAGTTATTGACAACTGATAAGTAAATATCATACTCATATGAATATGAGTATTCTAATAAAGACATCATTTGAAAAATAAATTCATTTACTTTAAAGAATTATCTCATGAAATCTTAATTCCCTTTCCTTAAATCATAAACAGGTTAATGTTACTTTTGATCCAAAAATAACTGACAGGTTTTTTGTTTGTTTTTGTTTTTTTAAGTTTCAGTATTTGGGCCCAGTGCTAACATCTGCAAGTCTTGGAACAAGAGTATAAACAGAGACCCCAGCCCTCAGCTGCACCCCATTCTCTTCCCAGACAGCCTCCACCAGGAAAATCAGAAGCCTAGTGCATGTGTGGAGACCATCAGCTGCATCTGAGCCCTGTTGGCCCCTCCTTGCCCGTGCCCAGGTTCCCCAGGACAGATTCTGAAAGAGACCTGTGCAAGGCCAGGAAGCAGAACAGGTGTATATTTGGGGCAGAGGATCCCTGGCTCCCTGCCATGAACATTATGGAATTGGGAAGGGGGAATATTAGGGAGATAGACTTGGGCTCCTGTTGGGCATGACCCTCTGGGAGAAGTGTGGTGGGAGGAGGGTCAGAGGAAGGCCTGGAAAGAATGTAAGCCAAGACAGTATACCAGTTATCCAGGTCTAAGTTGGGGGTAGAGGGACAATGACTGCATTTCATGAGAATTTTTCATGGAAAGGGTCCAAAATATTACAAAAATCAAAAAACACTCTGAAAACTTGTGAAGTTCTTTACCCTATGCAGGAAATTTTCTGGGATGCAGTAGAAGTAATAACTCTTACTTCAACACACTATTCTTTTGAAACTGCACTTTCCCACAGTAACTACTCCAAAGCTAATAAATCCTAAAGTCAAACTCCAAAACTCAAAACATGAACTAAAGTATACTTTATATTTTCCTATAATGTATTTTTGTTTCTGTGTACACTGTATCTCACCAATGTCTACCAGGAAACAAGTTAAGTAAATATAAAATTGAAATAAATAATAAAAAAAACGGACAACATGTCCTTGATTCTACATAAATGACTAACATTCTTTGTAGTATCTACTGGGTTTATATTGTTGCATTGGGATATTAATAACTTACAAATTTTTACTTTTCTGCATGGGGTGATACTTACAGAAAACTATTTCAACAAGACACAAGACAACGCTCTCTTACTTACACACACTTTTGACAAATTATTGTTTTTAATAAACCACATAATGGAGAAGAGGAAAAGAAATCAGGTCAGATGAAGCCTGCCATATTGGCTTCACCCAAATCATCAATTTTCTAATAAGCCAAAGTATCAATATTAGAAACAGAACCAAAGGGGGAGATTTCCAGGATCTAGACCCTTTACAAGGCCACAACTCTCTACCAGGGTACGGGCCCAAGTCTCCACAGCTGCCAGGAAATCCCACTCCGCTCCTGTAGGAACGTATAAAATTGTCATACAGACTCCTCGCTTGAATACAGTGAAAGAGAGCAGTCCCTAGTTTTTAGGGATGTCAAAGATCTCCTTTCTCCTCCAGGCCCACTCATGCTGTGAAGGAGACATGTCAGAGGTTCCACTCAGTGTGACAAGATCCCATTGTCCTGTATGCACTATCTAATGCTTCCTGAGTTAGACATGGGGGCCAGCATTTCACAGCAGGACCTTTGTGACAGCAGATCCCAAAGGTTGCACCTCTAACTCTGTTCAGCTTCCACACACTCTCGCCGTGGCAGCTTTCAGCAACAGCTTCCATGGTTCACTTCTCTCAGCATCTGTTGCTAAGTTGGCTATTCCCTGTGCTTGTTCCTATAATACGGGCCGCTAGTGGAAAGCAGTTTGACGAAGCCATCTCTGTGGTTTTCATCCACCTTTTGCATTTCTGGTCCTGCTCACCTCCTAAAAACATCTTCTAGATTTTGACCTTTAAATCAATTAATGAGTTCCCAGTTAACCCTCAGCACCATCTCTAGAAGGCATTTCACAACAGAATTCCAAGTGAAAGCTACAGATGTAGTTAGGATGCTTCATATATGTCTGAAATAATTGCATTTTAAAAGAATTTATTAAAAATCTTTCTTATTGGGGGAAAGGGGATGGGAAGGGATAAAATTTGGGAGTTTGAGATTTGCGAATGTTAGCTATTTACACACAAATAGATTATACATCTATATATATATACACACACACACACACACACACACATATACACACACACACACACACGACTGCAACATTGTGCTGTAACCAGAAATTGACACATTGTAACTGACTATACTTCAATTAAAAAACAAAATCTTCCCTGAATCACAATAGGGCAGCAAGGCTCAGTAATATTTTGCAGGGCCTGTTGACTCTCCCTTCTCTCCCTACTCAACCCCAATCCTATCTGGTGATTTAACTTCCCTTGTGGCAAAGTGCAAAGAAAGTAAATGAAATAGTACAAACTGTCACAATAAGTAGCAATTCCAGCCAATCCCAGAAGCTACCACACCAGTATCGCAAGCTGTTTTCTCTTCCAGTCCAGCAGTCTGTGCATGTATTATGCCACCAGACATAACCCATGAGGTAATATGGGTTAATGAAAGCAGTTTTCTTACAATGACAGTTATCTCAGCAGCAGAAGATACTACGTCTCCAGCACCCAAGCAGATTCCAATCTCACAGCCTCTCTACTTAAGACCCAGTTCATCCTTTTGTGATCTTTTCTGTTTCCTAAACACAAACCTCTCAAACTTCTTCTCAAGTTGGGCTTAAGAAGAGCATGGTTTCTTTTTCCTTAATTATTGCTTTTGTTTTCGACTTTTTGCATTAGAATATCCTGAGCACGACGGGGGCCCTGCAATCTAGGGAACCAGGAGTGCTGCCCAGGCACGGTGGACTTGGCTTGACCGTCTAGTCCCCTTGGTTCCAAGCACAGAACTCTGTATTTGGCTCACCTCAATTTGGCAACATTGAAAATGTATGCACTTTACAAGAGCATTTTTCTTATTCTCATCTTTTTTGTCTTTTCTTTAATAAAATAGATTTGGGTGATCAATACCTTCCAACAACGGCATAATCCATGGTGCTCCATTATCGTATTTTGCTGGGCCTAAGATTCCAAGTTCTATGGAGACTCCTCTGGCTAAAATCAGACTCCCAGGATCCCTAATTGTTTTTCCTCCCTCAGGAAGTTAAAGGAACAACTTGCCAGCATTTCAAGAGAGGGTCTGAACTCATATTCAAAGAACTTAGCAGAAGGCTCTAATATTTCTTTCTCAGTCTGCTTTGGGGAGCAGCGAGGATATTCACTCATGTACCTATCCTCCATCCTCTATCTATTTGTCTATTATCTAATTTTCATATCACAAACACTAAAAGTCATTCTGAACTACTGATTTGGTTATTAATCAAGTCAATATACTTCTTTTTTTCCAATTCAGGTGGGGTCAAATCCTTAAGTAAAAGGTATAAAAGTTATTAGAAAGCACATGAAGTTTCAGCTTAGGTACAAAAAATTGACACACAGGTTGATCACTGATTTTACAAAAACACAGAAAGATGTATTCCCTACTTACATTAATATATCTCTGTCCTGGCTAGGTTTAAAAAGTACATTTAAGCCCTATTCCAAAGATAAAATGGACATTAACAGCTACAGTTTTCCAACAATTCTCAGTCTGTACTTTTGTGCAGTGAGCTACTTCTGAATTATTTGAGCTAAGAAAGGGCAAACATTTTACATTATTTAGTCTTTGCTGTTTTTGAATATAACTTACCTACTCATCTATAGTGATCATTTTTTAAGCACAGTATAAGATTTGTTTAATGCCACACACCTGTGGCCACAGCAATCACGTTCTTCCATTAACGTGTACACTGACTTCCTTCCTGGTTTTATTTTAAGGCTGCTTCCAGATACTTTGCCCATGGAAATCTATGAAAAGTCACTTTCCTTTATGGTATTGTCTAAAATGAATGCTTAATGAGTCTTAAATCTGCAAATGCACTATGCCTCTGCTGTGCTGTTCATTTCACCCATTCTTCTCTTCCCACAGAATAATACACATTTCTCTTAATCAACTTAGCTGTTGAAGGAAATCAGATGGATCACAGATAAGCCAAGTTCCTTAATATACTAATACATTCCAAAGCTTTCAAAACTTCAAGTACTTAAAATACTACGTGCTTTGATAAGGTCCTGCAAATCACTGAGCTAGCTCCTTCCTCCATCCCCAGTCAATATTTACTAACTTACAGTTCTTTTTATAGCTTCCCTTCATGTTTTCAACCTTTTTTTTTTTTTCTTAAGGGATCAACTCTTATCTGCTATGTCCTTTCTTATAATTATAAAACAGTAATTCTTTTAGTGAATATGCTGTACTATCCTATTTTATAACACTGAATCTTCTGGAATTCTTCAAAGTACTATCAAATCTGTAATATTTTTTGATGTTTAATGAGTTCCGAGCATACTCTCATGGACAGAGAGACAGACACACAGACCACACACATACACACACACATATACACGAACACCTTGTTCCCTGCCTCAAAAATATCCTGTGGATATGCTCCGTCCGGGATCATAAATAGTGGAAGAGCTAAATCACTACACAAGAGAACAACCGAAGAAACACTGCAAGAAAGGCAGTACATGATTAATTGCTTGAAAAAGGAGTATAGACAATAAAGTTCACAGCAAACGAGAGACTAATCATTTAGCAATCCCGAGTTACGAGAGTATTCTCCCAGTTGAATAGAGAAATTTCCACATAAAAAAAGTATCACATTTGGTCCAGTTAAAGAGAGTTCAAAGAAACCTGTGGTTCTCTACTATGAGAACTTCAATACATTGAACCCTCTAGTATTTGCTAAAATTGACCAACAACTTCAATTTTGATGCTTTCTTCCCCATAAAACAAGCTTTCAATGTGACTTCTAAATTTACTATTACATCTTTCACCCATTTATTCAACAAAAGATTGTTTCACTTCATCCAGCACTGTGCTAGCTATTGTGGTACAGGATTTATATTAATCAAGTCATGGGGCAACTCTGTTTAAATAAACATGGTTCGTGACAAAGAGTAAAAGCAGACATAGGCTCTTCAACCAAAAGCTGGGTTGTTCCACAAAGACTCATCTTCACATAACACAACTGGGTTTTTTTTTTAGGCCAATACACCTCTGACAGCATCTTCAAAGCTGCATATTGATATGCATACTTATTTTCTATTCTACACTTTGAAAGAATCAGTATCTACATTCAAAGCAGAGTATCTTCCATTATAGAAGTGGGTGATACTATTTTACTGTATATAAATAAGTTCGTAACTCCACAAATAGGCAAGCAAATAATTGTATATGTCACAGAACAAGATAGCAGATGTGCAACAATTTATCTATTTGTAAAGATGTAAACATTTATCTAAACATATATGGTGATACATTTCCATCTTCTGTTAAACTATTTTAAAGATTAAAAAAAATAACAAATTAAATGATCTTTAATAAATCTAGAGGTCAAGAGAGCAAAGCACATTCCTGGCAAACCCTGAGTTAAATGAGGCATATTTCTAACCCTCTAGGCTTTGTAGTTCCAGCGCTGGCTAAAAACACCTTAAAAGAACTATTAGGTTACTTTTCAGCATGGCTCTGTCAAAACAATGAAGAAATCCAATAATTTAGCTTTGCAAAATCTAGAAATGTAAATAAATGAGATGCAATTATGCAGTCTTGGGCATTGTGTTTTCATTACACTTTCCATGTTTCCCTTAACTTGTGAAATATTTTGTCAGTTTGGAGGGAGGAAAAGAAAGCCTAAAAATTTTATCATCTCTAAATACTTCAAATCAAACTCTAACCCCCAAAGATGTCATCTCATCTCTTCATAGGTACACACAACAATATAAAACCAAATATATTATATTAACCCATTAGTTAACCAGTTGGTGAACTTTATGTTCTGCTGATTTATAAAATTATGCTTTATACTTTGTGTAACAATCACAATTATGGGATTAGCCAGATGTTCTAACTTTGTATTAGAATATCTATATTTAACAAGGCACTTGAGAAGAAGCAAACTTAATTTTTGTATCTTGAGGGTAAGAGGGAAGCTGAGTAATGTTCCCTTAGTTTTTATTACTATAGAAGGCATAACCGTTAACTCTCAGGAAAACTTTGTGTTTCTTTGACACACCCTAGATCTACACCACTTATATAACTTCACAATTCAGTTTTATATCTGATCTTCCCACATCAAAATGTGCCATTTTTTCCTAAATTTCATATCCATTATTAGCAAAAGGTTTCCTAAAAAAACCCAGAAAACCAAAAAATAAAAAATAATAAAAAATTCTCTGGGCTTGAGATTTTGTCATAGAGGGAGGGATAACTGGGGGATCTGGGAGGCAAATGCAGAAGACATTGATCTTTCTCTCTGCACAGTACAACAAGCATAATTTTACTTTTTCTATAAAGCTTTTTTTGCCAAGCAAGGGATCATGCAAAAATAATCAGATGGCAGTTTGATGCTAATTTAACCGGAGCTCCTGGCTGTGCCCTGGCCTTTTGGTACCAGTTAACTAACTAGAAATTGGTATAAAGATAACACAGCCAATTATGTAATCCCTGTGCCTTTACACAGTCACTGGCTGTGTAATATGCACTGAATTAGGGCAAAAGGATCAATATCCACTGAGAAGGGCCTGCTGTAATCTACTGAAAACACAGTGCTCAGGAGCTAATGAAGGGCAAACTTGATGAGAGAAGCAGAGCACTCTGACAAGTTTTAGAGCCAAAATTCACATCTGGAACCCATTTCAAAATTCATGAATGCTCTGTTTTAATTTTGAAGACTTCAAACAGCAGAATTCAAATAAATAAATACAGCAGGAAAGCAACATGACGATAGTCTCCATCTCATTCTCTCAGAGCCTACATCTTAATAACCACTCGACTGAAATGCAGCAATATGAAGTCACGTGTAATACTAGTGGTAAAGAACCAAACCTGTAGAGTCAAACCCCATTTTGAACAAAAAAATGTCAAAATGCAATAGCTTTACATAAAATCAAGTTCAAAGGACAAAATATATCATGTCAAAGGACAAATAAAACAGGACTAAAATAATCTGTATGTTTTTCAGAATGAGCTACCTTTGAAAAGAAGAAATAATATATTATGCATTGGCCAGTTACTTCCACTTTGTAGAAACAAAAAGTAAACAGCTATAGTGTCCACTCAGGTAGAAGAAATGGAAAGGGTATTAGGATCCAGTACGTGGTTGAGAACACAAGTTTAAAAACAGCAATTTATCTGAACATTTGAGATAAATAAGTAAATAACTCTAAACTGCAAACACAATTTGCCTCTTTACCTTTGAAATGCACTTTAAATAGCAAAGAAAATGTGTTTCCCCCCACATTCCAGCTGCTTTGTAAACATGAATTAATTAATCTCAATAATACCCTTATGAGAGTGAATAGGTATTTTTCTCTCTGTGTTCTACACATGAGAAAGCTATACTACTAATTATGTACATGTATAGAACTCTTTTCCCCTTAGGGGCTCAAGGTGCCTTATTATTTTGAAATTACTAAACAGACATTAATCATCACAATACCTCTGTGAGGTATGTAAAGCTACAATTGAGTATGATTGAAAGTTTAAAAATAAAGATGGAATTTTATCATGCATTTTTTTCTTTTTAAAAATCACCTTATATAATCAATATATATAATCATATATAACTAGACGGTCCATGTTGAGTGACAATAACTACTGTAACACGGAGATACTATCTAGGAATATTAAAATGTTGTGCAGTTTTTTTTTCCTTAAAGACACTAAAACACGGACCTCAAATAAGTCTTAGAATTTTCTACTCCAAAGGAAAGGAAACTGAGACGATGTAATAGGAAGGCAGGAAGTTAAGGAGAATGATAAATGAGCAGACGGTTATTAATTTAACAAATATCTACTCAGTTCTGATGATGAAGCAGCCACTCTTCAATGTCCATGGAATATGCAGATGAGCAAAACAAAACCTGACCTCAGGGAGCTTATAATCCAGAAGAGGAGAAAGGCAACACAAAATTAACAGATAAAATGATCTCAGAGAAAAATATATTTCTATGAAGCAAATGCACCAGGGTAAGGAGGCAGAGTGAGGGCCTTAGCACATGCAAAGAGTGGGAGAGGGACATAACAGAGATCAAGGTCAAGAAACTGAGAAGATGAGAACACGGAAGTGTACCATCAGTGTGCAAACTAAGTAGCACAACATACATGAGCTGCTTAGCACACAGTAATCAAGACAGGTTTTGTGGTCTTCTTTGTTTATTCACTGAGGGTTTCTTTTCCTTTGAGAACTACAGCAACAGTCTAAGCCTTGAATTAGTGTAAAATGTTTAGTTAATATAGCTAATGAGGCAAATGGCTTCTCTTATCCAGGTAAGTACCATCACAGTGGATCTCAACCCTGTCTGTATATCAGCATAACTGGGGAGTATTTTTTTAAAAGATGGATAACCTGGAAGCCCTCTAAAATTTCTGATATAAGAATTTTGCAGGCACAGACGTAAAACACAAACGTAAGGTTACCGGTGGGGAAGGGAATGGGAAGAGATAAATTGGGAGTTCGAGATTTGCGGATACTAACTAGTATATGTAAAATAGATAAACAACAAGTGTCTTCTGTACAGCACAGGGAACTATATTCAACATCTTGCAGCAACCTATAATGAAAAAAATACGGAAACAAATATATATGTATATATATGACTGAAACATTATGCTGAACACCAGAAATTGACACAACATTGTAAACTGACTATAATACAATTCAAAAAAAAATTTCGTGGGTAGGATTGATAATCTGTTTTTTGCTGCAGCCTTCTCCAACAGACCCTCTAGCACTGCAGGAGACTCAAGCACCAGTGCCTTCAGGGCCAGAAAAATAATGTCAATGTACTCCCAATAGGGCAGCTTAAGAAACAAGCGTGAGAGTTAGCGTACTCACTAAGGAGTTAAAAATATATATATATGAAAGCCCTGTTGAAATTTAAAGAAAAAGATCTGTGGGCTGAGTCTGGCCTAGAGATGAGTAGTTTGCCACAGCCGCAAAATGCACACTATCTGATGGCACTGAGTACAAAGATCCCTGATCCCAGTGCCAGAGATCGGCAAAGGCTCAGGACTGGCCAGGATTTAGCCATAACTCCAGAGCAGAGTGAAATACCTCTCAAATCTGGGACAGTGTCCATTGGGCTATTCATGCCAAGAAGTAATCCTCATTGTCATCAAGTAAACACTTGTAGCAGAAATTCAGAAAAGCCTCAAGGGGACCAGTCAGGAAAGGAAACAAAAGACTATAGTCATTCGAGAAACTCTCGTGAATACTTCCACTCAGCTGCAACTCTCAAGTGAGAAGTCACAAAAATTATATTTTCCATTCTATACTTAAACACGGTGGTTTCAAAAGGCATAATGTTTAAAATAATACAAATTATTTAAAAAACGTGTATGGAATACAATGCTGACTCCATTAGACAGCATTACAAAATTTTTTGGCCATCTGTATGTTCATCTCATCTTCACATGAAAACACAATATGGATGTGATTAAGAAATAGAGGAAAACCAGCCAAGAGACAGCAAGCACCTTCACCTTAAATATGATAGAATACATTCATTTTATTGCCTAATTTAGCCTTATTATTGCTCACTTGGGTGAGTAGTTCACAAAAATTACAACATATGCATTTAACACATGTACATAAATATACATAAACACAGAGATTTCTGTAATATATTTCATCCTCTTGTGTCACTGGTGTCAATGTAAATATTGGAATCATTTTTGCACATTAGACAACCGTGTAAAAGCAAAAAAAATAGTAAAAGTACCACCGAGAATCGAGAGAACCAGTCTGTTAAACCCACAGACACATATACACACTACTTTTGCATCCATTCCTTCTCTATCTTCCAACTGTTTTCACTTGGAGAAGACCTTTGACTGAAGTGTAACCTTGTACTCAGCGGGAAGCAATGTCATTCTCTGGATCATCTATTTGCTACTTAAACCCTGTTTCTGATCTAGTACTTTAACAGCTAAAATAAGAGTAAACTGTTATCTCAGTAGTGAACCAACAACAGTGGCTGACAGTCAAAAACGATGGCTATCTATTCTCATACCTCCCTACATGGAGAAAAGACCCAAGTATATTTAAAATTTTAGGGATGCTAGAAAAAGGAAATAGTGACCCTGACCTGTCTCCTGGGGCACAAAAATTTTTATATTAAGTAACAAATGAACACACGGGGTATTCTTTTGTCCTTCCATCAATAACAGAATGGAGAAGCATTCGCTTTCCACCACACAAAGATCCTGCTGTTTCTCTAGCCTAAGTCCCTGCTTTCTTCTACAAAAAAATCATGATTGTGGCCAGGATACTTAATATTATCCCTCCTGAACACTTGCCTCTTCAGCTCTTCACTCATTTTGTTCCCCCTTCCTAGACCATTTGTTCCTTTTACACTGTCTTATCCACCCTTTACAGTCCACCTCAAATCCCATTTTTATCGCTAGACAGCTTCCTAATATTATTTTAACATTACTTAATATTTTCCTCTCCTCTAAATCCTACAGAACTTATTTCTATACCTCTTATTGCACTTACCACAGACTGTCTTCCTAACTAGTGTCTATATAACATGGAGCCACTGAAACTCAGCACTAGGAGGGACCAGGGGACAGCATCTGGTCCAGCTGCCCAACCAGTCCAGGAAGCCACTCTCCACACCACCAGCCAATGCTTATCTTGGTTTCCTTGGCTTCCCATCCCACTCCTGCTTCCAACAATGGGAAATGCACATTTTCTTTATTGAATATATATACACACACACACACATATATACATATATACATATACACATATATATATGTTTAACAGAACTTGAGCAGAGTAACCCCTCAAAATGCCTGTTGAATGAATAAAAACACTTTATTTTAAAGTTGAACAGCTCTAACTTGGGACTCGTTCTTCCTCACACATAGCTCAAATGTAGCTCTCTGTCATTTTGAACTTGTGATAATTACTTGAGGGTTCTGCCTGCCTCTATATCCAACAGATATCACACACTTCAAGGCAGATCACATGAGGAGGAGTTTTATCTTGACCATATTGAATATTCCCTTGAATTATCTAAGGTAATTTGCAGACTCTCTTTGGGGAAACTTAACACTTAGACTATGGTATTGAGAACCGGGTTCAACATTCCTCTGAACTGGAGAGATCATGGAACATCTCTCCATTTGGGAAACAGTGTCATGCTCTTCAGAGTATCAATATGCAGACAGTAAGTATTCATCAGTACTTGATGGTTGAAAATCTTCTTGTGTGATTGGCATGGGCCTGGAATGCTGGCACTACATCACCTCTAAAAGATACGTTCCTAATAATGCTTTGGTCTAGGTACCTTTTTTGAGATCATTTTCTGGCATTCAAAAGACCACTTTGATTTTCCTTGAAGTCCGTCTGCCAACTATTCAAAAGAAAACTGAAGATGAAGGCTGTTGAACCATGAAGGAAGATGGAGAATCGTGCACACATACACGTGTATGTGGAAGGGGGAGGTTCAGACAGCAGAAACAGGAGATGGATGGATCAAGCTCCACGCTGAACAGAACAGGTTGAAAGGAGAGATATCCTTTGCTGTATTTTAATTCCTTTAACTTTCAGTCCTTCAGGAAATCAAATCTCTCATCAGCACAGAAAGAATAATACAATTTAACAGCCAAGTTATTGCTTTCTTACAGGAGGCGTAGTGTTCTCAGGCCTACATTAGGCAGTATTAGGTACATTTGACATCCATCATCTTCAGGAAATGTACTGTTGCTTCTCTACATCTAACAGTTAACAATTTTTTAAGTATAAATACATATTTTTAAAAATATTTTCAAACTCTTTAATCCCTTGAGGGGCTTGAGTTCTAGTTTCATGTATTAATTTCCACCATGTCCTTGTGTTAAAACAGAGAAAGGGGGACACTTGGAGGCAAAGGGTTGTATCATAATTTTTCAAACACTAATAAAATAAACTATAAAATACACGTATGTTTTGGTCAAAATATTCTGCTAATTTAAGTGTATATTTCAGAAAGAGAGGTTCCTTACAAGGAGGTAGGACAGTGGTTTCTGGCCCAGGGCCCAAGTTATCAAGGAGACTGCAGTATTTTGTCCCATGAAAAGATTACGATAATTGACAAATGACATAATCACTTTATTATTATTAATATGATTGAAATTAAAATGTATGAAGCAATCATATTTAGTTAATTAATTCCTGATGATGTATGGTTTTCTCCTACTTTCCAAAGCTGTTTACATTGCCTTTGCCCCAAGGGAATTTAAGGGAAATTTTTTCAGAAAGTTTTCTCTATGATCACACAGTGTGCCCTGCATTCTGAAATGAATTATGTCCTTAAATATGTATATTATGTGTAAACAATGATGCGAGTTTATCATGCATGGTGAGCAACGAAATCCTTCATAACTGAATCAGTGAAATTTCTTAATTTTATCACACTGCCATCATGATTCATAAAAAGTATATAAAGATTCATCATTGACCTGAGAGAAGTCTCTTCCATTTTCAGTAAGTAAACTCAAAAGCAATATGTACCCAGAGATTAGATCATCTGTCAGTTTCAGTGCATCATTTGCAGGTTCTCAAATTATGAATATGTAGTTTTCTGAATGGCAAATTTCATGGCTGAGGGAGTACAAATTAGTTTGCCAGTTCACAATGAACTATGTGGAATTCCGGAAGGTTTCGGGCACCTGGGGACGGGATGGAGCATAGGGTTCAATGTTACTCATTAGAAGATTTCAATAAGAAGTGGTTCTGGAGCTGTGGAGCTGCAGTGTGAAAAAAGGTGCAAGTCTTAAAGCCTCTTACCTACACATGGGCACCCAGGGCTGAGGAGGTCTGTCAGTGTGCTGGGAGCAGTAAGCATTGTATGGAATCATGATTTCTATTTCTGGTATCATTGCTCTAATTGTATACCCAACAGCCTCAGGCCAAGTTTCACATGCACTTTGTAAACCTGTGGAACATCTTGGTGTAGACTTGTAAGAATTACCATGCTCTTTCTTCGTGTGCCAGAAAGAAGACTTTAGGTCCAAGTAAGAAATATTTGTCATGCTTGTCTAGGTTGATCAATTAACAGCATTCATTGAGCTCTCACTGTGTGTAAAGGTTCTTACTTGAAGAAAGTTGACTCAACAAGGAAGAAGGTGAGAGCCCCTGCCTTCCAACTGCTGAGAAAGAAAAGACAGTAAATGAATATGCAATGGAGGCTTATATTTAAGCCAGGATTTTTGGAGAGCACATTCAAATAACGGAAGCTCTTTTTTTTTTTTTTTTTTTAATTAACAGATGCTTGTTGTAGCCATGGTAGCTACAGAGATGTGACACCAGATTGTCCGTTAAGAAAGGACTTGCGCCCCACCAGCAAGGAGTGTGGTTTGCCTCACTTATTCTCAGGACAGCTCCTGACCAATCACCAAGAAAGGCAGCAGTACAAGAGCCTAGTGATTTCCTCCTAATGGAGAAATCCTCCAGTGAGTGATCTTTCCTCTAGGGACCCTGATGGCAGAAGTGCATTGTGGTCTGTCAGCCTCCCTGTACAATCCTGCTTCTGCGCGTTTCCTTTCACAGATGCAGCTCACCCATAAAGCTTGCATGCCTAATGCCATTTCTAAGCACCTTTGTGGAGAACCCAGTTTGCAACAGAGAGTCTTTACAATTTATTTATAATGTTTTTCTGTAATAGAAAAAAATGAATGAGATACTGATACATGCTAAAACATGCCTGAACCTTGAAAACAATATCTAAATGAAACAAGCCAGTCACAAGAGACTGAACATTGTATGATTCTATTTTTTATGAAATGTTCAGAATAGACAGATCTATACAGGCAGAAAGTAGATTCCTGGTTGCCAGAGCCCAGGAAGATGAAGAGATAGAAAGTGACTGCTAAAGGGTATGGGGTGATTTTTAGGGGGTGAGAAAAGTGTAGTAAAACTGATTGTGGTAAAGGTTGCACAATTCTGAATACAATAAAGGCTACTGAACTGTACACTTTAAACAAGTAAATTTGGGATATATGAATTACCTCAATAAAATCATAAAAGAATTTATTTTTTATAGACTTTCCTATTTTCTTAAACATACTATACTTATAGCAGTGACATTAGGGGACTGTGGGAGGATGTGTCCATTCTTTATCAACAGCTGTCATTTCTCAGTGTATGAACATAGAGCTCTTCCATTTGGGAGAACTGAAGTGAAAACCAAACAACCAAATTTGTAAAACCATTAAACTAAATTTGTATATAATTCTGAGGTTTTAATCCTTCACTTTTGGACAAAGTGAAAGTCAAGGCTCTCTGAGAGAGTGTTCTCTCATTGTTTGGGAGCTTACTTTTCTGTTGCTTTAGTGATTAGAATAACTAAGGGTGTCCGGAGTTCATTCTGTATGTAGGTGTGTATAGAAGGATATACCTGCAACAGGATGGCAGGTGAGACTTTTCCTTTTGGTGCAGAATTGTCAAAGGTGTTAAGTGTGCCATGTTTAAAAGAGGATGGTCTATGAGCCACCTAAAGTAGTGATGAGACACGAGCTTACTAAAAGGAGGTGGAACTGGCCCTGCTACCACTGGTCATCACTTCATCTCCTGTGTAGAATCTATAAAGGGACAGGGTTGTTATTAAGTCCTCTGTCTTGTGAGGAATCAATGTTCCTGCTGAGAGGCTGTTGTCTCTCTTTAAAGCCACGAATAGGATATAGAGATATTAATGAGAGACTACATGAGGAGCCTTCAAGAAAGGGATTCAGGCATATCATTTCCTGGCTAGATGTCTGTTTGGGCAGCTAACCAGAAGATCTGTCTCAGAGCCTGTCTAAGTAGTAAGAAAGGAGTATTGGAGAGAGATAAAACAGCTAAAATACAACATACCAGTGGGTCAGCTTATATATCCATCATTTGCCATGGCAAGGATCTATGAGTTTCTGGTGGACCACGTGGATGCCATAGAAGGTAGCTAGAGTTGTACCTATTTGTTGCATTTGGTATGAGAGAGCCACTTGCAGAGCAGAGGGATTCTAACAGTAGGAAGCTGTGGGTTAGATGAACAGTACTGGGAGCAGAGGAGGTGGGATGATGAAGAGGGTATGGTGGGCAGATGATGGAGGGGCAGAATGCAGAATTCAGGTCACATAATTAAATGAGTTAATCTTTATAAAAGTACACCCAGAGTTAGGTCAGAGTTTTCTTGTATTAAATATTGTAATTATTAAAACCATTTAATTCTCATTTCCCAGAATGAATCCTGCAGTTAAACAATCAAAACTGCTTATTTTACTCAATCAATAGTTTCTACTACTTGGATCAGTGCGATTAACAACACTACACTTTTCAAATCACATTTCCTTAAATTCATTCTTTAAGGAAAACACCAATTAGCTTCTTATTATAGACAATTAAAAAAATCTGCACACTACTTAACATCCTCTCTACTCAATTTGAATCCACAAATATTCAAAAGCAAACTGCAATAAAAATCTGGGGGGTAAAGCATTTCTATTTCTCTCTAATGCAGTAATAAATTATTCTTGAAAAGCCCAGCACATGTATTTTCATTCACAAGTCATTTAGGAAGAAACAGAGAGTAGCATACTAGCCCAGTGACATCAAAATATTGAAGACAAAAGATAAAAGATTTCAAGATAGCAATCAGACTTAATCTACTGATTCATTTCTATATTTTGGGAAAGATTAGTCTTCTCCTATACATCAGGAAAGCATGCATCAATCACTGTCATGATCATCAAAACTAAAATCTCACTGGAAGAAACACTGAGCAGTGAGTTCTATAAGAGCAAAAATTGTGTCGAATTTGTCTCTGTGGCCCCCATACCTAAACCAATGTCTAACTATGTGGATTTAATGAGAATATAGATAAAAGGTTGAGTGTGTGCATGGAATGAATACTCTTTTCCTATTTCTCCATCACTTTCTAAACTCAGTCAGTCATGAAATACTGTTAGTTTTACTCTAGAAATGCCTTTGAAATTTTCTACTTCTTTTAAAACTCCATCTAAACTTCTATGATAGCTTTATTCTCTCTTACATTCTTAAAGCAATCTCTTCAACAAGTTCTTCTCTTGTAGCATCATTGCAGGCACCTTCCTAAATAACAGGTTGGAGACATCACTCTCCCACTGCCCAATCTCTACTATCTGGTTTGTGTGTAGGATCTAATCTAATAATCTTAGTGAATAATTGCAAGGTCCTGGTGATCAGTCTCCAAGCTACTTCTTCACATTCATTTCTGGCCGTTCCCTCACCAAATCTCATGTACCTGTATATTAGTAATATCCAGGGTCTCTCTACACCCTAAGAGAGCTGTGTTCTTGTATGCTTTTGTACGTCAGCATATTACCCTCTCCATTCTTTCTTCATTCGGTAACAACCATATTCCTGGTACTGTCCTGGGTGTTGGACAGAACCTTATATTGCACTCAACAGAAACTTGTCATTTTATATCAATACACATCTCTGATCTTAAAGGCTTATCCAGCTTCCTCAGACAGAGGTAGAGATGTTCTTATAATGATTTGATTTTACTCTAACTTTTGTGTCTATCCATTATCTGTGTATGTTTGTATCTTTTCCACTAAAGATCAAGGGCTTTGCCTCTCATATGTATACTTGACACTCAACAGAGTTCTGGGCTTACAAAATGACTTTAATTAAAAAAATACAATGAAAGAATGATCAAAGCAATAGAAATAGACACTCAGGTACCTGAACAAAAGGAATTCAGTAATTCAGACTATGTAAGTTCTAAACTAATGACAGTTTGGACAAGGCCTAGACAGAAATGTATGAAATGTATCATCTTTTAATGAAAGAGATTGATTATAAGATGTACCTTAGACAAAGGTGGAAAAATAATATTAAAAGCACTTGAGTTAATTTTTAAGTGTCTGAAAACAATTAAGATGAAAATATTTATCTTCTAATATCACTTGTGTGTTCTTTAATACAAATAGCCTATTGAACTATATTAATGAGTATTTTGAATTGCTTTTTCACTAATACATGCAATCCATTAATCTTTAATGTTACTAACCCTATTATTCTGGATGAGGAATAACAGAATTGCCCAACTTCCCACTGAATTTGATTCCAGGCCTTCAGACTCTAATGCGGTGCTTTTTTTTTTTTTTTAAACAACCTAACATCTTAATATTTGTTGACTGATCAAAATTAATAATTACACACCACTCTTTTGTCACATAGTGGATCCTATTCCAACTTGGCAGGCACTGTGAGTATAGATAAAGTCTAATATCATGTTTCTATTTCCTTTGTTTGAACTCACAGTGATAACTTTCCTCAAAGGCAAACTTGTGCATTATGTGCACAGTTCCCCTCACAAGCGTTCACGTTTATGTGTGTCTCTTTACTCAAAAATTATGATTTTGCTACATGACTGTCCAAATAGATATGACAGAATAGATTACTTCTTGTTCTAAATATGAATTCATAGAAAATGCTATCTGATACACAGTGTATAGAGATGGGAATCTAATATATTTTATTGTAATATGTATAGAAAAGTACAGATAATTTCTGTCTTAAGGAAAAAAATATGGAGGCTTCTACATCTTTAAATTTGGTCACTGGAAAAGCAAAAGTTTTTTTTTATTTCAATAGTAGGAGACAATAGACAATAAGGTTTAGATCTGGGATAGACTGTTAGCTATTTTAAATAATTTCTCAAGGAGAGAAATGAAATAAAATGAAAGAAAATATTAAAAAAAGAGGAAAATTATACTCCTTTTCAAAAGGGTGAAATGAAGGAAAAGTATGCTGCTAGAATATAGGAATGCCCAAGTTGCATTTTCTGTGCTTTACTTTGCTGCGTCTTCATGGTCCAGTACAAATCATACTATAAAACATACAATGAAAGGTACATTAATATAAAAAAAAATCTGGAATATTCTAATACTCCAACTTTGGTCTCACTTTTATGTATTTGGAAAATTAAAGCAAACAGATTAATAGGTATACCAATAATACACTTAAATACATAATTTATTTTTTAAAAGTTTATATATGTAATTGGACTCATGGCCTGTGATGCTTAATTTTATGTGTCAACTTGATTGGGCTAAAGGATGCCTCAGTTAGCTGGTAAAACATTATTTCTGGGGTGTCTGTAAAGGTGTTTCTGGAAGAGATTAGCATTTGAAATGTAGACTGAGTAAAGAAGATTCTCCTCACCAGTGTGGATGAGGGTGATCCAAACTGCTGAAAGTCCAAATAGAACAAAAAGGTAGAGGTAAGATGAATTCATTCTCTGCTTAAGCTGGAACATTGATCTCCTCCTGACCTCAGACATCGATGCTTCTGATTCTTTGGCCTCTAGACTTGAACCAGAACTAGGCCATTGGCCTTCTAGTTTAGGGCCTTCAGATTCAGACTGGAACTTACTTCGTTGGCTCCTCTGGGTCTTAAGTCTTTGAGTTGGGACTGGAATTACACCACCCGCTTTCCTGGTCCTCCACCTAGCAGATGGCAGCTTATGGGACTTCTCAGTTCAAAATTCTATGAGCTAATTTTTCCTAATAAATATCTTTCTACTATCTCTATATATCCTATTGGTTCTGTTTCTCTGGAAAACCCTGACTAATACATAACTTCATTCAAACAATGCAGGCAGGAAATTCTTTCACCAATATGTTAAAACACTTCTAAAATTTAGCCTTTGTCATATCAAGTAGATGAAAAAAAGTCTGAACAATGTTATAGGCAACATTTTCTGAAAGCAATATAATACAAGTACAATATAATAGTGCATTTAAATAACAAATATCAATGATAACAATAAATCCATGGAAACAAAAGACCAATAGTAAAATAATATAAAATATTTAGGAAAAAATGGAAATTAAACATTACCTTTAAAAAACTAGTTGAAGGAGCTAAACATTGGTTAGATGTTATATACTTAAGTATGACAAAAGATGTCATACTTTTGGTTGCTTTTATTTAAAAATAAACATAAAAATAAACCCATTTTAATCATTCAACCCCAAGTTTAAAATAAATTCCATAGGGATAGATTAAAGAAATTAAAGGCATACTGTATTAATTTATTAAAAATACGTTAGCATTAAATCGCAAATATGAAGATTTTTTTGCAAAAATGTATCAGCAAAATTAAAAATAAAAACGAGAATGTAAAAACCATATAATTTTTAAAGATTAGTTATAGAATAATAAAGCAAAAATCTTCAGTCAAATAAATGATTTTTGACAAAATGAGGTAATTGAGAGAAATATTAAATAACTCCATCAAAGAGACCAAGGCTTTTTATACTGATCAACACATTTTTCAAACTTTTAAGCATATTCTATAGTCTGCTCATGCTATAGATAAAAAAATGTAGTAATCTGCCTAATTTTTTCTATGAAAAAACAGGATTCTTTAAAAACTTCCTAAATATATCTTCAATAATTAAATAATGATAATATTGACAATAATTAAGCAGTTCACTTTGAGTCAAGCACTGGAGAGCACGCCTTCCAGTATCTGACTTACCCACATAATAACTTCCCCATGTTAGGTGTTATAATTTCCACTTTATAAAAGAAGAGCCTGGGCTCAGAGTTGATGTTACACGCCAGGGTCATCAGCAGTAACGATCAGAGTTAGAACGTACACCTAGTTCTATCTCTCGCAAAAGCTCACTCACTCAAACACTAAACTGTGCTACCTCCCAGCTAAAGTCATGATTATATACCTATTAACTGTCTAATTATGCTTACTTATAAAGTTATTCATGATTTCCTCACTGAATGTACTGCCAGGAAAAACATTGCCTTCTCCAAACCAGTTTATCATTCTCTGACTCAAAGAAAGAAAAATGAAATTGCTAAAGCTAAACCAAATAAATAGTAACTTGCCAGAATGGTTTTCTGTGTAGTCTGAAACTTCTCTTTTCTCCGCTTCCACCAACTTGTTGAGGTGACTTGCTCCTCTCAGGATTGTTACATAACCTATATCAAACTATCCCAGACTGAAATTGCGGTGATAGTTTCTAATCAATCTCTTTACTCCTGTATTTCTGTTCTATTGGCAGCTAGTTTATTTGCTGGCCCAAATTGCAACCACAAACTTTGCAGTTTGATTGGAGCCAAAACCTTTGCACTTCCCTGCCAGGGCATTCTTTGTTTATTTACTCAGCTCTACATTAGGAACTTCACAGGAAAACAAAAATATAAAAGAGAATAAAAGAACCATTCTAACTGAGCTTAGATATTCTTGATAATCTGTTTCTGGAGGATTGAGAAAAAGAAACAGAAAATAAGAAGTCAAAGATAAAGCCGACCAATGGACATTTACATAAACACGTCCCAATGACAGGAACTATCACTTGGCAGCTTAGCAGGATAAGACCTGGCAAAGGCATCTGGGCTCAGCACCTCTGGCATGTGTCAGTCAGGGCATGGGTTCTGTTAAGTATTGTAACAGCAGTGGACAGTGACTGGCAGGAGCCTATCTAGTGGACACCAAGAAACTTTGGTGTAATGAAGCATAATGGTGCTGGATGGGCAATGAGGAAGCCAACTCAGAACCTGAATGTTAACTCCAGGCGATGTGACCCACAAAAAGGCAGTTTTTACAATTTAAGGTACTTATGCTGAAGTTTCAAGGGATGTGTTTGGTGGAAAAAGGAACTGGCAATTAGAAAGATCTCACACTAGATGGGAAAATTAGCCTGGACAATAGCTCAATCACATATCTCACCAGGGTTTGGGGAGACGTGAAAAGTTTGATGTCCTCTGATATTTGCCGTTAAATCAATTCTTTCTTTCTAATTACAGTCAATTCTAACTTCTATAAATTGCAACCACTGTAATGCTCATTTGTGCTTATTTTCACTAAATTTTAAACCCACTCCTCCAGAAAATTAAGGCCTATCCACTCTCAAGAGACCAGGTAGGACTAGATCATAAGCTGTTGCCTCTACCTGGATCTGGCCCAGCACTAGGGCTACCACCCACGGATGCAGAGTCTGTGCACTATACAATTCCAGGGAGCATCATTCACACGGACAATTAAGCAAGTGGCACTCCCAGGAGTTACACAGTGCACAAAATGCATGGCTATTACGTGTAGACTCTGCCTAAGGCCCACAGGTAGTGGGACAATTTCAGTCTGCTCAGTCTTTAATACAGTATTTCATGTTCTCTAACCCATGACAGAATGTAAGCTCCCAGAGGGCAGGTGTTGGGTCAGTTTTGTTCCCCGATCTATGACAAATACTTGGAACTATGCCTGTTCCACAGTAGACACTCAATAAGTATTTGTTTTATGAAATGAGGACTCTAAATCCAAAGCAGGTTAGAAGATTCAGCTAATGTCTAAAGAATGATACTGCTAGAAAGAAATGATAACAATAAAAGATGCCATGATAGTGGGCTAATGGTAGAGGCATTTAAAGCTTTTTTAAAGAGGGTGTCCTTTGAGGTTGCCTGAAAAACTGTTAAGTTCATAGCTTTGCTTATTGACATATACGATGCACATCAGACACCCTCACCCATCTCTTACCTTTATTTCATTTCTGACTCACATTTCGTTAGAGCCTAAGGGATAAAATGAAGAAAGCAATGGCCCTCAAGAATTCTGTGAGGGATTATGTGAAGATCAATAATACCAATGGCTGTGAGGATATATTGAAATGATGGCTTCAAAACAGCCACCTTAAAATTCCAAGCCTCAAGGGCCAAAAGCCACATCTAAGGAATGGATAGTTTTTTGAAAAGCAAAACCTATGCAAGAAGGTAATATATCAAAACTGAATGCAAATGTTGCAAAATGACAGCCAAAGAGGACAAGAAAGAAGAGGGTGTATAAAGAGACAGTCCCCAGAGAAAGCAGAAGCCTCTCTCCTTTCAAGCTGACTCTGAAATAACATCTATAGTATAACAATTAGAGGACAAAAATGCTCAAACCTTTAAAACTGTTGAGGGGCTTTCATTTGAAATGATGCTGAAGTAGACCCAGCAGTGGAAGTCAGGTTGCTATTCCTGAGGGTCTTGGGTCCTGTGAATGAGCATCATTCAAACCGGCAACAGCAATTGACGCACAGAATTGGGTGCACGGTGGTGGGGGGCTATCTTTCTCCTCCAATTACTTCTTTCACTGTCACACTGTTAGGTGAGGATGTCACATTCATTCTGGCAGGCAGGTATTGTATGGTGTGAAAACTCAGGTGACAGAAAAGAATACAAGCCATTCTTCATGCTATCATTTTGCCAGCAAATGGCATTTTACTGAAATGAATGATCCTGGAACCTATGTCATTTGCAAAGCTGCCCTAAATCCTGCATTGAAAAATAAATAAGAATTTACCCTTGAAAATCTTGACCTTAATAACATGGTTGTCAATTAACTGGAAAAAGGCACAACTATGACTGGTGTTCACTCCTATCCCACCCCTTCAGCTCCTATAATAAAATGACAAGTTTCTGAAAATTTCAAAACTACAAGCTGCCCACCTTTTAATATATGGTCAAGTGCAGGGAAGTGAGAACAGTGAAAAAGGAGGAGTGTGACTGGAAGAAAAAAAATACTTTGTGTTTGTTTGTTTATCTATGTATTTCCCTAAAAGGTAAACCTCAGCATTTTCTCTCCATGCTGGTAATGAAACTTGTTCAAGTATGTCACAAAACCATGTGTTTTCTATTTAAATAATCTCCATTTGGTGTAGTATCTAATATCATTGAGTACAATACTAAATTTGTAAATAGCCAAGCTGCATGAATGTGAGTGTGTGTGTGTGTGTGTGTGTGAGAGAGAGAGAGAGAGAGAGAGAGAAAGAGAGAGAGAGAGAGATTTAGTCCAAACTAAATCACTAGGTGGACTTTTATTTTTCTGGCCACTTAGTATCTCTTTGTATTATTTTCCTTCTATCCCAGAAATAGAAAAGAAACAAAGACAGGAAGGAAGTAATTTGTACACGTGTAACTTCCAAGTTCTCCGTTAACAACTTTTGGCCCCATTTGCTTCAAATATCTTTCACAATTCAAATAAGTTTCCTCTGATTGTTCCTATATTAAGACTCACACTATCAGAAGACTACCACTTCTACTTCTATCTGTTTAATCATTGGTCTTATTTCTCCCCTCCTCTCCATTCCCCTTGCTACTGCCAGAGTACATGTCCTTATCCTCATCTAACCCAAAAGTTACTGGTGACTCATTTTATTAACGATCAAATTTTCTATAAATTAATTCTTCAGAACCGTCAACCTTGACCTTCTAACAGCAGTGTAATATATGTTTTGTTTGCTTTCAATTTCTACGTCCTAGGAAAGGAAATTGCATATATGGTACACAAAGTTGCCTAGATTAAAACTGTGGATTGAAACAAAAGATCATGAACTATGGTATACATGATCACAATAATCACCATTTGTAATTCCACTGAGGATCCAGCCAGTAAGTGAATAATGATGTTTAACCTTAACTCTAATAAAAATAGTAGATAGTAGAAGGGAGGTGGCCAGTGGACACAGCTGGCTGTGGTAGTGATTACCTCTGTGTTCCTGGGAAAACTTTCAACCTCCCGGAATCACAAAGAGCAGGTTGGGTTAGATGGCTTCCAAAGTCTCTTCTCCTTCAAGAACTCTATTATTACTCTATTTTCTCTTTCTAAACTTCAGTTTCCTGATTCAAAATCAGTAGAAGGGGGAAGTTGGTTAGTTAACTTTCATCCCTACCATCTTAAAATGTTATGGCTCTAAAATGGTTTAGGATTTTACTTTTCTGAGTTCCCAATTAGAAGGGAAAATAAGAAAATGGATACACAGACCTTAAAAAATCCAATTTCAAATTATTTTCACCCTACAATTTTCATCAACTTGACCATTTTCATAGGTATTTTTCATTTTCTACCCCATTAACACTAAATACATTGCAAACTCACTGAACTCTCTCTGCTTCAGACAAAGAATGAGTTTGTGATAAATGCTACTTCAACATTTTTCTCTCTTAATAATCTGCTTCAGTGCATAAATCCTAAGATTTCATTATATTAATTATTATATTCATATGTTCCTCTGAACAGAATTGAAAATTTAAATTCACAGAATATTTTTAAGGTACAGTCAAATCTGTAGATCAGTGCAGAACATTTAATATAATAAAATGAGATCAATCCAATGTTTTTACAAATTGTTTGTAGTAACATCAAATATGGTACCTTAAAAATTAGAAACACATTTAGGGCCAAGGTAACTTTTATTTTTTAATTCTCCCCTGGCATTGTGGTTACGTCTCTTTATTCATAGTCATTATTTGGAACTTCCTTCTTACACCAAGAAGCTTCAAATATTACATTGTAAATGGTACATATTTGTTATAAATTATATGTTATAATAATATAGCTCAATTATTAAGAAAACGTTCTTTAAAAACTATTAATGGTTTTATTTTTCTTAAGTTATAGCTTTAAGATAATATTTTTCCATTAAAAACACTGTTATTGCAAATATTAACATTATTACTTGATATCTAATGAACAGCATACAGCAATCTGATTTTCTAAATACATTTTAGTATGTTAGGGACTGAGGCTGCAGAATTGCCTCATGATGACTATGGGGCAATGTATTAACACCCTGAAGTATGTCTAGCCACCACAGAGTTCTAATTCTGGTTTAGAACATTCTGAAACACCCATGTTTATTGCAGCATTATTTAAAATAGTCAAGATATGGGTGCAACCTAAGTGTCCTATAGGCTAATGGATAAAGAAGATGTGGTATGTACGTATGTATGTATGTGTATACACACACACACACACATATACACAATGGACTACTACTCTACCACTAAAAAAAAAAAAAAAAAGATGAAATCTTGCCATTTGTGACAACATGGATGGACCTCAAAGGTATTATGCTAAGTGAAATAAGTCAGACAGAGGAAGACAAATACTGCATGGTATCAGTTATATGTGGAATCTAAAACAAAAAAAAACCCCACAAAGTCAAACTCATAGAAATAGAGAGTAGGAAAGGGGTTGCCAGGGGCTGGGGAGTGGGAAAAATAGGATGAGTATGGTAAAAGGGCACAAACTTTCAATTATAAGATGAAAAAATCCTGAGGATCTAATGTAAAATATGGTTCCTATAATTGATAACTGTATTGTATAACTGAAATTTTCTGAGTAGAACTTAAATAAATATTGTCTAACACACACACACACACACACACAAAATTTGTCCAGTGATGTGTGTTCATTAACTAGAGGGGGGAAAGAGGGAATCCTTTCACAATGTACATCAAATCATAATGTACACTTCAAATATTAGAATTTTCTGTGTAATTATACCTCAAGGCAGCTGAAATAATAAACACAAACAAATAAAATTAAATGGGGAAAAAGGGAATCAGCATAAAAATGACCCATAGTTACTAAAAGCAATAATTCCCTCCAAGATCTGAGCCAGGAACACCGACTATGTGGAACTAGAACAAACAATCATGTTTTTCTACACTACCCTCAATACTTAAAATTATGTTCAAACTCTTATATTTACCTGAGAATGAATATTCCTCATCCCAAGTGAAACTTAAGCACTAAGCTAGATTTTAGGTTGTCCTTACTTTGAACTGACCTATTTTTTCTTAACCCCTAAATTAGCTGTACATCCTCCTAATTGCATCAATAATTGACTAATTGGTAGGTAGCTTTGTGAGTAATTATCTGATTTGCACATGTAAGTGATGTTTATTTCAAATGTACTTCCCATGCCAAGCTTTAGAAATTTGGCTCAAAAGTTCAGGAAGACAAAATGAATCACAGCCATCTCATGCCTTGTTTATAACCATAAATAATAGAGCATAAATAAATTATTGATTATGATATGCTATCTGAAGTAATGTAAAGATCTCAACATATCTTTAGATTGCACTTTCCAGGTACTTATAAAAAATAGAAACAAAAGCCAAATGTCATATTTTACCAAATACCAAAAGCTTAAGGCTATACTTTGTCAGGCTATCTAGCCGACAAAGACAAGTGGCAATAATCTATCCATGAAATTACAGAAGCCTGAATAATCATTTCAAGATCTGAATGGAAGAAAAATGACCCTCTACCCTGGAGACAGTACTACAATCACACAACAGCGATCTCCCTCAGCATTTAAATACTGGGCTAATAGAGAAAAAGGGAGATTTGACTTAACTCATAATCTTTTTTAGCAAGGCATTTAATTTCAAATTGTTGCAATGGTGAATTTCAGAATTGTTTCAATTATATGATTCTTATCCACTCTCTTCCCAGTTTACAACCCTCTCCTTCTTTTAACAATTCCCACAAAATAGAAAAGTAAGGCGAAGGAAGTGTTTTCACAACATATGAGTTACAAATTATTTTCTTTCAAAAATACATCCCAGTAGTTTCTCTTTCACCAATATCATTACAGAAGATTTACGTCTGTATTACTACATGTTAATGTCAGAGTTTTAAATGAAAAATACTTTTTATGTAATAAGTCACCTTGAAGTCATTTTAAATTTCTCTCTCTATATAAGAGGAGGTCCCAGATAAATTAGGAGATACGTGTATAAAAAGATTATTTCCTCTAGATGCATTGCTTCCTTTTCACATATACACACACACTCATAAATAGAAAAATTCAATAAAGCTTAAAATATACATATTATATGTGACTCTAGATTTGGACGATATAACATTGAGCATATAGCCACAGAGATAAGAAACACAATGTTTACCTGCAAAGAGCAACATGGAACAGAGAATTCAAATATAATAGGATCTTTTATAGTCTCTGTTAGATAAATCATAATAAATATGAGCATTTACACATAATCTAAAACAGATGCTCCTAAAATTTGTTGCTAGCATCTTATAAATAATGTGTTTTACATGTCATGTAGTAAGTTTTACTTTGTTACTTTTCTACCATAAGACACTAAAAATATCTTTTATGCCACATTTTGGCTTTCTTTAAAAATAGGAGCTTAGTGGCATCTAGTTAATATTAAAACTTGCAGGTGTGTAAGCTTTTCCAAATATGATCAATGTGAAAAATATCAAATGTCTTTAATCAGATAACTCATAAACAAGGGCTCCATGAAAGTTTTCAAATTAGAATAATCAAATTCACTTGTCATTATAAGGTAGCTACTGCTAACAACTTGAAAATGGCTTCTGGTATAGCACCATTCACTTGGAACAATTATTTTCTTTCCAAGCAGAAGGGATTTAAGACAATATGACTTGTGTGACCAAGTGACAGACTGCAGTGTGCACTGCTGTGGAAAGGACTTGGGGTCTGAGATCGGAAAGGAAAAGTTATATTTAAAGCTGCCCATGAAGAACCCCTGGGTGCCGTATCAGCTGTATGGGGGTCATTAGGAGTTAAGAGTTCACACATTAGTTTTGCCCAAAAAAGAAATCATCTCTTTTCTTTTTGCACCTGCTTACTAGACTTGGACAATCACAAAGAGGGAAAATTGGAAGTAATTTTTAAAAAAATAACTAAGACAACTGAACAGATTTCAAAATAACTATGTATAATTCAGCTAGTTATGACAAGGGAAATTTTCTTCTCAAACTGGAAGGATTGCCCATATTCATATTATCGCCAACTGCATCAGAAACAGCTACATCATAAACCTACACACCAAGCAAGCAGCAAGAAGGACAGCCAGAGCCCGGCAGAGGCCATTCAGTGCCCCGGACCTGCGGCGACCTTCCTGACCGAGCCCTGTGGCCGGTTCTCAGTGATGTTAGAGACAAATGAGTAATTAAATTCTCCACCACAAATAAATATGAAAATGAATCAAGGATCAGTCTAAATCTGCAGCTCATCTATCTGTGCTGCCCACAGTCCCTATTACACTTCTCCATCGAATGAATGAATGGTTTCTCTGGAATCCAGCCAATGCCTTTGATACTGGCTGACCTTGGAAATTTACCATAGGTGAGAAAGTTCAACTATCTTTTTATATTTCACTGCAGAATCACTATCACAACTCCTAGGTAGGAAGGCATTTTTTTTGCAAACAAGAAGAAAAATGATTGGCAGTGTGGTGCCAGGCACAGGTTTCACTGTCCTGGATGATGGAAGGGAGACATCAGAATAAGGCCTACGGGTACCGACTGAAGCTCTTCCACTCTTGGCCGCAGCTTCACCCTTCAAAGAATCTCGTTCCTCAAATGTAAAATGGGAAGAAGATTATTGCCTGCCCTATCTACTTTACAGGGATTTGGAAGTTTAAATAGGATGCACTTGAAATGTTTTGTTGGCCGTAAAACATTAGTCAAATAAAAGTTACTATTACTGCATTTCACTGCATAGGATAAGAACAGTGTTACTGGATTTGGTCTGAGCCTACTTCTAAAATTCTATTGGCAGATCTATTTACTGATGATAAAAATGTACTATAATTGAAAACTAATTTTTAATGAACCTCTAAGCCATCAAAATGTGTAATACACACAATTCCTGCTTCACCTTGTACATTCCTCTTTCCCAAGAGCTAACAAAAAACTTTAAGGAAGACACATAAGCATCTTTAACAATTAATAAGACAACACACCACACTCAAATCAATCTGGATGGGAAATGAGAATTTCATCTCTCAAAAAGCATGGGAAGAATTTGAACAGGCAAATAAATTTGCATCTGGACATTTCATGTAAATAATGAAAAGGATACATGATCTTTTTTTCCCTACCTAAAAACAAATACATTTAAAACATCTGAATCATTCCAGATAAACTGGCTGAATGCAAACTGACAACACAGCATTGAGCACAGCCATTATAAAATAATGTAAGTACTAGACTAATCCCAGCTGCCAAACACACAAATAATTTTGGTAGAATAAATGCAAAACAGATTTTCTAGTTAATTTTAAATTTCTTGAGAAACAAATCTTATGTTTTCTACCATCCAAAGAAAAGCATATGTGGCTGAAACTACTTCCATTATGACTAGATAGAATGTTTGATGGCATAATTATTTGCACACACATATTTTTCTAAAACCTGTCATAAATTATAGACATTAGCATTTTTATAGATAAAGAACACAGACTGGATAATGCCCAGTAGGAAACAGCAATTAGTCTCATTGTAAAATGTTGTTTAAATTTCTTTTTTAAACTAAGGGATGCAGTGGTATGGGAAAAAAGTGTCTGATTTTTCATGATTCAAATGAAAATAAATTGTTAAACCTATTCTAGACAGACCACATTCAATATTCATCCACATTACAAGACCGTTAAGCCATTCAACAATCTGAAAACAGTTCTGTCTTAGTCTATTCAGCTTGTTATAATAAAATATCATGGGCTGTGGGCTTACAAACAACAGAAATTTCTCACAGTTCTGGAGGCTGGGAACTCCAGGATCAAGGTGCCTCACTGTCTGGTGAGGACCTGCCTTCTGGTTCATAGACAGCAACTTCTCTTTGAATCTTCACATGGTGGAAGAAGTGAGCTAGCTCTCTGAGGTCTCTTTTACAAGGGCACTAATCCCATTCATCAGGGCTCCACCCTTATGACCTAGTTACCACCCAAAGGTACCACCTCTTAATACCGTTACCTTGGGGGTGAGGATTTCAAGGTATGAATTGTAAGGGGACACAAATGTTCCATCAATAGCTATCTCCACAGTTTAAGCAGGGGCTGGACGAGTATGAAGTTGCATTCCAGGACAGACTTCCTTTGCTGCTAAGCAGCTGATGACAACACAGCAAAGTCTACCTTAAAGCCAAGCCTAAGGCAAAACTGGGAAAGGGGGAACTTTGTTTTCTGAGCCTGAGGCCCCCCTTTTCAGGTGTTCATCCTGTGTCTGGGATGCTACCCGCAAGTGCTCCTGCCACGTGTACTTTATCCACTCTATCAACATTTGTCCTTGGCCTATCTGATGTCTTCTTATTCCAGGGGTGCAGCCAACAGACAGCAGAGGAGAGAGAAAGATCAATAAGCACCTACTCTACTCCTGGTTATTTACAAGTTGTAGATGTTATTATTCCATCAATTAACCTGAAGGTAGTTAATGAAGGAGAGAAAGTGTTGTACAAGGACCCAAACATTGCCTCCCTTGTCTTTCACTAAATCATACTGCCATCTTGAAAAAATAAAATTTATTACTCCCTGGGGAGATCTGTGTTTTATCAAGAGAATGAGAAAAGATTCTAAAACGTGAAATTGGGTTACTGTGGTTTGTCTCTTTTTGAGGATTGACAGGAGCCAGGACAGGGATCCTTGCTGGTCCCTGCTGTAAGTTGTTGAGGGTCTTGAGATAAGTGAGGGTACCAGCTTGTAGACCTTGCTTCCTGCAACTGTGAGGAATAACGATAGTACCTTTTCAGGCTCCCATGTGCTTTTCTTTCCTTTGCTAATTTTATTGAATTTTTTTTTCTTTTTTGTTTTTGAAGTATAGTTGATTGAAAATGCTGTGTTAGTTTCTGGTATACAGCACAGTGATTCAGTTATATACATATATATTCATTTTCATATTCTTTTCTATTATGATTATGATTTATTATAAGATATTAAATATAGCTTCCTGTACTATACAGTAGAACCTTTTTGTTTATCTATTTTATATATTGTAATGTGTATCTGTTAAACCCAAACTCCTAATTTATCTCTCCCTGTCCTTTCCCCTTCGGTAACCATTACATTTGTTTTCTATGTCTGGAGTCTATTTCAGTTTTGTAAAAAGGTTCATTTGTAACATATTTTTAAAAATTCCACATATATGTGATACCATATGATATTTGTCACTCTCTGTCTAACTTATTTCACTTAGTGTGAGAATCTCTAGGTCCATCCATTCATGTTGCTGCAAATGGTATTATTCCATTCTTTTTGTGGCAGAGTAATACTCTATTGTGTATATATATGTATATATATATACACACACACATAACACCAGATCTTCTTTATCCATTCATCTGCTTCCATGATTTAGTTTGCTTCCATGATTCGGCTGTTGTTAATAGCCCTGCTATGAGGTGCATGTATCTTTTTGAATTAGAGTTTTTTCTTTTGTAGATATATGCCCAGGAGTGGGATTGCTAGATCATCTGGTAACTCTAGTTTTAGTTTTATAAGGAACCCCCACTTTGTTTTCCATAGTGGCTGCACCAATTTACATTCCTACCAACAATGCAGGAGGGTTCTCTTTTCACACCTTCCCTAGCATTTATTATTTGCAGACATTTTAGTGATGGCCATTCTGATTGGTATGAGGTGACACCTTATTATAGTTTCAATTTGCATGTCACTTGCTAATTTTAAAGAAATCTCAATTTATAAAAAAAAAGTTAAAATCAATTACTGTACTGGCTTCTCCTGCATTTTGCTAAGAATTCATCATTCATTCTTTTATTCACTTATTCACTGAGTACTACCATTTCCCAGGTATTCTATCACTCCTGAGGTTTTCACTGTAAACCAGACACCTGGCTATCCCCAGCCATGTTATCTCTGCTTCTACCCCAGGCCAACCTGGAGGAAAATCATAGCATCTTTTTTTTTGTTTTGTTTCCCCAAAATATGCTCCAGTGGCAAAATCAATGGTGAACAACAGAGACTGACTGTTTAATAAAAAAGTCAGAGAAAAACATGAACATTTCACAGGCCACTGTCTTCCACTTCCAAAATGCCTCTAAGTCACGTCTATTTGCCGAAGTCTCTCTGGCTAAAGCGTCTAATCAGACCACCCTTCATCATCCTTCACGATGCCTCGGCCTTGCTCACTGGCGGCCCCAGCAGTAGTATCCCTGCATTTGGTCTCTTTGCCATCGCTGGTCCAAATCTTTGAGCTATTATCATGCAGAATAAAGGTGCTTTGCTTAACTTCTCTGGACGTGACTACTTACATCTCAACACTTTGCAATCAGAGCGATCTCCAAGAATTGGAACTTCCCCTCCTTAGCAAAGGTAGTTAATCAGAACCAACAACAATTACAATACAGTTCTGTTGCCTTCAAGGAGTTTAGAGTCTAATGAAGGAGGACAGATATGTAAATAGACAATCATGTCGTGAAAAATGTTAAAACAGAAATAGATTGGAAGTGCTACAGGGACACAGGGAAAAGAGCACTTTTTTCTGCCCAAGGGTATCAGGAAACACATAAAAGAACTGTCAGGAATCTTGAAAAAATGGGAGAAAGGAGTTTTCCAAGGAAGCAAGGTTGAAAAGGGCACTCTAGGAAGAAAGAAGAACACGGGTAGAGGCAAGGAGATGTGAGAGGTCAGGGCACATCTGACAACAAATAGCTCCCTGTGGCTGTGAGATCAGGAATCAGGCAAATCCAACACAGCAGCACCAGCTTTATTTCAAAATTCACCTACTTCTCTGCCCTCATGCACTGGCTTCTCCCTCAGTGCAAAGCAGTACTCTATCTTTCCATGACAGAAGACAGTGCTGGCTGCATATATCTGAGCACAAAAGAACAGGATTAATTTAATAGTTTCATCTTAATTCTGCTCTAAGGTTTCTCAATTTAACTAAATAACTTTAATGCTCTTTGGCACCAGGCTTTCGACAAACTTTCTTAAAAAGCCATTATAAAAATAGTGATTTTGCTAAAGAGTGGACAGAGTAAAAATCATTATTCCAGTAGATGGAGCAGAGGTGACATCAGAGTAGCTGAATGTTGCCTGGCCCAGAATATATAGCAGAAATCCAGACACTCAGCAGAGCCACGAAATGGAAAAAGCACATTTGAGAGCAAAGACTGAACATTACTGAATACTGCTTGGCTAATCACCTCATTTGGACTTTGAAATTTTCACATCCTCTTCAAACTGAAGGGGAAAACAACCCTAGGCAAATACCAAAATGATTCCTTAAAGAAACATTTATATTTTAGACTAAGAATGCTGTAATTTTGATTTGTTTAAAAGTCTCACTGTGGTGCTTCACAATCATTCTACGTAAGACAGATCAGGCTGAAACTCTTAGTATTAGCCTCTCAATGCGTGGCTCCTCCGATCTCCTGCTGATGGTAATGTGTGTGTTTCTTCCCTCGCAGACTGTTTGTGAATCGTGTGATTGTCTGAGATGGAATTATTGAGAAACAGATCAATAAACACAGCAGGCTACAGGCTTAAAACCTCAGCCTACACAATGGACCTATGAACAAAGTTACTGCTTAGAAATTGCGACAGCAGAATGGTGTTCATGCAGACTCATACTTGGGACCATATTATGGTAAGCGGAATCACAGACATTAAAAGATACCTATGGAGAAGCAGATATTTTGATTAGAAATTCTAGCTTTTATATATCAGGCAAATGTCTAAATCTGATGAAATTCCTGAAGGATTATTAAAGTCAAAGATGAACTATTCACTTTGTGAATTTATAAAACAAGTATTGTAAGAAAATCATTTCTAATAGTCATTGGAAATAGGAAATGCGTCCTGTTTCTCTCAAGACCTACCATGTGCCTTGCTCTGTTAAATTCTTTGCCAGTATGCAGTACTGGATTCTTCAAAGGTAGACGATGTATGTGTTTAGGACACAAGCAAAGCAGAGGTAGCTCAATTTTTCTTTTTAAGAAGGTATTTGGTATTTCACAACAATGTAACAAAAATGTGTAACAAAGTAACAACAAAAAAGAAAGTTTGAATCTTAGTTTGAGATTTCTGACCAAATGGAGTAGTTCATTAGCCTTATACTCCAAAAAAATTCCGATTCAATGGTTAAGGGTATAAATTAAACAGTAGCTCTGCCACAGTGTAGTCATGTGAATTTGGAAGAGGCACTTACCCTTTTTTACTCTCAGTTTCCTTACTGCAAAATAAAGCTAAGGCATGAAAAGCATCCTTAGCTGCCATTATTAATGAATGTCATATCCCTTGAGAGGAACAGGACTGAAAAATTTAAAAACACAGTCATAGGTGTTAAGCACAAAGCAAACTCTTCTAATGATACTCATATTCTAACTCACCCTACTTTGAAGCACTGCTAAGCAAGCAATTCAAAATTCCTAATCTTAAAAAAAAGCTCCATCATTTTGCATATGTGGAAATATGCTGTCCTCATTTCATACCAATCTTCATTTACACAGGAATCATGAATTTCCAAGAATTTGTGTAAGCATATTAAATAATAATTCCTGAATGGAAAATATCATAAAATTTTTTATTACACTCTATAAGCTCACAAATTTTTTTACTATACCTCTGTTTATCTGTCTTGATAGCCTTTTAAAAACATATGTATCATTAAAGAACATTTTTTTAAAATCCCATTTTCTAAATATATCCAATCTCCCATATTAATTACTACCACAGTTAAAATGATTATCTTTTTACTACTTTGAAAAAGACACAGCAGCTATCAGAGGTTTCTATAAATGAAATGGCATGTCATTGTCTTAGTCATCTCAGACCACCAGAACAAAATACCATAGACTGTGTGGCAGGAATTTATTCCTCAGAGTTTTGGAGACTGGAAGTCTCAGAACAAGGTTCCAGGAGGGTCTGTGTCTGATGAGGGCTCTTTCTTTGGGTTGCAGACAACCATATTCTTGCTGCATCCTTACATGGCCTTTTTCTGGTGTGTGGTGTGTGCAGATGGAGAGAGAAAGAAACTAGTTCTCTGGTGTTTCTTTTATAAGGGCACTAATTCCATCATGAGGGTCCCACCCTCATGGCCTCATCTCAACCTAATGATCTTCCAAAGACCCTATCTCCAGCCTCCAAATGCTATCACATTGGGAGATGAGGTTTCAACGAACGAATTTGGGGGTTGGGTGGTGAGGCACACAACTCACTCCATAGCAGTCACTTTGCTGGAACAAAGGATGACCAATGGCAAGAAGAGGAGAAATGTAAATAACTCTCAACTTTCATACACACACATTCACACAAGTCTTTCAACCTTGCCATCCAATCCTTCTTAGCATTTCTAATGGCCAAAGGTTGCATTTTTCAGTTCTTCAGAGCACTCTTACATATTATAAAAAGCATGAACTTAGGATACAATACTTGCATCTTTCTCCATAAACCAAAAGAATTAAAACTATAAATGTAAAATTTCAAAACAAATTTAAAGATTATAAAGGGGAAGGAAATTTTAAAAAATCACATAGTCGTTTAAACTTCCTCACTAATTTTAGAATACAATTCTAAGGGGAAAAGGGGTTCAACAACTTAGTAAATTTGTTAGAAAATTTTTAGAAATACATGCATAAACAAAATACATGCATAAACATACATAAAGGTTAATTATACATCACAAGTCTTATATACATGGAGAAGTTAATATCAGAGTACACACAATCAAATCTGTAAAGAAGCCTTCCATAATCCGGCTCAGTTTAATCTATAATTCAATTCAACTGTTAATCTATAATCCCATTCAACCGTTTTGCTCTAGCAAAACATGCCATGCTGTTTAATGCTTCTTTATATAACTACACTTTTTTTGTATGGACTATGTAACTCCCACTCCTCCTGGAAAATGTAGTTCTTAAAAGTTAAACACATTGCTCAGGGGAGAATTATTATTCTGAAGTCTTTTATCCATTAAAAAAAATAAAATAAAATATACCTAAAGTCTACTTTAAGAATTAGAAAAGAAATGTCAGATTATACTGAAGCAAAGTAGAACAGATTAATGAAGAAAAAAGTGGATAATAAGAAAACTAAAAACATAGTAGAATGAATAAATAAATTCAAAACCTGATTATTTGAAAAGAAAAAGAATCACTGGTGAGCCTAACTTTTTAAAAAAAAGTGATAAAGTATAAATACACAAAAACAAATGATAAATGATAAAAGATAATCACAATCAGAATGAATCTAAATGAATCACAATAGACTATGTTGATAAACACTATAGAAAGAAATTTGAAAATGTAGATAAAATGGATAATTTTTAAGATAATAAAATTTGCCAAAACGACTTCTGAAGAGATAGAAAATCTAAAGACTGATTTATATAGAAGAAATGCAAAATTTGTCAATATATGAACCCAAAAGCAGTAGTCTCAGATGGCTTCATCAGGAAATGTTAAAACATCTTTAAGATCAAACAATTTCAATGTTCCTAAAATCTCTTCAGAGAATAGGTTAATGAAAGAAAACATCGTGGTCCAACAAAGATTATATATGCCCACATAGGAACTAAGTCAATATCACTTAATGAGTATCAAAGCCAAAAGCCTAAATCCAATGTTATTATCAAATATAATTCAAGTGTACACAAAAGTAATCATAACATAATGACTATGTGAGGTTTATTCCAAGAATCTAAGAATTTTTAATATTATGAAATCTATTAATAATTTCTTACAGTAATATTAATAGATCTCAGAAAAGTATTTTAATCTCTTTGTATAAATGGCTGAAAGGCCATTTGTCAAAATTCAGTAGCCATTTTGGATTAAAATACTCAATAAAATGGAACAGATGAGAATTTACTTTGTATGATAAAATGTACTAGCTTAGCCTCAAAGTTACTGTCTTGCTTAATAGGGCAACACTAGAAGCATTACCAACAAATTCAGAAACAAGACAGAGCTCCCAATCATCAGTATTACTTAACATTGAACTGGAAAAACTAGCCAAGAAAATTAAATAGAAAGAGAAATTATAAATATGTAATGGAATGGACGAGAGAAGACTATTACTAACTGCAGATAACCTAAAAATATAATTACATGCATAGAATATCCAAGAGACTGAACTGGCTTCTGGCATATACAGTTGACTGGAATCAAACACACTTGGGGAGAAAAGAGGTTTTGAGACAGTTGCATTTGCAAAGAGACCTGTGACTAGATAAGACATATAGCGACCTCTAAGCTTCCAACTTCCTGTTGGGAGGAAGCAGGCTAAGAAAGCTGCTCAGCCACCAATAAGTGAATATTTTTCAACTCTTTTTTTCTATAACTATGGAGGACAATGGAAATGAAAGATCATTCCAGAAAGTAAAGCCAAAATCCAAAATCCATGGAGCACAAAAACTGGGGAGCTCTCCCCAAAGAGTAGAACCAGCCAGGATTTAAATTCAAGGTAGTTTTTTTTTTCTTCTTCTTCTTCTTCTTTTTTTTTTTACCCTCAAGGTAGTAAGTTGAGAAATACTTACCCAGATGCTTTTAAGAATTGTTAAGGACCTCTGACATCTATATGATGCCGATTCTCCTCTTTTTCAAATGACAGTGATTGTTGCCAAAGGAGACAGAAAAAAAAAAACAGTATCTGTCTTTGTATGTATATTCATAAAGATGCATATGGAACTAATCACAGTGATTACTGCTTTAGCTTGAGTGGAAACTGGAAAGACTGGGTACAAGGTGGAAAGGAGACAAAGTTTATCTGTCCATTTTTAATATTTATAATTTTTGGAACTGGAGAAGGCATTCTATATTCATAAAATAAAATAAAAAATAATTTATAATGTTTTAGGACTTAGTGAACTACTGAAAGGGGGGTAAAGAGATATAATATGATGATTGCTATGTATCTGGTTTGATCAATTTAGTGTAAGACACCAAGAGAAAATCTATTGTAAGCATATCTACAGGAGACAAGACTATGTTTTAGATATGTTGACTACCCAATCATATCTAAAGCTATCTACTGGTCTCAGAGTGATTCAGGTTTGCCTGATACTATTTAGATTTGAGCACTAAACCTCCCATATCCTGGGAAACCCATCCTCAGGATGTAAAATATCCTGGTTTTTAGCAATGGGTAGGTACAAGAGGTTAGAGGAAAGTACAAACAAAACCTATATGGTAGCCAAAAAAAAAATGACCCTAAAAGTAATACTCTATTTAAAATAGTTCAAATGGATATGGCATAGATGACCCAATTTCAGTAGTTACTGTCACATTTTTTCCCCCAACCACTGATTTTCCCCCAACCATGGAACATCCACTATTATGCCACTCTGAGTGATGGTACTTATCTTTGCAATGTAATCATGACCATTAACAGTCATCTTTTACTTTGCCTGTGGATTAACTATGTACTTTGTATTGAGGTAATGCTGATTTAATTTTAACACTTGAATACTGTGACCACATTTTCTAAGAGTCCAGATAACAAAACGAGAATTATTATAATACCAGTGTTGGCATAATCCAACAACTGCAATACTTTACTGAGAGACAGAAGGACACATACAACTGGATTAGAGAGGTAAGTAACCAAGACAGAGCATTCTGTACAATAGGCAGAGAGGAATTTGGGATTGAGCATAGTGGAAATGGGGATATGAAAGCACATAGGTAGTCTAAATTTTGTAAGTCCTAGATTTAACAAGCCAGTATTTCTAAATCAGTCACGTGTTTTTTCATCTCCCCAAAAGACACCAATGTTCAGTCAAAAATAGTCACTGTATTAGTCTGTGGGCCTATCATAAGAATAAACAGTCATCTTACCATCTACTTGATTATTCTATCAAAAAGAATACCTACATTTCCTGATTCAGTGTTTGCAACCATATAGGCAAACAAAAGGAGAAATTTTGATAATAGATGTGCTGGCTTATTGTGACACAGACCTGATTTTTTTTCAGTCAGACCTTACTAACAATCACTGCTTCTTAGAGAGTATCAAGCGAGGCATTGAATCACATCAGCAATGACAAAAAAAATTCCCTATAGTTCTTAGGCGCTTTGATTTGAAAAATGAAATTTGAGGGGTGGAGATTGAGATGGCAGAATAAAAGGCCATAGAGCTCGCATCCTCCCACAAACAGATCAAAAATACATCTTCATGTGGAATAATCCTCACAGAATACCTACTGAAAAATGGAGTTTCACATCATCTTCTAGATTTTTATAAGGGTATTATGAAACCACAGAAAAAATAAAGAATGCTGGTACCTTGTCCAAATAAAAACTAGACTTTGCCCATTGTATCCGTTTCCTATTGCTGCTATAACGAGTTACCACAAACATAATAGCATAGAACAATACAAATGTATTATCCTACAGTTCTGGAGGTCAGGATTCTGAGATGGGTCTCACTGGGTTAAAATCAAGGCATCAAGGGCTAAAAAGCAAAGTACTGGCATAGTTTTACCTTTCTAGAAACTTTAGGGAAGAATGTTTTCTTGTCTTTTCCTGCTTCTAGAGATCACCTCCATTCTTTGGTGATCACATTTTCAAAATAACCAATGGCTGGCTGAGCCTCATGCATCACGTCACTCTGACACTGACTCCTCTGCCTCCCTCCTCCACATTTAAAGGCCCATGTGATTACACTGCGCCACTTGGATATTCAAGTATATTCCTTCTATCTTGAAGATAAGTTGATTAGCAACCTTAATGCCATCTGTTACCTTAATCCGTTTTCTCTTGTAATATAACATATTCACACATTCCAGGGATTAGGATATGGACCTCTTGTGAGGCCATCATTCTGCCTATCACACTCATATATCTGCATTACTTGGCAGATAGTGTGAATGTTAATTTTGACAAAACTCAATCAGCCTATAAACTTCTGACCAAAGAAAATGCAAAACTATTACCTGCTTAAGTATCCTGCATACCTCATACACATGCACTACTGCTAAAAGGGGTGTGTTGTACCTACTTGTGAAATTGAGGTTTTCATAATAAAAGCTTTGTGATCATTTTTCAGTTTCCTCAAAGTGCAGAAGTAGTTAATGAGACTTTGGAGTTTATAGAAATGGAAAAATATATCTTCCTTAGAGGCTACAAATGACTATCTTTGTTACTGGCCACACATAAAGTGTCAAAATGTTAGTCTGCCATAAATTCATTTCCAAAGTAAGGGACAAGAATAATGATCTTCTCTAATTCGGAAATATATTGAGGATGACAATGAAGGAAGGGAAAAACAAATAATAAAATAAAATAGACACATATAGGCTATTTCTCTAAATCTGTTTAATGAACTTTGGCCATTAGGAATGTAGAGAGAAATGAACTGACTGCACCTAAGCTGTTTGATATTTAGGTTGAGGAAAAACTCAGACTACTTCAGAACTCTAAAAAAAATCAGAAAGTTAAAGAGGATTTTCTTATTTTTTAACTAAAACTGTAATTTATTTGGAATCCAGTTTTGATTTGGTAAGTTCAAATGATCGTTGTACTTTAAAACCACTATCCTTGAGAAAGAAAAATTTAACTTATGGTACCATATAAAGTGCTCTGAAGTTTTTAAAAATGATAGTGATTTTCAACAGGGTTAGACTATCCCATAAATTTATAGAAGCAAAAGACCTGGTTGACAAACAGCTTGTCCACCGAAACAAGCCCATGGATACAAAGTGGAGAGATAGATCTGGAATCTATTTCTGACAGATTTAAACACCTGCTGCTGCAAGGGAGTAAAATCTTAAGTAATCAAATGATTCTGTTGAGTGGCTATTTAGCTTGGGATTCTCACGCTGGGCTAACAGGAATTAGTGTGAAGAGGCCTTGATAAGAGCAGAGCTCCAAATCAAAGTCAATTTTACATGTGACTATATTCAGTTTTACTAAATGACTTAAAAGAAGGGTGACCGAAAGGCTGCAGGCAGTTCAGAGAAGCATTACTGGAAAAGGAAACAGAAAAAGTAAAAAACCTCCTTACTGTATTGTGGGACAGAAAGAACATATACCATTGTTATTCTGTATTAAACGTAAGTAGTATGTGCTTACTTAGTTCTTCTGCTTTTAATTCTCCATTTATAATCTCAAATTTATTTATCTTAAAGATTCATAATACAGCCTATAAAATTTAAATATCAAATAAAAGTTTAAAAATAGTTAAAATAATTTGCTATATCAGAGGATAAAATGAAACATTATAAAATAGTGCTATGTTTTTATACATATTATTTATTTAATTAGTTCTGTTAATTACTAATTGCCATTTTAACTATTATACAATTTTGTTTACTAGCAACTATATAACAGAAAAGTAAATTATAAGTAATAATACGCAATTTCAAATGTCTATTTTCATATGTTAATGTTAAAGTAATGATACACATGCATATAATTATATTATGTTTGTTACATTATGTTATACTGGTTGTTTTGGACAGGCATAGAATGAGAGGTTGGCTCTGTAAAAAGTTGATTATCCTAATATTTGGACCTGAAGTCAAAAAGATTGATCTGGGTGGAAATAAGTATCTGGGAATTAAAAAAATAAATTGCTCCCAACTTTGTGCTAATTTTTACAGGCTCATATTACAATATCACACTACATCGTAATTATTTGTATCCTCACTAAAGAGTGAAGGGGAAGTAGTACAGCATAATTACCTTTGCTCCTCCGGTACCCAATACAGTGTCTGCATACAACAGGCTTACCATTAATATTTGTATGAAACTGCCTCTGAAAAGTTTTAGAGAGTCTTTTTTGTAATATTAACATATTACAATGGAAATATTTTATATATAAAAGAGTGAAAGAAATAAGAGTATGAGTTTTGCAGCAGTACTAACAAGCTTTTATTTAAAAGGTGGAGATTTAGCTTAAAAAAATAAATTCTAGAAATAATTCTCTTGGAAAGACAAATATAAAAAAATATTCAAGGACAAGAAAGCACTTCATATACACACAAGTATGAAATTCATACCATGCTAATTAACAGGAGACCATATGTCAAATTTGCAAGGAAATGTTACAGATGTATTTCAGTTATATAAGGAAATAAAGCCACTTGTGTAAAGATAATTTTCAGCATCAAGTACTAAATGAATTGCTGCCAAACTGATTAATATGGTTAAAAGTTGATATTTTTGAAATTTATATGAAAAACTGTATGTGAAAATCTTCAAAAAACTTACAGAATCAGGCAAGAGATATCTAACAATTGATTTATCTGTACAAAGTTAAAGTTAATGAGTTGGGGTTATTCCCCTTTAAAACATCACTTTGCCCTAATGGCTGACTGTTTATTCCCTATCTGAATGTTGTTCTTTCATTTTTGTAGAAAGGGAATTATTTCAAAATTGTCTTCTGAGAGAAATATAATATTTTTAAAGAAAACATAAAAAATAATTTAGTATAATTTCAACTTCAAGGATAGATTCTAATAATACAAAAATTACCATTTTACCATAAGTGGTACAATGAAACTTAAATATTTATTATGGTTAAATTATTTTATGGATTTTATATAAGTTAAGTGCATGACAGAGCACAAAACCAAAAATATTTCAATGATTTTTTTAAAATGAACTTTAAAAGAAATAGACTATTAGTCTTTTCCTAACAAGTTAATCTCACTGAGTAGATCAACCAAAGAATCCAATGTCTCAACAAAATTACACTGGAAGTGTGGGGGTACTCAAGGACAGATTATAAAAGTTCCATAAGACTTCTGCCATCAGTGCTCTTCTTCTTCACTTGTATGGGACTTGGAATATCAACAAGACCCTATTTCAATCCAGTGGGTTAGAAATGCACAGCCTCTGACTGTTACAAGACTGTTTATAACACTAGATTTTATTTTTCCATTGAAATTCTCTGTTAGATCATCTAATTACCCTAATTTTTTTTATTAGTCTCATACCCTAAGGAAAGCCTGCCTCTTCAGGAAAATAAAATGCAGAGTAAATTCTGGGACAAATCACATTTATTAAACAGTTTAGTGGGAATCTTCTCAAGAAAAATAAAAATTATGATAATTGCATCTGCTGTGGTTTAAAGAGCCCCAGGAAGGGGTGGTAAACCTCAGGCAGAATAAAATGCCTTGAACAGACTCCAGCATCCAGCCACTCACTAATACGTGATTTCTAATTACCTTTGTAGTTTGTCATTGTTCAACACAATCAAATCTAATTGACCAGAAAATTTTGGTTAGAGTGCACTAAACTATGGTTAAATTTTTACTGTTATTATTCTGGTTTCTTTGTGAACATCCCAACTTTACTGCATCATTAAACCTTAGATTTTGATAATAAGAATATTTCATAAAATTTTTCAAACAACTGTAATATTCACACAGGAGCTCCTGTGTTCGTAGACCCACTGTCATGTTTTCAAAAAGCATTTAATCCATACCCATTCTTTCTAGGTTATTAAAAACAGTGGCATTTTTATTTTAATTAAGCACTTCAGTTAAAAGCCATGACCAACAAAGGTCAAATGTTAAAGGTAAACTTATGTTAAGTGTACATCAGAGCATCTTTCATAACATGAGGGGAATTCAAATCTGAAGTGGTTCTCAGTTTTAGAGCCACTGACGAGGTGTACATACAAGAAAGGTATGTACCCTTTTAACTATCTCAATTTAGAAGCTTCCATTATTTATTTTCATGTTGAGAATCAGTGATCTAAGCAATGGATTAGACATTTCTGTCATCAGTTCTCTAAAATCTAGAAAAATATTACAGGAATGATTGAGTTTGTTGTCTACATGTTTACTTTGTCCATATACTCTGTGCATTACTAATGAATTGAAGATAAACATATATGAATTTATTTCTTAAAGAGAATAAAGAAAATGGTTACCCACACTGTTTTCTTTTTTTTTTTATAAAATGCCTCTATAAAACAAGACAATGAGATAACACCATTAGAAAACCTCCCTGTATAGCTCACCTTATATCTCCTAACATTTTCATTTATATGTTAATTTTATTTTCCATGATATGTGGAGGCTTCAGAGGACGTCATGTATGTTTGATAAAAGGACTGATAGTTTTTATTAACGTCAGATGTAGTGGGTCAGCCAAGGAACAGCTCTAACCAGTTCTGATCAGTTTGGGCATTAATATCCATGTACTTCAGTTTTACCTTGGTTATCAAAGAAACGGACAGAAAATACAATGCATCGCAACATGTCGGATTAGAACATCTAAAGTGGAAGCCTCTTAAAACATCATTTCAAAATTATGTATCTTTTCTACTAACAAGTGAAAAATTATCTGAAAGATCTAGCATGCCTCCCACAATACACCCGTTCTCAACTTGATCATACCTGAAGTAACTCGAATCCTTCTACAAATGCACGTGACCATGAACTAAAAAATTTAAAAAATAAACTACTCAAGCAGCAAATAATGAAGAAGCTGTTGAGAAAGCCCAAGTAAAGGCATAAAAATCCCAGTTCTTTCTAATTCTCCCTTTATCACTGGGATAACTAACTTGGCTCCCTACAGTCATGGGTTCAGTTTCCTCTTAGACATAAATTCTGATCTGAATTGAGCCGAAGGGAATAGATAAAACCCCAGAGCATATTGACTTGGCCTACTTCCCATCTTCCACTAGGCTTGTAGCCTAATTACCATTACCATCTGATAAAATGTACTTATTTTCTCAACTAAAATATACGTTTAAAAGCAGTAAAATATGATAAAAAGAAATAAATATATGTCATTGCTGTAAAAAGAAAAACAATTTTAAAAAGCAAAACTGATGGAGCCAGAAAATTGTTAGAAAATATACTTATTTAAACTACAACTGTCATTTTTCCGTATAGAATAACCTTTGTTTTAAAATATTAGTTAGGATATTAATCAAAAGAAATTAGAACTTTTAAGTACTTCTTAAAGGAACATAAAACTAGTCCCAAACAGGTGGTATGACTCTCCTTTAGCTGCTCACATGATTTGTTAGTGAAAATACCCAAAAGAGAGAAAAGAAATACCTAAAAAAATACCTGAGAGAAGCTGCTAACCCATAATTTAAAGGATAGGTTTTATTCTTAGGTTATAGTACTAGATTCAAAGTTCTCATTCTAGGTCAATTAAAGAAAAAAAAAAAAACCCTCAGAAAAAACATTAAACTGATGAATTATTTAAGTACTTAATGGTCAAAAATCACTTTTCCCTCCAATTCTAATGTATAATTCAAAGGGAAATTCAACCCCAAAGCTGTTTAATTTTATTTTACTTAGTTATTCTTAATTACTTAAATAGGAACACACACACAGAATTCAACAGAAGCTAGGCAATAGTATAAGTGTTTTGCAGAGTAACAAAATTTTACTAACATATATTGAGTTGGAAATGATCTTAGAAATGCATTCAATGCAATAGCCAAGTTCATTCCTTCCCCCTCCTCACCGCACACAATTTGCTTCTTTGTCCAGCTTTAAAATGCTTGAATCTGAATAGCTTTAGAAGGGGAATGGCCTCTTTCCCCACAGGTTCACCATTCCCTACTGTCTCACACCCAGCTATCTCATGCAATTCATATATTATATGTCTGACCTTCAAGGCAAAAGAATTTGCCACCTTTTAATGTAACCCCTTCATTTCATTCAAAACCAAGGGAATACTCAGAAGGTTAAGTGCTTTGTCCAAGTTCCTAAAGTATGTTTGTGGCCAGGTTGGGTCCACTCAGATTTCCTAGTTCTTGGCTCCATGCTGTCTCTTGGGCCTTTGCTATCCATGCCATGTAAAATTTCATACATAATAAGCCTGAACCATCATTTAAACATTGATTACAGCTAGTGCTCTACAGAAAAAAACGCATTTCAATCACACACGGGCATCATTTGCTCAAAACAGGAATGCTCAAGGAAGAACTGTCTTTAAAACGTGTCTTTAAACTGTAATGCCTAAATGGAAATTCACATTCTATGCATGGCCACATACAGACAGATTTTCCAAAAGGTCATCAGACCTGTATAAACTTGGAATAAATAAGAAATGCAAAGCCATGCTGTATTATGGCACAAATTGCATTGCTGATATAATTTTAAAATAAAATAGTGGGTCAACTTAAACCAGAGAGAGAGAGAGAGAGAGAGAGACTAATCTGATTACTTACAATTAAATTTACAATTGTATAAAAATCAATTGATACCACAAAGGCAAGGAATTATATCAGTATCAATAGCCACACAGAAATTATTTAGACAATACCATCCAAAGAAAATGGGCTCAAGTCCATGAAATAAAAGATGAAGAGAAATTGGAATATATAAGATTATGCCACAGAATGATGTTCACATTCTGTTCTTTTTCCAAAATTAGCAGCTATTGGCACATTATAGAGGTATGCTAAGTCACGTTATTAAAAGTTGATACAAGAATAGTCTTGCATTCTAATTAAAGCAATTAGGTCTTACTTGAATCAAATGATCCTAGTGCAACCAGAGAGTCTTTGCAGGTTACAGGACACTGACAAGCTGATCCCAGGGCTCTTCATCCAGGTGCCAACAGTCAAAGCTCATTTCCTGTTCATAAATCAAAAAAACAGAGGTGATCAATTTAAATTGGGAGTTGTATTAGATAATTTATCAGTTGCTGCCTGAATTTTATTTTTTAGTTAAGGCTTTTTAGTTAAGTTACTTTATCTGTTCTTTTTTTGTTGTTGTTAAACAGCCTGAAATTCTATTCTTTTTTGGAAGTCAAGAATGTACAAAGAGACATTTTTTTAAAGTATAGCATTTTATTTCAGGAACAGATAAATACACAGACACAGAAATACTTTTCTCTCTTGCTCTCATTTACACGTGTTTACATTTCTGCCTTAATTTATCTAGTCTAAATGGTACATTTATCTTGTGGCATGCACTGTTAAATACAATAAAGATACAGCAGAAGACACAAAATTGGATACAAGTGACATTATCTCTGTTGGAAGAAAGGGTTAACAAAAAGAAAAACATGTAGTAGAAAGAGCACATCAAGGACTGAAAACCTGGTTCCTTCATTAAAAACCTTTGTGACCATGGGTAATTCCTGTAGCTTTTAAAATATCAATCACTTTAAATTTAAGAATGAAAACAGGGACCATGAAGAACTATTGTGAGATTTAGAGACATTGTACATAACATACCTTATACATTTCCTGACATGTACTAGGTGCTCAATAATTGAATGATATTCTGTGTTATTTCAGGACATTGATAGCCTTTCCCTATTATTTTATATCTTTTACAGCCAAGATTGGTTATTTGACATTTCATGTGCAGCTGTGATATTAAGCAATAATGCCATAATTATAGAACTACTTATTTTTACTTCCCTCTTTATTTCTATATTTTTATCTTAGCATTAAGATATCAGAAAGTTATACTGTGTTTTTATCTTTCTTTTAAAATTATTCACCCTAAATAAGCTATTATTTTCTTCAATCAAGGTCAGCTTGCAGCATTGCATAAATTTGTGACTAAAGCTAAAAAAGCTCAGCTCTTTGTTGTTGAGTTAGTTTACTTTCTCTTTGCTCTCTTAATTATTTCTTCCTCATTTGAAAATTTCTCATCTCTCTTAAGCTTTATAAGATAGAAAATAATGTCATAAAGGACTCAACTACCAAAATAAGAAGTAAAATAATATTTCTGCATTTTTATCTTAAATTCCTTCTGCTTTCAGAATTGCTTAGGATAGACTCTGTAGATTCATCCACTTTGGAAGTCCCGTCCAACTCCTTTCTTTTCTCATAAACTTCAGAGCTTCTTGATATGAGGAACCTAACTTGTTTAATGCAAGAATGATAAGCTTTCTGAAACCATTTATTATCAAATAAAGTCCTTGGATCACGATTCCTGACATACATCATCAGTACAGGCACACACACATGCATACTCACACGTACAGTTCAGGACCTTTTAGAATAGCTCATTTGTGGGGAATAAAAGGGTTGTCAAATGGGGAGGACTGAAGGTCACTACTCGATTCTCAACTTTTATTTAAAAGGACCTCAAGATTCTGTTCACGGACAAGGTTGTGCAAGAAATCAATCATTGTCTTAGTACAAGTGTAGGCTTCTGCTACCATTCACCACTGAAAATGAAGAAGAAGCCATAAAGGACATGGTGTAGGCATGTCCACAGAAACTTAGGTCTTCAAGCTGCCAGTCACAGGACATCTAAGTCACAAGGGACTTTCCTTCTAACCCTTTCTCTCGGTGCCATCTGCATTCCTGTATTTGATTAAAAATTAAACTGTATAGAATTAGATAGCTGAAAAGTCATATGTCATCTTGTCTAACATAATGCCTTCCATCAATCCTTGCTTCTTCTAACACCAAATTCAAGATTGTATTTACTAAATGAACTCTAGTGTCATGTTTTGAAGTGCATTATTCACGATGTGATCTTCTCAGGTTCTTAGGGAAGCTTGCCTGAATTAGTTCCTTGTGGACTTTTCAAATATTACCTAAAGTCAGAATACTGGAACAAGATGGAAGTTTAGAGACTATCTCATTCAAATACTCATAAAAATATCTACCATCAGTTCCCACTAGACATTTTATTTGACAATAGACTTCATTCAAACCCTATATGCAATGCTTTGGGAATAAAATCTCAAAAATAAAAATCCCTACTTGTTTATGGAGAATTTTTCTCTATAAATGGTATAAATTTATATCAGAAAGACAAAATGGTACAACTCTTTAGAAAATTGTCTTTGATTCTGATGATGGCTTGATTAAAAACATCAATACACTAATGTTGGATTTTCTTAGTCACAGTATATAAAAACAAACAAACAAACAAACAAACAAAAAAACCCAAAAGAATGCCCCAACAAATTTTCCAATGTAGCAAAGTTTCTGTGGGATGAATGTAATATCATTAATAAACCATTCTTGTATATTGTTATCAATTTGCTAGCTTATGGAGGGTGACTTTTCCTAAAATGATTTTCTTGACCCACTCTATTGATCAAGAACTAACAAAAATTCCCTGTTGTCAATCACACAAATTTCATTTTCAGTTTAACATCCATCAAAAGCCCACCATGAGGCAAGCATATAAACTTCAAATCCTGTATACAGCTTCCAGATTTTTTAATATCTTGATCTACATCTGGGATTCTTGAAAGCAAGGACTATGTCTTGGTTAGCTGTGCCCCCAGGACCGATCACTGTGCCAATAATGTATTATTGGCACAATACCAGTATTGTTAGTTAAAAGGCATCTGTGACTCTCAACATTTCCAGTCTTTTCCACATCACAGATCTCTTCACAGCCTGTTGGAAAAACACTCTGAGCAGCCCCTCTTGTCTTTTCTAGTGCTGGTCTTCCTAAGACATTTATTTTGCTTTCTTTTGTCTACTTTTCTACTCATCCGCCAAGATTCACCTCTGTCATGAAATCTATTCCAACTAAGGCATGTAATTTCTCTCTAATCTTTCCAACATTGTGCTACAATGAACTCTAATTTTCGGGAGAAGAGTGGAAAATCAGATTGGCATTCCTTACATATTCCCCACAGCTCCTAACTCCAAGTTTGGCACACAGTGCTACTACTATAGAGGATACAGATGATTTCTGAGCTGGGAAAGATACAAGTTCCTTGTTGATGAATTAGATCAGGGATCGGCAGACTATAGGCCTGGGGCCAAATTCAGCCTTCTCTCTGTTTTTGTAAATAAAATTTTATTGGAACACAGCCACATCCATTTATCCATATATTGTCTATGGCTGCTTTCCTGCTATGATAGCAGAGTTGTGCAGTTGCAACAGAGATTGTCTGGCCCACAAGCCTATAATATCTATTATCTGGTTCATTGCAGAATAAGTTTGCCAATCAGTATATTAGTTCAGTGGTTGTCCAGTGTGGGCCCAAGATGAGATGTGGGCCAATTACAGCCTTAAAAACTGTGGTTAGACAACACTCTAGAATCCAGTTCTTAAAGGGCGGTCCCTGAACTGGCAGTACTGGTATCATCCGGAAACTTGTTAGAAGTGCAACATCTCAGACTCCATCCCAGACTACAGATCAGAAACTCTGCCAGTGGGATCAGTAAGCACTGGTTTTACCAGCCCTTCAGGGGAGTCTAATGCACACTTAAATTTGAGAACTGCTGGATTAGTTCAAGAAAGGAGCATTGATTAACACCTGGCCGTAACGACTTGGTCTGGCTATGGCAGATCCTTTTTCAACTGCTACTAGTGTGTACAGAGTTTCAAGTGATTAAGAGGTATCTATTATATTTCATCTGCCCTGAGTCATAACACCTTGGGCTTACTCTGAAAGAACACTAAGGAACAGGATTACCTTGATGTGGGAATTGCTACAGAACTTTCAGTAAATGCTAATATAGCCACCAGCTGTATATCCAAAGGAAAGACAATATACCAAGTGCCAAATCTATCCAAAAATAGATTGAAATATCAAAGCAATATAGCAGATAAGCTCCAGTTTTTATAGGGCTGCCTGTCAGGACAAACCTTTGCACAATGATTCTCAGCAGGGACACAGGAGAAGCGGACTACAGCTCAGTATGAAACCGTGCTCATCAAGGATTTGTTCCAACATGCATATCCCCAGCTCTTAGTCTCAAATGTGGCCAGACAGAATTTTCCATGATAGTGTGTGGGTAGAAATAAGCAATAATCACTGTCAAGTCTTATAGAAGGTAGCAACTACCTAGCATTCCCTCTGGAAAAACTATATAGTTGCATTATGTAATATATATAATTTTCATAAAATAATGTTTGTTTACCTTTACAATAAATCCCCTTCTTTATTGTTTCTCTCTAAAATACAGATTAACACCAGCAGTTATGGCTATGATATGAAAGGATTATAATCTATAAAAAATAATGGCAAGGTATTGATAAGAGATAAACATGATAATTTTTTTTTCTGGAAAGACCGTTGCCTCAATGTATTATATTTAATGTTGAAAGGTCAGCAGCTATATCAGAAATAACAGTAAAATTATTTAACCTATTGAAGAGTCCCTACATAAAGGTTAAAAGAAACACATGTCGATCAATACAAATAAACTATTGAATGACAGCCTCTAGAAAGTTCACATTATTTCCTAGTCATAAAAAATCATTATGTTTCCACACAACAGTATAACCATTATTTCTCTTTTGAAAAATGGCACATAGATTCTATATGCCCAAAGTCTATATAAACATTCTATTCAATATCCATTTAAGAGTGCTTTTATTTCGACATATATCTATGAAAAATAGGAAAAGCATTCAGATCTGCTGTGTAATAGAAAATTCAGAAATATGGGTCTGGATTTCACACTTAAGAATTTATTAAATGATTGACCACTGTCCAGATAATCTGTTCAAATTCTGATTCAGTGACTTAAAATTCACAAATTTAAATCAAGATTAACAAATATATGGTTTGGTACCCATATGTATAACACAGCCCAAATTCAAAGAGGAAGAACGTACAATTACCCATCTATACAGGAACTACCAGCCCATGTAAAGATTAAAATTATACTTTATTCAGAAATAATTCACAGTGGAGAGACATAATACTTATCTAGAAAGACAGTGGGTCACAACTTGCATGAAACAAGGAAGCAGCAGAGGCTGAGTACATTAAAGAAAATAATTTAAGGAGTGGAAAATTAGGCTAAATGTTAGAAACCTTTCATAGCAATCCATTAGCCTCTAGAATCAACCTGCAGCTGAAGCATCTTCAATTGAGTCATTTAAAATTAGACAAGAGCCCGTTTCGCCAAAGTACCACAGGGAATTATTGATAGAGAATGAGTGGTAAGATGAACTAAATGAATAATTTTTTTCTTTTACTCTTAAGTTAGATTTTTTGCATATCTAACTGCCATGATTTCACACACATTAAAAAACAGAAGATAAAAATGCTCTGAAAGTTATTGTTGTTATTATACCACATCAATTCATATTGTTTTTATTTTTTTCCAAAACAAGGGGAAAACAGGATAAAAACAATTTGAGACAAAAACTACTCTTGAATAGTTCATTCAAAAAATTCAAAGAAAAGGTATATTAAAAGACAGTACATTCATTCATAAAATTCGCATAGTTAAAACCATATTTAATTACCAGCCATATCCCAGTACAACACATAACACAGAGTCGGTTATCAGCAAATACTAAATGAATAAGCAAACATCTCCCCTCTGGAGATTGTTTCTTATAGGGTTTATGCACTTGAGATGTAGGCTTATTGTATTCATTAATTACTGAGACCCAAGCCTGACTGCCTGGGCTCAAAACTTGGCTTTGCTACTTAGTAGCTATGTGTCCTTGAGCAAGTTAGTTAGCTTCACTGTATCTCAGTTCTTTTCATCTGAAAAATGAGGAGAGATTATAATAGTAGTAGCTGCCTCCTGGATTTTTTTTTTAAATACTAGTAACTTAATAGTAATAAAGCACAGAACCTGGTAGATCGTAATGACTCACTAACGGTAATCACTTATTATCATCAACTGCTACCAAGGTGTACAGTGACCGACAGGGTAGGAGATTCTAGGAAAATAGTCTAGAAAGTGTCAGAGAGGACAGGTTGAAGTGACAAGCCAAAAATTCTTAGTATATAACCTATTTACTAATACACTATTAAGTGAAGTAAGCTACAAAAAGAGAGAAAAATACCATATATCACTTATATGTGAAATCCTAAAAAAAAAAAAAAAAAGACAAATGAACTTATGTACAAATCAGAAAGACTCACAGACATAGAAAATAAACTTAAGGCTACCGGGGGAAGAGGGTGGGAAGGAATAAACTGGGAGTTTGAGATTTACAGATACTAACTAATACATATAAAACAGATTAAAAAAATTCATACTGTTTATCACTGGAAACTATATTCAGTATCTTGTAGTAAATTATGGTGAAAAAGAATATAAAAATGAATATATGTATGTTCATGTATGACTGAAGCATTATGCTGTACACCAGAAATTGACACATTTTAAAATGACTATACTTCAATAAAAATATATACATATAAAAATAATTTTAAAAAATCAGTCAGTTCCTTTATAAGATTATTATGGATGTAAGTGGTTATTCTCCCCCAAGTTAAAAGAAACCTGACCCTTTCTTCCCAGACCTCTCGTCAGTAAATGGTTACTTAGCCTTAGCCCTCTAGGCTTTGTGCTGTATGTCAAGTTCTTGATCCCAGCAAGGCAGCCCAACAAGTTATTAGTAAAACACTAGGCCACTTTGGTTTTCTGGATTTCATACAGTGCCACCATCCCTGCCAGCTGTCCATAAATATAAATTGATATATGTAGATTTAGGGATAATTGCTGCCTGATCAATTAACTCAAAGATTTCCAATGTAAGTTATAAGTCAGTCTCTCTGGGTTTTAATTTCAGCTAAACCATGAGCTCTGTCATTTTGGGCAAGTTACTTTACCCTTAGGCTTATTTCCTCATTTGTAAATGGGGAAATTATATAAATTATATCATCTCATTAGGTTATATTAAGGATTAAAAATCAGATAATTCATGAAAAATGCTTTCAAGTGCCCTGGAGAAACACTATCCAGGTACAAATCCTAGTCACGGTATTTATTAGCTGTGTGTACTGGTGCGCCTTACTTAGCCTCACTGTGCCTTATAAGTGCATAGAAAAATGCCAGCTATTGCTATGGAAATAACTTTATTGGAATATAATTTATACAATACATCGAATGTGTGTAATTCAGTGATTTTTAGTAAAGTATACAGCAAGGTAACCATCACCATAATCAGGCTTTAGAACATTTCTTTACCCCCAAATTTTCCTTGTGCCCACTTGTGTAGTCAATCCTCACTCCCAATCAGCCTCAGGCAACTACTGATCAGCTTTTTGTCTCTATGGCTTGGCTGCTTTGGGATTTTTGATATTGCAATCATATAACATGTAGTCTTTGTTTTCTGGTGTCCTTTACTTAGCATAATAGTTTTGAGGTTCATCATAACATGTATCAGGACTCCATTCCTTTTTATTGCCAAATAACGTTCCACTGTATAGATGTACCTGCTATTATAGATAGATACAAATACAGATAGATACAGGTATCTCATCATCATCCTATAATAATGAGAGATCTAAGGATTTTTTTCCTTTTTCCTTTCCAGGCTGTTCTCTAAGATTACATTTTATTTAAGGACAGTCTTTCACTGTTAAATAAATAGGAGCCTTTGGGGTTTCATCCGTTTCTCTGTCAATTAAAATTATGTCTAGACTAGTGAGAACAAACTGAACACATTTCCAGACTGTCAATATGTTTCATGATGTATGTCCTTTTTTTCCATTCCTTCCTATTATCACTTCCATTTCAAGTTGGTGACTCACCATTCCTCTTAAAGTCTGTGACAAGTCATCATTCCCTTGATGTTTCCCACGGATCCTTGAGACAATTCATACTCTCAATGAGCATATGAATAATAATGGAAGCCAGTGGTCAGAGAAAGGGGATGGCAGGGATTCTAGGACCTAAAAAACACTGGAATGGATGATCACCTAAACTGAGTATGTAGAGGGAAAAGAGCCAATAGTGGAATATTAAGGAACTTAACTTGTAAAAGGTGATAAGAGGAGGATCTATGAGGCATATAAAAGAAGTGAGGATAATAGAAGAAAATAGTCAAAAGTGCAAAGGAGTAGAATCTCAAAAATGTGCAAAGGTTTAGGCAACACAGAGGTCAAGTAACAACAGCACTGGGAGCACATGCAGTAGCTCCAAGGCAGGAGCATGTTTGAGATTATTTAAGGCAGGCGATGCAAATGAATGTGTACAGCACAATGCGGATTCTTTGTATACTTTGGATAACAGTCCTCTTTGTGGGTGTCTTTTCATTCTCTTGATAGTGACTTTCACAAACTAGAAGGTTTTTGGTTTTAATGAAGTTCAACTTATCCATTCTTTCCATAGACCATGCCTTTAATGTTGTATCTATAAAGTCATCTCTAAACCCAAGGTCATCTAGATTTTCTTCTGTGTTATAGTCTAGGATGGAGCAACTGGACATAAAGCATTAAAGAGTTACAGGGATTGTGGTGAAGTGGGGAGCAGCAACAGACACTCAGCTCCAGCAGACTGTTGCCATGTACAGTAAGTTCAGGAATGTCAGGTCTTCTTCAAATATGCCTAAAATAAATGTGGGGGATGTCTCAATTTTTAAATGTTTTCACAAATACATTTTTAAAAACACACTGTGTATAAAAATAATAATACAGCATGACCAAGTGGAATTTATTTCAGATACACAGGGTGGTTCAACATTCAAAACACCAATTATTAATTGGTGGTTTAACTTCATTAAAAACAATCCATCATATCAATAGTCTAGAAAGGAAAATTACATAATCATATCAATATATGCAGAAAAAGTATCTGACAAAATTCAGCACCTATTCATGATAAACCTCTCAGCAAACTAAAAATAGAGGGGTACCTCTTCAATATGAAGAAAACTATCTAAAAAAAAATCCTAGAGCTAACATCATGCTTAATGATGAGAACTAGACACTTTCCCGCTACGATCAAGAACAAGGCAAGTATGTTCCCTCTTACCGTTTATTTTCAATACCTAGATGTCCTAAATAATGCAATAAGAGAAAAAAAAGTACCAGACATACAGACTGGGAAGGAAGAAATAAAACTGTCTTTGTTCACAGATGATATGATTGTCTATTTAGAAAATCTGAAAATGTCAACAAAAGACTCCTTGGAACTAAGAAGCAATTACAGCAGAGTTGATATATAAGGTGAATATAAAAAGGTCAGTTGCTTTCCTAGATACCAGTGATGAACAAGTGAAATTTGAAATTAAAAACACTATACTATTTACATTAGTACCCCCTCAAAATTAAAGACTTATGTGTAAATCTAACAAAATATATACAAGAGCTATAATAGGACAGCCACAATACTCTGATGAACAAAATTAAAGAACCAAGTAAATAGAGAGATATTCCAAGTTCATAGATAGGAGACTTAACATTGTCAAAATGTCAGTTCTTCCCAACTTGATCTATAGCTTTAGTGCAATCCTAATCAAAATCCCAGCATTCAATGAGAACAAAGTCTGAAGGTTGATGTTACCTGACTTCAGGACTTAACAATAAAACTATAGTAATCAACATAGTGTGATATTGGTGAAAGAATAGACAAACCCCTGGAACAGAATAAAGAGCAAGAAGTAGATCCAAATATAATCAGCTAATCTTTGACAAAGGAGTAGAAACAAATCAATTGATAAATGGTAGTCTTTTTTCAAATGGTGTTTGGAAAATTAGATAGCCACAAGTGAAAAAAAAGAAAGATCTAGATACAGAAATTACAATATTCACAAAAATTAACTCAGAATCTTAGACCTAATGTAAAATGCAAAACTATGAAATTCCTAGACTATAACACAGAAGAAAATCTAGATGACCTTGGGTTTAGAGATGACTTTATAGATACAACATTAAAGGCATGGTCTATGAAAGAATGGATAAGTTGAACTTCGTTAAAACCAAAAACCTTCTAGTTTGTGAAAGTCACTATCAAGAGAATGAAAAGACACCCACAAAGAGGACTGTTACCCAAAGTATACAAAGAATCCGCATTGTGCTGTACACCAGAAATTGACACATTGTAACTGACTGTACTTCAATAAAAAAAGAATCCTTAAAACTCAATAATAATAAAATGAATGGCTCAATTAAAAATGGGCAAAAGATCTGAACAGACACCTCACAACTGACAAAACTTAGAAGCAACTAAGATGTCCTTTGATAGATGAACAGATGAATGAACAATGGTATATGCAGACAATGGAAGATCATTCAGCACTGAACAAAAAATGGAGTACAAAGCCACAACAATATATGAATGAAACTTAAATGCCTATTACCAAGTGAAAGAAGACAATCTCCAAGGTCAGTGCTGGTTCATCAGTTGTAACAAATGTACCACACTGAGGGGTATGTTGATGGTAGGAGAGGCTGTGCATCATCCCAGTGATGAAACGATACATTGGAACTCTCCGAACTTTCTGTTCAACTTTGCTGTGAACCTAAAACTGCTCTAAAAATAAAGTCTATTGTTCTAAAAAATTACCGAATAAATTTAAAGCAAAAACACACACAGTGTGAGCCAAATAAAACATGTTACTAGACTGGATTACAATTTGTTTAAAGACTATGGTAGTATATACACTCCAAGACTTAAGGTACAATTAACAATAGGTAGAAAACATTCACATGGGAATAAGGAGTAAATAAAAAGGGTAACTATTATATCATCTGCTATTTCTGGAACTGGAAGGAAATCCTAAGTACTAAAAAGTCAGTGGAGAATTATTTTCATATTCTCAATGAAAAATACTTCTTTTTAGGAAGCAGAATCCTAGGAGACAAGATGGCAGAGTAGAGAGACTCACAGCTCGCTCTCTCCCACAAATATACCAAGAATTACACCTACAAACCCACTGAATCTCACAGAACACTTACTGAACTCTGGCAGAGTGACTCTCATTTCAAAATACAAGAAGATTCTCACAAAATCTGATAAACAACAAGTTTATACTGTATAGAACAGAGAACTATATTCAATATCTTATAATAACTATGGTTAAAAAGAGTATGAAAACAAATATATATATATGTATGTTCCTATATGACTGAATTGTGTTGTACACCAGAAATTGACACAACGCTATAAACTGATTATACTTTAATAAAAATATTAAAAAAAAAAAAAGGAAAGCAGAATCCAGGCTTCTACCACTTCATATGTAACTGATTGAAAACTAACAATATCCAAAAATTTCTCTAGTAAAATATGAGAAAGGAGGATATAACCTTTCTACCCAAGTCCATCATGCAAACATATATTTAGAGAAAAATTAAATACAACACCTAGAATAAGGCCAAAGCACTATTCAAATAAAAGTAAGATGTAAGTTTCAGGAGAGCATGGACTTTCTTTCATTTAATGATTTATCCCTAGAATCTAAAACAATGCCTAATACAGAAAAAATACTAAATAAATATTTGATTAATAAATACATGAATTATATATTCACTTTAGAAAAAAATCATTCTACTTGTACTGTGGGCCAGCATGGAGAGAGGAACTTGTTAGCAGTCTACTGCAGCTGTTCAGCTATAAAATAATGAGGATGTGGAAAAAAACAATAGCAGAGGAAACAGGTGAATGCTGCCAACAAGAGCATAAACAAAGGTCTGCTTAGAACAATGAGAGTCAGTCACTGAAAGCACCAGAAACTGAAGGACTGGAAGACAAGAGCCCAGGAAAGATATTAGAAGGAAAATTGACTTGATGAAGGAAAGGGATCACAAGACAACAATGTCACAGATGCTCAGAGAGAACAGATTGAGGAGACATAAAAAAACAATCGAGTGTACATGGGGGCCAACTACTGTGCATAGGGCTGGAATTAGGGATGAGGTAAGTGAAACACCTTGGGCAAAAAAAATTGAAGGGGCATCAAGATACTCTGTAATAAAGACAAATAATATTTAAATATATACTTTAAAAGAGAAGATTAATGCCAAAGAATCCATGGTAAACAAAATATCAAACTCCTAAGTAAAGACAGGTTGGTTGGTTGTGTTATTACCCCGTGTTGTTGTGCTCGCTGACAGCCCGCAGTTCCTGGACCTGCAAAGCCTTTGCTTTCCCATTGGGTAGGTTTATGGGATTGACAATGGTGTGCCAACAGATTGGGCAGGATGGAACTTTATATATAGTCTTTTTTTTTTTTTAACGGAGAGCTATTATTAACTTTTTCCATTTGATTCAAAACATGAAGGATATTTTAATAAGTGGATATGGGGCACGCCTTTTTCTTTTAACACAGTTTCCAAGATAACTTGGCACGGCACTGAGACTTGGAAAGCTTCCTTTGGGTTTAACAATTATAAATTGTTGGTGACTTAGTGGGAGTTGTCTCAATGTATTAGTGAAGGGAGAGGCCAGACTGCAGCTGATTAAAGAGAGAAGAGGCTGAAGGCAGAGGGCCAGAAAGGGAGATGTTTGAAGATAGAGAGTAAATAATCCACAAGGCAATACAATTTCTACACTGCTCTTTTATTCAGAGATTTGCCCAAATCTCTTTGCAGGGAGGCAAAAATAGAGTTAAAAAAAAAAAAAAAGGAAAACAGTAGTCATTCCTACCATGATGCTTTAGAGACTCGCATCTTCACTGAGGCATGACGCTGACTTCTGATGCCTGAGGCTCTGTGCTAACAGACCAATATCACCACTGTTTCAATCAGAACATTTCTGAAATGTTTCCAATAACATGTATGTTGACATATCTTTCTACTAAACATACCATATCCCAGGAATCATCTCCATAAAGAATGATTATCTTGAAAACTGGATGATTGCTATGAAACAACAACAAAAATGCAATTTTGCAATACCATTTAGATTTAGTGTGAAACACAGTAAATCTCCCACTTGTTAACCTTTCAGATGCACAGATATCTCACAGGAGAAATTTATAAATGTAATCTCAGGGACAAAATGATCCTTGAAACTTAATTATGTCTTTACCCTTAGAATTTTCCAAAACGAGTATGCAAATGCAGGCATATGAATGATGCCCCAATGAAAACTGTCTCAATGTCAACAAAGGTGAAGGAGTACTCAGTAAATAAAAGGGGAAAGTTTCTAATTAAAACAGAATTAAACACTTCAAGCAGAAAACCATGTTTTTAATTGTTTTATGGGACTAATCTCAAAAGGGTAAAGTCTGATGAATTAAGTTATAGTTTTGTCAAGCCCAAGGCTTCCTCCTTAGACATATTTCACTGGTGGTTAAATGAGAAAAAGTAGAGAAGACGCTTCCTCCTACAAGAATGGAAACTGGAAGGGCACTAAGAAGGTACATGTGTAAATACATAAAACTAACACAATGTGTTCCTAAGAAGAAAACAATAATCTATTTTAAGTTAATAAATGTTTTTCTCTTCAAATATTGTAGTGCTTCTCAATGTATGTCAGAACTAGCTCCATGAATCAACTCTGGGTTTTGTGAAAAGTCAGATTCTGGGCCCATCAGAATGAGAATCTGAATGGGGGGGCCCAGAATCTGCATTTTTAACAAATTTCACCAAGTGATCCTCAAGGGTGACAAATTTTAAGAGGCACTGAGGATGATATACTATGTATGCTATCATTTATAGAATATGTCTACCATTTATATATAATGAATCTAACAGTGGAAAATAAATCTACCATTCTATCAAAAAACATCACAAAAATGTGGAAACTACTCACAACAAAGTCAGCATATGAGATCCATGAAGACAAGTGAAATATCATCAATAGGTATTTGCTGAATGTTTACAATAAATGCAATAAATAAATCTAATATATAAAAAAATTCCTATTTGTAGGAAGTTCGCAGTTTGTGCACTTAATATGATTTCTCACTCTTTTTCTAATGTTTTAGAACTCAGATACTTTCCAATCTTTCTTTTGCATATTCCCCAAATAACAATATTCTCCTAAAAAAGTGCAATGCATTTTAATATGAACACGGAATCACCATATTAGTATTTCAGTATTTGTTTACTGAAGTATTCCAAAAGGCTTACAAAGACTTTATGGGTTGCCTCAGAATTACTCACTTTCTTATCAGGCTATTTCAAAATATAAAAGTACAAAGCTGTAGTTAGCACACAGTATATCTTTAGAAATATATAGCCATCTATGACCACACTGCGAGAAATACAGTCTTGCCCTGCAGCTCGGAGGGAAGTGAATTTCAAAAAGGTTAATTCTTAATTAATAGCTCTTAATTAAAACTTTACATCTTATTTCTTTTATTTGAGCAAGTCATTAATATTTTAGTTTAATATGTGATATGTCATACTCCCTCAGAATCAGCCTTAGCACCACAAGGTACACAGCCAGTTTCACAGATGCAAAAGGGCCTGGGGAAGGAAATCGTCATGGGGAAATTGTCATCTTCAAATAGAATTTCCACTGTTTTAAGGGAATTTCTTCTAACACTCAAAAAACTTATGAACAAGCATGTATACAGTTGCTTAAAAACCTCCTCCAAGGATTGCACCTTTAAGAAATGGTGCACAAATCTGCACAACAGTAGCTGCCAACTCTTTAATTTATGTAAGATTGACTCTGATAAAAACAAATATTTTTCCAGCTGTTCACTTACCATAAATCTTAAAAATCTCCAGTATAGTAAAAGTTATGTATCTACCAGAATGTTTCTCTTCTCTTTAATATTTTCTGATTTATTCGGCCACAGAAACTTCGACTGTGCTCAGGGCCTCATTTTCAAAGAATAATGCAGTAACATCAATAATAACAGTGACCATATATTAAATACCAAGTAGCAGTCAGGGGTTGGGAACTTGACGCAAACCATGACTAATCCTCAAATACTCTCTATGCCAATCCATGTAGGATTTATTACCATCCCAGCTTTACAGATTAGGAAAGAGGCTCAGAAATGTAAATTCACTTAACCAAAGGGACTTGATTATTAGGAAGCAAAATTTCTAATCTGATGCTCATTCAACTGCCCTTAGTCCACTTAAGCTAAAATTAGAGGACAGTGAGTAAGTCAGTCTCTCTTTCTCTCTCTCTTCCACACTTTCATCTCCTCTTTCCAGCTGACTCTTTCTCTGGCTATCATATGGAATTTGTTTTCCATCTTCTTTTCTTTCTATGAAAAAAGCATTAAATGTATGTATATGTTGACTAAAGAAAAAAATGTTCTTATTTAGGAAGACTTTTCAATATGGCATGGATTTTACACAGAACAACATATAAATTAATGAGATTAAAAGAATAGATTTATTAGCTGGCTAAACCAGTCAACTTTGTAGTGTCACAGATGACTCCAGGCCAAGGACCCTTCCACTTGATTTACTGAATTAATATGTGTTGCTCTTTGACTTTTTTTAAAAGCAAATTAATTATATGCTTTTTAAAAAATTAAAGCCCAAAAGTAACCACTTTAAATTTAGTTGCATTATATTTATACATGTGAACCGATTTTATTAATAACATTTGTTAGAATGTAGCTAAACTATTCGAAAAGACCTTCGTCAATTAAAAAAATTGTATTTCCATTTTATCTTGTTAATCACTCTTTGAAGCAAAATCTAGAAGGGTTTAAGTCTGAGAAATTTTTTGCAAAATTAGAGTTCCTTGGAAAGCAGGGGAATCCAATGATACAGTATTAGCCATATACTGGACTCTTCAGAAAATGTTAAGAATTCCTCAAACCAAGCCTTATTACCATGGCCCAGAAGAGAAAGAGCATAAATTAAGTTCGGGACCATGACTTTCCTGGCACAATACAGGATTCAGTTTTTACCTTTCTGGAGCATCTGACTGGAGTGAGGTTTGGAGCAGGTATTGTTATAGGTATAAAATGGGAGGGAGCACGGCAGACAAAAGAAGGAGAAAAGTACAGGGAAGCCATCCGTCATACGCCTCTTGTGCTCCTGTTTTGCTGAGTCAATGGCTTTGGCTGCTCCTTCACTCAGGACACTTTTTAAGATCATCATAGGAATGCATCAGGTCGTCCTGAAATGCACCTGGTCTCCCTCTAGTCAAAGAACCAGCTTGCTCACTGACTGCTATAAAAGCAGTGGGTCCCCTCAGCTCAGGTTCTTTGTTGGTGGTATACTCAGTGCTCATGCCAGCTCTAGCTGCCTTAGCATCACAAGGTACACAGCCAGTTTCTGATCTGCATGATCCTGGGGTATTCTGAGCTTGGAGAGCCAGCACAGCTACTGTGACTTCTGTTCTTTCTGTGAGTGACCCCAGGAGTCCTGTGTCTTCTGTCAGCATACATGGAACTCTAGTAGGCACTATATCTGTTTCCATAGGAGTTCCGCTGCTTTTAGCTCTCCTCCACACCACCAGCCTTCTGAACACTAAGGTTATTCTCGTAAAGAGAGAAATGCCAACAAGGAGCCGTATTTTCCTTTTAGGCCAGTTTCCATGAAAAATGATAGAATCCAGGGTCTTCGGCCCCAGCACTCCTGCCTCACTGCCTCACAATTTTCATCTCACTGGCAATGAACATTGAATTTTCAGGAGGAGGCCTGTTCATTAACATAGATTTTAAGTATTCTCTCTCAGCTGTTTACTTGAAGAAGGAAAACATTTAGTGGAATAATGTCATATTCCAAATGCTTTGGCTTAAAAAAAATTGTATTTTTATCAACTCTTAAAAATCCTGTGACAGAATATTCCACAGATTTCCTCTTATTAACTAGAATAATTATGCTTTATTACAGCTCAGATCTAAAGTTATAGCCTGTTTCACCTAAATATTATTGGATTCATAATTATTAGCATAATGTGTTAATACAGGGCACACATCTTATTTTATTATTTTAAAAACTACCAAGAAATCAAAAGAAAAAATTTACCACAAGATGATATATTACCCGTGTCTCCCCACCCCCATCTCTCTGTTTCTCTCCATCACCCACTCCCCAACTCCCCCCTGCTCTCACTCTCTCTTTCTCACTCTGGTTAAATATTTAACAATCATTTAAATTCAACAACAGTCTGCTTAAGTTGAAAATATTGAAATTAGTCATGTAAAAAATCATTTTAAAGTCAAGCACCGGAAACACACATTTTGTGCACTTCATTTCATTTTATAGTCTCTAAGAACTATTACAATTTTTAATAAACTTGTATCTGGGATTTGAAGCCAAATACTTACACTCAAAAGGCAAGAATTTATTAACCAAAAGACACCCAAAGTGGTGCTAAAATGTATTCCCCAGTGATAAGTTTTAAATGGGTTGTAAAAACTGCATTTTATTAATCCAGTCACAATTAAAGAACAACAGCTGTCCCATCTGTATCCCCAATGCCCACTATTGTAATGATGATGATTTTTTTCATTTACGACATTGCTGATAAATAAATACCTCATGGCCGAGTCCCAAAACCTTAGTTCCATCACTTTAACTACAAAATGTTTTATTTTGCCTCAAGTTTTAAAATATGTGGCATTAGATAAGTTTAAATGAACAATGTTCTAGATTATAACAAAATACTTTCTCATCTATTTGTATCTTTATCTTTATTTATATCTATATCTGTATGTGTGTATGTATCCATATATACACATAGTATATCTATTTATATCTTCATATGTAGCCATTATATATAATGTATATGACTCATTTACTTTGCATTATTTCTCATCACACAAAATAAATTCATTGTAACTTTTGCTGCTAAGAAATGTTTTATTAATGACCATGCCAGTGTCTTCCTTTTAAAATTCATAAATGTACAAAACTCTACTTTTTTTAAAAGATAATAAACAAACACCATTTCTCAAAAAAACTGACTATAAATTACATTTTAAATGTTACTTTAATAGAAGTTAACATCAAAATGGAGCCTCTGAAATATTTTATTTAAAGTAAAATGAAAACTGCTTTGTCTTTCATAAAGCAAATTATTTCTGGACATTTTTAATAAGATTACTGTCAAATTCAGTCAGCTTTCCTGACAGAATACATTAGCACACCACCCCATTGTCTAAATGTAGCAGTGCTTCAAACATCACAAATTCAGGAGGCTATCGTTGCTTCTCTCTCATTTTATCTCTCAACCACATTTAGGGTTAAAATTAAAAGTGAAAAATAATCAAAAGATTTAAGAAACAGTCAAGATGTATAATGATAACAGCTACTGGCTAATATTAGGAGGGAGACCTGGGTTATATCTTGTTGGGAAGGTTTGGTTTGCCTCTTCACTTCCTTGGTTGCTAATTCCTTCATTTATAAAATACAGGAAACGTAAGAACTCATGGAGGTGTAGCACCTACAGCATTAAAGTTATTTACATTTTTTGAAATCAAGAAAATCAACCACTTTTAAAACCACAGTGTTAATAAACTCATAGCTTAAAGGAAAAAAAAAGCTGCATAGGACCATTTGCAAACAGAATATATGCTTCTTTTACCTGTGTATTTCTCACATAAAAAGTATAAAAAGAGAAAATTGATATATGCTATGGCCTATTAATATTATTTAGTGTCACTGGTATGAGCAGTAGAGCAAATGTTAATTTCTAAAACAACCTGGATACTTTAAAATATATGTTTTAACATTTTTACAGAGCTGCCTTTTTTTAAATGAATTGCATTCTGTTACATTAAATGGAATATGCTGAGTATAAGCTATCTTTCTTAATGAGTCAAGTTATGTTCTTGTGGGACACTCTATATATTTATAACATCAGAGACTTAGAAGGTATATATGGTTATTTTTTATATACAGAATGGCTTTGAGAACAACTAGTTTTTTTTAAAGGAAGAAATAGGAAGGAAGAAAGGAAGGGTAGTAAGGAGGGAGAAAGAAGGAAAGGAAGGAAGGGTGTAGGGAGGGAGGGTGTGAGAGAGAAAAAGGAAAGAAAAGGAAAAGGAAGGAAGAAAGGAAGAGGGGGCAGGGAGGGAGAGAGAAAGGGAGAAAGAAGGAAGGAAATTTTTTCAATTTTTTTTTCCTTCCCATCACTTCTTCCTGCTCTGCTCTTACTGGATCTTACTACTACAATCTGCTGACTTATTTAAATACTATATAGACTGTGTGCGGTTGAATTTGGTCCTCGCCATGTCTTCTCACAAGACTTTCAGGATCAAGCAATTCCTGGCCAAGAAACAAAAGCAGAATCATCCCATTCCCCAGAGCATTCGAACGATAACTGGTAATAAAATCAGGTACAACTCCAAGAGGAGACGTTGGAGAAGAACCCAGCTGGGTCTGTAAGGAGCTGCACATGAGGTGACACACGTATCGATGTTATGTCACTTGCATCATTCTGAAAATGGCACTACTTTCTATATAGCTGGATGTGTTTGGGGACATGATTATTCTCTGTGTCAGTGTTTCTGCACTATTGCTTTGGCTCGGTAATAAATATGTGAGATTTTTTTCATTGGAAAAAATAAAAATACATACATACATACATACTATAGCCTAAATGAATATCACTTATTTTTCCTCTATTCTATTTGTGCTGATTGTAGGATTAGTGACCTGTGACTGAAAAAGCAGTGCTTTCCCATGGGCTTTGGAAAGAGACAGACCTGGGTTTAGGAGGGGATCTAATCTGAATTCTGAAGTTCACCATCCTGGGAACCTTAGTTAAGTTGCTTAACCTCTCTGGACCTCAGTTTTTTTATCTTGCTAAGTAGGGATTATAGTATCAGTCTCCCAAGGCAAAAATTGAACATTCAATGAAGTCAGGTCCTTTCCCTCCATTTTTTAGAAGATGGTTTCTCATCCTAGGTCTCCTATTAAGTGCTCTGTTAGCATCATTTCACCTCTCTGGTTCTCAGGTTCTGTGTCAATAAAATAATGAGGGCATGGGCTCTTTGAATCTAACTTTCTGTGATTTTATTTTGAATTGCCCAAAGCAGGGCTTTAACTTCTTATTTCAGCTGGTAAATAACCTCAAAGAAATAAAAGGCAAAATGGCCCTGAATCAGGGTTAATAATACAAATTACTAAAATTAAAAAATGATAAACTTTTAACTAGTATGTGATCTTAAATCGAAATAGATGATGGGAATGATAACCCCCAAAGTAGAATACTTCACTGAAAAATTTTTCAATGACATATTTTATAGTTAAAGAAGGAGACTGCTTGTAAGAAGTTATTTTTAAAATTGAATTGCATGCATATCAATGGGTCCTGGAGAAAAATTACTCTAAAATTTCTAAATTTCTAAAGAAATGCTTTAAAGCATCATTTCATACTATAATTTAATACTCCATAAGGAAGTCATAAGCATTTGGAACCAGTTGGAAGGAGCAGTTACTAATGACACATGAAATATGGATCCTGAAAATGTAATTACTGTATTGAGACTATACTTCAGAATTGCAGGGAAAAAATCTCGGTCACCTTTTATCATGGGTCTCTGAAAAGGACACATTTGTCCTACTAAACAGAAAGATTAAATGGTTCATCTTTTTCCAGCCTTCTTCTAATTAAGATAGGGTTTCTTACAAATGGAAGGTATTTTAAACTTTTGTATATTGTTAAATGTGTAAAAAAAAGATGGGCCTGTCATTTCTTCCTCCTTCTTATCTTGCAGTCCACAGCATTATTTTCACACTACAGCAGATGAACCAAAAGTCTCTGGTGCATCAAAACCAATATCAACCTTCTTGAATTAATTACTTCCCTCAATCTCAGCTTTATAATGAGTATCTGTGGGAATTGGCAAAATTTAAAAAAAAAAAAAAAAAAAAAAAAAGAGGCACCAGCAAGGTGGGGGAATATGTTCCTGTAAGGCCTATTTTCTTTCCTCCCTTTTCTACCATTAGATTAGTATTCAGGAAGTAAAACCTCACTTCTGAGGATGATCTCTTATTTTAAACAGTCTAGGTTTGCAGACCATTGAGGAAGAAAAGTCATTTTCAACTCCCATGTTACAAAACCAAATGTACCATGGTCTTCTCAGTTTTTACACACAACGAGGCCTTGGAAAAAAAAATTCTAAAATCTCACACTCATTTTCTTTATTTGTGTCTCAGGGAATATTATTATGTCACAAATATAAATAAAGCTACCAGCATTTCTTCTTCAACAATTCAGAGATGGAGCTGTCTTCTGGAGCTAGGTTTTCAATAACACCTTTATTCTGTGATTGATAACACACTATTAACACAGTGATTCTCAAACCTAGCTGCACATCAGAATAATCCCTGGATATTTCATATATATGTGTATGTATATATACCAAGTAAAATAAATGTAATATATAAAATAATAACATAAGATATAAGATATATATCTATCTTTGGGCTACATTCTTAGAGATTTTGATTAGGTGGACATGAGCCAGGAATTTATTTTTCTTATTAGATGAACATTGGCCTGGTATCTTTTTTTTAATAACCAATGTGGAGAATCACTATATTAACATAATTCCTACTATTAAAATGCAATGAAAAATATATATACCTATATTGTGGTTTAATTCCCATATGTTTATATTGTATTTTCTAAAAATATAACACAAATATGGAGTTCTCTTTTATTGATAAAGATTGTATTAACATAGCAACACCAGTCTTGCTGCATCATCATATTTGGAACGTGGTTTGAAAGATCCATTACTTAAAAGGCATGAAGCCAGCCCCCTTTGCAGGGGAAAACAAGCAAACAAAGTCAATGAATGATAGATGTGATAGTAGTCTGTCTTAGATACCTACCTGCTCAGTCATTCACCACCAGGGTTAATTGGTTGATCTGGCTAACTAAACAGGTATTCCATTTAGCTCATCTGTCCATAGGTCAACTTCCTAAAGCTTTCCATCAGACAGGTTGACATTTTCAAATAGAAAAAGACTATTTATTTGTTAAGGATATTCTACATGATGAGACCAAAAAAATGAATGACAAAATGAGGTCAAAAGGAGAATAAAGATGGAAAAAATCCAATGCTAGGACTAAAGACTGGTAAGTAAAATATTTGGAGCAAGACACATACCAGCTAGAGGAGAACTAAAAATTGAACTTGGCATTTTAGCAGTCAAAGGAAAAGAAGAAACAATAAATTATGCCATTCATAGTCTCGAAAACAAAAACAAAAACAAAAAAACAGCTGCTTGGGAAAATCCTATTTCAGATCTTCCTGGAATTGAAATGCAGGGGAAATACCTTCAGTGGATCCTCCTACAGAGGACACTGGCACACAGTAAGCCTTCCCTACAACATCTACACCCCCTCCTCAGACCCAGTCCCTAAGTAAGTACAACTTGTTTTATTAGTTTCTTTGTTATAATGCTTACTAACACAGCCATCAGAAAAGAACTAAGGAGAAGCCAAAACAATACAATGCAAGCAATTTTTCTGTAACCATTTAGTTTAATCCTGAATTACACACACTATTTCTTGAAATGGGTTTTTTACAGATTATTGGGTGTAAATGATAGACAGATTTAATACGTTCCATTGTTACCCAGACTACGAGTAGGAAACCTACTCCCTAGTGAAACTTTAAAATGCCTACCCATACTGAAACATCAAGCTTGTCAACTTCAACACAATGGTAAGATAAAAAACATGTGAGATCATTACCAGCACTTTCTTTTGAAAGAATCCTAAGCTTACTCCATTGACAGATAAGGAGTATTAATCATTTTAATCTGGCTGGAAAACATGTAAAGCACATAAAATTAGTAAATATATAAAATAATGTGAACATTGCATTCATATGACTTCTGATTTTGTGCAACATAACTTCTGATAAATCCTTTAAACTGGTTGAAACAATGCATGCCTCAGTATCTAGAAGAATTGGCTTACCACAAACATATCATAGTTTTAATTCAGTGAAACACTGAAGAACAGCTTCCAAAATTGATTTAGATTTGGGATAGGATTATCTTAAATCATTCTTTCTGGACAGTAATCAGATAGCAGAGTCAATTGACTAATAACAGCCATTTTCTGCCTTTGACCTTAAAAATTGTCAACACTGTAAAGGCAAATGCTTTTCTTTCTCTTTTACATGTAATGCTGCTGGGTTGGAGATAGTAGTAAAACTATTAATAAGGACCATATGGGTAGAACTCATTTGAAAGTATTATTGTAACATTATGTGTTTAGAAGACAGACAAGATAAACCCTTGTTTATCCCATTAGAAATTATTAAACAATTCATCAAGAGACCATTCTGACCATTTCAGGTTCTCAAAGTAGTTTTAAGGTTATATTGAGAATCAATAACTCATACAACCTAGCTAATAATGAATTTATGTCTGGGAACAAAGGTAAAAGAAAAGTCAATCCGATCGGTAGAAAATTCTTGTGTATTTTCTGAAACATTCTACACACTGTGAAAAAATAGAGTGATATAACAACCTCAAGCAGAATATTGGCCTGAGAAGTCCAGACTTTTGACTTATCAAGAAAGAAACATATATATAGTCCAGAGAGAAAATCTAGTAAGCTAAATAGTCTAGATCTGGGGAGAATACAGATTTGTCATTGAAAAATGGAATGGGCTATAGTCTAATTTTAATTAGAAATAAGCATACTTTGTAAGTTTATCTCAGTGGGTAAATAAATTGGGAAAGGCCAGAGCCATGTGTTACTTTCCTGGAAGTAGAAAAGCTGGGTATTTTACTTAATTAGCCATAGTATATGATAAAGTATAAATGGAAAGCATAATTCTGCTGCTGTTATGGAGTTAGTAAAAACATTGGGATTGTCTGATAAAAACTACTTTTACTTGCATGGAGAAAGTGGAAAAATGAGATACTTTGTATAAAATTGTGATAACTCAAGTGACCTTTTTGAAATTTGGTTTCCAATGTTCCTCACCAATCTAATGCCAGATTTCCTGTTGTTTGGACCAATCTGAATCACCAAGGTGGCTTGGGGAATGAATGCTACATGCTGAAGAATTTCAAGACAGCATCTCTTTACTTCCAGAAGGTGCAGTATATGGATTTGAAATTGGAGCTGCTGCAGCCAATTTTCCTCTAAGGAGGAAAACACTGGAACAGAATCATGAGAATTTCAGATGAATGGAGCCAGAACTCTTATAAATCACATCTGAAGACCACCCTACTCTACCTCTGAAATTTTCAGTGAAGTAGCTGTATTAGTTTTATAATGCTGTATAACAAATTACTGAAAACAGCCGCTTAAAACAACACCCATTTATTAGCTCACAGTTCTGTATTTCAGATGTTTAGCACAGATATAACACTCAGTATATTAGAAGGTTGAAATCAATGTTCTGGAAAGTTAAGTCACTCCCCAAAAATTCTATGAAAAAAAATCATTTCATTAACAAGATCATTCTTCCTCTTGGCATGACCCAGTTCCTTGTGGTTGTAGGACTGGTCCCTGTATCTTTCCTATCAAACAGGAAGTTCTCTTAGCTGCTAGAGGCAGCCTAAATTCTTTGCCACATGGCCCCCTCTTTCTTCAAGAAGGCAATGGTGCTTCAAGTCTGTCTTGTACCTTAAATCCCTGATTTCCTCAGTCAGAAAAAACTTTTTGCTTTTAAAAGTCTTAGATGACTAGTTCAGAATTACCCAGATAATCTCCCTATCATAAAATCAACTAATTTGACACCTTAGTTATATTTGCAAAATCCCTTCACAGCAGTACCTAGATTCATGTTTGACTGAGTAACTGGGAGAGAGTATATGCCAGGACTAGGAATGTTGGGATATCTTCACAGAATTCTGCCTACCACATAGGTCAATTACTATTTATTGATATTTATACCAGTTTGAATCACATTTTCTATTCATTTATAAGCAAAAGCATTGTAACTGATACACTCCTCAAAAAAAGGGACATGTATGTTGAGGTTAAATGCATTCAATTTGTAACAACACTGATTCATCATAAAAAGGAACAGATTCCCAGCATACAAGCCTCATGAATTTGACAAACAACAGTGACCAGTCCATCTTAACATCTTCCAATTTCACATTTTCTTAGACAGCTAGCTACTGAAAGGTTCCAGAAAATAAGTATGGTTGCTAATATTTAGGACTTTTTGCAAACAAATAATAAAGCTTACTAGAACAGTCAACATATCAAAAATTTTACCTATAGTATCTTCTCTGACTCCAGTTCTGAAAAGGAATCTTGATCTCTCTGATAAATTAGTTTTATGACAGATGATTTGTAGAAACTACAATGTAGTCACTCTTCCATACATACTGCATTTGTTCCTTAGATCAAGCCAAACCATCAGAAGACTACAAATTTGGATTATATTGCCTTTAGAACCCAGAATCATCTTCCCAGAGTTATATTTCAATATTAGACCTTCTTTAATCAAAGAAATTTGTCACTGCAAAAAATCCATTATCATATCATTTGTCATTCCCTATATAAAGTTCTCCATGAGAAATTTCTTTGAGAGTTAAGTGACAGGAATGGATATAGTTTTAAAATTATAACAACGAATATGATGGAAACAGATCAGGACTCCTTCCTCACTTTGACTGCCAGAAAGTTTACAGACACTTCAACTATCAATTCTAATGAATATGTATGACATTGCAATAGCAAGTTTGTATTTTTCTTTTATCTTATTTTTCACTTTGCTAACATTCCTGTTCTTTTTTTTTAACATTTTTTATTGATTTATAATCATTTTATAATGTTGTGTCAAATTCCAGTGTAGAGCACATTTTTCAGTTATACATGAACATATATATATTTACTGTCATATTTTTTTTCTCTGTGGCTAATATTCCTGTTCTTGATGCTCTGTCTAAGGCATCACAAATCTTGTGGCAAATGAGGCTGAATTTAAATAAATGAATAAATAAATTTCATATGTCAATCACAAATAACCTTTTGCAAATGTCTGAATTTTGTTTGGAGAACATCTGGGGTTAAGAAGTTCAGATTAAGAAATAGATAGGTCTTTCTTACTATAATAAAAAAATTATCCAAAAAGATTGTATTCAAATAATGTACTTCCTTTTTAAATAATATAAAGTTATTCCTAAACAAAACAAACCAAACCCTGTTAGATTTGAAATATTAAACATGGGAAATTCCTTTTCCACTTCAGTATTTCTAAGATGCCTCCTTTAAAGTTCAAATTTTGAATCCTTTAAACTCATAGTCCTAAGCACAATAAAACTACATACAATGCTATTAATTCAGGCAAACTGAAAAGGTTATTTAAAAAAAAGGATTCATATATGTGGTAAGTCAAACTCTGTTTCTCTTGAGCAACAGAGGCATATTTGAAGAACAAATCTACAAACAGAAAACATCTTTTCATTCCTTAACAAACTAAAAACAGCATTGCCTATGATCCAGCAATTCCATTCCTGGGCATAAATCCAGAGAAAACTCTAATTCGAAAACATACATGCATCCCAATATTTACAGCAGCACTATCTACAGTAGCCAAGACATGGAAGCAATCTAAATGTTCATCACAGGTGATTGGATAAAGATGTGGTGTGTCTGTCTGTCTGTCTGTCTATCTATCTATATCTATATCCAATGGAATACTACTCAGCCATAGAAAAGAATAAAATAATACCATTTGCAGCAACATGGATGGACCTAGAAATTATACTAAATGAAGTAAGTCAGACAAAGTCAGGTATTATATAATATCACTTATATGTGGAATCTAAAAAATGAAACAAATGAACTTATTTACAAAACAGAAACAGACTCATAGACATAGAAAACAAACTTAGGGTTACCAAAGGAGAATGGGGGGTGGGAGGGATAACTGGGAGTTTGGGATTAGCAGACACAAACTACTATATACAAAATAGATAAACAAGAAGGTAACACAACACTGTAAATCAACTATACTTCAATAAAAATATTAAAGTTAAAAAGAAAAAAGAAAATATCTTTTCAACATTTGACTCATAAAATGTATATGTGGAAGTTTTACCATTTTACAAAATGGCATTCATTTACAGTTACATGTTATAAACATATTGACCATTAAGAGATTGTTGCTAAGGTTGGAAGAAGAGGTAGCTCAGAAGAATGCCATTTCTCAGAATAGACTTACAGGTTTAAATTTAGCACATCTTGCTTGAAATTTTGATTTAAAATATGAAATAGGTGATATATTACTCATTATTGTTTTAGTTCTCCAATGGATCAAGTATATAAACTTCAAAGAAACAAACATATTGACAAGTAGTAAGTTGTGTGGGTGGCAATAGCTTAAATAATATTCTGCTTGGCATAGGGGAGTTTCCCAATGGAAAATGCCTTTACTTTGCTAAATGAGACAAATTTCTGTTTTGTTTCTTTTATTCATTATATCCATAGCTTCCCACAGACAGAAAAGGGGAGGGATGAGGGATGGGTAGAAGAGACAGTAAATAAAATGAGTACGACCATAAAAACTACTTGTACTCTTTGATTTATCTATATCTTTTCAAATGGATTTTGTTCATAAATTGCCTATAGCTCCTTATGTAATGATCAATTTTAAATTCTTAGAAGGATTAAAGCTGGAGAATTTCTATATTGATAGTGAAAAAGAGTGATGGACTGGAATACAGCTAATTGTATTAAAATGATCAGCTAACTATATTACAGAATACAGCCAACATCCCATCCCATATATATTTGTGTCTGCGTTATACATTTATATTACAAATACATATATTCATATTCTCTTATCAGATATATGATTTGCTATTCCCTTATCAGATATATGATTTGTAAACATTTTTTCCCATCCAGCAGACTGTCTTCTCACTTTCATGATAGGGTCCTTTATAGGACAAAATTTTTAATTTTGATATAGTACAATTTACCTACTCTTTCTTTCATTGTCTGTGCTTTTGGTGTCATATCTAAGAAATTACTGAGTCATAAAAAGCTACTCATGTTTTCTTCTAATAGTTTTAACTCTTAAGTTTAGGCCTGTAATCCATTCTGAGTTAATTTTTCAACATGATATGAGATAAGGATCAAACTTCATTCTTCTGCATGCGGATATCCAGTTTTACCAGCACAATTTGCTGAAAAGACTATTCTTTTCCTACTTTTTTAGCATCCTTGTCAAAAATCAATTGACCATAAATGTGAGGGTTTATGACAACATTTTTATTGTTATTTTATATGTGCTTTCATTAACTGGTCTTTTACTAATACTAATTATTCTCAAATAATAAGCACTTCCTTTGGCTAAATTTTACACTGTAATGAATTTATTTGCTGAACAAGTAGGAAACTGAAAAGTAGAAGTGGGGGTTAAGTAGGAGACAGGAAGAAGAGCATTTTAATGGAAGGAAAACCAAATTAGGAATCTTGGAACTTAAACAGTTAGATCTGCAGGCCAATAGTTATCTGCAAAAATTCACTGGGAAAGTCATGTCGCATGTGTGAAGTATAAGAAAGAATGGCCTTTCAAGCTGAATTAGCTCTCCACTTGAGAGGGTACTATCTATCCCTTAATAAATCCTCACTTGACTTTCTTAACCTCCCTGTCTTGTCTCTGAATTCTTTCTGCAACAAGGCAAAAACCTAATCGCTTGGCAACAAAGTAAGTGAGTTCTCACTTCTTTTACAAGGCACTAATTTCACTCATGAGGGCTCTGTCTCCATGATTCAATTACCTCCCAAAGGCCCCAACTCCAAATACCATTATATTAGGAATTTGGCAGTAACACATGAATCTAGAGGGACACAACATCCAGTCTATAGCATATATAAAGATTCAGAAATGTCACAGAACAACTTATGCTCTTCAGAAGACAACTACTATGAAATGAGTGAGTCTGATAATTACCTATAGGGCATGAATTGATGATTTTTCACCTATATTCTGCAAGTTTTGATCTGCTTTTCATCACAATGTGTATGTGTGTATATGTGTATGTGTGTGTGTGTGTTTGTGTGTGTGTGTGTGTCTCTAACTTTGTCTCATTTATCTTCCTGCATGGTTGTTTTTGGCATTATAAACAAATCTATTTGTATGAATTTATAATTAATAATTCAAAATATATCAATACTAATAAAAAGATTAAAAATACATCACTTCTAATAAGCATTCTTCTTTCACTTCAAGTGAATATTCCCCTTGTCACGTTAATACACTGTAGAATACTCTCTGACTATAATATTTTTTCAAGCTTACATTTGAAATTACAGAAAATAGGAGTCCCTAAAAGGCAATATTTATTTCTGTAGTTAGTTCTTCCAAGGTCTCACTTTTGTAGTCAGTGAATAGCACTAGAACACTTTACCATATCACAAACACAAAAAAGGGGAAAAGTGAGAAAACAAAGCTAGGTATTAATGAGTGAATGACCTTCAGCCTGAAGCTCCCACATCTCCGAGTTCATTCCATTAGAATAAGTATTATGGTACCTCATAGTACATGTCCTCTTTCTCAACTGACAGATAAATAAAGTGGACTCTTCTTTTCCAGAGAGTTTCTAATTTAAACCACTTAGTGTTGAAGCCAGCATAGAGAATGCGCAGACTTTAAAAAACTCTCCTGCCACAGGAGGCCAGAAAGCACGCTTCCCCAGGATTTCAGAATATTGTTTTAGCTGTTCCAAGATACAGCAAAAGAAAAAGTAAAACTCCCAGAGCGGAGTGGAGTATAAGATGTCTATAAAGTTAAAAATGTCTTTAATTTTAAAGATGTTCTATAAGGTTAAAAATAAAAACAATTTATAGTGGGATATTCAGAGAGGGGAAGTAACTTGGTTATTCAGTCCTTTGTCTTCTTTACTTTTCATGCTGAGCACCATACCTTAACTGAGGTTATAAAACCTACAAGATGACCTTGTGTAACTAAAAATCCTATTAAACTACCCCAAAATTTCCAGGCCCTGCCTTTACAGGTGATGATGATTTCCAGGAATATTAAATACTCTAATTACAAACTTCATTAATAAGTCTTTCACAGGCATTCATGATCTAAAATGAGAAAATGATCACTTATTATCAAACACCTGTGGTCAGGATAACACTGAATCCTGAACTCTCATGACTTCCAGGAAACTAGTCAGCCCAACTGGCCCAGTGTATTCTTTGCTCTTTAAAAACTTAATATTGCTGCTTCTCACTTCACTAATCTCATCTCTTTATGTTGTTCACTTACTGACATTTTCTTATCAATTACTAAACTTTAAAAGTCCACCCTCCACTAGGAAACCCTTTCTGAATATTTACAGGATCATTTATTTTTAGTACTTATTATTTGAAATTTACTTTCTGCTACCATGATTTTTTTTCCTCTGTCTGCTTCCCCAAGGGTAGTGTGAGCTCTTCGAAAACTTAAGAAGAATCTGAGGTAACTTCATTTCATGTTGATCTCTTAACCTTATGGAAACCATCCACATAAGTGAATCATAAACTGCAAAGTACTAAGAAAGAGGAATACACTATAACTGCACTGGATTTTAGTTGACAAATTTTGTATCTGCTGATTGAGCAGGTACAGAATCTTATGCCCCTTTATATCTCTAGAGCTTAGATATTCATAGTCAAGAGAGAAATAAAAATTAAAATGACAAAGAGGTACCAATGCATAGCTATTAGACTGACCAGAATTAAAATGACTAAACATACTAAACGTTGGGAATGTGGGGAAACTAGAATTCTCATACACTATTACTGGGAATGAAAAATGGTACAACTACTTTGGAAAACAATTGGGCAGTTTTTTACAAAGTTATGGTCCAGCCTTTCAACATCTAAGTATTTACCTGAAAGAAATGAACGCATCATGATCACACAAAGATCTGTACACAAATGTTCAAAGTACCTTTATTTATAATAGCCAAAATCTGAAAACAATTCAAATGTCTATCAGCAGGTGAGTGGATAAACAAGTCTGGTATACCCATATAATGGAACATTTCTCAGCAATGAAAAGAAACAATCCATTGGTAATTACTACAACATGAATATAACTATTCTGAAAATAATTATTCTAAGTAAAAGTAATCAGACTAAAGTGTTTGTACTGAGTGATTCAATTTAAATGAAGTTCTAATCTATATAGTGGTGTAATTAATCAGTAATGACAGTAAGCAGATCAGTAGTTGCCTGGGATTGGGGAGGGGAGTGAGATGAGGGATTGAAAATGGTTATGAGGAAACTTCTGCAGGTAATGGATGTCTTACTATCTCCATTGTAATGATGGATCCACAGGTGTAAAGATATGTCAAAAAAATTCAAATTCTACATCTTAAATACTGTAATTCATTGTATGTCAATTTTACAACAATAAAGCTGTTTGAAAAAAAAAGGCTAAAGAATTCTTGGAATAAAATATCCATATATGTAACCTGATGAAGATAACAATAAAGAGATATCATTTCAGGTGTCTGACTAGTGTACAGCCTCCCTTCCCTTTTCTGGCATCTGTTCAACAAGTTTTAGTGGTTCTTCTTAAGTACATGTAGGGTATAATTTAATATTTATTAAAATATTCTTGAAAATGATTATAATTTTATACAATGTTATATAATATTAAATTATATAATTATTATAGTTATAAATTTATTGAAATTTAATATATATTTATAATTATGAATTATAAACATATAGTTATATAATCATTCAACAAGTTGAAACTAACTTCTCAGTGCATTTAAAATATAATCCAAACACTTTCCCATGGTTTGAAATATTTCTTATTTACCTTTTTAATGTTATAACACTCTTAAGAGTAGATCACTATGCTACAATCATACTGGCATTCTTTTTGTTCTTCTCCATTGAGAACATGACAAACTCCATTCTGTCTTAGAGCACTGCACTTGCTGAAGCATTTGTTAAACTTTCCTCAGCTCATGATTTCAACTCCTACCTCCTCAGGTAAGCCATCACCAGAATACATTCCAAATAGTCAACTAACCCTTCTTAGTCACTCGTTATCACACCACCCTGCTTTATTTGCTTTATTGTATGAATTTCTGATTTGTCCTTGTACTTATTTACTGGCTATCAACTCTTTCATCACTTGAATGTAAGTACAATGGCCATGAACTCTGTTTTGTTAATCTCTGTAACCCAGAACATGCTTGGAACATAGGTAGGTAATGCATAAATTTTTTTTTATAGATAAAAGGTCATGTATATAGCATGTTTTCAGTATTGGACCAAGCCTATTGCCAATAGGTATTTACTTTGAAATGGTTGTCTCATGGAGACCAATAAACTGATTTTAAGTGGTTAGCTTTGGAAGCCTATTTTGATGATAGTTTTGGCCATTTAATTAGATTGAATCTACAGTTACAATGACTAGATGTCAACAAGTTTCAAGTAGAATACAAAGTTGAATAAATTGAATTTTAGTCAAGTTATTTTGAAAGTGATGTTATTTTTAAAACTTGAAGTCTTTACTAATTTACTTCTACAATCTTGTCATTATTTGCTAAAATAGAAAATTTGTAGCCAGAATACTATAACCTAGGAAACTGTCACTTTGAGCTGTTTAGTGGACTAGAGAATCATGGGACATTTCCACACAGAAAAATTAGATCTCTCACCAAATGTAATTTTTGTCACATTGATGGTTTCAGAAGAAGTAGGAGAAACCTTCAAATAGCAAAACGAATCAACAACTAAGTAAATAAATACAGTAAGTAATCTAAAGCATAGTAGGAACATTGAAACGGACATTCCCAGCAATGTCTATGCAACGGAAATAATTAAATTGACACTCCCAGATTCTGCTTGGGACTGTAAAGGGGGACTAAGTTTTCCCCAAATCAATAATTCCCCCAAATTCTCAGCAAAAGTAAATACAATCCCTTTCCACAGAAAGGCATCTTCACTAGGGCCTCACATTTTCCACAGATCAAAATCAGTCATATATGAGTTCACAAATAAAGCTTATAAACACACCAAAACCAAGACCTCATGAGTGTTATTTGGCGGAAACAACAGAAAAAAGATTTATAACCAAAAGAAAATTATAAATTAGAATTTATAGCTAGACACAATAGAATGACTATGTGTGATATTTTGACAGAAATATCTTATGGCATCATAAAAAAGAAATAGCAACATTTTATTATCAAAAATTACCAGGAAGTGTTGAAATAAGTCAAATTATACCTTAGAAATAAAATATAATTGTTTTAATTAGAAATGTATGGCTAAATGTCTGCTTACACTCAACTGAATATGGAGTATAAGAAATGGATGATACAGCTAAAGAAATTACTCATATTGCATCAAAGAGAGTAAAGATAATGAAGAATTTAAGGAGTTTAAAATATTTTCAGGGTCAAATGTAAAGGCTAGTATTCATCTAAATGGGGACAAGGGGAAGAGAATGAAGGAAAGGCAATATGAAAGAGCTATTCAACTTGGAATTTTCTATAACAGATAAAAATAATAAATTTATATAAACAGGAAGCATAATGGATTATAAACAGGATGAAAAATAAGTAAAAGTTTAGAGATACAAAGGAAACTAAAGCATCTCAAAAACAAGAAGAATATTTTCAAAATATCAAGGAGAAAAGACAGATCTCTAGTAATCTGACAGATTGCAGACTTATCAATGGTAGCTATAAAAGCCAGAAGACAGTAGAATATCTTCCAAATCTCGGGAGGAAATTATTATCCATCTAGATTCATAAAGCTGGTAAAATTTCTTTCAAGAATGAGGGTAAAAATAGTATCATATAAAATTTATGATAGACTTTACTTATGGTAGAAATTACTACCAATATATGATTATAAACAAAGCTGTTTGAGATAAAGAATGTAGAAATGAATTAAATAAAGAATCTTACTAGGACTATTTTTCTAGTACTAAATTCAATATTAATGATTTCAAGAAAATAACAATCTACATTAAATGAAATAATTTAATTTTAATGTTTTTTGTTTTATATTTATTGGGATTTCTGACTGTTTGCATTATGATTATATAAAAGAGAGAAACTTAGGAAGTGTATATGTAGTTTCAAATTTATATATATTTATGTTTAATAAGAAAAATGTTAAGTAAAATACAGGAGTCCATGATACTTAGTTTCTATGTAAAAGAATCCTTGAAACTATTTAAATATGATAAATACTGAACTAGATAACCCTTAATACCTCCTGCAGCTCTAAAATTGTATTATTTCCTTTAGGCACCAATCATATAATACGTCATTACCTCATCAGTTTCAACTTAGTCTTATATCTTGCTGTTATTAAGTCTATTTACTGGGTATGAAAAAGAAACATGCTTCAACCTTTCAAGAATTTGAGCTAATGCAACTTATTGGAAGCTTTCAAATTAATTTCCATTAGGTCTTTTAATGGTTATTACACTTCTGTGAACATAATATATTTTTAAATATAATTCCAGGCACAGGAAATGTGATTGTACTTTTGTGTTGTACACAAGGCTGAAATCTCTGTATCAAAATATGAAATCTCTAAATAAGTGCTTGCTAATCATCTTTCTAAGAAAATATCATGTTCCTACTTTTCTCTGTCCTCTTGGCTTCCCTCAAGATAAAATGACTTCTCTGTAACAATGAAATTTAAAGTGTATAGTAAAATAATGGATTTGCTAGCATCTAGGAGCTTTCTGTTTCTACGTGCATTTTTTATTGCAAAGTCAAAATTATGCAAAATATTTAAAATTTTTGTTTATGCATTTGGTGAACAATTGACAAATGATCGACATTTTTACATGAAGATATTTTATAATTTTTCATTTATAAGAATCTACCTGATTAGAAAACTTGCCTTGTCTTTTTTCTGCTTAAAACCCGCTGCTCTGAATTCTATACCACCAATTGAAGGAAAATTTAGCAAGACTTGGAAGAAAGGCTATTTTTATTACCCTCATAAATCAGGTGATAAACCATGTAGAATGGTTACATTTTAAAGCACATTCAGAATATTGTTTTTTAATGTCATGGTATGTTTATTATTTTTCATCAGGTATGTCTAGATTTCAAATGCAATCAATTATTAAATACACAATTCTTTTTCAAGGAAGAGAGAGGAAAAATCCCACACATCATAGTTTGATAATGCCAGATTAGTAATGGAGAAAAATGTATTTGTACTTCAACCTTGCCATTAAATAATGAGGTGACTTTTCTCAAGTAACTATACTTGCCTGACCCCTAGTTTTTCCAAAGAGAAAATAAAGGAATTAAAAGTGGGTAAAAGTCAATGTGCTTACTAGGCAATAGCCATATCAATCCAGAGCATTAACAACTGAAGGTATCAAAATTCCAACTAATAATGGCTTAAACAACCAAGGAGTTTATTTTTTCCCCCACATAACAGGAAGTCGAGCCCTCACATGACAAGAAAAGTTAGTTATGCTTATCAAAAGACAACTAGATGCTACCATATGTCTACACTTCCAAATCTTGCCCAAGGCTTTTGGTCTTCCCTGTTGCCAACCATAGTCCTATGTATTACATATGCCTTAGTAAATAATGAATCATATCTATTTTATACCAGAAAGAAATGTTATATATTTTCCTGAAGCATCCCAACACAGTCACCATCTAGGATACTCCCTCTTCCATCTCCCTTCCCAGAAATGGGTCACACATTCTTACTAATTAAAAAGAACGTAGACAAAGAGGGCAACATGATTAGGAGAACTGAGTTAAACCAGCATTTCTTATTGGGGATCCTAGGAATACTTTAAGCTGAAAAAATAATTGTTATGGATGACAGTTCTGTATATTCCAGGACATTTAGCATCTACAGACCAAGGACACTGAATGTCAGTATTATCTTTTAGTCCTTCTGACACTCTAAAACATGCTCAAACATTTCTAAATGCCCCTTAGAGGTCTGTTACTTCCATTAGCTGAAGTTGGGCATATTTCTACCCTGAATAAAATGGGAATTCTACTGCAAATTAAGAAATGATGAATGGACACTTTGTAGGCAATCATAATGCCGACAATGAATTCTAAGTTCCCTTTTAGTTCTAATGTCTACAGTTCTATGAAGATACATTAGGCTTAGATAAACACATTTGATTATAAAAAATATTTTGCTACTCCAACATTGCATTCTCACAACCAAAAAATTTTATAATACTTTCAATATAAGCAGAAATATTTATTATTTTTTCATTTCAGTACAACACTATTACATTAACCTAGTGATGTAAATTGTAAACTTTTCAGACATTTTGCTATTTTTTGTTGGGAAATCAATATTTTGATTCATATTAGAGAATAGGAGAGAAATCTAAAGCACCAAACAGTAACAAAAAGAGCCAATGGTTATACCAATGATGGTCTTAAGTCCACGGTTTGGGAGGAAGGTGAGAGTAGAATATAAACCCCTGAATGTATTCTGAGTATTGATATATTTGCTAGTTCCTTTCCACTGATGGTTCTAAGTAAGGTATCTGTATTGCATTAAGTGTAATGAAATAAATATGTTCTCATTTCATACAGTTTTAGTGTAGATTCTGGACACATGATAACAGAGGTCTTGTTTTGTTCATATTTTATTGCTAAGCATAGAATGTACGAATAATGCTCAGTAAGTTTATTAAGTAAATGAATTTCTATCTTTGAATTTCACACCTAAGAAACTTGCAGCAATGGGAAAACTATACATTAAAACCCTTTTCTATGTCTTTACAAAATCTTTTGCATCATATTGTTATATACTTAAAAGTATAAATGTATTCAAACATTGAGCAAATTAGAATAAAATTTCATTGCTCCTAACCTAAAAGCAGTGGTTTAAAAATCATGTTATCTGGAGCCCTTGGATTCTATAGAGGCTCCTCTAGGTTTTGGGGTGAGAGGGCCTACTGGAGGATGAGCAGAGCAAAGAAGGTTCATAGGCAAAACTTGACCTTTTATACTTGCTTCAACCATGCATTCTATTTTTATATATTTTATATATTTGTATTCTGTCTAAAATTTTAGCATAAATGCACTACTGGAAGTAGTTTGGGAACAACTGGTCTACAGCAACGGAAGGGTGCTACTGTCATTGCTGCTCCATTCCCAGGTATGGAAAATGTCAAAGTTTGCTCAGTGAAGTCCACTTTCCAAAAAAAGGTTAACCATTGTTCCAAGGCAAAAGTTACCTTGATGATGCCCATCAAAAAAGTAGCAACTGGAATATTTTCTTCATTTGTGTCAACTGCACTACCCCCTGGAGGCAGAAATGCAAATTTCCCTTGACGTGAAAAAGATTATTTTGTTCAATATTGATTTTAAAACTGTGCCAGGTGCTGGGGAAAGAAATGAATAGGACATGATCTCTTCCCCCAAGGAATTTGTTTACTAGACAGCACATAACAGATATGTAAATATGTCTTTCCTTTTCTTAGGGAACTAGTTCAACCTGTGAGCCTCATATCAATAGCCCAACATAACACAGATTTCATCCTCTCAGCCATAGTAACTAGACCAAAAGCAGCTTACATACATTCAGCCAATTGTATTCTCTTAAGCTGGAACTTGAAATTAGGTCACTGATTCTGAGTCAGTGATCTAAGATGAAGAAATGGGGAAATATGCAGCAAAACAGGGTCCATGCTGGCATTTAGATAAGATAAAGCCACATATGGACTGAAATTATGAAGAAGCAGAGACTGAGGGCCTTGCAGAGATAGCCAGTTTATAGAAGTGAATGGAAGAAAAGTACAAAGAAAGAAACAAAGAGAAAAAAAAATAAATGTCCCCCAAAACAAAGAGAAGAAACTACATTTTTCCATTCCACATGAAACCCAATGATATTACTGGCAAATGGATTTGATGCTATCCCCCAGGATTTTTATAATTAACCTCTTTTTTTGTTGTTGTTGTAGTTAGTTTGAGTGAGTGTGGCTTCCTCTTTCTTCAGCTAAATGATTTCTGACCAGGAGAGGGAGTTTGGCAGGCAAACTATATACACAACAGTCTAAACCATGCAAATGTTATTATTAGTATTATTATATATGCTATATTGACTTTTGAATTTTTCTCTATCTTTCATTCTTTACCTTATTCTCTGTTTCCCTGGCCTCCTATACCTCTCTTCCTCATACTATCAATAGTCAGCTTTATTCTCTTTCTTACTTTTAAATTTTAACCCCCCAATTCTGAATAGTAATAGTAATTTTTACAGGGCTTAAAGGCAATTCAAAAACATCGTATCACATCAACCTTTCTAACATAATCCCAATTGTATTGTTTATCTGTATTTTTGCCAGGAAGAAACAAAATAAAAGCTGTATTAGCTTTTTGGTCAAAGATTCTGAGTACAAGACTTAGAAAATTTCTTCATAGTGAAATAAGCTTGAAAATATGAACAATTTATACTCTAAACAATATTTAAGAAAATATTTTTGAAGCTTATAGATAAAATTTTTTTTCAAGAAAGACTCAGGATCCACTTCAGCTAAGTAAAAACATTTGAAAGTTTGACATGAAGTAAGAAAATGAAATGCAGTAAGTGCTCCATTCATAAAAACAGCAAGCTTTCATATGTTCGAGCTGCATGAGCTTTGGCATTCAGTTCTAAATAGACCCAAATTAGGCAGTAATGATCAAGACCAAGAAAATCCTAGTGAGTAATGACCAGATGTGAAGACCTCATGGTCAAGGGCATGTTGGACAATTACTGTCTCCTAGATTTTAATCCCCAAGAAATATCATGAACTGAGGCTTCTACTTTGATTACAGAATTAAAGGGATGCAGAAGCACTGATTTTCATTTATTCTTTTACTGCTTTCTACTTACAATCTACATATTGAATTTAACCAAAAAAATGAGTTCACTTTTGTCTCTACAAAGAGGACACTCAACATCAGTAACTCTATTATCAGATTGAATTAAGAAACAAAATGTAGCAAAGTATGAAAAATATTTAAAAACTAATAATAATTACAGCATTTTACACAACATTTTTACATATAGTATATACATTATCCTCAAACATATATGAGATATAAATAAAAATAGTCAAATTTATTATTGGTTTCTTATGTGTTCTCATAAGGAGCACTCATAGTTGTATTTCATTTAATCCTAAAACCATTGTTTGAGGTGTATATCATTATCTCTATTTTAATGATGTAAATTTTGAGATGTGGATAGGTTTAGTAACTTGTCTTTAAAGACTCTCAAATTTTCTCTGTTCATGGTATGCTTAGTATCTCAATAATTTTTCCATGGTGCCTGAAGCTAAAGGACAAAAGTAGCAACTTCCAGAATGGCAACATTAGGAGCTCACCAGACCCCCACTTCAATGAGACAACCATAACAGGTAAAAATTACACACATAAAAAAACCCCAAGCACTTAAGGTTTACATAAATCGTCCTAAGAGTGTACAAAAAAAAAAAGGAAATATTTGTTCAAGAAAATCTACTAAATCTCAGTACGAACAGCAAGAGTTTGTTGCACTTGAGCCACAACCTGCTTCCTCCTAACCCTCTCCCCAGCTCAGTGTGATTGAAACTACACTCCAAGTGGATGAGGCCAAGAATGCAAGGCCCCTCTCCCTCCAAATCTCAGACAAAGGCTATGATATCTCTATAGGGGGGCCTGGCCAGCAACATTTTTCATCATCCTCCTGATCTTTGTTGCTCTTTGTTTTGTTGTGCAATAAAATGGAAGCAACACAAATGTCCATCAAATGATGAGTGGATAAATTAAATGTATGTCGCAACAACAAAATATTATTCAGAATGACATTCTCCAGGAACATCCATGTTGCTGCAAATGGCGTTATGTTGGCGGTTTTTATGGCTGAATAGTATTTAAATTTATAAATATATCACATCTTCTTTATCCAGTCATCTGTTGATGGAGATTTAGGCTGTTTCCATGTCTTGGCTATTGTAAATAGTGCTGCTATGAACATTGAAGGGCAGGTGTCATTTTGAAGTAGGGTTCCTTCTGGATATTTGACCAGGAGCAGGACTCCTGGGTCATATGGTAAGTCATTCTAAGTGAAGTAAGCCAGAAAGAGAAAGAAAAATAACATGAGATGGCTCATATGTGGAATCTAAACAAAAACAAAAACAAAACATAAATACAAAACAGATACAGACTCATAGACATAGAATACAAACTTGTGGTTGCCAAGGGGGCAGGGGGTGGGAAGGGACAGACTGGGATTTCAAAATGTATAACAAATAAACAAGATTATACAGTATAGCACAGGGAAATATATACAAGATCTTATGGTAGCTCACAGAGAAAAAAATGTGACAATGAATATATATATGTTCATATATAACTGAAGAATTGTGCTCTACACTGGAATTTGACACAACATGGTAAAATGATTATAACTCAATAAAAAATGTTAAAATATATTATTCAGGAATAAAAAATAATGAAATAGAGATACACGCTACAACATGGATGAATCTAGAAAACATTATGCTAAGTGAAAGAAGCCAGTCACAGAAGACCACATATTGCATGATCCCACTCAGATGGCATATCTAGAATAGGTAAATCTATACAGATAGAAAGTAGATTAAACAACTTAATAAGTATTTATATCTTAATAATCCCAATAATCTCAGTAGCTGTTTGGGGAAAAAATACACACAACTTTAAAGAAGAAGGTAATTTTTTAAATTTTATTCTTAAATAACCACAATTATCTACTAATGGGATTTAAATTGCTGTTGGGCCACACAACTCCTTAAACCCTGAAATCATAGTGGGCAGCACCACTCTCATTTCCTACTCCACATTGGTATTCATACGGTACTTGCTTTTAATACACAAACTTTTAAAAGCCAGCTTTGTAAGTATATGATATCAGCAAGAGGAATGCAGTACAATCTAATGTTTAAACAATGAACCTCTTTGAGCTAGTAGTTTGCATAGTATCCAGCAGATGTCTGACAGATGTCAAGCATCTTTGCATTTTATTTGAAAAATTAAAATATCCTATGATGCCCCTCTGTGACCCTTCTATGAGTTTTACTTTGCATCACACTACTTGGAAACACTTGCCCTAGTAAATATACTTGGTAAGTGGTGGGACTTGGATTCACACACCTAAATTTGTAATTACTAACTCTCCACTTATTTTATGAAACCAAAGTGCTGAATGTCTTAATCACAATGATTTAATCTCCAAAATATGTTGTAATAATATCAAAATTCAGAATATTATAACTTTTATCATATTCAAATTAAAGTCAAAAGGTAAAATCAGCCTGGGTTAGCAAAATAAGGAAACTGTTAAATTTAGAAGAAAAATCATTTCAGAAAGAACTTGAGTTTTGGCAAAGAATTGGGTAAGTTATTAGCATTGCTTTCTGAGGACCATTTAGTTAGACAATTACCTGGTCTCACCTAAGCACAAATCTATAGGTAAAACTACAGTTGTGTTTCCTATATTTCGTAGAAGGTTTTGAACATTTACATAATTCTGGGTTTCAAAGCAGGTATCTCAAATTTAAACCATACTGTACTGACACAAAAATTAAAGCCCAAAATTCATTTCAGACACAATTCAAGAGAAAAATGGTGACAGGTGTACATGTTACTTTGTCATTATGGCTTCTAGCACAGCATTAAGGAACAAGTACTTTTACTGAGGCTTTAGAGCCTATTAGTTAAGAATACTATTTGCAGATACTAGCTACTTATATAAAATAGATAAACAACAATGTCTTACTGCTGAGCACAGGAAGCTATGTTCAATATCTTGTAATAACTTACAATGAAAAACAATATGAAAAGGAATATATATATATATGTATAACTGAAACACTGTGCTGTACACCAAAAATTAATGAACACAGCATTGTAAATCAACTATACTTCAATGATTTTTTAATTACCAAAACAGTCATGACAGCTACATATCAAAAATTACGATAAAACCCCTAGAGTTTTTGCTGAAACTATTTATCCAAAACTGACCCCCCGAAATGGTGAATGAAATATATAACTTCTGTATCACACCCCCTCCCTCAAGATCTTGTGAAAATTTGTATTTCTCAACATATCATTGCCAAAAAAAAGGAATATTAAATTGACTTTAGGCTAAGAGGGAGTCCAGTCCCAACTGACCCATTCATTTACTCGTTGTCTCTTAAAGTTCCTGAGCTTGAGTCTTCATAACCTATGCAATGAGGGCAATATTATCATTCACACAAAATTGTTATAGAATCAAATAAGAAAAGCTTGAAACACTTAGTATAGTTCCTAGCATAAACTAGGAACCCATAAACTGTGATAGTAATCATAGTTGTTATTTCTAAGAGAATTATTAATCCCTAAAATTACCCTTAATATCCAATCCTAAATTCAGAGTATCTATTTTTAAAAGAAAATGAAGGGAATGTCACACAAGCAAAGTCAGTTTCAATCATCCACATTAATGAAAAAGGGCAGTGATGAGAAAGATAATTCCTAAAGCCCTCCTACTTATGGTTGTCATGCCATACATACACACACACACACACACACACACACACACACACACACACACACATACATACACATGCATAACACACACATACACATTATCCTTTCAGAGAATCAGTTAGGGCCTCTGTTTGTTGTTATAAAAATTATTTTAAGTAAAACTGAATGTTTATGTTAAGAATTCTACTTAAAAAATCTATTTAATATCCAAAATGTTAGGAGCGGAGTGCTCCTAACCTCCCTTTATTAATAAATTAGGGAACACACAAAATTAAATAAAAGGCTCACAGGCATCATTCACATCTTTGTCACTTGCATTTCATAAAAATGTCATTTCCATTAAAATGGCATTACCTAAAAAAAGGGATTTTTGCTGGGGGTATTTTTCAGCAGATTAGCCATCCTAATTACATTTTGCTTGGGCTAATGTTAAAATTAGTTTCTATTCCCTAAGCACATATCAGCTGATGGTGAGAAAAGCAGACTTGTGACTTCCTAGGCAACGGAAAGAAACTACCTACAATTAAAGATGTGCTTAATTTAATCCATAGCAATTAGTGAATACAGATAGGTAACTTAGTGGGACTCACAACCCTTTTAAATTTTTGATGGAATTCTAGTCAGGAAAATCCTGTAAATTAAGTATGTAAAAGGAAAATATCACAACTGATTTAAAAGTCATACACTGGGGAATAAATATTTTACAGCATAAAATCACCTTGCTTTAATTATAAATGAGAGACTGTTGCTTATATTATTCCCTATTTTATAGACAATCAAGATGAATGATGAATTGAGCTGTTTAAATAATTTAATAAAATCACATCTTGATATTTACCAGTCATCTTTGGATGTACAGTGCCTTAAAGTTCTGTCATGACTTCTAATAGGATATATTAAATACTTACAAGTATGACAAAGCAACCACATTTTGATTCAGTTATCTAACTGAATTTTTTGAAGGTGAGGGTTAGACTGAAGATCTTTCTTTTTATATAAGATCAAGGATCCATATTAATATTTTATGCATGAAAAAGTACAGTAGCAGTTGATGACCAAGAAATATTGATTAGTTGATGTGAGTAGCATCAATAATGAAAAGCCTTCTTCTCGCTCTGACTTTAGAACTTCCTTTCCTAACATTTGAGTTTTTCTAAACTGGATTTTTCTGAATTCCAAATAATAAAAATTCAATTCAATTCAATTCAGCAGTCATTTACTGAACACCTATTATGTGCAAAGCATTGGATGATGCAGAGTCTTGTGGAGGGTACTAAGGCAAGACAGAGAAGCTGTCCCTTCGCCATGCCCCTACCTCCACGGAGTTTGTAATTAATTAGGGCAGTGCTTTCCAAGCTGTAATATGCATTGCAATCCCCCAGGGTTCTTGGTCTGGGATGTAGCCTGTCATTCTGCGTTTCTAACAAGCTCCCTGGTGATGTCCATACTGCTGATTAACAGACTAACAGACTATACTGGAGAAGCAAGGGATTTAGAGGCTGAAAGATGTAGTAATTAAAAAGGAGAATGGGAGAAGCTCCATGAGAGGCAGAAGAGGAAAAGATTGCTCCAACTAGAAAAGAAGGTGGAAATGGGGAACTGAAAGGAGTTCATGGGATACCTGGTATTCTTATGGATCCTGCCAGCTGAGGACTATCTTCATGAACAGAGATAACAGAACAAGGGCAATCCAGGCACAGGGAAAAACTAACAAAAATATCAAGGCAGAGGGGGCAGAAAATGCAGCATGTTCAGAGGGAATACTAAATAATATGGACAAGCAGAATGTGCAGTTCACAAGGGGAAATAAGATAAGTTCATAATCAGCAAAAAAATAAATATTATGCTTACGGTTTTCATTATTTGTGTTAATAATCATATCAAATCTATCATTGCCCTGCCACTTAAAGTCTTCATGTGTTATCCTCGGGTGTTCTTATAACAATTTGGTGACATAGATTTTTCCCGTTGTTGATGTTGTAACCCATTGATAAATGATTCTGAAGAGAGCATGTTAATTGTCTTCACATAAGGTTAAACAGTTACAGTGCTGGATTCAAACTCCAAAATAATTTTGTGTCCCACAAAACACTGTCTCCAGGAACCATTTATAGAGTAAGAAAAAAAACAACATATTTTAATTTAGAATAATAGTCCAGGAGCAAAGTACTTTTCTTCCCCTAAGATTTACTTTATCACAATGGCCAGGTGACAAAAAAACCTCTAGTCTTTTTTTCTAACTTAATGGAAATTCACCTAATATCTCACTGTTAAACATGATAGACCTTGTTGGTTTGTGTCAGGCTCCTTACAAAGATAAGAAAATAAAGTCACATTCATAGTTTTCAAAGAATTTTGATCAAGAGTGTGCACTGAATTTTAAAAACCCACACATTTACTCAACATATGGCTGCCCAGGTACCATCTGCAAATTATACAACACAATCTTGAAAGGTACCCTGTCTTCAATGAACTGCTATAGTAGTCTTAGAAAGTATAAAAAGCAGTAACATTGCTTAATTTTCTTATTTTACTTAAATAATACAGGAAAAAACTTATTAATCTAGGTAAGGATGTTTGAAAAAATGGGAAAAGTCCAAATATTTCAAAGAAATTCAATTGTATTCAGTATGACTGCAAGCAGTTAAAAGTAGCTTAAAAAACTTAAATTCAGTTTTATAATGAGGTTAACAAACACCCAAAAAACAATTTCAGTGATTATGTGAGCTTCACTTATGAATGGCAGTTAGATATTTGTAAACTAATAGTTTGCAAGGGCTTATGGATTATGGCTTATGGCTACTTATTCTTTTAAAATTTTTGAACAACCATTCAGTTGTGTTTAAACAGTTAATCTGTAATTTCTGTCTAATAGGTAAAGGTAGTATTTATCAGTTACCTCACCTGACTGTCCACAAATTTTAAAAGCATAAAGAATGTGGATTCTATAACTTTATAAGTAAGACCATTTATAATTTCAAGATCTTATTATTAGAGAGAAAAATGTGAATCTAATTTATACAAAGAATTTTGTGTATGAAGAGGGTGTGTGATTTTAACATTAAAATTATTGGCAGAAATGGCAAACCTCTTTTAATAAATACCTGCATCTGAGAGAAAAAGAAAAAATTGAAGCCTCTGTATTCCCTAAATGTAATGCATTGAAACCTAATAAAAATTAAATTAAAAATTGAAATGAGTATCAATGTTTCTTTGAAAACTCTCCCTAATACAATCTTAAAAAAACGAAGCTATTTTAAACAATGCAGGCTTTGAACACTCTATAGCTCTGAAAAAAATGGATTCTCATTTTCACTTTAAATTGCATGCACAGTGTGATGAATATTAGTTTCTAGTGTTAAAGCAAGATTAAAATTTGTCAAGTTGAACGAACATTTTCTTTTGTAAAAGTTTCTTACAGTCTTCTTTTTCTTTTCTTTTATACTACCAAGCCAAAGTTCAGAAAATAGTAAATGGCTCAAAAATGTTAAAAAGAAATATATTTAATTACACACAAACACACACATACAATCTGTATCTACCTATCTATATCAGAAGCTCTATCCATCTATTTATCAATACATATAAATCATAATTGTATTAGGGAACTAAGGTTTGTAGAATATCTGGTACTTCTCCACATTTTTCAGTTTTTTTTCCCTTCTTAACTTTTCCTGACATTTTTATTATATACAATTTTGAAATAAAATTACTAAACCTAGAGAAAATAGTGTGGTTATAATAGATTCAATTTTTGCATTCTTACCTCTAGTTAAATTTCCATTTACTTTGAACTTTTAATTTAAGTGGACAATTGGGCTTCTTTTTGAGTCTAACACCAAGTAAGCATGCCAGAATAAGTAGAATATATAAAATAACTGAAATTTAATATATGTTTTTTATATTTGTTTTTACCACGATAAAATATAGACTGTTAAGATATAAAATGACTTATCACATCTATACACTATAAAATACAAAAAAACCACCCATGATTAAGACATATATATCATGAGCCTACTTGTTAAATCTCTGATATCGCTGAAGGTACTTATCCTATTAACTGCACTTTCCCCTTGACATTGTAAGAGTCAACTCAATGAATAAATACTTTGCACCATGCACAGTATTATGCTGTACTGAGATTATTGATGGTGCTTCTAATTTTGACCAAAAAAAAAATCAATAAACTGATGCTGAGAGATTTAAATGGTATACACCCTCACATAGGAGTATACCCAATTACCAAATAATGATTGTCTTAATTTTAGAACTGAAACATCTTACTACAGGCTACATCTAATAATGAAGAGAACAACAACGGGGAGGAGCTATTTTTAGAAGGAACTGAAGAACTATTGCATGATAGATGGAAAGCATTCTGAAGCGCCAATGCCTGACAAATCCTCTTGCTAATATGCATGGAATTCTTGTGTTCTGTAATAGGAGAGCTTATTCAAAAGCAACTTGGTTAGATGTCCGATATTTCTTTATAAGCTATGAAAGTTAATTATAGGCAACATTGAAAATTTAAATTAATCATTAATTTTTAAATGAGGAAAATCAATTTAATAGTCTACTATGATATACAAAATATAATCATATTGTTGATACTGTGGAAAGATAGTTAAATTTTCATATAAAAATAATGTTTGGGTTCATCTTGGACTGGCTGGCTACAATTCTTGTTAAGTTTCTAAGGAAGAAAAAGGAATTAATTAAAGGACATCTAAATTTACATCACATAAAGTAATTATGTTCTTCTTAATCATCAACAGAATTGTAAAAATTTGTCCTAAATTTGTATATGTATCAAGGTGTGCGTGTGTGTGTGCAAGTGCGCGTGTGTGTGTTACACATGGAAACCGCTGATAATGATTAACTGACTATGGGTAGCTACTGGCATCGAAAAGGAATCTAGCAGTCACTGAGATCTTTGTCCAGGGACTGGTTCTCCTTGAGCCGCAGTTTTAATTTTCTGCAAGATGGTCTGGCCCTTGCTGACCTCTCTTGTCTCTCCTTGCTTCCCCTCGTCTCTCAGGACCCACCCACTCAGCATACCCTCAGTCCCTCAGTGCCTCCTACTCAGTCTGTACTCTTCACCTGGAATACACTTTCCTCTTTTTCTCATTTAGGTAAATCCTACCCATCCTTTGGATTACAGAGAAACTGTCTCTCCCCTCTATTGTTTGTGTGATTTTATCTGATTAATATTAGTATTCCTATTAGAATGTAAGGGTAGATATGTGAGCTCTGTATTTTTCCTAATACACACACCATCTAGCCTTGGCATTTTAAAAACATTTTATCAATGAATGAATAATATGTTTGCACAGTTTCTCACATCTTTTTTTTAATCTCATGATCAAAATTCATGTAATGTCATCATCTTATTCTCCAAGTAGCATGTCACTGTGTGCACTTTAAGTCTTTAGGGCAGCAATTTTGCACCAAATATCCAAAAGCAGACATTGCCAGTTGAGCTTAGACTTCTAAATTTAAAATCAAATAAGGAAAATAAAATAAACTGTAATAATGACACATTTCTCACAGGATGGTGGTCAAGTACATTGTAAAACTATAATGTTTGGGTGAAATCAGGAGCCCATTCTGAAGTATCTGTTTTCAGACAACTGTCAAAAGACACAAACAAAACAATAAAAATAAAAAATAAATGCAGTTACAGTAGTGCCCTTGTGAATGGGAGTGAGTGTCATTTTGACAAGAGACATTGGAGCACAGCTGGGGAAAGAAACAAGAGAAGACACAGGGCAAAAGATCCTCACAAATGATAGCTACCACAGAGCACTCCAAATCCACAAGTTTACCTACCATCTGGGGGCTTGAATTCAAAAAGGAAATAGATTGCCTTTCAAATGTTCAGGTGCCTTCCAATGGGAAATTAACCTTAAGGCTAAATATATATTGCCGATGATGTAATCAAAGTGTATTTAAATTTACTGAGAAGAAACAAAAACAAGTTTCAATAACACTTTGAAATATTGTAAATGGAATTGCTATGAAGTAGTTTTTAATTATGAACTAAAATTTTGACATTATCGCTCAGTAGGAAATATATGGTTATCTTCCAAAGTCTTCAGTGTGCTTCAAGAAAGAGATATTTTGGAAATAAACAAAAATACATCATCAATATTATGAAGACAAATGATTTGCCAATGACATGCTTTGAAGACTGAGCACTCTCAATCTTCATGCATTCCAAAGATGAGAATCACTATTCCAAGTACATATTTTATCAAACTATTTTGGGCAACCAGGAAGCACTAAGAGACTGTAACTTTTCCCAAAATAAAATTCTAATCATATGCTAGGAATATACTGTATTTTAGATAAATTAACAAAACATAGGTACCCATGGAACTCAAGAGATGGCAGCTTTTCAACTCTGACAGCTTGACTGGTTCAACAATTATGTTAGAGTGGTTACAGATGTAAATTTGTCAGGGTGCCTATAATAAAAATTTTTGAGGATTAACTAAATGACAGCTTGGTCATCAACTATTTTAAAAATATTATTAGATTATGCAGCATTGTGCCAATCCTACATTCAAACTTACTGAATTCAGTGCTCCATTCATTTAAGACCTGACAAAGTCCTTTCCCCTATACCACAGCTGCCTGGAGGAAACTTAAACACAAGCAGATTGGACAAGAAGCACTACCAGAATAAGGGCTCTTTTTTCCAAGACAGAATGACTTCCACTTGATAAGAGTGCAAACTCTCAAATTACTTATGCTCTTAGAGTTTCATACAGCTTGTTTAATCCTCACATCAACCACATGAGGGAATAGTCATTATTATCCCCACTTTAAATATACAGAAATTGAGGCTTAGACAGATCAAGTGACTTTCCCAATCTAACTAGTAAATAAAAAAAACAAGCACAGACAAGTATAGAGTCTATCTGCATCCAAAGTTCGCACATACTTAGAAAAAATTCCTATGACATGTTGACAAAAATAAAACCTTATGGAAACAACACAGAGAAGTATAAAGCATAGCTAGCCTTCCTGACCCCTTCCTGTCCTACCACCTTTAAGTAACCACTGTAAACAGTCCTCTGTATCCTCCTATGCCTTTTTATGTTAACATATTTTTTACTGAAGTATAGTTTATTTACAATTTAGTATTAGATTCAGGTATGCAACATAGTGGTTTGATATTTTTATAGATTATACTCCATTTAAAGTTATTATAAAAATTATGTTCCCTGCACTGTATATCATATCCTTGTTTTCTTATTTATTTTATACGTAGTAGCCTGTACCTCTTAAGTACCTTCCCCTATCTTTTCTCTCCCCCTCCCCTTCTCTAAGCTGGTAACCAAAAGTTTGTTCTCTATATCTATGAATCTGTTTCTGGTTTGTTATATCCATTTGTTTTATTTTTAGATTCCTCATATAAGTGAAAACAGACAATATTTGCCTTTCTCTGTCTGACTTATTTCACTAAGTATAATACCCTCCAGGTTCATCGATGTTGTTGTAAATGGCAAAATTTTCATTCTTTTTATGGCTGAGTAATATTCCATTGTATACATAATATGCTACAGTTTACTTACCCATTCATCTGCTCATGGACACGTGGGTTGCTTCCATATCTTGGCTAGCGTAAATAATGCTGCTATGATCATTGGGATGCATATGTCTTTTCTAATTAGTGTTTTCATTTTCTTCAAATATATACCTAGGAGTGAAACTGCCAAATCATAGTAGTTCTATTTTTCATTTTTTGAGGAACCTCCATAATTTTTTCCAGAGTTGCTGTACTGATTTATATCTCCACCAACAGTGCATGAATGTTCCCTTTTCTCCACCTCTTGCCAACATTTATTATTTGTTGTTGTTATTTTTGACTATAGCAATTATGACAGGTGTGAGGCAATATCTCACTGTAGTTTTGATTTGCATTTCACTGATATGTAGTGATGTTGAGCATCTTTTAAAATGCTTGTTGGCCATCTATGTTTTCTTTGAAAAAAAAGTCTACTCCGGTCTTCTTGCCAATTTTTAAATCAGATTGTTTGCTATTCTTATATTGAGTCACATGAGCTGTTTATATATTTTGGATATTAACACCTTATTAGATATCATTTAAATACCTTCTCCCATTTAGTAGGTTGTGTTTTCATTCTGTTGATGGTTTCTTTTGCTGTGCAAAAGCTTTTAAGGTTAAATAGGTCCCATTTGTTTATTTTTGCTTTTGTTTCCCTTGCCTGAGGTAACAGATCCAAAAAATAATTGCTAAGACTTATGTAAAAGAGTTTTGCCTATATTTTCTCCTAGGAATTTTATGGTTTCTGATTTTATGTTTAGTCTTTAATCCATTTTGAGTTTATTTTTGTATATGGTGTGAGAAAATGTTCTGATTTCATTCTTTTACACGTTATATCCAGTTTTCCCAACATCACTTATTAGAGAGGTTATCTTTTCCTCATCATTTATTTTTGCCTTATTTGTCGTAGATTAATCGGCCATATGGGTGCTCTATTCTGTTCCTTTGATCTGTGTGGCTTTTTTGTGCCAGAATCCTGACTGTTTTGATTACAGTAGTACAGCCTGAAGTCAGGGAGCATGATACCTCTAGCTTTGTTCTTTTTTCTAAAGATTGCTTTGGCTATTCGGGTCTTTTATGGTTCAATACAAATTTAAGGATTATTTGTTCTAGTTCTGACAAACTGTCATGTGTATTTTGATAGGACTGCATTAAATCCATAGATTGCTTTGGGTACTATGAACATTTTAACAGTATTAATTAATTCAATCCATGAACATAGGAAATCTTTCATTTACCTGTATCATCTTTAGTAATGGTGCAGGCTGTGAGGGCGCACCTGGGTAGTCCTGGCAAGCTGATCCTCCAGAGCCCCAGGCAATTTTCAATCTGCTGCCTCTGCTCTGTGTGCCCACTTTTTAAGAGCAAAGTCTGGGCTTCTTACAGCTCTATGGTAATTCCTACTGGTTTTTAAACCAGCTAAGAGGGCTCATCTTCCCAGTGTTGGACCCCAGAGCTGGAATGTCTAATAGCTGGCTCAAACCCCTTGTTCTTCAGGGAGGATCCTTGAGTCTTTGATATCCTTCTCTTCTTCTTTGTCCTCTGTTAGGGGTGTGGGTCCCAACCAGATTGCTTCTCCTCCCTTCCTATCAAATCTCATATGGATCTTTCTTTACAGCCTTGTTTGTAGAAGAGCTGTTCTGCTGGTCCCTGAGATGATTTCAGTGAGAGTCACCTTATACATAACTATAGTTTTGAAGTGTTCATGAGGGAAGGTGAGCCCAGGGTCCTCCTTCCCTGCCATATTGATCTTTCCTCCTCCCATGCTTTTCTTAAATCTCAAAAATGAGATGTCATCTTCATCATTTGGGACTGATTTTAATTTAAGTAAAGCTTGTCTTCATAGCAATTAAGAAATATAGCAAGTCTTCATAGCAATTAAGCATCTATAATTAGTCCCATAATTTTCTCTTCTTTAACAATATTATAAACTAAACTTTGTGATTCTGGACCATTTGTGTAAAATTTGTTTTTAAGTGTTTCATAAATTTTTCCATTATTATGAATGAGATTTTTATTTTCAATTTTAATTTTTAAAGGTTCATTATGGTAAAAAAAAAAAAAGTATGGATTTTTGAATATTTTTACCTGAATCTATTTACTTTACTTATTTACTTGCTCTAACTGATTTTTAGTTATCCAGGCATGCCAATTAAATCATCTGCAAATAACAATTCTGTCTCTTCTTCTCCATTGTCAGTATCACATATTTTGTATGTATGTATGGTGATTGCGTTAGCAACAACCTAAAAAGTAGTGTTGAATAATTAATGGTTGAGCTTCATATTTTGGTCCTCCCATTATAATGGTAAATACTTTAGCTATAGGGGAAAAAATGAACGTTAAATTTTTAGAAAAAGTCTTTGTCATATTTAGGTAGTTTCTCTTAATGTATTTTGCACTTAGATTTTCAAATTCTAGTATATGTGCAAAAAGAACAAAAATGTGTCAATACATTTTATAAAATACTTTCCAACTTCTGTAAGTAAATTCACATGTGTTCTGTACTGTAATTTGATGTTATAATAGATTATACTACTGCATTTCTAAAATTTTAAAATTTTCCATTACAAACTTATCTCTCCATTATTGGAAAATGCCCTACTAGACATATAATTAGTTCAATATCTTTTGGCATGGTAACATTTTATTTATATAGAATTTAGAAAATCTGCAGTTTCTCTGAATTTTAAACTTATTGTTATAGAAATATCTTATAATCTCATAATTATTCATAAATCTTCTGTAGTATGGTTTTTGCTCCTTTTATATCTTGAGTTTCTATTTTTAATATGTGTCTTTTTTTTAATGGGCTTATCATTTTCTGATTTAATATGTTCAAAGAACCAAGTTTGGTTTATTAATCATTGCTATACATTTAGTTCTATGTCATGTACTTTACTTTCATCTTTAACAATTATATTGTACTTTAAAATTTATATTAGCTTATCATTAATTAGAATGTTTAGATTACTATATTCAGCCTTTAAAAAAATAAATATATAAGGCAATGTATTTTCTCTTAGTAAAGCTTCAGCTGTATCCATTGCAAAATATTTTATATTGCAAATTACTCTCTAATCCCAGAGCTATTTAGAAAAGTGTTTTGCTACTTTGTTTTCCCTAAAGTGGATAAAACATTTTTGGGTGGTATCAGTTTTTTGTTGTTTTTTTTTTTTTTTGGTTTGGTTTTTGTTTGTTTATTTGCTATTTTTTTTTTTTTTGCTTTTGGTATGTTGATTTTATTAAATTCTAAAAAGCAAATGTTACCTATCAAATATATTATTTTTAGAATTTTTTCTTTTTGGCCAAAGACCATATTTTGTAAAGATTTGAGACATAATAGAAGAATGCTGATATATGTCTATATGTTTATATGGTATATTCAATTCTACAAAGCTGAATATAAATACAAAAATACCCCAAAAGTCATGTATTATATTTTATTTTCTGTTTTTAGTTTATTACTCTCATTACCAGTGATTCATGTCAAGCCAATATATAAATATCATATTTTTTCTCTATGGTGATAAAATTAGACATACATTTGTTTTAAAATTTATACTCTTACTTATTTGCAGGGATTTATTCTGTATCTGTTAAAAAAGATCATAATACACACAGTTTTCTACATTTTGATCTTTTTACTCAAAAATACTGCAGGGACCACTCCAATATTAATAATTGTACCCATATTTCATGTTTTTGTGGCTATATAATACCACATGATGCAGTATATTAATTTATTCTTCCATTCTTTTCTATTGAGAGCCATTTACTTTGTTCCAATATTTTGCCAAACACTGCCAAAATAACCATCAGTATTAATATATGCTACATATTAATAAATTTAATGTCTTATCTTCTATGGAATAGAGTTTCTGAGATGGGGTTGTGAGGCAAAAGTTTATGTATTTTTAATTTTAATAATTTTGCCAGAATGTTCCTTCCAGAGCTGTTACACTGCTAGCACTGCTGGGTGACAGTATACTTTCTCCACTTCATTGTCCATGCTATTCTATCTTCAAAGAAAATTCTCCCCTACAGAGTCACATAACTTCCCCCTTACTTTACTCAGTTTCTGTGAAATTTCCCCTCACCAGAGGGATCTTCTCTTAAAAATTTATTATGCCTACTCATTTACTTTCCCAGTTATTCTCTATCACCTCACCTGCTTTATTTTTCATTGCACTTACCATGATCTGATATGTGTTTATTAATTTATTTTCTGTGTCCCCTCCTACATCACCTTCTCCATTACATAAGAGAGGATTCTGTAATAACTAAAAGAAGTCTCGGAGCATTAATTCAGATCAAGTCCTAGGTCTCAGGTTCCCAGGGTCACTCCATGTTGTTCCTTTACCTCATGGTCCAGGAAGGTTACTCAATTCCTAGGGCAACACTCTCCAACAGAAATACAATGTGGGATACAAATGTGATTTACATATATAATTTAAAATTGGAATTATCAGGTACAGAATATAACTAAGTATGTTTAATGTGTGTATTGAAATAAAAGGGATCAAAAATCTATTATGAATCAGTTTATTTGCAAAAGGATCAAATAGAAATTCTAGAATTAAAAATACAATAATTTAATTTAAAACTCCATAAGTTTCAACAGAAGTTTAGACAAAGATGAAGCGGGAAGCAGTGAAAAAGAAAATCTACATGAAGAAATTATCCACAGTGCAGCATAGAGAAAGAAGATGGAAAATGGGGAAGGGAAATTAAGACAAAAAAGATGAAGAGAGAAAGTTAAAAGTTCTATTGGAGTGACAGATGGAGAAGAGAGAATAGAACACAGGCAATATTAGAAGCAAGGAATGGGAATTTTTCAGAACTGATCAAAGATATCAACCAAAGATTTGTGAAATTCAATAAAGTCTAAACAGAATAAATAAATAAAAATTCATATCTATGCAGAGCATAGTAAATCTGAACAACAGCAAAGAGAAGTAAATTATCTGAAAAGCAATCAAAGAGAAAAGTAGCTAATTTTCACATATATAACAAAGTGACAGCTCACTTTGCAGGAGCATCAAAAGTTGACCAGTGTCTGTGATACACAAACAGAAAATAATTGTCAACTTAAGAATTATGACAAGCAAAATTTACTAGAGATAAAGAGGGTTTATACACTAACAAAAAGTACAATCCACAATTCTAGGTCTTTTGTGGTTCCATATAAATTTTATTATGATTTGTTCTAGTTCAGCGAAATATGTCCTGGGTAATTTGATAGGGATTGCATTAAATCTGTAGATTGCCTTGGGCAGTATGACCATTTTAACAATATTGATTCTTCCAATTCAGGAGCATGGGATATCTTTCCATTTTTTTAAGTCCTTTTTAATTTCCTTAATCAGTGTTTTACAGTTTTCCATGTATAAGTCTTTCACCTCCTTGGTTAGATTTATTCCTAGGTATTTTCTTACTTTGGGTGCTATTTTAAAGGGGATTGTTTCTTTACTTTCTTTTTCTGTTGATTCATCATTAGCATAAAGAAATGCAACTGATTTTTGAACGTTAATCTTATAACCTGCTACCTTGCTGGATTCTTCGATTAGTTTTAGTAGTTTTTGTGTGGACCTTTTAGGGTTTTCTATATATAGTATCACGTCATCTGCATATAGTGACACTTTTACCTCTTTTCCAATTTGGATCCCTTTTATTTCTCTCTCTTGCCTGATTGCTGTGGCTAGGACTTCCAAGACTATGTTGAATAGGCGTGGTGACAGTGAGCAGCCTTGTCTTGTCCCAGATTTTAGTGGAAAGCTTTTGAGTTTTTCACTGTTGAGTATTATGCTGGCTGTAGGTTTGTCATATATCTTTTATTATGTGGTATATTTATACAATGGAATACTATTCAGCCATAAAAAACAACATAATGCCATTTGCAGCAACATGGATGTCCCTGGAGAATGTCATTCTAAGTGAAGTAAGCCAGAAAGAGAAAGAAAAAAACATATGAGATCGCTAATATGTCAAATCTAAACAAAAAAAAGAACATAAATACAAAACAGAAACAGAATCATAGACATAGAATGCAAACTTGTGGTTGTCAAGGGAGAGGGGTGGGAAGGGATAGACTGGGAGTTCAAAATCTGTAGATACTGACAGGCATATGTGGAATAGATAAACAAGATTATACTGTATAGCACAGGGAAATAAATACAAGATCTTGTAGTAGCTCACAGCGAAAAAAATGTGACAATGAATATATGTATGTTCATGTATAACTGAAAAATTGTGCTCTACACTGGAATTGGACACAACATTGTAAAATGACTATAACTCAATAAAAAAAAGTTTAAATAAAAAGTACAATCCACAAAGGAGATATAATTCTCAACATCTATGTACCTACTGATATAACTTAGCCCACCAACAATAACCCAATGGCAAATGAACAAAAGATCTGCACAAATGTTTCACACAAGAGGAAATGGCTAAGGAAGATAAGCATAATGGAAAGGTACTCAACCTTTTCAAGACTAGAAAAATGCAAATAAAAATAAAGTACTGGCAAAAATGGAAACACCCTTTATATTCAATAGTGGCAAGAACATGGAACACTCATAATACTACTGATATGGAATGTAAACTTGTACAATCAGTTTGGAAGAAAACTGACAACTTATATGTAAAGTTGAATGCAAGTATAAAGTATAACTTAGCAATTTAGCACAATTTTTCAGATGGTAATTTCAAGAAGTTATATGCCTTGAAGACTTGTTACATCTATTTACCAAGAATAGCTCTGGAAGTGTGTTCCATGAACTGGCATTTTGGTATCACCCAAAAACTAGTTGGAAATGCAAAATCTCAGATCCCACTTCCGACCTACTAAATCAAAATCTCAGGGGGTGGGCACAGGAACCTGACTTTTACCAAGCTATTGTTTGAGAAGCACTTCAGTGAAAGACATACAATCTATCCTCATTATTCATGGATTTTGTGTTTGTGAATTCACTTACTTTCTAAAATGTTATCTGTATCTTGCTGTGTTTTTGTTGTCATTCAAAGATATATGTATGTGCAGAGTGGTGAAAAATGTAGAGCAGCCTATGTGCACATCCTACCCTACCCCCCCAGCTGAGGTTGAACAAAGAGACCCTCTGCATCTTGTTTAGGCTCTCATACTATAAACAAGTCTCCTCTCTTTGGTCTATGTAGCGCCACACATTTTGCATTTTTGTGCTTTTTGTTTGTGAGTGATTTTGCTTTCCATAAGGGCCACCACATGTAGTGCTGAATTGCTGTCTAGTGTTCCTATGTGCAAGAAGCTGTCATGTGCTTTATGGAGAAAATGCATGTGTTAATAAGCTTCAATAAGTCATAAGTTAGAATGCTGTTACCCATGAGTTCAATGTTAGTGAATCAACACTCTACATTACATAAGGTGACTTTAAACAGAAGCACACATAAAACAAGGTTATATATTGATTGATTGAGGAAAATGTGACCAGAGGCTCCCAGGAACCTAACCTTGTATTTCACCTAGAGGCAATGAGTTAGTGTTGGTTAATTGAGTATTCTAGTCAACTTTATAAAACATAACAACCAACATGAATAATGAGAGCTGACTGTATATAAGCACTGCCTATATTAGAAATAGGAAAGAAAAGAAATCCAAAAAATTACAAAAGATAAAAACCAAATGCCATCAACAGAATAATAAGTAATTCAATGATACATTCACATGATGAAATATAATTTAGCTGTGAAAATAATAATTAATACACATAACATAATGCAGGCAATGTATAATTATATTAAGACTATGATATGAATGACAAACTGATATAATATTGAATAGAAAAATAGTCCCAAGAAAGGAAATTCAACATTGGATCACAAAGACCAAGAGCATGCAAAACTAAAGAATATATTGTTTAAGGACACAAAGAAATGTGTCAAACCATGAGAGTTAAAAGCAAAGAAATGATAAACACCAATTTCAGGACAGAGTTACTGCATGACTAGGGTAAGACAGAGAAATATGCTGGAAGAGAAGTATCTACATAGATGAAAGCTGAATAGTGGGTACAAAGGTATTATAAACACAGGAAAAAAAGAAAGAATGGATGGACGGACAGATAGCATAAAAAGCCCATATGACAAATGATGACTGAATCAAAATCAAGAATTCTGATGAATCTAACTACATATGCCAGAGTTTATAAAAAGTAATGGCAATGTTAACTTCTTAAATTTGATTCACTTTTAGTTTTCGTAAATATTTTTCTATAATGACTTGATAAAAAATTTAAAATTGAGATACAAAAATCTCAAAGCATTTTGTTTAGAATGCAAATGTGAGAATTATGAACTTGGGGTGAAATGCTGACTTGTAAATACTTTACTGAAAGATAATAACATAAATAAAGATTAATATCATTAAAGAATAATATGTTTATCTTGTGATTTACAGTTTATAAGGCTCTTCGACATATATTGCCTCGTTTAATCTACTTTTAGGCGTTTTTTATAGACAAAGAAAAGATCTTTAAGAGGTTAAAAAATTCAAAGTACAAAAATCTAGAGCTTCAGATTTCAAATCTAGTGGTCTTTCAATTATATAACTGCAGTTATTATAGTCTTTAGTATCTATGTATGTGTCTGTAATAGTTTACAAAACACTTTGGGGTACATGTTTTAAAAACTGATTTTATATGACCTAATAATATAAAGCCTGCATAAGATGAATACTGGCTATGACAAAGCCAGAAGTAATATATGTAAATTGTTCATATAAAATTGTAGTAATTCACAAGGTCATTATTTTCCCCATCCAATGACTACAGTCTTACCACAATGAAACCACCACTGTTCCCACTATTATACTTTCTCTTTTCCAATATTTTTAAATCATCAAAAATTTCATTAGCCATGGGAACTTCAACTGAGTGAAGAGCACTTGAAGAGATCTTCACAACTGGTCAATTACTGAGAGTGAACTTTCAACTGTAAGTGTTTCATATGTGGTCTAAATCTAAGATCAGCTTTAAAAACCAAAGTGGCTATCAACTTGATCAAATAATTAGCACACACTTATCTAGTCCATCTTAATGCAAATACATTGCTTTGAAGACATTCAGCATGACCAGACAATTGCAATTCAATAATATTAAAGGAAATTTAAATTTCTGTCTGAATTAAAATCAGCAAACTAGAGAGTAAAGAGCCATCTAATATTTTTCATTTCTTCTTTTTCTAGGAGGTTGTCTGTGGACACTTGAATTTACTGTGCTAAATAATATTGTTCTAAGTAAGAGCCTCTGTAAATTGCTGAAAACATTGGAACACAAAATGAAACTCAGTAGATTTACTGAAAATATTTTTTTTCCTTCACTTAACATAGTTATACAATGTGTCAATTATCTAGTCACTTAGAATGCTCGGGAAGAAAGAAACAACTTTCTCTATAGAGAATCAGTTGGCTTTCATAATACTCAGAGAATATTTGCAAAATAGCACCGCTACAGCTGCAAGGTTAAATCCATTAATTTATTGGGAACAGAACAGGCTGTTCTGGTTGGCTGTTGCAAAAATTGCTTTTTGCACTTGTCTTTTCCACCATCAAGTATTTGCTGCGAGCACACAATTACTGCAGCAAAGCCTATGTTGCCAAGAGAGGAACCTTATTTAACATGGAAAGTGGTGAGCACTTCACTTTCTGAAAATGAAAAAAAATTAATCTTGAAAAGCTTCCTAATTAACATTTATTTTTTCTTTCACCAGTTGTTTCATAGGATCAAGTAGACGATGGCAATTCAGATGAGGTTAACCAGATGAACCCATTTCTGCAGCTGCTCTGGAGTGCAAATGTCATTCCTAAGCGGTCTGTCTTCCTAAGTAGAAATAATCTCAAAACTTCCTTAGGTATTTTTCCCCTAAAGACTAATTTAAAAATAGAACACTTATTCCCAAAAGTCACTAAATGTACAAACCATCCCTTGAAGTTCACATTAGATACTCAAAAGCTACCGTGTAAGAAAGGTATAGCAAATTCACAGCATTTTTATGAATTCCTAGCAAAACTCATTAAAACAAGAAAGGAGTAGACCAAAACCTAAATCACATCTTGAAAATGAACTGCATTCAGCCAAATATTGATAATGCATATAACCTATAATATAAGTAGGCTGAGAAACTTTTTCCTGCCCAGGACTACTAAATCACAGGAAAAAAACATTAATGAGAACACTCACTTTTTTTTTTAATTTGAGAATTCATAAAATGTTGACTTTGTTAAAAAGGAATGAAGTCATTTATAAACATAAATAATAACATACATTGATGTATTACATTCAGGTCATGGAGTAAATTTGGAGGTGAGAGGAGAAAGTCAGACAAAATAGCGTAGACAACAAAAGTGAGTGAAAGTAGAGAGGAAGTAAAAAGGGAGAGATAAATGAAATGCGAAAAAACAAACCCTTGTTCTGTATCAGCCCAAACATTTGCCTCCTCCTATACATCCTGGGTCCCAGTAGAAAGGCAGATAAGTTACTTAAAGGGAAGACTTTGAGTTTTTCTATATAAAGCAAATATTCAAAAATATTTTCAGTATTATGTTGGCAATTCTTTAAAAGTACAAAAGCCACATAAATATACTGGGGGATGGGAGGGTAGTTGGGTAAGAGTGAGACATTTTCCCTTGAAACAAAGACATTCATTGCTACAATATTTGTACATTTTCAGTACCAACAATACAAAGCATTTTTGAGCCTTGGTTTGGAATGCCATCTTTCTACCTTTTTAAGTTGCCAACTTTCTATTATTCCTTCAAGGCCCAAGTCAAATATATTCGCACCCATGAAGCTAACCCAGATCCCCAAAGTCTAAATTAAATGTTTCTTCTTCCAAATTCCCATAATATTTATTTTTATTTCTATTATGAAATTGAAATTGTATTACAGTTAAACAGTGAGTTTCTTGAAGGAAGATGATGTCATTTACCTAGGTGCCCCAACACTTTGAACAATTCCTTATATAGTGTGGGCATGTAAAACATATTTGGTGATCTATGCTCCAAATTCCTCCAGCAGAAAGTATTCTATTTAACTAATTGTCATATGTCAAAATATCTCCTTATCTTTCATGAAAAAAATAAAAATCCACACACCAGTGACTTAGACTGACCATCTGGTATAGGGATAGGGAGTTAAGAGGTACAAACTATTACATATAAAACAAGCTGTAAGGATATATTGTACAACACAGTGAACACAGCCAATATTTTATGATAACTATAGATGGAGCATAACTTTTAAAAACTGTGAATCACTGTATTGTATACCTCTAACATATAATATTGTACATTAACCATACTTCAAGTTTTAAAAAATGGCCTCCCTGACACAAAAAATTAAATTTCAAAAGATGTGCAAAAACATATAAAAAGTTGATCAATGTTATTAGGCATCAAGAAAAAAAAATAACTATTCAGCTAAGATTAAAAATTCTGAAAACAAGTGTTTACAAGAACTGTTGTGACTGGGACTATCATATATTGTTGAGGAGTACGTAAATTGGAACACCCACTTTGGAACACTTGCTGGTGTCTGCTAAAGCTGAAAATATGCATATTATATAACCTAGAATTTGCACTCTAGGTGTATATCCTGCAACACTCATGAAAATACTCACTAAAAGATATGTGTACAAATATCCAGAGCAATATTTTTCACAGAAACAATCTGATGGCTGTCAGTAAGATGAATAAACGATATATTCTTTCAATGTAATATTATACAGTAATGAAAACAAATGAACTATTGATCCAGAAGAAATATCAATGAGTCTCAGAAACATAGCTTTGAATGAAAAAAGCTGGACACAAAAAACACATACTATATGGTTCATTTTTATAATGTTCAGTAAAGGCCAAATCTAATCTATGATGTTAGAAATCAGGATGATGGCCACATTTGGGAAGAATGGAGGGTATCTGGAGTAATGATAATATTCTACTTTCTGACTTTTCTGATGGGTGGAGAATTCATGGTGCAACTTTTACTCTGAAAAAAAAAAAGATCAATTTCTACTCTGAAAGAAAAAACCTCTGAAAAAATTAACATTTTTAATTGCCACTTTTTCTATATATATATGTCAAAATTCAATAAAATGCTTAATTTTTTTAAAAAAGTTAATTTTCTGTCTATAAAAGCAGAATATATGTGGCAATTCAGATAATAATTTATATACTTTCTCATTAATTGCAAAAGAGTGTAGGAAAGACATATAAATTCCTTGCATAGTGTTGCTTATCAAAATACAGAATATTAGAGTCTGAAGGAGCCATAGAAATTATCTGCCCCAAATTCAAGAGTGGGAACTAAAAGAAAAGATATAGGAAAGAAACTGAGGCCCAAAGGGGTTATCTTTCCTAAAACCAGTCGTTAGCTAGATACAGAGCTAAAGCAAGAACGTAGATTCCTGCTTCCATGTCTAACGAGTTCCCTCTACCTTGGAAATTCAGAATTATCCTTTCATAACCACAGGGCTGTTTGTTTTTATTTTTTATTGTTAGCAGAAAATCTCTACATTAACTCATAATAATTCCAAGGAAAATCCTTTTCCCTTAATTTGTGGATCAACCAGTTTTAATTTCCTTTTTCCTTCCCAAGTCTGCAGAGAAGTGCTGCATAAATGTTTCAGGCAGGGATACAATTTCCACAAGACTGAGCTTAGAGTCTACCTTGAAATGAAAAATGGTGCTGATATTTAGAAAATGAAAAATAGTGAGCTATCCTTGTGGCTCAGCAACCGAACGTTCCACTATGGCACAAGTTGCTTGCTATGCTGTAAGTTTTTCCATCGTAAGTTCTGAAAGACAGAATGAAGACCTGAGGGGCTTTGTTGGTTCCAGTGATCTATCAAGTAACTACAGGAGCTGAAAAATTTGCATCGTTGGGCATGTATAATGCCAGATACATTCAACCCAGTGAGACAGTAAATCAATATCCCCCTTAAATTATGAGACAAAGCATCAAGTGCAGGGCAAAGTACCTGCCAGAGATACTAGCACCAAACAGAATTATCATCCAACCCAAATATCAGAAACTGAACATTAAGACCATTAAAATGGCCACTGTGACACACTGAATGTACAACATGCAAAACATATGCAGGTATACACATTTAAAACCACATACAGTATTTAGCTGATGATGCCAAAAAAAGGCACTGTATTTTAACATAATGTTTAAAATAAAGTATTTATGATCATATCAATTAAAGCTAGTTATTTTAAAAAAATCATTAATTTCCTGTTGGTATGAGACTATGCTTCCAAAAATCCCATAAAAAGATTCTTATAGCTTGTGATTTATGTACTGACAAAGTCTTAGAGTCAACATGAGACTATTTGCTTAACCACAATCTGCCTATATTATGTGCAATATGTCGTGGCTACAGGAATATGTAATGGAAGACTATAAATTTTTTTTACAATAAAATAATTTAGAGGTCTAAAGAAGATGCATCATTTTATTAATCACTTAAACTTATATATTGCATATATTTTTTCATTTAATTAAAACTATTTTTGATTTTATAATATTTTCTAAGCAGTTGTATAGCTTTTCCTTGTCATAGGTCAGAGGCGTTGGCAGAATTGCAGTTGGCCAAGAAATACAGTGAATATGGTATGCTAAAGTCTATTACTTTTCAGTATTATTTTCACAACTGGATGAATTTTGTCTTCCAAACACACACATCTATAAAGATTTAAATCCATTTCATCTTATTTGTTCTTCAAAAGGACTTTGGGACAACTTCAATGGGAAAACATGGTTTTCTCCAATGATGCAATACTCTATTTAGAAAGACATTTTCACTTTTTCAAAGTAAATTTATAACAGCTGTTTTTAAAGGCACCTGAATATATTTTTTAAATAATAGTAATTTACATTAAAATGATACTTTGTAAGCAATTATTATTATATTATCTAATGTTAAAATTTGCTATAGAAAAGCAACTACATAATAGCAATATGGCTTTCCATCAAAACTTCTCTTGCAGCACTATATGAGTGAAATCTATGTAAACATATGGATGTCAGTACATAACAAATACAGAGTCATGTATAAGATTACGAATATTGTAGCATGAAGAATTTCAAGGGGTACCACTTACTTCCTAGTTTCTATGAATGGCCTAACTGTAATAATGAGACCATACTCAACATGGCCATATATAAACATCATAGCAAATAATTTAAATGCAATAAGAATGACATAGCCATGCTAAATTTTCCAGAAAGGGAATTTCTGCACATTTAGCATAAAACTGGTATTTTCTGATTGTTTTTGTGTGGACCAGCTCATCATAATAAATGTTTTCATTTATCTATTCCCAATTTTTCTTTCAACAGGATTGCTTTTATTAACTCCAGTCAAGTTCTCTTGACTCACTTATCTCACTTTTGGGGCAAATATTCCTTTGCAACTCAGTGGGCCTCAGGACATAAACACATTTCTGCAAAATAATTGATATTTTTAATAACCATGAGTCAGCTAGAAAAGGTTAAATTATTTTTTAAGCTTTCTGATTAATAAGGAAAATAACTTTGTTATAAAGTTGTTCAAAGTTTTCTCCTATGGGTCCTCCTAAAGAAAAAAACTATAATTTAGATTATATCCTTAATAACATTTTTATGATAAATATAGAAGCAAATTTCATACTTCTTATATTCCTCATTTCAAGCTGAGATAATAAGACCTAGGAGTTCAGTAAAAGTGTTTCTAAAAGAACATAGCTTTATCTGAGCTAAAGCTTTAAATAATATTAACTATAAAATAATAATCACAACTGACAGCACATACTGAGTGTTTAGTATATATAAAGTACTATGCTAGAAGCTTTAGATAAATTAACTTCTTTAATCTTCAAAATAACTCTGGAATTTTAAAAAAATTTTCATCCCCATAGTAGAGATGAAGACACTGAGGGTTGCTCTGCGACTGAGCAACAGCCTGTGTCATACTAATCGTTATGTCTTTGTTACCTACCCACTTGGGGGAGAAGCAGTACAAACATCGTCAAGAGACGCCAGGCTACTTGTGGGGACTTCACATGCCCCCAACATTTATATATATCCCGTCTAAGCTGGGTTCCTCCTGATTCTGCCACCACAGTGAAGAGCTACTAATTGGAAAGGGTTCTGTTTCTCCAATGTGTCAGTTAAGAAAAAAGTTTAAATCATTTTCCCAGAGATGTACAGATGGACATCAGACAGGTGAAAAGGTGCTCAACATTACTAGTCATCAGGAAAATGCAAATCAAAACCACAATGGGATATCACTTCATATCTGTCAGAATGGCTATCATCAAAGAGATAACAAATAACAAGCGCTGGCCAGGATGTGGAGAAAAGGGAACCCTTGTGCACTGCTGGCGGGAAGGTAAATTGGTACAGTCACTATGGAAAACAGTATGGAGATTCCTCAAAAAATTAAAAAATAGAACTACCATATGATCAGGCAATTCCATTCCTGGGCATCCAAAGAAAACACAAACACTAATTTGAAAAGACATATGCACCCTTATGTTCATTGTAGTATTATTCACAATAGCCAAGATACAGAAGCAACCCAAGTGTGCATCCATAGATGGATGGAAAATGAAGATGGCGTATATTCATACATTCATATATATTATTCAGCCATAAAAATAATAAAATCTTGCCATTTATGACAACATGGATGAACCTAGAGGGTTTCATGCTAAGTGAAATAAGTTAGAGAAAATACTATATGATTTCAGTTATATGCGGAATCTAAAAAACAAAACACATGAACAAACACAACAAAACAGGAACAGAGTTATAGACACAGAGAACAAACAGATAGTTGCCAGAGGGGAGGAAGATAGGGGGAGGAGAGAAATAGTTGAGGGAGACTATGAAGTACAAGCTTCCAATTGCAAAATAAAGGAGTCACCCATATAAAATGCAGAGTGTGGAGCCTATACTCAATAGTTGTATGTTTGTATGGTGACAGAGGGTAAGTACAATTATTATGGTGGTCACTTTGAAATGTATAGAAATATCGAATTACTATGTTGTATACTAGGAACAAACAAACAAACTCATAGAAAAAGATCACATTTGTGGCTACCAGAGGTGAGGGCGGCAGGAGAGGAAGGGAGTCAAAATGTCCAAACTTCCAGGTATAAGATAAATAAGTATTAGGGATGTAATGTACAACATGATAAATATAAACAACACTGCTAAATTTTATATATGAAAGTTTAAGACAGTAAATCCTAAGAGTTCTTATCACAAGGAAAAACATTTTTTTCTACTTCTTTAAGTCTGTATATATATGAAATGATGGGTGTTCACTAACCTTATTGTGGTAATCATTTTATAATATATGTAAGTTAAATCATTATGCTGTACACCTTAAAGTTATACAATGCTGTATGTCACTTGTATCTCAATAAAACTGGGAAAAGATCATTGAAAGTATTTTGTGATTTTATTAACACAGACTAATCCTTATAAAGCAAAAAAAAAAAAAAAAATTTAAAAAGAAAAATTTAAATCAGCACCAAAACCCCTGAAATAGTAATAAACTGCATATCCTTTAAATAATTGTCCTTTAATATTAATTATAAAAATAACCTGTTCACAAAAGTTAGCCAATTAAGAGTTAAGTTGTAATATGTTTCAATAATGCAATATAATATTCTGTTCTATTGATGAAAAATCAAGTGAGTGGACTCTGGGGTTGACATTAAAGACTTTTAATCTATACCCATCCTGAACAGATGTCACGCAAGGAAATAATGATGGAGAAGGCCAAGATTTTCCTCAGCAAATAATTATAGGTAAGTTACAACTACAAACAAATGAACAATTTAGGTACCAAATACCTTAATGAAGCTAAATCTTTTCATTTAAGCATACTTAATTGAGACCGAGACCTCCATGCATGTAAAGGCTACAATTTTCCCCATCAAACAACCATCAATAATGATACACCAATTTTGCCCTGCCCATAACTGTTTCAATATTGATTTTCCTGACAACTCTAAATAATGCTTTCCTATTAATAACTCAAAAGAAATTAGAGGCTCAAACATAATATTTCTTTTAAGATAGCCAATTATATTTGCAAAAAGGTCCCTGGGACAAAGGCTTTTTATTTTACACAGATTATTATTGCCCTTGCTCCAAAAATGAATATGCTTTCTTGGCCCTGATAATAAGGCAAAAATTATATTTCTCTTGCTTATTAAAAATATAATGTGTTTTCTTATTAATTGAACTGTGCTGAGGCAAATGACTATTCATTTCAGATGAATTTCTTATGATGAAGGCAGAAAGAATTAAAAATATCCAGTAATTATCTTTTAAAATTACATATGATAAATCATTCTTTCATGTCCTCAGAGATGCAGCATATTGTTAAAGTGAGAATAAAGAGCTTTTCTAACTAATATTCAGAACCTATCTACACACTGTTAACAAATATTATGATTTTTGAACAAATCACTTTATATCTTGGTGACAACTTTCTGTTTTTAATGAATATAAATAAGAACAACTTTCTAATGCAAAAAATAACCAATCATAAAATATCTTAAAATTCTGTAAGAAAAAATAAACTTAATGCATCTATTAACATTGAATAAGTTAAACTTATTCAGTGATAATTGCATTCTGTCAGTCAAAAAGAATAGCAAAAACCATTGAAGAATTCCAGGCACCTATTAGCTCAATTAATTTCACAAATGTAATCATTTAAATAAACTTTCCATCTGTTAATATTTTTGAAAATAATTAAATTTTTCTATTATAAATATATACTTAAATATAAAACTGGAAATATTCTAGAAAAGAAGCTACCTATTACATTTCTTATGTTCTACAACATACAGCTGGCATTCTTCTAGCATTTTTTAAGTGAAAATGTTTATTATATTCTGTATGTCCAGCTACTTAACATTCATTTCAAAATCCTGTCTCAAAGAACATAAACTGAATACAAACTGTTTCAAACAGAACTCCAGAGGTAAACAGAGGACACACCAAAAGGAGATGAGGGCAGAATAAGGAAACCCACAGTGCAGCACACAAGGACTATAGACAATAGGAAGCCCTCGAGTCTTAAAGGGGTCAAGGAGAGTGGGTAGTATTACCGGAATCTAGTTAATAATGGGAGCTGTTAATGATACTATATATAGAAAACTCTAAAGGCTCCACACAAAAACTACTAGAGCTGAGAAAAGAATTCAGCAAGGCAGGAGGATACAAGATTAATAGACAGAAATCAATTGCATTTCTTTACACTAACAATGAAATATCGGAAAAGGAAGTAAAGAAGCAATCCCTTTTAAGATCACATCTAAAAAAATAAAATACTTAGGAATGAATCTCACCAAGGAAGGGAAAGACTTATTTGTGGAGAACTACAAAACACTAACAAAAGAAATTAAAGGTGACTTAAAGAGATGGAAAGATATCCCATGTTCTTGGATTGGAAGAATTAATATTCTTAAAATGGCCATACTACTCCAAGCAATCTACAGATTTAATGTGATCCCTATCAAATTACCTAGGACATTTTTCACAGAACTAGAACAAATAATCCTAAAATTTATATGGAATCATAAAAGACCCAGAATTGCTAAAGAAATACTAAGGAAAAAGAACAAAATTGGAGGCATATCCCTCCCAGACTTCAGACTACACTACTGCAACTCATATTAAATTATATGAATTATTCTATTTTTTAATTTACATCAAGGTTACATTATAATCAATTTTTATTAAAAGTTATTGAGATTTTAATAATTTAATTTGACAGAGTATTCAGTCATATTCAGTCAACAGAGAATACACCTTGATTATTTGCTGTTTATCAAAGCATGTCATCATTAACTTCTCACTGTGTAATATTTACAGAATTTTCTTTAGTATCATATGAGATAAGTTCAGAATCATCTTTGATAGGATACCTACTGAGATTTATCTAGCTTAAGGTGGCACTATAAAATAAATACAATGATTCTCTAACAACAACAACAACAACAACAACAAAACATCTTAAATGACTATTGTAACTATTCTAAATATTTATACAGGAATCTAAAAACTTAGCTTTTGTAAGTTACATTACATTTGTTAGCTACCTTATTTTACAATGTCTTTATAGATACTGTGAATTCCTTTTATATCCCATCACTTTCAGATTTCAAAAAATAATACGCATGCAGTCAATCAATGCAGTAGTAATTTTGGTCAAAAATAAAGTGAAGATAGAATCATAAAATAAGTAATTATACTATAAGGCTCATGAACTGGTCCTGGAATCAATTCAAAAAGTAAGAAGTCTCAATCAAAAAGATTTGAGCCATAGGAACAATAATGGAATAGAGGAGCAGCTTCTCAATTTGAGTCTTTTAAAGGAAAACTCTTGTTTAGATGCACATTTTTGACATACTTACTAAAATATTAGGATTTTTTTTTTTGCTATATCTCATATATTTGATGGGGTTCTTCTAGTTATTTCTTAAGAATAATTATAGCACTTGAGAAAAAGAAACCTCTCTAGCAGTGCCAAGTTAGCACTTTCCAATTCATTACCAGACAACAAGATTCTTAATTAATTTTAGGATGGTCATTGATTTAACTATCATAATCTCTGATTAATCTTGATTTAAAAAATCAGGAAATAACAAATAGCTTTGAAAAGGTAAATGCTCTTTATACATTTTTACTTCTGCTTGTGAAATTTTCTCTTATTGCGATAATAGTTATTGGGCATCCATGTCTACTAACTTTACAGAAACTGTGCCACTGACTAAGACATTGACGATGTTTTACAGTTTATCAAAAGTATGGCAGAGAATACTGCAAAAGAAATGGTTTGAACATTTTTTCCTCTTCTGCATGCCAAAGGGAATTTGGCCAAAGACATAAATGATATAAACTACAAATTTAACACAAAAAGTAAACCATCTCATTACTAAATATTATGACATACCATGAGAGGAAGTTAAGGTTAAATAAATCTTCAGATAATCTGTAGCTGCTTTCCTGGAAATAAGTGAGACAAAAAAATGTTTGGGTGTGTTCAACGAATTTCTCAGACTCAAAGCAGCTCAGAATTCTAGTTATCAATGAAATCAAGTAGAAGTAGTGGAAAAGAAAAATAAAACATGGCTTTTATTTAGAGATCTTATAATTATAAATCTATCTTCTCAATATTAATATCTCAACTTATAATTTGAATGTTTTGCTAATGACATTGAAGGCATTCCAGCATCTGTTTTCAAATATTTGTCAAACATTCGTTCAATACTTCTCTAAACTCTAGTTCAAGTTCCACTCTGCAATGTCCATACATATGAATGCTCTTATTGATTCAAGATTCAGCTCAGACACTGCCTCCCCCACGAAATCTAGTGCCACTGCTAAGAAAATCATTTTCTGTCCTGAAATCACAGAACACTCTCTCACCACTTAACATACTATACTTTACGTATTCTCTTCTACAAAATTGTGAACTTATGGAGGACAGAAATCGTTGCATTTATTCCACTCCAATTCCTGTCCTAATGACTTTAAAATAAAGACAAAAACATGGAAATGAGGAATAATAGCTCCAAAATGATAAACAGAATACATAAATAAAATAAATGAAAGAAGCACTTGTTTATTTTTATTACATATGCCATTCTATTGTGTGAATGTACAATAATTTATTTATCCCTTCTACTTTGGATGAATGTTTGGGTTGTTTCTAATTTAGGGCTATTACAAATAATGCTGATTGAATTTGGGGGCTAATATGCATGTTGGAATTTAGGTATGTGTATGTTCGTACATAGTAGATGTCACCAAATTGTTTTTATTAATTTACATATTCATCATCAGTGTATGAGAGTTCTGGTTGCTCCACATCCAAACCATTTTTTTATTATCAGTATTTAAACTGTAATCATCATGGTGGATGTATAGTGGTATTTCAATGTGTTTTTTATTTTCATTGCCTTGATAACTAACGCAAATGAGTACTTTATTAATTCATTACTATTTGAATACTATACTCTGTAAACTGCCTGTTCAAATATTTTGCTCATTTTTAATTGGATTGTTATTTTACATTTTGACTTGCAGAAATGCTTTATATTTGCTATATTCACATCCTTTGTGGACTATGTGTATTTTAAATCTCTTCTCAAATTCTCTCATTTTCCTTCTCACTCTCTTGATGATGTCTTTTGATTTACAAAGTTTTTAATTGAGTGCAGTAATTTTTTTTCACTTTATGGTTGATGTTTTCTGTGTCCTCTTTAAGAAACCTTTGTCAGTCATAGAATCATAAAAATATCCCCTTCTGGCATTGCAGTAGCTACAAAAAATCTCCAACTCTGTGGATCATAATTAACCGGCAACCGCAGCTGTTGTACTCTGAAATTTATCACCATATCCAGAGATGCCATATTTCCCATAGTCTACTGCCAGCTAATGACTGAGTATGGCAGGGATACTAAAGCAGGCCTGCTTCTGGGAGGTGTGAGACTGCTCTGATGGGTGGATTTGACTAGAGAACTGTTATCAACCTGCTTAACTTTCTTAGAACCACACTGCAGTCTAATACTTTCTCATCCAACTCTTCTTCCTTCTCTCCTCTGAACAGGTAAGACCAGTATTACAGTCTGATAACTCTTCCTGCCTCCCCTGCATACTTATCTATTTTCCCTCTAAAGTATTTCTACTAATAACTCTTTTGTACGTCTAATCTCATTTTAGAGTGTTTCTCAACTGACCCATAGTTATCTTCTAGAATTTTTGCCATTTTAAAATTCACATTTAGATCTATAATCCATCTAGAACTGATTTTTGTGTATGGTGTAGGGAGGGGACAAGATTAATTTTTCCTATAAGGCTATGCAGTTGATTTGGCCTTCTTTATGGAAAAAGCTATCCATTGTCTACTGATTTTCAGTTGTCTTCCATAAATCAAAGGTCTTTAGGTATGTGGGTATTTCTGGAGTCACTGTCCACATCAACATGGATGAAACAACGTGGATGAAATAAGCCAGAAATAAAAGAGTTTACACATAATTTAATTTATATAAAGTTACAAAACAAGCAGAACAAATCTATGACGTTGGAAGTCAGGACAGTGGTTACCTTTAGGAAGGCTAGTGACAGGGATGGTACAGAAGGGGCTTCCTGGGTGCTGATAATACACTGTTTCTTGGTTTGGGTGGTGGATTACATGTTGTATTCATTTTGGGAAATTTCATGGAGATGTAAACATATGATTTGTTTGTTTTTCCATATATATGTGTGTTATAGTTTAAGAAATAATTTCAGTTTAAGAAATAATTTCAGTTTAAAATTTCATTTAAAAATAAAGGCAGCAGAAGGAGCCATTAATTCAAACATTTAATAGGCAGAGATTAGAAAATAGAATATGTTCTTTGCATATGATTTGAAGGACATGAAAACCTAATTTTAGAAAGAAGCACAAACAGGAGGTTAGTAGAAAATGTTTCTCTGAGCTCTGTCCCTTTGTTAACCACATGATATTTTATAAATCACTTAACATTATCAGTGTCCCAGTTTTTTTCTCTCAAACAATAGGAGTAATAAGGCCTAACTTATTGCTTTAATTAAAAAAACAAACGAGAAAGCATTTACATAACCAGATTTTAAAGAATGCTATACAAATGCAAAGAAATATTAGTATATACTCGAAAACTATTTTTCAGCTTTCTTTCAATGGCCATATGCAGTACCAACTTTACTACAAGTTGCATATATCCAACCAAGGATTTATTTTGCCCCTCAGATAGACTCTCAAATAAATTAAGTTGTCCCCTGAATTTATTAATTTTCTAAAGGCCAATAGCTTAGATGCAGCTAAAACAGGCATTAAGTAGCAATTGTGTTGGTTTCCAAGGAGCTTAATTACATGCACTGATAAAAAATGGAGCAGAAAGGTTTTGGTTCAATGATACCACATGGGCATACCAAATTTCATACAAAATAATTTAAAAATCATATTCTAAATGGTAGCACAATTCTAAAGAAATAAAACGGTATAAAAACAGGGCCAAAAGTTACATGAGATAGAAGGGCACTGTTTGTTTCTTTGTTTATTTGTTTTCCTGAAGAAGATAATGGAATACCGAAGACTTTACTAAAAGAACCAGATCAGTTGTTCTCCCCATAAGGATGACATAAGTGAATGCAGCCAAATGCAGAAAAAAATTTTTTAAAAGACTTAGGCTAAACATAATAAATTATTTTTAGATGGAACTACTTTCATATGACAGCATACAACAATCAGTCAATGGCTAGATATGAAAAGGAAAACATAACTTCATTTAAGCTTGGTGTGTTAAGGCATTTCTGCTTATATCTTCCCACATTTTGCCTCATTAGTTTCCTCTATAAATAACCAAGACTCTTTACCCACATGTCTTATAACATAAATTCTTTCTTTAGCAATAGCTTGGCTGCGATGGTCATGACTACCCATTGGTGGCTATAATCATACTGAAAAGGAAAACAAGTTTCTTAAGAGAAATTCCACACCTTCAAAGCTGATTTTTACCTGGTATCTTCTCCTGAGCACTAGTTCTAGGAGATGTTGATGCAGCTATTGGAAGAAAAGGGGCCAATGGTCAAATAATGTGGGAAAACACTGGGTTAAACTAAATTCAAAGGCTTAACAGTGGGCATACTTCAATCTTTAAAGACTCTTTAAAGAGTTTTTAATATGCTTACATAAGCTACGAATTTCCAAGAGAGGAAACAGGTAGGTACACAGTGTTTTGCACTTATTTGATCACTTTTTCAGGGAGCATCTTAAAGAATATTGTTTAAGAAACAATACTATAGCCATTCAAAGGCCCTCACAGCAATTTAAAAGACAAGGATACACACACACACACACACAGGTTCTTATCAGTAGAAGGTACCTTTGGATTAATGTTATACCCCCCCTCCCAATCCCTGGACCATATTCCATCCCCATCAGAAGGTTCAGTTCATTGCCACAGGGTGAAGAAAAGAAAAGTTTTAAAATGCTTGGTATCATAGCTGTTATTACTGACTGGATTCTTACATTGAACCAATTATCTTTATCAGAGAGGATTTATAAATTTTCCTACATTTATGTGCTTTATAACATAGCTCTAATTCTCAGAAAATGTGCAAGAAATGCTTTTTGTATATAAGATAGAAATGGATAATGTCTTGTCAGAGATAAAGTGTTATTAATATTTAGTCTAAAACAATGTCCTATTTATGCCAAAAAGATATGAGAAACAGGAACCCTAGGTCTCAACTTCAGCTCCCACGTGAACTTACTCTGTCACTTGAGAAAACTGAACCAGTTTATTTATACTCCACTCAACCATCTGTGTGTGCATGTCTGAAGGTGTTTGTGGATGGCGTATTTCTTTCTCTCTGCTATTCTTTCTGTCTGTCCCTCTAGCCTATTTCCACTGAGAATGTAACGGTTCTCAAAACAAAAGATATATGTGATCTCTTAGGATATTGAAAATAAGACTCAAATAATCAAAGCAATCAGAAACCATAAAAGAATGGAGCTCTTCTATATGCCTGGTATGCATATGTATGTAATTGAAAGGCATATAAATATAAAGGTTATATATTTATATCTTTATATACAAGGACACATACACAAACATATATATATAAAATAAAGACTTAAGAAAAGTACAAGTACGCCAATCTAGTTACTAAGACTATATATATCATGTTAGGCTCTCAACTCTCTGATAGAAGGCCAACAGAGAAATATGCCCACAGGCTTTCATTATTGCACTCAGTACAATTCATCAAATGATACAACACCTCTCTCTTCCCCTCCTTCCCTCCCTCAATCTCACTCTATATATACACACACACTTATATATATAAGTGTGTAGGTGATCTCTACAGATGTAATTGTTGTAGGAGTTAAATCTGTTATATATTTTATATATATATTATATATTTTATACTTTCATATTTTCAAAGAACAAATACATATTTGGATAAAGTACATGTGTGAAAGTCTACTGTGGCAACAAAAATGAAAAAAATATTAAAAGTGTGGTTAGAAAATACACAGATTCTGAAAATCCAGGTTGTTATTAAGTACTAATGTTCAATCTAGTAGTGTTTTATATGCCTACGAACAAGATTGTACTATACTAGAAACCTTTTTTTTTTTTAAATAAGGTAACATTTTTATTTTAAGTTTACCTATTTGAGGAAGAGTTGTAGGATCGTGAGATACATGTAAGAATAAATTTTTGTTTACTGACACATGTGAGTCTCCACACTCACATAACACCCTTTAACCTTTGTGTAAAATGGTCTATGATTTTACACAGGAAACACGATTTGCAAATGTTACCTTCCCTATGCAGCTTTCCATTTTTGCTTCCAACACCTGTTTATAGAAGTGTATTGATGACTAGAATGCTTTGGACTGAGACTTGAGGCAAAATACTATGCGATACTCTTCCTTGCACTACAGTGTCAGGTATGTGACTGGCATGCAACACATAGTTGAGCAAATGAAAGAATAAACGGTCTATCAAGGAAATCACGTGACAAAGACTGTCACTAAATCCTCCTTTAGTTACAAAGCTGGGCCAGTCGTAGAGAAAGGGATTTAGAGCAATACCTCTACCACTGTACACTTACAGCCATATGAATAATCAGGTTCCCCACACACACTCATTCCACTTAAGAATGAAGGATATGTCACAAGTTCTAAATTGACAGCAACATCAACCCTTAGATTTGTCTCACTTAGTCTACTTTTTTCAACTTTTGAATTAGATGCCAACATTTAAAACAAAGGCATTTCACATAAAATTTGGATTTTGAGCTTCTCTTAGGAAATCAAATGTCTGGCAACTCTGTCCCCAGTCTTGCTTAAGACAATACAGTTACACCCAGGAACTGTTGCTCCCTCCAGACAGGGCATGTGCTTTCCAGTAACCACATCCCTCCCAGGTGTCTAGTATTCAATCGGCTCCACCCATTTCTGTTCACTGTGGAGCAACTGCAAGCATCTGATTTTGTAAACTTTGCCATGCACAAACCAGTTTTAATAATGAGTCCAAGTCTCAATTTTGATAATTACTACCAGTGCAACCTTGAGCAAGTAATTTATCCTCATGGAGTCTCAATTTCATCACCTATAAAACTGTGAAAGTAATCCCATGCCACATCACATGATGACTTTGGGAAGGAAATGAAATTATATGTGATAAGGCTTTGTGAACTGCAGAGGCCATATGTATATACATTATTCTTTTTATTTTTTATTAAAATTCTAATAAGCAAAATGTGATCATCTTTGAACTATAACATATTCTTAAACAAAATTTAAAGCCCTTAGATTAATAGGTAGGAAAAGAAATTACAAATGTTAACAGTGACTTAGATGTACAATTAAAAACGTGTGAATATTAGAATTCAGAGACTATGTCATCAGACTTGGCATTATTTTTGTCCAATCCATTTGTACTAAAATAGTTTAATCAAATGTAATGTTATTCAAGAAAAAATAAGGTCAAATTACATTATTAAAATAAAGATATAAAGCAGACAGGATATGTAATATTTTCATTAATTATTACCAGCTTATCTATACAATAAATATTTGCTTTTAACATAAAGTAGTAATAATATATCTTAAACACATTTAATGTTAAAGTGTCATAAACAAAAGCAACTATGCTCAAAGTAATAGTATAATAAAAATTATAGAATTCAAATCTAAATATCACTGTTACTCAACATTTTACAGTAAAAAAGTCTTAATTTTAAATCTATTCTAATACGTTTGACTGCTATTGTTTTTGTTTCAAGTTCTCCCTTGAATACAGATGTGTATGTGTATTCAATTTTTTTTATTTTTATTGAAGTATAGTTGATTTACAATGTTGTGTTAGCTTCACGTGTACAGCGAAGTGATTCAATTGTGTGTGCATCTGTGTGTCTGTATGTATATGTATACATATACCTATACATACATATATATATATACACACACACACACACTTATTTGTATTCTTTCCCATTGTAGGGAATTACAAGATATTGAATATAGTTCCCTGTGCTGTACAGTAGGTCCTTGTTGTTTATCTGTTTTACATATAGTAGTTTGTTTTCTGTTTGTGAGTCTATTTCTATTTTGTAATGTGTATTTGATTTTTTAAATTGGAACTTTCTATTTCTGAAGAAATTTTCAAAAAATCATTCCTATTCACAGCATATAGGTGAAATTCCAATTGTTTGCTTTCCTCCTTCACAATTTTCATCCCTTATTCATTGACCTTGTTTCTCTTACCTAATTGGTTACCCAGTTTTGAACCCTTAGTATCTTGTGCTAAACATGTTTGATATTGTACACCTATTGCCATAAACATATGCAAAAATACTCTGCTGTCATATATTAATATATTTCTATGCAAAAAATAGATTTCCCTTTGGCCAATTTTTTCATTACTGAATACATAAATATCACTGAGGTGTCTCATTTACTTAATGGACTTTATTAACTTGATCAAAATCCACTGCTAGAGTGAACCCTTTAATTTCATATAACAACAAATCTCTCACACTTTTTCCTCTGGATCCCTACCAAGTTTTGGTAAGCATGATCATACCTTCAACAATATGTGACTTTTAGATATAAAAAGGGTGCTTTTCATATTCTCCATAGTGTACTATGACATATTCCTATTAGATGTAGCATTAAAAACTAGTGAATATTAGAATGTAAGCAGTTTATTGTTATGTTTATCTTTGTTAGCCATAATAATTACCATGTATTGGGTGCCTATCCTGAGCAGGGCTTTCTTTACATATTAAGTCACTGAATCCCTGCCATAATCCTATACATATCATAACATATTGTAATATTACTTTACAACCAAGGAAAGTGAAGCTAAAGAAACGCTAACTAACTTGATCACTGCCTCACAGCCCATTTTAAGCGAATGGCAGAGACAGAATTACAACCCAAATCTTTTCAGATCCCAAAGCCCCAAATGCTTTCCAAGCAATTGCTTTTCAAGCTATTTTCATTGTCCTCAGGGATGAATAAACTCTCTAAAACTGATAATAGTCAGAGATCCTTATAGAAATAGTAGATACTGAAAAAAATCTCTAAAGATTTATGAGCCCATTTTGAAGGCAGTATAAATTATGTGAGTTGAAATAAAACCCATAAAGATAGCAGGATTCAATGATTGATATGTATGCGCTTCATTATCATTATTTACAAGTAAGATATGCTACAACCTAATGTATAAATTTCTCAATTCATTTATTTAACAAAAATAGGAAGGAGTAATTATTTTTACAAAGAGAACCACTTTTTACTTAAATGTTTTCTGCCTGGTACATTCTTATAGTGACAATTTGAATCCCATTTTGTAAATTAAATCCAAAAATTATGTTGATTTTATTTGCTGTATTTGCTCTTCGATGCAGTTTGTAGATCATTTTATTTATGAATTAAGAAACACAATGTTTATCTATACTCAAGCATGTAACATTTGTTAGTCTTAAATATCATTTTTTAAGAAATATATAGTGCTTACACAAAAGTGTAAAGTAGTAACATTTTTCAGGACTATACATTCTATAAGAACACAGATTCTGAAATCCAAACCTAAAAGCCTGAGATGTAAGGTTGGTCCTGATATTTTGTTTCTCCTTTTAAGCCTATACATTCCAGTTTAATCCAAGGTTTGTAACCAAGAGAAAGTATACATTTTAGAAATAAATATCTATATGATTCAGCTTATTTATATTTATTCATTGGATCATTGATCCATTCATTCTTCATTCACTTATATATATATACATATATATACTACATCTTCATTCATATATATATATATATATATATACACATATACATATAAATTCTATTTGCCACCGAAAATGATTTGTGATTCCAGATTCCTTAAATCCTCATGTTAATAGGCATTCAGGCAATCAGGTTGCTAATACTAAAAGTAGCTATGGAGACTGAATATTAAATTTGTCTCTTAGCCTCCTTGTAGCCAACAGAAAACAAAAAAGACAATGATGCTGACTTCTTTGCAGCTGTAACTATCTCTTCAGCTTGCCAGGATAATTGAAAATATTTTTCAGATTACTGTAACTGTTTGAACATTAGGAAATTTTTTAGAGTTATTGATGATTACATACAAAACATACATGCAGATCATATTTAATGATACATAGGTAACATTTAAAGGTTATCAGGAGAAGCAGTCAACATTAACACAAAAATGCTGCCACAAATGTGTTGGCTTTGAAAGTGTTCTAATTTAATAGTGATGGGTTAAATTCACCTCTATTTGTTTCAGAATTATATTTGACTCCCAGTCAGTGCCCCAGACTAAATTATTACACTTTGGGTTTACAACCACATAAATATGCTGCATCTGAGTGAAGATAAGCCAACAATAACTAACTACTTATTAGTTTTTAGCCTTTGTGATATGTTTAGTTTGTAGCAAACATCATACATACCAGGGTTTTAGTGGAAAAGAATACAAGAGAATCAAAAGGTAGTTTCTGCCAAAGAGTTGATAAGCTATTGGGAAGGTAAGAATACTAGGTTCACCTAGTAGATGCATTGCTAGTAGGAAAATAAAATGGTTTAGCTGATGTGGAAATAGCATGGTAGTTCCTCTAAAAATTAAATATAGAGTTACCATATGAACCAGCAATTCCACTTCTAAGTATATACCCAAAAGAATTGAAAGCAGGTGCTCAAACAGATATTTGTATGCCAATGCCATAGGAGCACTATTCACAATATCCAAGAGCTAGAAACAACCCAAATGCCATCATTAGATAAACAAAATGTGGTATATAGAGTAATAACAGAATATTATTTAACCTTAAAAAGTAACAAAATTCTGACATATGTTACAGTGTGGATGACTTTTGAAGGCAATATGCTAAGTGAAATAAGCCAGACACAAAAGGACAAATAGTGTGCAATTATATTTAAATGAGGGACACAGAAAATTAATAGAGACAGAAAATAGATGGCTTTTGCCAGGAGTTGGAGGAAGAAGGGAAATAGAAATTCTTGCTCAAAAATTTCAGTTTTGGGAAATGAAAAAGATCGGGAAATGGATGTTGGTGGTGGCATAGTAATGTGAAAGTATTTAATGTCACTGAAATACATACCAAAAAATAGTTAAAATGGCAAATTTTAAGTCATGTACATTTTTACAATTTAAAAAGAAATAAAAAATAATACTTGGCTTACTCTTCTAATGTATTTTCTTTTTTTGCTCGTATTAATTTTCATTCATCTTTCACTAGCTTTGAAAATATCACTTAATTATTAATGTATTCTTTCAGCCAGACCATAGCAAAACCAAAAAGGAAGTTCCTATCTTCTATTTTCTATTGTATTTCTATCTCTATTTCACAATACCCCATGACATAATATAGCAGTGGTTCTCAAACCTGACCTTACTCAAAACCAGAGCCTAAGGCCACACTAGAATTACAGAACGGAAATTTTTGAAGGGTCCTACCCAAGAATTTTTTTAACTTCCCATTAATTCTGATTATAAACCTCATCTGTAACCATTTCAGTATTTTACTTGGTGTGTGTGGTCTCATTAAGAAATAAACATATTTATGAATTGGAACGTTTCTAAGACTCCTTCCCATACTAACATAACATGAAACTTGCATTGTCTTTCGTCCATTATCTAGACTCTCATAGTTAGCAAAAAGAAATAATACATTCATTCTCTACTTATGGCCTTTATAAAAACAGCATGGTTCCGAAAGTCTAATAATCTCCATTGAGCCATAAAATTTAATGGCAATATCATTATGAATCCATCCTAAACTGTAATTCCCTTTAATATATACATGAATTATATATTCCAGTCACAGTTTATAAGGTTGAAATTTGCTTAGTCAGGCTGATATTGGAAAATACACTTATTTAACACATGATGGCCTTACCAGAAAATATGTCTAGATTGACCCACGATCTTCTAATATGTATGTGAAAAAAGAAACCTTATAAAAAACAAATTATCTTCAAAAGTTCTAGAGTACATTAGAAAGCTGTCTTTCTAAAGGGAAAATATTACCTCACATGGGCATAGACTCTGAAGTTTTTTCTCCTCCAGACTCATTTTCCAAATAAACATTAAATGAATTTTCTTAATGCACAACTCTAAGCAAGTAACTCTTGTAATTAAAACAACATGAACAAAAAGTGCCAATTCTTTAGGCCTTTTGCCTGTTAATACAATACCCAAGTTCCTTAGCCTAGTATTAAGTTTACTAAAATCCAACCCCAAATATTTTAGGGACCGCCTTAGCCACAGTTTCAATGGTCTATTACAACAAAGTCAAAATGACAAGATAAAAAGATTGAAATGGGTTTTACTCATCACTTACTCCTTCTTTAGGTGGTTCTCAGCCAAGCCCAGATTGCCCCTGCACTCTTCATAACTGTTGCCCGACACGGGGGTTCTTTACCTATGTGAACTTGGCCCTGGAGCTGAAGCCTGCTCCCTCTTCAATCAGGTAACAACCAAGGACTGCCCTTGCTTTATAATCCAGCCTCTGGGAGAATAGCAGGGTGTGAAACAAGGCACTCTCATCCTTCCATTATTGTTCTAGTGGCAGAGGAAGTGGTCGCATCAGGACAGCCAGTCACAATGTTTATCTCAAGTCTCCTTTCACCTCTTTTAGAAATGCAGTCTAAAAACATAATTCTTAAAGCAAGCATAAATTTTAAACCAAGAATTACTTTCAACAGAGAATTTATAGGTGATGTTTGTAGACATGTATCTTACGTTTGAGAAGAGGCACAAATATCTTAGGAAACCATGCTTAAAAACAACAGATTAATAGTCATAGTTTTAAAATTCCTAGCTGCATCCCATGAGAGAGAAAAATCACTCTATAGCGTGTCAGGATCCTCTTCAGGGATACGCCTGAGATCTCTTATAGTATCAACTAACCTTCCCCAAAGTTGTTCACACTATTCCTCTTGAGCTACAGTCACTGTGGACTAGTAGATGTTTCTTCTTAAACAGACTTACACCTTCCCAACTGCACACTTACACGCACATTCTATTTTCTGCCTAGACCTCCTTCACTGCTTTCTCTACCTAGTGACATGTCCCTCCTGTGAAGAACCTCCCCAGTCTCTTGACCTTCCTGGTACTTTCTTTGGCTCTTCCTACTGGAACTGAGCACCCTATCTTTAAATTCTTATTGCATTTTATTAATGCCTCTTTTTGAGCTACTTAAGCATATTCTTCTGTCCACCAAAGAAGTTTGAATACAGATTGAATGTCCTTTATCAGATTTTAAAATTTGAGTGAGTTTATACTTAATGGCAGTAGAAATCTTGTATCATTTGTCTTTGCTTAATCCATTCCAATATCCCATCAGTCATTTTGGTCAATAAATAAATGAATATTAGAAAATGTTTACCATCTAAGAAGCTAATTAAGAATCTAAGTGGATCTCTTTGGTTAAAAATAAAACAAAACTGTATCATGAACTAATATGGTGGTAAGCATAAATCTAATGCATTTTCATAAACTGAGCTAAAGAGAAGTCTCTGCTGTCTGAAACAGAATAAAAGAAATACAGAATCTTTCCAATCCTGGTTCAGTCTTCTATCCATGTATTCTTTATTATGTATTCTGCTTGCTCTAACTGCTGTTAGGTTCAAGTTCTACAATCATTAGGCCTCCTATGACTTCACTGTTGTATCTAAATAGCAGTATGATATTGCAAACTTTAGATACCAAGCACTTGGGATTGCCTTTTTATTTTGATTATGCATGCTTCATAACAGTATCTCCAAAAAGCAGTTCACAGTAAGGAAACAAAATCATTGGATAGCAGAGTTCTGTTATTTCAAAGTCAACACTGTGTGCTCATTCTCTGTTTTTCCCTCCTCAAATCATGTCGGTTTCTATGATTATCTTAATTGTCTATTTGCTTTCTTGTGTACTGTTCCTCTTTAACAATATCTACCCAGCTATCCCACGGACACTAGAACATAATCTCTACGAAAGCAGAAAATCTACTCTGTGGACTGAAAACGGTGTCTGGCATCACAAGAATCACTGCATAAATCTTGAATGAGTGAACAGTATCATTAATTAACACTTTCCCTTCTAAAAATTATATTTTCAAGACAACGAAATATGTTTATTCTGGAGTCACAAAATATAAACGCTTTTTATTGAAACAAGCAATTCAGACAACAAGCAATCTGAAAATGGTTCTTAGCCCAGGGAAGAGGAGGAGGATACACAAGGAGCTTGTAGTATACACTGCAGGAGATCCTGATTTAGGGAGTCTAGATTATGGGCTGGATGCAGTATCTCTCAGTGTAAATTTTTTAATAGCTCCTCGTTAAGTGATTTTTTGTCAGAATTCAAACCCAGAGCCCAAGCTCTCAACAGTTGAATGCCTTCCTCTATACACCAAATTATCCCAAGTCTTAAGTCTCCCACTAGCAGCAAGAAAGGCCAGGCCCTCCTATACCTTGGGGCCATATGCAAAGACCAGCGCACATAAACTCAGAGGCCTGGCCCTGGCATGAGGAAACAAAGGCAAGAGATACTCTGAGGGCCAGACACCCTGGCTGAGTTGACTCTTTCCCAGTTCCCCTGGGGTCCTGGTCCTGAATGGAGTCCTGGGACAAGCACCCCCTTGGCTTGGCTTGGCCAGCTAGTCCTAATCATCAAGGTTAAGTGGGGAGGGGAGAGCCGCAGCCCATTCTATCAGGCTCCTCTGGGTGGAGGCAGACCACCCCTTGCAGCTTCACACTCACTGATCAGGCCTTTATAAAAATAATCCAGGGGCTCTACCCATTAAGAGATATCATAGACAGCAGGTGCTAAATTCCACAGATGCATTCTGCCAGGACTCCCTGGGATCACATAGCCATCCAGGATAGAAGACCCTGTAAATCCTTCCTCTGAAGCAGTGCTAAAGAGGACTCAATTCTCCCTTTTCTGACTGGGTACCATGCAGGGCAGTTAAAGGCAGGGACTAAGAACAGGGATTTGGAAGACAAGACATTGCTCACGTGATACTGATGGGCACCCATGATGGAGAAGTGCTCCAGGGCCTTTGACCTTTTGACATTTCTAGACTAAATCAGACTGTATACCAACCTCTCTTCCTACTGACACTTTTTTTAAAGTTACAAGTAGCAAGCCAACCTGAGAAGAGTTTACAAAATGACAGTCTGAGAGGTGAACAGGGAAGTTACCTACCTATACTTCAGGACTTCTAAACACCAGCTAACATATATTCAAGTTGAAAAAGAAATAATGCAAATTGTCTAATTAATAAAGAACATGCTCAAGTATTTTTACATAGATGATGGTAAGTGTCAAATTAAAATGATTTTAGGTTCCACTGATTACAATTAATGGTGATATTAATAAGAAATTACATTATTTGTACCAATAAAATTTATGATAGAAAGCTGAGATGAAAATTTTAAAATATACAAGAAGGTACATAATTTTTAAAAATTATTTTAGGGGAAACATGTACACCGCTGGGTCATAGTTTGATTTCTAATTTTACTGTACCATATGGAAAGTTCTGTAATATAAAAGTCAATAATATACATTTATTATATCATGCATGTGAACAATGTTAAAAATTAAAATTGTCAAGAATTAGTGTACACTGTGATGCCCCATAAACTTAATTAAGCAAACCAGAAAATAAATGATGAAAATTTTTAATTGCCAAAGGAGCTGTCAAAACTTCCAAAGTTGATTAGGTCAAAGTGTTAGGTGTTTGAAGAACTACTGGAAAAAGGTACAGGGCTCCTTATCAGGGAAGAGACAAGAAAAGGTAAAAAGAGTAATCATAAGAACCATAAAAATTAGAGAAATCTGAAGCCATTAAAGTAAGGACAAATATTGCCACCTATTTAAAAAGTACAGGAAGACATGGCTGTATTAGAGCAAAGGGCAAAAACAGATATTTGATAATTATATCAACTCCAAAAACTCCAAAAGAAGCAAAATGGACAAAGGAGAAAAAACCATGTTTGTTTAATGAAGCAAAAAACAGTGAAATGTATTTTTATCAAGAATGAATAAACTGTCCCTCCCTAAATGTTATTAGAAAATTCGTTCACATGGAACAAATTCCTTCACCAATATTTCTGAATATTATGTTAATATGCAAAAGCATATTTTTATAGTTACCTTTATTATGTTGGTAATTTGATAGTCTTACACAGTCTCCCTAATTGATTATACTCATACTGTTAACATAATATTATCATCTTTCTAAAAAGCCTGATATTCCTTCAGAAATGTCTCCTAGTGCCATGGTTGTATTTCAGTTCATGTCATTTTTTGGGCAGAAATGCCTTTTACTTTTGTCCTTCATCTCTGACTCCCATTTCCAGCCTCAATTCAGATGCATCACTCTTTTAATCTTCCTTGAAAACCCCACCCAGACTTAGAGTCCTTTGTCTTAGAGTTCCTTACATGTACCTCTGTTATATGAATAATGAAGCACTATATTATAAAATTGTTCTCTACTAAATTATTTCTTAACAACAGGAAAAAAACATTTCTTATTCTTTTTATTATTGCCATGGCCTACCAAACACCTTGAAATAAACTGGACATTCCATAATGACCTACTGAATGAAGGCCATGCAGGAAGGACCTAAAATCCTGCCATTGTGATTCAAATCATGCAATAAGCTTATACTGTATATTTTAATAAGCAAAACCAGAGCAAATATTTTTTATTTAAATTTCATGCTCATGAAAATAAAAGGCAGCCTGTTTGAAGGTGTGAAATTTAATCATCACTCTGTTACTACATTATTTGAAACGTAACAATACATTAATAGGTATTTTATTGATACTTATTTATCTTAAAGAAATAGAAGTACTTTGACTGTTTGGTAATTTTACAAATCTACCCATTTTGATTGTTTTGACACACTACTCATAAGAGAATCACCAAGATTAAACACTTATATGTACAAAAGAGTACTGATATTTGGAAATGATATATCTAAGATAATTTGCAACAAGCCATATTATTTGATCTGAAAAAATAAAAATAGCATTAGTAAAGGAAATAAAACAATACTCAGTTTTATTAAATCCTGAAATAAATACATATATATGTACATACATATGTGTATGTGTATATTTTTGTAAATCAAAACTGATATCAAAGTTAAGATGTAGTTTTGTATTTTAACATGGCAGTATATTGTCATATACTAATCTTATAAAATATTCCTTAAAAATTGTTTAAGATCCATATATGGATATGCTGTAAATTATTTAATTGTTCTCTATCCTTGGAAATTCATTACAAATATATTCTTCAATGTACATTATATATACATTTTGTGTACTTTTCTGATTATTTAGGCTAAGAGAAACTGGCTTTTTTTTCTTACCATTTGTGTGTTTCTTTCAGATTTTTTTTTCATAAAAACAAAACTGCCTTCAAAATAACATTTGCATTTCAATGTTTTGTTGTTTTTTGGTCATGGTATTTATATATTGTGGACAGTAAAAGGAATAATTTGAAATTTTGGCTATTACAACACAGAAACTTAAGGCAATAAAATTCTGAGGCTCTTGTTTAGATCATTCTGTCTATGCTGTTCACTCATTCAGATCTCATATGAAAATGTCATCAACAGGTAAAGTCTTCCTAAAGAGACTACAAAGTATAATGTTTCTTGGTAAATAATAGCAACATTAACATCAAAATGTAACAGTGTTTTTAATAAACTGCCTAATTTCAAATAACCTATTTAATTTAAAATAACCCTACTTAATGGCTAATAACTTATAAAATTAAATAAGTAGGTAGTGCTAAAAAAAAGTTTGAATAACTACTCAGAAGGCACTTTTCAAAGCTGAAGAAGGAAGCAAATATCATTTTGCATTGTAGAAGCTGCAATCTAGGTAACATTTAATTACTCTGAAATTAACAGTTTAGGTTTATGACATAGGATCAGTGCAGTCCATTCTTCACATTATGTCAATGATTTTACATCAGGTCTTCAAAATGGACTGCCATGAAATAAAACATGCATTGGACTTAAAAGACCATTGTACACAAAAGAATTAATACAGAAATTTTCAAATGTTTGTATGTTCAAAAGATTAATGATTCTTGGGAAATATGTATGATACAACAATTTGCAACCAGGTAATATTTTTGTCAACATTATTTAAAATATCAAAATAGTACTAACAGAGGAAATAAAATACAGATTAATTTTATAAAATCCTGGTAATTAAAAACTTGAAAAGTGATTAAAATCCCAAATAAATCCAGAAAATAACACTGTGTGATCCTGTAACAATCTGAAACACTGTTATAAATACTCTCAAATATATGTTCACATCACATCAAAAAACAGTAAAATTATTTTAAAAAGGAATGAAAAATAGAAAAAGTAAGACTCAATCATCTATAAAAATTTACCATTCAAAATAAAGAAATTAAAAAGTGAAGAGCACAAGTAATTTCATTTTCTATATATTGGCTTACCTTTGGTTATTATTTTATAGACGAAAGTAACGAGCACCTTGTGAAAAAGGAGTTTTGCAGTTACGATGAGAAAAATGTCATGACTACCAGCCAAAAGCAAGAAAAGAATGAATAATATTACAAATAAGTATATTTGAGGGTAGAACATATTCAATAGTGGACTTCTCATATATCAAAAGTATAATGGTTCAACTGAGTAGAAGTGTATTTTTAAAATACTAGCACTCAGGCCCGAACTCCATCAACCAAGACTATTACTGTGCATAACAGCACACAACTTTACAACTCTGCTCTCTTATATTTACCAGATGGTATTTTAAAACTGGACAGAATTCTGACACAAAAGATTTGTGCAGGTGGAGGCTTAATATACAGCCTTCAAATAGAACATTATCTTCTGGGACCATAAACTATGATTTAAAAAATTCAAAGGAAGAGAGGGACCAGGAAAGAACATTAATATTTCCTGGGTGCCTTCTATAATAGTTATAGAAACTGGAACACTTATTCTTAAAACTCAACAGCTAAACACCTATTTATTTTGAAACTTAAGATCTTTAAATCATGTGTAAATAGTAAGTATTTATTTGCTGGCACCAAAATATAAGGTCCAGATCATTACATTCATTATTTAACTTAATTCTCTCAGCAACTCAGTTACGTTGGTATGACTATTTGCATTTTCCAGGAAAGGAAATTGAATCCCAGGACATTAGGTAATTTATCCAGAATCACACTAGTAGATAGTTCAGTCAAACACATCATTCTGGCTCCAAGTCTGTGCTTTTATAATGCACCCTACTGTCTACCATATGGTGAGGCGTGCACTTGGCAAGACTCTTCATTTAATGATGAATGATGACCACAGTCTCAAAGGAAACACTTTTCTGGTGTGCATAACATCAGGATTTAGTAACCAATCACCTCACATCAAGTTTCCACCTCTAGTCTTTCACTGAGGAAACCCTGGCTTCAGAGGGAAAGACAGCTGATCCCAAAGTAATTTGCCTCTAAAAGGAAGTAGTCTATTACCTTGCCTTAAATAATGCAGCATTCAGTTATTCCTTCCTGCCAGAGTGACAGTTTAAGCACAATGCATTAAAAAAAACTGTTTTCTCCTGTTCTAGCTGTCTGTTATTTAATGCCTCATACACCACTTGTCTGGAAGTGATGGATAAATATTTGAAGGGAAAGATGCATCATTCTGAATGCTCCATGAAATTCAAGACGGATAAAAGTCAATGTTTCAGGCTCATCTACTTTTAGCTTTCTCCCTATAATATGGTAAAAACAACCTTTAAATGTTTCAAAAGACTCTTGTAGTTAAAAAACAACAATAACAACAACAACAAAAAAACCCCAAAAAAAAACAACTTTATCAGTTTCTGTATCAATTTTTAAGGTACAATTTTTATTCTAGTATTTAAGGATTTTTTTAATCTGAGGAAAAATAAATGTATTTGAAACAATTAAGTTGTCTTTCTGACAAGATTTTGAGAATATGACTTATTTTTTGGATCATGTTTTCACATAACAAAAAGAGAAGCAACCAAACAGTACTATCAACACTGTCACACGTTATTTTTAACGAGTAAAACCACAAACTTCACATCAAAAATCTTTTCTTAAAACCAAGATGAATTTATTTATAGCAATAATACTTGCAAACACTCATTAAACACTACTGTACTTTGAGCCAACAACTGTGCAAAGATATTTTACCTAAAATACCACATTTACTGGGATAGTTCTTCCCCCTGATACCCAGTGGCTCTCCCTTACCTCCTTAAGTACTTGCTTAAAATTATCTCAAAGAAGCTTTCCCTTATCACCTTAATTAAAATTGCAAACTTTCTTTCCCAGTAATCTCTATTGTATTTCCTTCATGTTATTTTTTTTTCCTGTAGCATTTATCACTATCAGGTAGAGTATATATTTTACAAATGTATTTGTTTATTGCCTATCTCTCCAACTGTGAATGTAATCACCATCAGAGCACAGATACTGTAATTATTTGTTTGTGAATTATTTATACGTATTTTCTTCAGTGCAGTAGCCCCAGTGTGTATGATAATGGTTGGCCCAGGGTTGCTACCAAAGATTATTAATTTAATGAAGGTGTTTAGTCTTTGCAAACAACCCTTTGTGATATTTTTTTACCCATTTATTGAAAAAACTAAGGCTGAAAAGACAAAGTGACCTATTGAGTCATAAAGCAAGCCACTACTCAGGCAGGTTTGTGGATTCTCAAGTTCTATTCACTAGACTGCTTCTAGAAAACGGAATTATCCAAACCAAAGTTTGTCTATTTGTTCTACAGGTTTGTACATCTTTGAATAAATTATGAACGTGCCTAGAAGTGATACCTTTTAAATACCCTTCATGACTGAGTCCTCTTTCAGAAGGTCATTCACTCTGGATGAGCAGGTAGCTTTGGAAGGGACATAAATGGGCTATGAGGGAGGACAGGGATCAGCTCAGACCATCTGTATCAACCCTGGAAATCAATGTGTTGACAGATGTCACAGCCTGTTTTCCCTCATAACCAGTAACCTGAATGTCATGAAGCATTTGCTGAGACAAGAAAATGAATTATACACAAAAGTTAAGCATACGTAAGGACTTTATTTGAAAAGAAAAACATAGTGAAAAACTACAGATACATGAAATATCTGTACCTCACACAATACTTAATATATATTGCAGAATGAATGTGTGTATTAAGTCCTGTGTATTTTATTTTTTCATCTTTCTCTAGCCCATTTTGAAAATAAAATCAAGTAATTCAATTTCTCATTACACACACCACATTTATACACTTGTATTCTTTTTTATTTTTTCCTGCTTTTAAACAACAATCAGGGCCACAAGCAAAGATTAGGCAGCATTTGAGGAACCTGATGAGGAGAATGTATTTTGCTACTGCCAGAACAGAGACAAGATAGTCAAATTCAGAAAGTAACGACTTCAAAGAAAGTATCTTGGCTGTAAGGAATGGGTGAAAGAAGCCATAATCGTCTGGCTGCCCCCACTTTTAGTACTGACCATTTTCTTCTCACCAGTCCCCTGGACCAGAGTGACAGTTATGGTAGGGGTTGTAAGGCTGGAATTGTAAAGCTCAACAGAACTGAGTAACTTTCTAGAAAGACAGTTTGCCTGAACTATTCTGTCTATTCTTTTGTCTACAAATGCTTCTAATGCAGTAAAGAATATGTAACCAAAAGAAACAGAAAGAATCTGACCAATAGAGAATGTTAACAGAATGCGGGGAATGCATGGGAAGTGAGAACAGTTACTCTTTGGACTCTATTAGTCACACCAAAGAACATCGTGCCACGGTGAGCAATTCTGGTGAACGTAAGCAGAATCAAAAATAAACCAAAACCTTCTGAAAGTGAAAGAAAGTGAAATGAATCAATTCTTTATCCAGGGAATCTGAAAATCATGTAGCTGGACTCAAGAAAGTTCTACCAGAGAGACTCATTTAGCTTTATGAGCTGGCAGATCCTACCTGAAATCCAAGGGACCTGATTATAAATATGTAACAGAAGAACACCCCAAAGGTAAGCTGTAATTTCCAATATTGGTTGTAACTCACCACCAGTTTTCTGTTTAACAAGTTCTTTAGTAAACAGAGCTACTGTAGTAATTAACATAATAATTTATGTCCAACCCCAACTCCTCCAACTGACATGTTTCTTTAACATTAACTTTGGAATAAGTCAAAATCTTGCTAACTGTAGTGGCTAAGACTATCAAAAAGGGATACAGGCTGAAAAAGGAACAGCGATTCCTGATCCAAATGTTGGTAGATTTACTTCCACTCCTATCCTTTTGAAAATGGAAGATATCAGGAAAAGTGGGGATATATTTTTAAGCATACACATATGACAAATTTATGCAGAAATGATATTACCTTTTAAATGAGTTGGAAACTTAGAACGCTTAAATTTTTCTAAAATTTATTTTAAGATTAAATGAGTGATGGTAAAAACGTATGGCCCAGGTTTTCTCCAGAAAAGAGAACCAATGAGCTCTTATGTACTCCAATTAAAGAGCGATCTTTCACATCTTCTCAAAAAGGCAAAATACCTACTAAATACCTAAGCAGTGACATCAGGGCAAGACACTACATGATTAATAATGAAAGTCATACGTTAATGGTATTTTAAATAATATTTTATTTTAACTAACAAAATGAAAAATTACAATAATATTTGTGTTTCAGAAATATGTAGTTTGATTTTTAAATGAGTAAGCATTATCTATATAATACATTATGCTTCATTTACACTACAGTAAAAGCTAATTAAAAAGCAATCACTATGCCATAATATATTTAAAAGTTGCCTGAAATGGTATATTATATTGAAATATTTGGAGTGACATTCATCACATTCCTCATGCATAACATGATACTAATAATTATCCTTTCAACTTTAGAATTCCTGAGCTAATCAGTCACTTCGTGGTGCAGGGTACAATTGCTCATTTTCTTGCCCACTTAACAAGAACGATATGCTTATTTGAACACTGGCTTTGCATGGATAGGACTCACACTGTCTCTGTAATATGTGCAGATGTAAGTGGGTAAGAAGGGAACGCTGAACCCCCTCAACACAAGCCCAGTAGAGATGAGGGACAGTCCCTGCAAAAGGGAGCTACCCTGCTGAATACAAAAAAGTATCACAGTGTCCAGTTTAGGATCTTCTGCAAGATGATTATTTTTAATACTTACCCTTTAGTACAAGTATATTATAAATATACTACAGTATAAAATCACAAGTTCTAAAGTATTATTATCATAGAATTCACTTTCACATTCTTCATACATGGTTTGCCAATTGAAAGAGTACTTCTGATAACGCCCTAAAGAATTACTGAGAATTAAATAGAAAAAGCCCCAAAAGTCAAAGGAAATGCTTAAACCAATGATTAAGCTATTTATTTTTCTCTATTCTAAAACAGTGGTGCTGCCTTCCAAACATAAACTGGTCTTAGCACTTGTTCAGCCGTCACCTTAAGGGGATGGTAACTGAAAGTCATACTCCACTAATTAATCAGCTGCAGACTCATTTAGGAACCCCAAAACAACTATTCTCTGTTTCTAATCTTTCCTTCCACAGCAAAGAAGGCCCACTTGTTAAATATAAACATAACTGCCCCATAAGTAATATTATTGCCTCAGCTGTATGTTCATTTATTTCTGTGATAAGAATAATGTATGTAGTGCACCCAAAAGTAGTTGATTAACTAAAGACGGTTGCCTTTTAAGGTTTTTTGCAAAAAAAAATTTTTTATTTAGAAGGATTTAACACAGTTTAAGAATAATTAGGTATGTAATCCTATCTGTCTTGTCTTTTTTTCTTCGTCCCCAACCATGCAGATATTTTAAGACCAACTATTAGAAATTTTACAAATGCATATAGAAAGAAAAGAACAAATGAATCATCGCCTCCCTACACATATCCTTACAAAGTTCTAGGATTATGGTACATAGAAGCCAAAACAGAACCAATTAGGCAGTGAAGAGAACCAATATGCTTAAAGAGAATATCATTGAATGAGAATGAGGGAGATGGGCACCAAGAATTCTGTATAATGCACAATATAACATGGATAACTTTTGGAAATAATGTAATAGTGCTACAAAATGTTAGAAGAGGAATCAATAATAGCTCTGTCACCATGAACCTTTGTTCATACTTTGACAAACCAAAATGCAAGGACCATTTGGGAATCCAGATTTTAATTCAACCTCTGCAAGTAACTCAAAATATCTCGATTAAGCCATTTAACTTTTTTGGGTCTCAGTTTTCCTATATGTAAAATGAAGAGCTAGAAATAGACAATCTTTCAGATCATTTTCAACTTTAATAATTGATGACAATATCTTCAAATACTTAACAAATGAAGTTTTCTTTTCTCACAGGGATGAAAAGAGAAAACTTTTCTTTGCAAACTTTCTTGAAATAATTTATGTGTCACTTCATTATTGCAACATCCTATCACAATACAGATATCTATCTGATATGTTCATACTTGTTAAATTGCACGTAAAAAAAAGATGACCTCAATTCTGAGAACCCTGAGGTCAGAGACCAACCATGAACCATGAGTATCTAGTGCTGAGCAGGCTCTTAATAAAGTGACATTGCATGAAAAAAAGAGCGAGAGTAAAAGATGGACATTAATAGTTCTGTGAATAAATGAATCACCTTTGTTAACTATTCACATTTGAACAAACTGGATTTATCTTAATTATCAATTACACAGAGAAATTATATATGATAAAATACATGCTTCAGCTCAGCTTATCAGGGATAAGACCATTATTCAACAATTAGTATCAAGAATTCTCAATGCCAACTGGAAAATAAAAGCAAAAAGTAGAACTTTTCATTTCTTTATCTACTCATTTCAGCATAATAAATTCCGAAAAGATAAAAAAAAATTAAAGACATTAAAACTTTAAATACTAGAATAAGTTAATAAGTATTTTGTATACTCGTTGGTGATAGAGACCCCTCTAAACCTGTTTGATAATTACAAAAATATTTAATTACCATGACACATTTAACTACTTTAAGAAATTGTAATGATGTGCAGTAAAAGGTTACTATAAATAAGGCTTTAAAAATTAAAAGTGGAAAATAAAAAGGGAGAAAAAAAACTTGAGAGGAAGTTTCTTATAAACAAAGATCTCTTGTAAATCAATAGGTTAAAACCCAACATACTAAAAGAAAATTAGGTAAAGACATAAATAGGTAAGTTATAAAAATTCTGGTCAGTTAATTAAATACAGTATAATATCATTACCATATCCAAAGAATGGAATGAAAATGGGATTTGCTACCATATCAGGCAGGTGAAGATGAAACACTTTACTATGTTAAGAATTACTGAAGGCATGGAAAAATCATACACAGTTGATAGAATTTTCTGGAAGACAGTGTGGTATGTTCAAACTTAAAGCTGACTTTAGCCTTTGACCCAAAATTCCATTATCAAATCTTTTCTTAAAAAGTAATCTCACAGTGAAATATCCATCAAAGGGAACTGGATAGTAATTAGAGAAATATCCAGTGTAATACATGATCACCATTTTGATCAGACTACAGAAATAAATTCTATAGTTGTATATAAGTTTAGGGTTATCTAGTAGTACTCTGCAAATATTTTTAACTAACCACATTAAATATTTTTATTCTGTCATTTTATATTTAAATGTATTTTAATTATAGAAACTTTGAAAAATACATAAAAGCATAATTGATAATAATTTAACCTCTGTTCCATAAATTAAATATATTATACTGTGGGGAAGAGCCTTCCAGTCTACTTCAAATAAAGTGTGTGTGTGTTCACTGGGGTGTGTGTTTTTCTATTTCTATAAACCACAATTACAATTAGCTCTATGTGTAGTTCTGTAACATTTTCCAACATAGCATGTTTTACAAGTATAAGTACATTTCAGTGAACAATATGTAAGCATCTTTGTGTGCATTTTGCTATTTATTTACCATAAAAACTTGTTCCTAATATTTAAAATACTTTTTCAAATCTGACTTACAACTTGAAATTTTTCTTACCACTTGAAGTTTTTTTCAGGTTAGTTTTGTTTTGTGAAAACAAAATGCCTCCAAAAGGAAAAAAAATAATACCAATTGTTCAATACTTTATGGGCTTTTGGTATTGGTCATGGTATAAATACCACGGACAGTAAAAAGGAATTTTCTGAAATTTTAGCTTACAGTCATTAAACCAAAGAAGCTTGTAACAATGTAATTCTGAGGATATTATCTAGATCATTCTATCTGTGAATATTTACTACCTCAGAATCGATATGAAAATCTTACCAACAGAGAAAGACTGTCTGAAGAAAATGCAGAACATAGTGTTCCTAGGTAAACAACAGCAACGTGAACACCAAGATGTAACAGTATTTTGAATAAACTGCTTCATTTCAAATAATCCTCCTTAATGGCTAATAGCCTCAAAATGTCTAAGTGACTGTAACAAGGCAATTTCAAAGATACATATGACTGTTACAATTCTGCCTTTTAGAGATCCCAATCCAGGTAACTATTAATCATTCTGAAATTAACATGTTAGGTTTATGACGTAGAATCAGTGCAGCCGATCTCCACATGATGCCAATGACCATAGACCTGATGCTCAAAATGGAGATCACTGTCATAGAATGAAACACACACTGGACTTAGAAGAACAAAATTTATATGCCAATTCTAAAATGATCTGTGGCTCCTTGAGCAGTTCTTATTTCTCCTCCAACTTTAAAAAAATTATAAACTTACAGAAGTTTTATTATTATTATTATTATTATTATTATTATTATTATTATTATTATTATTATTATTATTACTATGAGGGAATGAGATATTATATGCATAAGTGAATCATTAGTTGTAAACTTTTTAACAAATATAAAATATTTTCAAAGATCTTGAAATAAGATAGCTACTTCCTGAAATTTCAAACTATAAGTAAAATGTTAGCATATGTGAATTTTTTTCTAATTTTCATTATTATATGTTAAATAGAACACTAAGGTAAATTTACTACTAAATAGGATCATCCTATTTTCCAAGTAAATTTGGATGGGTTGCATTTTATAAAGTTTTATATAAAGTAATTTGGCTCTTATTTACATTTTAGGTGAAGAGTTTGAATCGCTTGTTATAAAAATCCATTCAGATCTCTGAAAACAGTCATAAAATGGATGTAAGAATGTTAAAAGTTAAAATATTGTTAGTTTCTAATAACAACAGCATCAAAAAATACTCAAGAAGTTGGCTAGAGATTTAGAAATGAGAGCAATTTAAAGAAACACAACAGATGCTATATGATACCTTAGAATTGAAACACTGAAGCTTTCATATTTATTCAACAAATGATGACAGTAACCTTGCACATCCAGTCCTATTTTACCCTCTCAAAGCCAAGAAATCAGATATCATTATACTCAGCTTAGCAGTGAAGAAATAAAGGCTCATATTAAATGAGCACTATTTAGAGCTCATGTGAGAAACCATGAGTTGCCCATCCTCTTCATTCTGAGAGAATCTTTTAACAAGACCTTGTTAATTACAGCAATGCAGGTGCCCAGCTAAAAAGGCAACATTTTCCAGATTAGTTTGGCCATGTCACTAAATTACAGCTAAAGAAATGTAACAATTTGTTGTATAGAATCTTCAGGAAACATCATCTAAAGGCACAGACAGCTGTCACATGCTTTTTCTTGTTCTTTTTCCCCTCCTTCCTTCTTTCTTCCTCCAGTCTGAGTATGATGGTCAGAACTTCAGTACCATCTTGAACCAGGATGAGATCTTGACAATCTCATGCCATGGATGGGGAAGCCAAAAGCTGAATCCTAATGAAATCATGAAGCCACCTTCCCAGATGAAGATGACAACTTTCCAAACCTTTTTTATAACAGAGAAAAAAATCAACTCCTGTTCTGTATATTTTATTAGTGACTCTTACTAGCAGTCAAATGTGACTGATCAAGCTTATTGTATACAAGGCTATCTCTGCCCTAAGTGTTTTACCTATATTGTCTCATTAACTTCTTCATACAATGTTCCTTTATAGTTGTGGGAACTAAAGCTCAGTGAGGTTAAGTAACAGGCTTAAGATCATATTATAAATAAACAGCAGAAATAAGAGTTGAGTCCAGATCTTCTCTTAATCAAAATGACCTTTTCAACAATGCCACTCTATCTTATACACATGCATATACAGACCTTACGTGTAAGCATGTATTTCATGAATACTGTTTTCTCCTCCGTATGTTCTCCCTGATGATTCATTCATGCTCTCTCATCCTTCACTCCCTCACTTGGTGATATGAAAAGCATAGTTAAGTCTTAGCTCTGAGATAATGGGAGCAAGTCCCAGTGGTAATCTCTCCAATCTTGCAGAAAATGATTCAACTGTTATTGATTCTCTTTTTTTTTTCCTTGAAAGCAAACTTGTGCAATAAAAATTCTCCCTCTTGTCAACAAATCCTCTTAGCATCACATAATCATCTTTTCCTGAAAAAGTAGCTAGGGGAACATTGCTTGCAATTTCAACATGCTCCAGGAGTCAAATTACTAGCAAAGTTTTTGGCAATTTTGAACTAGACAGAGGAAACTAGGAGAGTATAGACATCGGACTGTCAAATACAGCTCTGCCTCCAATTTACAGTTATTTTCCTATGAGATGTCTACCTATCCACTGAGGTGCTATAATCATATATTCTTAAGGTGACAGCATAATATGCTCTTGTTATTCAGTACATTCAGTTTGCCTAAGGTAAAAAGACAGTAGCATAAAGTGTCCAAAATATGCCATCTTCAAGTTAATAAGATTGATAGCCCATTATGTTTCTATTACTTAGACAAAAGCCAAATCATGTAATTAGTTCACTAAAAGAAAAGCATTTTGACCTATTTACTAAAAATCTTTTATAATTTGAATTCAGATTAACTATTATCCAGCAGCCACTCAAGTTCATTTAAATGAGATTTATTTAAATACCTTTGTGAGAAAAACATGCAAGTATTTCTGCATCCCCAATTGGATATCGCTTTCATTATCAACAGACTCATTTTGATCTCCTGAATCCTGAGTTCCTACAAGAGTTCCCTAGTTGAACTATGTCTGGTTCTTCAAATTACTCTGATGAAAATTTAAAACTGCGATAGGCCAGAGATTCCTAAATTTGTTCTGTTTATGGTGTTCTTAATAATGTTCTAATAGTATTCTAGGCCAAAAGAAATACTGAATAGTTCTATTTATTAAGTGGGTAGGTCTAAACACCACAAGAAGTATTTATGTCCTATTAATTTTGTAACCATTTGAAAAAAATACAGACAAACTGAAAGTAGTTCACGATCTCCAATAGATGTTGCTGTGTATTTAAATATTTTGCAGCAACCCTGTGCATTTGCTGCAGCACCTGGGGTGACCACTTTTTGGTATCTATTGTCTTAGGCACTGTTAATATTGCATTTAATTTGTCTGTAAGCATTGCAAGGGCAGGGACTGGACTCCTTAATGTTTGCATTCCCAGAGCCTTACACAACATCTGGCCCATAGTAGGTGTCAATTAATATTTGTCGAATGAAAAAGGATGAATATGGACCAATGACCAAGGGGACTAACTTACTTAATTAAAATGGTTTTCTGTGTATGGGCGCTTTTTAATACACGGTGATGACACAGCTCAGTGACAGAGAATATGAGCCCTATCACTTTTTCAGATATATGATTGTGCTCTCATTTGTGAAATGAGGATAATAATAACATCAATTTCATAGGACTCACAAGAGAGTTACGTTAGAAATACATAGTTCACCAAGTGTGCTACACGGTATACACTAAGCATTTTGCAAATAGTGCTGTCACTATTTCGCTATTTTATGCTTTAGGGCATGGATAGGAAAATACTCAACTATGGAAAGGATGGGAATAAATAAGAGAATAAAACCTAAAAATATTAAGAAGATTGTCAGGGAAATAGGTATTTTTAAAAAACAATCAGTAGTTACATACAGAATAAGAAAGCACAGTTACCATTTGCTTGGTAAACATATTCCAAAGAAAAAGCTCTTTGTGGTCAGACTCAGAAAGCTGCAGTGTGACAGAAATTTACCATCTGCCACAAGTGAGACAAACTCAAATCCCTTCATTTCATAACTTGAAATTGAAGACAAAAAGCATCTCTTATTTCTAATCAGATTCCTAATTACAGACAAGCAGGCTAGCACCCCTGTTGTATAAGGGGCTGCCAGTATTTCCATTATCAGTTCCCATTTTCAGGGCTTATTACTAAAGCACACGCTCCAGGGAGATTGTTGGCATAGAGGATCTCAGCATGGAAGAGAACATGTTTTACAAAATTTGGCTTCAACTCTTCAGCTGAAAATACAAATAGATAGAAAGGCAACAATGAAAAGTCAAGAAAACCCAGGGTGCTGGGATTGGAAAGGGTGTTCAAGCTAATTTAAAATGTAATGTATAAATGAAAATCCTGCTCAGACCATTTAAAGAGAAATTACATAGTTGAATTCAAACAATATCACCAAACATCCATAATGAGACAGTAGAAGCAATATGATCTACCCATCCATGTCACATTACTAAATGCTGGCATTAATCTAATTTCAGTATCTATGAGGAATTGCTTCTGCTTCAATCTTGGCCATAGTGTTGAAAATAGTAGCATTTGTCCTCATTGCGAACCATTTCAGCATTAATTTCTTTAAAGAATTGGACTCAGATTCCATTATTCATTAGTAAGCTTTGTCATATGCAGTGAATGGTTAATGGACCTATTTTAGTTTCTTAAATATCCTTTGCTTTGACTTTAGTTTTACTAACAGGTGTTAGCTTTTAAAACTGTTTTTAGTACTAGAGGTTGATATAATTACTTAAGCCAACATGCACTATTCTTTTAATAGTTGTTCTTATAACTAAAATAATCCTTACAAAAATTAAGTCTCAATGTAGATGAGACCAGAAAAGAAATTTTTTGAAGAATTATTCTGAAGACCTTCAAGTTGTTTTTGAACTTATTTTTGGTTGTGATCACCAAATAAAGCAGAAGCTATAAAGAAAACTTTAAAAGTTTTGGCTCCAAAAAAGACAGGAAGACATCATTCTTCTTTAGCTTATAACCCTGCAGAATCCTTTATGTGTTTCTTGATTCCTTTCAGTAGATCAACCCAAGGTTGAGTCCTGAGCTTTGCTGGTTCATATAGTCCTTGGGGCAGGAAATAACTGCTTTAACTCAGAAGACTTTCATTCTAGGTTCTGTTGTGTTACAGTAAACAAAAATCTTATTTATGTCTGGGATACCTAATTAAGCAGAGTGAATAAAAAAATTTTAAAGCCTTAGTGGATGGAGATCATGGTGAGTTGATAGAATTTAATACTTTGATACTTAACTCATACTTTTATTTTTGCCACCAGTACAGCATCACTGAATTTATGAGAGTCTTTATTCAACCTTCTCGCTAGGAAATATAGCAATTTACTAAAAGTGGACAAGCAATTTATGGAACAAATTTTAAAATGGATAATGAAAGCATGGAATTATGGGGCAGTACTGACCTCAGGAAGTCATTTTTGTATATACCCTTCAAGAAATGGCTATACCTAAACCATCCATGCTGAGTTACTATCTATTACATTCCTAAAAGGCATCCAGAAAAAAAAATTAAAACCTCTTAGATAGCCAGTTCTGGATGTAATGCTATCAAGAATTTCTTCTTTGTGTCTAAACCAGTTTCTTCCTTTTACAATGTAAGATGCTTTTCTCTTCTTTGAACCTCAGCGAAGATGGAGTCTAGCTAGTCATGACCCTTTTCAGAGGACAAATCCACATATCATACATTCCCCCTTTAGAGACTGTATAAGCTAGATACAGGCTTGAAAGTATATAAACACAGTTATACTAATTTATTTTTAAATTGTATCAAAAAGAAGATTGGTCCATTCTCCACCAAGTCGATAAATGATCCTTGGCAAATAAGCCCTGATTCTTGCGTCTGCTAAGTTAGTAGCTTTTTATGCAGAACTAAAGATGCCTGCTTCATTTAACCCTTCTAGGAAGGGTTATCTATGATAGACACCAGGATCTACAACAGAAGGAAGAACTGCTCTGTAGATGTAAGCCTAATTAATAATGTCAGGATGATCTCTTTTGGACTCTGATCAATTCCATTATTTACATACAGTTTGTTTTTGTTACTTCCCAAAATTGGAAGCAATGCTGTGCTACATAAAAATCCTTTCCAGTAAAGAAGCGTTTTACTGTAAGAAAACTACCATACAGTTTTGTACATTAAATTGTATAATTTGTCCGCAAATGTCCAAGTTTTTCTCTCCCCATATAAAATCATAATTAAAAAGAGAACTATAATGAGAATCCAATGACTAAATTTATGATTTATATTTTCCTTCAGTGTTCTTCTTAAGGTACACAAATAGCACAGAGCTTGGCCCCCAGACATATTTTTAAAATGGTAAGTGAATTATTTCTGTAAGTATGGAAAAATATTCTGAGTTAGATAAAATTTGAACCACATTTTGTCAATCAAATTTACTTTCTCAATAAGCTAAAGTAACAGATTAAAAGCCTCTGCCACTGGATTTAATGATTTAAGGCAGAAATTCTGTCTTACTCATCTTTGTATTACTGGGCCTTTGCAGAATATTTGGTATCCCCCAAAAGTTGAATGACTAAATGAAATTAAAAATTCCAAATTGTATCAGTTGAATTACTTACCTACTGGATACTGAGATCATGCAAGCTTACTATTTTTCACACTGAGTATTGATATTTAATGAGTACTAAGACTACATCGTCGGTGTATGTAAGTATATGAATTAAACGTACAAAAATCTAAATGTGAGTATATTGAAATTTTAAGGTTCCATACAAGCAATCAAGAATACTAGGACACAAAAACAGAAAATTGCATAGTCTTGTATTACAGAGAACACTTAACTGTTGCTGGGATCCACTTTTCCATCCTAGGAGTAACTGGAACTTACTGCATAGGCTTTGTTAGTGGGAGGCTTACCAGTATGAACTTTTTTGGCAGTCCCCAAATTCTTATACAGCGGATGTGGAAACTTATGTGATTTTGTCATCAGATTTAATACCCAGCCAGTGCGTCCTCTGGACATTCTTATACAGCGGATGTGGAAACTTATGTGATTTTGTCATCAGATTTAATACCCAGCCAGTGCGTCCTCTAGACAGGAATAGTTTTCAATTTCACTAGAAGTATACACATACTTCTTGGTACCAGAAATTACAATTTCCAGTTTAAATTCAGGATGATTTTGAATGAATGATCCCAAAACACCAAAGAAATACTCTGAGATGATATATAAACAGTCAGCCATCCTTTAGGGCCTGTACAAAAAAATGTGCCTTGCTATTCCTAATTAAATAACAATAAGGTACAATGTTATAAAAGTCTTCACTCCAATCTACTTCCAACTTCACTTTAAAGCACCCTATGATTTATATGTTCTGCTGCTATCTTAAGTGTGATCAGAAGTATATGGGTAAATTCCTTAGTGAAAAGCTGTGTTAATGTTAATGTTCATTTTATATTTCCCATCAGATTTATTACATCTTTAAAAAAGCATGTTCTCCTCTACACTTTCAACATCAAGTACCATGTTATATACCCTGTGGGAACTCCATAAATACTCTGAAACTCACATCTGGGTTTGGGAGTTCAAATTAGGTACTCTTTGCATGGAAACTCCCTTGTATTCATGTATAATTTACAGTATGTTATTACACAGTTGATATAAGTACAACAAACTGTTTAGATTTACTTCTGTGCCTTGGGGTTAAACTTCCACAGAACATTTTCAATGTACTGTATAAGATTTTAGTTTCATTGTTCTAGAGCTTTTTTATAGTTTGACTTAATAAAATAAGAACTATGGATTTGTTTTTACAGTTATTTAGCAAATTTTAAGTGTCTCATACATATTAGGCATTTCCTTCACTTTAAAATGTACATTTAATATCCTAGTGCGGATCCCAAATGTGGTTAACAGTAAGAGAGAGACAGAGATAAAGACAGAGAGAGAGAGATGGAGAGAGGCAGCAGGAGGACAAGAGGGGGAGAGAGGAAGACATCATATACAAAAGCCAGTTACACTAAGTAGTGCAAGCTTTGCTAATATAATCAATGATACAGGTCCCTAAGAAAAGTAAACATGATTTTCTTGCAATTTTTTCCTTGGGCTTATAAGAAGATTAAAAATCTTCCTTAACTCCTCAAAAGACATTCTTTGAATCCTTTTGGTTGTGGTGCTACTTCTCTGTAACTGTTTCCTGCTTTCCCTCACTCTTCCAATCCATTTTTGTTAACAGAAGTAGTGGAGGGAGGAAAATCATCTCTATCAATTGCTGGTACAACTAACATTTCAAAGTGAACCACAGGCAGAAAAGCTGGGGCAGAAAGATGTGTGGGATGCTGTGTAAACCATCGCTAGATGATGGATTTTTAGTAACTGAAAGAAAGGCAGATCAGACTCAGTTCCCAGGCTCTCTAAAAAGGAAGGGTACATATTTTATTCTTTAAAGTCACCTAATAGCTTCTTAACTAATGTGCAGCTGGACCTATGAGCAAGCCTTTTCTGGTCTACTTTCTGATTCATCAAAACCTTCTTTTCTCCTACAATAATAAAGTAATTTTCCTTGCTCTAGGGAAACTTTGCCTTAAGAATAGCCTACAGCAGGAAATAGTCACCTGTATGAGGTAAATGCACTATTACACAGCACTAAGTTATTTGTAAGATTACTGCTTTTAAATCTCTAGTTGTTACCTATGTAGTCTGAAGAGCTAATGAATTTCATGCTAGAGAACAGTTTATCAAAGCACAAAATGTCCCCAATCCAGCTGAATAAAATTCATCCTCATCCTTAGAACATTAACCCCTCAAAGAGTTTGATGCTCTAGGACAGACAACATTAATGATTCCTCATATACAACTGAGAATGTGCTTTACCCTCTGCTAGAGATCTAAAAGCTTTGGGGACTGGAGCACAACTTAATTTCCAAATCTATACAATCACTAACATCTGCAAAAATGTGCTCAGAAATCATACCAAAACGTCCTCATTTTACTGAAGTGCTATTAGGCATAATATATCCAATGAGGCATTATAAGAGGTTATTATGTTACATTACAAGGGCTTAGACTTTTTTGAAAAAATGGAATACTACAAAGATTTGCCTTTCCTACGTGCAATTTCTTTTAAAAACTGAGTTCTTAAAAGTTAAAAATTCAATTTCTAAACTTCTATCAAAATTAATGTTCAACCTTGTAAACACTTCTGTCCTTATTTGTCCTCATCAAAGATGTACTCCATCATTGAGAATGCCCAGTGATTACACGTATAAATTAAAGCTGCCTGCACATGGAGTACCAAGGTTTCCATTGGCTTTTCAAGTCAAATTCAAGGTATATGTTGACAAAAGTGGTCTTTGTAACACCTAGTGAAGGATTATCACAAATACCTTTCTGTGGAGGGAAAAGTAAAAGAATACGAGAGTTTAATAAAATGCATAAATATAATAAGAAATAGCTTAAGGGAACTTACCAATCATTTAAAGGAGAAAACAATCTGAAGATATATTTTCCCCATATATTGAAAATAATCAGATATCAGTATCTCCAATACCTGATTTTGTTTAAGAAATTAAAGAAGACATATTTTTAAAAATTTACTTAAACATATTAGGAAATGTGTAGCTTTCATTAACGCACATACACTTAAATGTAGACAGTTACTCAGAGACACACCCTTCTTATGTTTATGTCTTTTGTGCCAAGAGCCTATGAATAGTCATGTGTTGTGAAAAAAGCATCAATAACTTCACCATCTAGAAAGTCAGTTTTCTCCTAGTTAGGTACATATTTGCAGTCTAATTTAGAGTAAATAACTGCTAAAAAAAAAAAACCTGCTATGAAATAAATGTTGTCTCACCTATTATAGCTATCAACCTTGTAGCCACTCTGCTAAAACTATGAGACCTAGTACCTGTCGATGAGTGAAAGCACTCAGTCGAGCAATCCACAACTGGAGAGGATTAGCTTATAACTGCTGCCACTATCAGCAAAACAGCAAGAAGTAGACAGTTCATTTTACAGAAACTTAATGGAGTGTATGGCTCTCGCTGCTTAATACAAGCACTGTCAAGGCATCTAAGCAAAAAGTCTCAGCTGTCACCACAGACAGGCTGAGGAGAATTATTTGTCACAGTAGACTAGATAAAGCACCATTAGAACGGCGCATGGTGCCGCTACCATACGTCTCCATATTGTAGCCAGAGACAACATGCTTATGGTTGCCACAGACATATGACAAAGGCACGTCCTCAAAAGACTTTCATCACATAATAGATATGAGAGTTTAACATTATGTCCTTAGCATTTCAAAGGTGACAGCAGCCCAAGAAGGGTTGATAATATCTTTATAAGTATATACATTTACTTATGAATCCACATATTTATTTTATATTTTATGAAGAAGTTACCCACACACAAATACACACTCACACAGACATTCCCACACATATAACCTAGCAATATCTGTGAGTCAACTTTTTGGATAATTTTTTCTATGCAAATCTAAGAGCCTTTGATTTGACTATTAAGAACATATATACAAATTACTACTGAAAACCTGAAAAATTAAAAAAAATGCATATCATGAACAAATTATATATTCTCATCATCTTCTTTATCAGGACACTGAGAATATATATATTTGCCTAACTGGTAAAAAAAATCAAACTATCACTTGAGATTACCAATTATAATAAGTTTCTGATACCAAGATAAATTATAGTTTCTTTGGCTATGCAGAAATCCACCACTTTCACTTGAAAATAAGTCCTGTATATATAATTTAGCACAGCCCTAATTAAGCAACAATTTCTACAGAAATGTGGTTTCAGAGGGAGAAAACAAAAATAAAAGTCTCTGCTTAAAAATTGATGAAAAGGATAAAAATAAATAATGCACTTAAATCTAATTTCACTAAATCAAAGTATGTAACTAAATATTTTTAAAATAGGGGCTTGTAATTAATTTCTACTTAAATATCCTTCTATGTTTCTTTTAATTTATTAGGATTTTAATCTGAATAATACTTACAAATGGCTACTCATAAAATTAGATAAGTAACCGTTTCAGAAATAAATACAGACCATTATTTCCACTTCTAGTCATTCGTTCACTCATTCAACCTACATACTAAAAGCTAACTAAGTGATAGGTATTTAGCCACTGGGGATTAATCTGAGGGATAAAGAGAGTGAGACATGGATCATTTTCTCAAATAGCTTATAACACAGAGATGAAATATGCACACAAATAAATATAACATAGGAGAGAAGGTGCCACGAGAGGAAACCTTCCATTGTTAAGACAGCTGGAAGCCAGGACAGATCAAGTCTGTCCAGAAAATGAGCAGTGGTGGAAAAGGGGATCCCCAACCACAGCATTCAATGGGACACTCTTCTAAGTCCTGAAGTTAAAATAAGTGAGTGAATATCTCATATTACAAAATCAGAACACACTAATTGCAACAATTATGATCCCAAAGACTTCGCGAGTGAATCCCTTCTATCCCATTTATTGAGAACTAAAAATGATAGAGTTTTAAGCTAAGGAAGGATATGATCAGATTTGCATTTTAAATGTCTCACTCTGCTGCAGTGTGGAGATGGAAATGAGAGAGGAAAAAGATTGTATATAGAAAGACTCCCTAGAAGGTACAGAGAAGAGAGTGAACGGAATAGGCCTGAGACTGCTATCCTCACAACGGCCTGTTGGCCAGGTTGGCCCTTGGTTGGCATCTGGAAACTTTGATTTCAAGAGTTTGCTGGCATCACCTGATAAGAATATGTAGCTGCGCCTAACCTATTTGTGGAAACAATAAAGTTTATGCTGAACACCTGATTTTCTTCTAAGAGACCAGAATCTTGGATGTGTCTGACAAAGAGTGTGTATGTGGTTCATTTCCAATAAAAACCCTGGGCATTGATCTCCAGTGAGCTTCTCTAGAGACAACATTGCACCCATGTTGTTATGAGTCCTTGCTGGAGGACTTACACATGTCCTGTGTGACTCCGCTGGGAGGGGACCCTTGGAATCTTGTGCTTGGTTTCCTCCAGGCTCTACTCAATGTGCCGTTTGCCTTTATTGGTTTATTTTGGTACCCTTTCACTGCAATCAGTCATGGCCATGAATACAACTATATGCTGAGGCCTAGAGAAATAGCAGACTTGGGGATGGTCTTGGGGTCCCTGACATAGAAGCCTTCATTGTCTCAAAGGTAAAGGAGGTCTGAACTAGTGCAATGATAAAAGAGATGAGGGGCCAGTAAAAGTAAGTGGTTAAAAGCAGGGCCATCTGATTCAAACAGACTTAGATGCAAATTTCAGCTCCAGCACTGATCAACCATGGGCAAGGTATATTCCTATGAAACGTTTCATAGGAGATGCCTAGCACCAGTTGGATATCTTCAACAGAAGATAGTCACAAGATCTACATGAAACGCATTTCTGCAGACAGAGGCATGAGAACCATGAAAATACATGAGTTCACCTGGACAGAAAGTCTTTAGTGAGAAGAAGAGTAAGCCCAGATCTCAGTCACAGAAATTAACTGTTAGGGACAGAAAGTAAGAGAGGAACCCAAGATGGAGTTAAAGCAGTAAGTCTTGTAGTCTGAGTCCTAGACCAGCAGGATCAGCATCACCTGGAAACTTGTTACGAATTTTCCTCCTCTACCCATACCTATAGAAGAAGAGAATCTAGGGTCCAATAATCTGTGTTTTACAAATACTCCAGGTGGTTCTGATGCATGCTGAAGTTTCAAAACCACTGAAATAGTGTATAAAACTCTAATCAGTAACTCAGAGTCTAAACATATAGTCATAAAGCTGAAGAGAGCCATATCATTAATGTGCATAGAAAGTGGTGAGAGAAGACTGTCAAAGAGGGATGGTCTAGGAGTGTCATTGTCTACCCAGAAGCCCAGCAAGAAAAGAGCTTGGATGTACTCACTGCATTTGGCAACAAAGCTTTACCAAAAACAATTTTACTAAAGCATGGGGGCAGAAGTCAAATGGCAGAAGGTAAAGAATAATGGAAGGTGAAGAGATAAAGACACAGAGAGCCTACTATTCTTTCAAGAATTTTAAGTGTAAAGGGCCAGGGAGTCATGTCAGCTTTTGTTATTTCATATTGTTTTTTTTCAAGGTAGGAGAAAGTTGACATGAGCACAGAGAGAAAGAAGCTGATAATAAATAGATGAAAGAAAGAGGACAACCAGTAGAGCAAAGAAAAGGACTGGAAAAAAAAAAAGAGAGAGAGAGAGAGAGAACATGCAGAAAGGTGAGGTGGAGAGAAGGATTAACAGGAAGCTGGGGAGTACAAATCAAAGTATAAAACATATATTTGCAGTAGAGCCATTTTTTTCCCAAGCTGCATGATTTCCCTTCCATATTGTGCATCTGAGAAGATTTAAAGCATAGAGATTGAAATGTAATAATCTTTTCTACATTCCTGGTACCTAATACAGTAGATATTCAATACATGGTTCATAAAAGAAAATTTTATTAAAAGGACAGATCTCATGTTAAGCACTCTTTAAAGTAAAATAAAATGAAAGAAGAATTGATGTAACAAGAGGAAAAGGAGATAAAAAGGGGAGAGGGAAAGAGAGGAGAGAAAAAACTGATGGCTGAGAGGTTTGTACTGGAAGCGCTACTTCCAGCTCACAGGAGAGATGTGTACATCTCTCCTCAACTCCAATTTCAGTGTTGGGATTGTGGTGGTTTGAGATTAACCGTGATGGGTGTATTTACACCATAGAAATAGGCAAACATAGGGCTTACTTTTCTGAAGAGTCGGCTATTAAATATTACCAGCATATGACTCGGAAATGCTAAGTAGTGGCAGAACAAGGAAGCAAGAACTAGCCATTTAATGTTTACTTACTCTGGACTCCATCAGCAAAGCTATGAGAAAAGTAACTGATGTTTGTATTAGGCACCTATAAACTAGGTCTCAGACAGTTAAATAATTTCGTAGCTCATAAGGGATTTACACTAAAATCTGTCAACTCTAAAACTTACTTTCATGTTTCCCATGCTTGCTTTGTCATCAAAGCCATCTGGATCTCTGGTTGAAACATATATATTTCTGTGTCTCTCTCCAGTCCTACAAAATCAGAATCTCTAATGGAAGGACTTGGAAATCTAATGACCTATGTGATTGTTATTAGCAGGCAAATCTGGAAAATCCTGCACTATATCACACTGTCTCAGCAGTTCCTTCTTTGGTTTACTATTCTGGGTTACGAGTATAAAAGGACTCAGAGCTGCAGTCCAGCACAGGATTAAAAATTGGGTACTAGCTAGTAATGTACGTTGTAGTCCTCAGTAACATGAAACATGTAAAGAATGAGAAGGAAGAACAACCTGCAAAGGTCAGAGTGAAGTTGCCTAGACTTGGGGGCAGGATCCTCTGGTCAGAGATGATCAGGTCTTACGAATCCTCTGAACAATGCCCATGAAATAATTTCCATTTTACAATGGAGGAAAAGAAGGCTCGGGGGGCAGAGGTAAGAAACCTGCTTAGAGTTGCATCAAAGGTAAGTAGTAAAGACAGGAGTTAAACAACAGGATGATCCCATGTTCCAACCACTTTGCATTGCCTTTACACCCTTTGATGGATTTAAGCTTTAGGAAACAAATTGTAATACTGGCAATGATTATGTCAAAGCATCAGCTTTGGTATAGATAATAAAACTGATAAGATCATTTTTCTCCCTTTAAGTTATACTCTAAAGTAGCTGACTAACTAAAGAAGGAAAGTCCTCAGTCAGTCTTATTAGTTATTTGCATCTAAAATAAATGAACCACTAAATTTAAACAGCTATATTCTAGAACTATGTAAATATCACGGAAAAGTCAGGAAATCTGTAAACCATTTCATAAATTACAAAGCAATGCACGTGTAACATGACAGAGCTCCCAGAACCCTGCCAGCACCTGGCAGGAATTTTCATTAGGCACGTGGTATTAATCTCAATGATTCCTCACCCATCATTACTCTTCAGGGTGCTGACATGCTGTACATGATGGGAGCCTTAACTGGAGGTCTGTCCTCCATCCAGCCAGAAAGCTGAAGAGCAAGCACGAACAAGAAAATGAACTGCACCAAGACAGGGCTTGTACCAAGGACTGATGATTCATGGGTTTGAGGGAATAAACCACAACCTGAGGATAAAGTCTTTAACTTGGATTTCTAAACAAAAAGCCAGCATTTCTTACTATACACAAATCAGCTTTTTCCTTTTTTCAGGAAAGCAAGGTAGCCATACTGGTTAAGAGTGTGAGCTCTAGAGTCAATCTGTGTAGGTCTGAATTCTAGCTCTGTTACTTAATAGCTGTGTAACCTCAAACAAGCATGTTAAAAAAACAAAACAAAACAAAAACAAAAAAAACCACCCTCTTCGTGCCTCAGTTTCCCCATCTGCAAAATAAAAGTATTAATAGCAGTACCTTCCTCAAGAGTGAAGGCTGGATTAGTTAAAAAACTCACAAAACATTTAGAACAGTGTCTGACGTGTACTAACCATGAATAAGTTTGCTAATACTCTTTCTGTTACTCTTTCAAACAAACTGTCCCTGAGCCTAACTATACCAGATATGAATTAGAAAGTTTATGCTGACAGTAAGATAACTTATTTAGCAATCTGCAGTGAAAATATTTCATTAGGAAGGTTTAATAAGAAGGTCTCTGGAAAATAGTAAGTTACCGTACAAGATCGTAGGAATGTATATGACTATTCATACTGTCCTACAGGAGAATTTGAAAACCTTATTACAGTGAGTCTGAGCTCTTACTGCACTAGCCTGCTCACTAATTGTCTCACTTGTTTAGTTGGAGGAAGGGGAACTGATAGCTGGGAAAACTGAAAAATCTTTCTCTCTCTCTCTCCCTTTCACTCTCTGTAACTTACACACAATTTACAGACACAGCAAGCATAGTCACACTCTAGCACATTAAATTCAAATCTTTTGCTAAACAGTTGATCCTTACGAGAAAAAAAAAATAAGGTCATAATAGATCCTACAGAGAGAATTTAGACTCAACTTTAGAGTTTATGAAAACTGTTCTTTTAGAGGCATTGTTATCCAGATAAATAATGGAAAAAAGAGAATTTACTAGAAGCAAAGATCTTTGTTAGTGAGGAGCCAAATTATAAAACTCTGCCGTTCTGCAATGATTTCTTCGTATGTTGTACTTTCAAACATTCTCTCTAGATGAGATCAAGTAAATGTATTCACTTTAAATATCTGATTATTCACCCAAAGATGAAAAGGACTCTAAGAGAACCTCCCTTGATATCAGAATTATGTAGATCATTCCTGAGCACTGGTCCCAGTCCTTGCCCAACTACTGATTCTAATTACTTTCTCAGGTATTGCTCCCTCAGGATGGCCTAAAAATATAGCCTACTACCCCATCTTTTAAAAAGGAAATACTTTGTTCCAAAATGAAGACTCCATTAGTCTATAAGACATTTTATAGAACTCTAGGCCAGCTTTCTTCATAACAAAATGCTGAATAACATCTCTCAATCAGGCAATTTCCATAATGAAGATTTGGACATGACTCACTATTATACCTATTTTATACTGAAATCTCGTTTTTAAAACATAACTCACAAAGGTATATGTCTTTCCTTAAGAGTATTATTAAAGCAACAATGAAAAGTTTAAAAATCATTTCAGCCGAGAGAATAACATTTTTGATAATTGTGGAAAAGACTTATGTCTGATGAGGTATTTTGGCCAAGAGAAGCAAAACAGAAACAACAACAAAAATTGCAAAACATCAAAACTCGTAAGCCAACTAATCAACTAAACAAAAAAACTAGAAAAGTCATCTTTGAGCATGTCTGTATATTCTGTGCTAACATTTCATGCTTATATGAGGATTTGAAATTCATGACTATTAAAAGACTAAACTTTCTGAAAGAGAAGGAAAAAAGTACAAATGTGTTACATTACAGCAAATGCTGAGATAGTAACCATAATTCTTCAAAGGTCTTTAAGTGTACAAGGTGCACTTTGCACTTCTGTCTTCTCCCTGATCCAAGTACCAGCTGCCCTGCCAGCAAGGCGATGGGAAGCTTGCACTTCCACGCCCCTTCCCTCTGGCGTTGCCACCACCTTCTAGTGACAGGCTGTCTTTCACCCGAGACAACGGAGGTGTCCTCTGAGCTCACTGAGCTTCAGCAGACAGGCTGAAAGCTTGTACTAACAACACAACAAACCGTGAGTTGGCAAGTACTTCGCAGCCTGTTGTGATTTTATCTGTCATGCTTTTCTACTTGTCTGGCTAATCCAAACACAATTCCCGATTCACCCTTCTCCCTCTGAGGGACCTAGGAAATACACACAAAGAGCCAGGCTGCAAAAGTATATAGTTCGTGACTTTGTCCTCAGAAGACCACTGGGAGGCTCAAAGAGCCTTGTCTGCCTCAAGATGAATGAGAAACATTGTTATTGGGTATCTTTCAGTTTGTCTATCCCCAGAGGATCAGCCAAGGTTCTTAGTCTATCGATATCCCTCACAGCCTTCAGACAGTGAATAATGTCTGTTGAATCAGGGGGTCCCCTCTTGAAGAGATGTTAGTTCTGCTTTCTCCTCAGTCACACCTGCAGTTGCTGTGGTTGTATTATTAGGAAGGGGAAATCTGTTCACCTCTCTGGACTCCGTACCAGCAGCAACTGTGGAGAAAGGAAACATGTGATACTAGTGGAAACCTGCTTTTAAATGTTTTCCCTTGCATTTCACCGAAATAGCTATAGCTGGCATTTATTGGCTATCTATTTCCTGTCACGTAGTGCTCAGTGTTTCCGTGCATTATCTCAATTAGTCCTCTTCACACTACCACCATCACCACCACCACCACCAACAAAAAACTAAAGAACTATGAATGAGTACTGTTACTGTGCCCAGTTTATTGATGATGGCATTAAGGTTTAGCGAGGTTATACAGCTTGTCCAAGGAAATAATGGTATTGGAATTTGAACCCAGAAGACTAAATTCAGAACTTAGTAACTTAATAGCTATGTTATTCTACTGAGAGGAATTTAGTCACTGCTCTATTTACTTATGTAACTGTGGGTTTGGTTTTGTTGGCATTCAATAAGCAACAGCTTCTTTTTTGTTTACTTAATACTGATGAGATAGATACAATGAGTAAAATATAAAACTTAATTTTCTTTTCAAACAACTTTTTAAACATTGGGATAATTCATATTTATACCCAATTTGTAATTTTATTCCAATTTTTAAAAATTCAAGCAAGAAAAGTCTTATACAATATCTTTTAAAATCTTATCTACTGAATGAATGCTAAATATTAAGTTATTTTAAATATCAGGTTTAAAGGTGGAGTTGTGACTATGTAACTATTAAAGGATGAATTAATTGCATTGTGTTTTCATATACAGCATAAGATAAGAAGGATCACGGAGGGTTGATTACCAAGATGGCTCTTTAAAAGATTTGTATATATACACGGCAGGGAGGAAAACTATGGTTTTGATTAATCAGTTGAGAAGGACCACAAAAGGGAGAGGTAGGAAGACAGTAAGGAGATTTAGAAAATAAGTCTGGTTTCCAAAAAGAGAATTTTGCTTTACTTCTTCATGTTTCCAAAACACTACTTTCTTGGAATAGTAGGAATACCTAGCAACAACCCAAAACAAGGTGTTTTGACCCTTAACAACTAATGTGAAGACACAAATAATACCATAATCTCTAAGCGAAAGAAATGACAGTATTCCTCATTTGTGCCATTTTCAAATATGTAGGTGATTGCTGACCTAAAAAAGCCCTAACAGGCAATAAATACCAAGGAATTTAAAAAAAAATCTTGGGCTCTCATATTTAATAATCTCATATTCTATTTGCTGCAAGTTTATCAAAATGATTAACTCAGTAACAAAATTTTTCAGAAGAGTTTTGATTTATGGACTTCTTTTCATTGGCTCTTTCAGCTTTCTAATGCCACATTTTGGTGTGAAATGCCTAAATTATCCTTCTAAAACTACCTATATTTGCTCAAGATCTCTGCCTTCAATTCTCATTCACTGCTGTGATCATAAATGGCATCATCTCCCTGAGTGCTAATTTGTCAGTAAATAACAAAAGCCTTTGAAATCTGCATACCTTTTGACCTAGATATTTCTAGCCGTTTATCATGGAAAAGTGCACATAATTAGCTACAAGGACTATGTCTTATTTATAATATTTTAAAAAATAGAAAACATTTCTAATGTCTACTACTAGGGAGCTGATAAAATAAAATGTAGGACCATCAATACAACAGAATACTATTAAAGAAGGTAATTTAGATGTAGAGTGCCTGGCACATAGTCAGTGCTAAATAAATAATTGCTTAATCTGAAGATGAACAAATATTCACTGAAATTTGCAATCATTTAAAAAAACTGCTGAAAGTAGTTTTATCCAACCTTTATTAATTGTATATTTTTTACTCACATAATAATATAGTTAACATCTACAGGGAGCTTGCTATGTGCAAGGCACAATACTAAGTGCCTTATATAAATTAATACATTTAATCCCCATAACAGTCCAATGGGGGATATGGTATTATTATCCCCACTCTATAGCCTAAAAAAAACAAAACAGAAGCATAAGGAAAATAAATAACTTGCCCAAAGTCAAAGAGTTAGTAAACGACAAGGCAAGGATTTGAAGACAGTCAATCTGTCTCAAGAGTCTGTGCTCTTAACCAGAAAATCTGCTTGCCTCATACCATATTCTACTGCTTATACAGAAAAGTCTGAAAGGCTATTCAGCATGAGAATAATGTGAAAGTGGTTATTTTTAGTTACCAGATTAATATCATTTTTCTACAATAAATGTGAATTAGTCTGTCATTCTTTCTTAAGTGGAAAAAAATGTCTTCTGACCACAGAATGAGCTAGAGTCAAGAACAGTAAGAGGTCTCATGACTGAGAACTACTAACACAGACCCAAGGAAGGGATTCTGATATCCCATAGCTCCACATCTTTAGATAGATATCTCTGAATTGTCAACAAATCTGATCAATGACTCCTTCTGAACCTTGACATCTCACAGAGTAGAAGAACAATATTGTTCTAATCCATCAACATTTCCCTCTTGCTCTCACCAATTTGAAGTCACCTTACTGATGTCTATTTTCCCCATTAAGGCTGGTGCAAAGTTGTTATGCTTCTACACCATGCCTTCCACTAGCAGAAAATTGGAATCAATATTTTAGAAGATTTCTATGATACAGTGAGCTCAGCTGGTACTCCTACAATATAGCCGAATGCAGTGATTCTCAACCCTAGCTACTGTATTTTTTAAAACTCCGCAGTGATTCTGATGCACAGCCTGGGTTGAGAGTTTCTGCAGTATATATATTACAGCATAGTTTGTCAATCAACTTGTGGTACTTCAGTGGCCAGAATCACAACATTAGTATATGAAACTGAGTAACACTCAATTTCAAAATATGTATTATTATGCATATTGTTATATATACAACTAATAAAAATCTTTGCAACTTCATTTACAATGGGAAAATAAATACGAATAATAAGAATGGGTTATTAAATTTAAATTAACATATCTGATTAAAATATTATATTTACAAAAGAATGTAAGAGCAAGTGTAAATGCAAAACTGAAAAATCAAGAGAAAGGGAGCTTCTGAATGTAACCAAGACAGGTGCATTTCCAGTGAATAATCACAGACCTACTGATCAAACTAATACTGTTCTAAGTGAAATCATGCTGGCTTTAAATAATAGAGCTTCAATATGCATACAGTAGTATCCAGGATTTAGTAAAATTGACAAAGGACCAAGAAGACACATAGCAGCAAAGAATAAGTATCTGAGATGGTACAAACTCAAAATGCATGCTATCTTTCTCTAGGATATTTAACTGTCATGCGAGATGCAGATCTTCAATTAAAGTTAGGCGAGAGCACTTGACCATCATTTGTTAAACCACTAAAGATAAAAATAAAAATAAAAATAAATTTTAAGTACCGACAACAAAATTAAAAAGCACTTTTGTCAGTAGGTTAGTAGGAACTTGAAGTACACACCAAATCTTTAAAACACACACTATATCTGCAGCTGGTTTTGTTCTTCAGCCTATTCCCAGTGACCGTGTGTGTGTGTGTGTGTGTGTGTACACATTTACTTTGTTTCACTTATGTATAATTTTCTGGTTAAAGTAAAATTGTGCTGACTGCTTCCTTGAACACATCCTTCACATCTGTAACTCCACACGTGCTTGTTTCTCCAACCACTTCATCATCTGTTCTTTCTCAGGTTTCTCTTCTCTGAGATTACGAAGATAGAAGTTTTACCAATCTGTAATCTCTGTGGAGGATGATCCATGGCTTTAAATATAATCTATATGCAAGCCTACGACTGTGTTACCAACCCTGGCCTCTTGCAGAGGACCCTGACTCACATGTGTAACTCTAGCATAGCATCTCCATTTGTATATCTAATAAATAGACTTCTCAGCTCAGAACTCATAATTCCCTTCCCCTACAACCAACTGTATTCCTCCACAAGACATCTTCTCAGCAAATGGAAACTAGTTATTCCAAACAAAAAATTAAGTTACACTTAATTCCTTGTTTTCCCTCAACTCCCAAATTTACTGTCATTAAATCCAGAGCCCATCTACTTTTCTGCCTCTCCACTATTATCACACTTTTCCAAGCCACTACACATCTAAACTAGATTTCTGCAATGGACTCCTGTCTTACACTCCCCCTCCTAACAATATATTCTCGAAAAAGCAACTAGAGAGATCTTTTAAAAATCCCTTAAAAATTTAAATAAAAGCATGTCAACTGCCTATTTGAAACTCTCCTGTGAGTCCCAGTATCATTTAAAATAAAAATCCAAATTCGTAAGTCTGGCCTACAAAGCTCTACATAATCTTGCTCCTGCCAAATTTTCCAGCCTCATTTGGTTTTGTTCTATCCTGCGCACTGTAGTCTTCACCCAGTGACCAGCTTTGCATTTCAAGAACATTCCAAATTCATTTCCAAGTTTGTGTCTCTATACCCTTCTCAGAGATATTTATATGTTGGGGGGCAGGTGAGACTGCTTTTTCCTCATTCCTAATGTTTCTTTACAGAGATGAGAAGCCGGTTTTACCGTTGGGCACAGATAAATTAAGGAACAAAGATGACATGTATATGATTTTAGACTGCATGTCTTTTAAGACTAACTAGAAAACAGGCAGCCAAGAAAACAACTCAAATTCATGGGCCATACCACAGAAATGATTTATTTTCAAGTGATTTTACACAGTTAGCCTTCAGAAGGCTTAGACAGGAATATAAGTAGTTGGACCCCTGTTCCATTAGCCTCTTCCAACTGTAATACAAATACTACTGATAATCTAATAAAGATTTTGATCAACTTTTTTTTAAATTATGTAATTGTATTATTGGCTTTATTACGCTTTATCTTAAACCATAAGTCCAATCCCCTAAATATTTGATTTAAGAAATCCTAAATACTCAATTTAAGAAAAACCAACAGATGAGAATACTCAATTGAAGGAAACTTTTTAAAAAATGTCAACAGATAAAGTTCTGATGCTGTTTTTCTGAAACTAAAGTGATCTAATGCACTTTCTGAAAAACATAACTGATAATCTTTTTGAGCATATCTATAAACTTTGAACATTCCAGCCATTAAAGAAAAGGTAACTAAAAACATGGGTCAACTACTTTTGTTCACTTACTCATTTAAAATGCAAACTAGTTAACAAATAAACAAATAAATGTAAACTAGAGCCCAAACCCATAATACATCTACTGGGTGAGACTGATATTACAAAGTCACAATAAAAAAAAATGGAATCAGAATATCCCTTTAGATGAGTAGGGCAAGTTGCAAGAGTTAGGCAGAACTGTGTATTTTCCAGATGTCTAGCAAAGAAAATAATAGATTCATATTCCTCTTGCTGTAACTTCAGTAAATAAAAGATTTAAAACACTTACATGTGGCTATCACACAATACCAATTCTTAAGAACTGTATTTTTTATCTTAGACTGTAAGCATCCTGCTGATGGTAATTATGCCTATTAACTTATATGATAAAAGATAGTATCTTTTTCAGTTATGCTTTTTTAAAATAATGATAATAAATCAAGGAAAAAATAGTGTGACAGAATAACTGAGTTTAAGCTTACCTATGGGAAATATAAAATATTTGGCCACTCATTAATTTTGAAGGTGGGACTCAGAAAAAAATAGATGTGGTCTTAGTGATAAAGAGCAGTCCTCTTGTGTCTGAAGATCTAAAAACAGATGGAAGAGTATTCCTCTTTCTGTAATATGCCATTATTTTTTCTTAGATTATGTTCATTTCAACCTTTGAAATCAAGTTCTAAATATTCAAATAAGGAAGGACATAAATCCTTGCTTTTCCAAGTAATGTGTGGACAAAAGCTTTAAAAGAGTGGAAAAGGAAAAATATAATAGCATGCAAACTCTCTGTGTACCCAAGAGGCTGAGACATTATCATAATGCCTCTATTATGGCAATTGCTGAAATTTAATGCTTGCAGATTTGACCCTATGGAGTATAGTGCAGCTTTTGCTGTAATAAAACACTTACTGTAAATGCTTAACCTTGAATAGAGTCTATGTTAATACAATTCCACAATAGATATTTTGACAACTGTCATTATATATTTAATGTATAAGCCACTTTGAACCATCTTATGTTACTTTTCCGGGTATCTGAAGTATCTTGCTTCATCCTTGCAAGGATGTATTGCTTTCCAGAATCTTTATGGGTCAAGACTCCACATACACTATTAAAAAAAAAAAAAAAAAAAAAGACTGGCATGGTACTATGGTGATTATTCAAGATTTAAAGAACTTAATAGAAAAAAATTATTCATGAAGCAGCATGTTTAAAAGTGCACACAGGTACAGTTTGATAGGTTATATATGATTCAGAATAAAATCATATAATTGGCAACACTTACCATATTATGGATTTATGCTGGTCTTTGCCATTACTTTGCATTAGTGTTATCTCAACTGCTTGCTATTTAATAACCTTGTATTAAGTCATTATGTTTCATTTACAGGTGACAATCAGAAAGATGTAAATATGGCTTTCCTTGCCTTTGCAGAACAACTACAGTGAACAGCGTGTCTATCTTACAGCTTGAATTATATTCGCATTAGCTAAATGGAACCCAGATGTTGTCTGTTTCATTTCTTAAAATAATAAATGTAGAAAACTAGAAATGTTTTGAAAAGCAATCAAACAAAAACTGAAGTCTTCTTAGAAATAAATGATGAATATCTTCATATAAATGCCATATAAAGATAGAATTTGTAAAGGAAAGCAGAAATGGCTGTAGTTCCTATTATCCAATGAGAATCATTCATTTCCCAAAGCTATTTGTATATTCTATTAAGTGTAGCCATAATTCTTTTGTTGTTGTTGTTTTATCATATATTAATTTCACTCTCTGGTAATACAGCTTGCAGAATTTTCTTGAAATAAAAGCAAATATGTTTATCTTTCTCAAGTTCAGATATTTCACAGTCAGCTAGTTTATTTTCAAGCTATTGATCTCAACACTGCCCATTTACTCTATAGTCCACTGACATTCTTTCCTTCCCCATCATGCCCCGAAACAACTCTCCTGAAGATAACAAATGGCAATCTAACCACAAAATCCAATGGATAATCTTTTATACAATTCATTAGCTTATATTTCTCTTTCTCCCTCTTACCTGGTACTTTCAGTAAATTACAATATCCTGTTGATTTACCTTCTTATTATCTTTAATATCCATCTCTTTTAATCATAATAGACTTCATTGTGCAACAGAAACAATTTCCAAATCACTATAGCTTAATACAGTGGAGATTTGTGGCTTGTAACATGTGTCCATTGTGGTTCAGCAGGAGGCTCTGCTCAAGGTAGTAACTCAGAGAACCAGGCAATGGAGTAGCCACAGTACTGTGCCAGAGACAACAGAGAGTTCTAGAGAATTCTGCATTTGTGTTTAAGGTTCAAATACAGAGATGAACTGCATTACAATGCATTGGCCAGTATCACTTGGCTCCACCCAACCAGGAAGACTCAGGAAGTGCAACACTACCATGTGCCTGAAAGGGGGGTTAGGATGTCTGTAAATATTTGTTGGATAGTACTAATTGTAACAAACCATAATTTTTCAAAGCTCCTTACTGATGACAAAATCAAATCTATATCCTATATGTTGACTCTCCTCTCTCTCTGAACCCTTCCTTTCTCAATTATCTTCACACTCACTACTAAGAATTTGTGTTCCAAAGATGCTGAATTACTTGCAGGTTTTTTTAGAAAATGACATTGTTGCATGCATGAATGAATTGTTTTAACTTTATCATCCCATCTGCTTCTCTAGTACTAGAAAACTGTCTTTTCAGTGTTAACTCAAAATATACCTTCTCTCTGAAATCTTCCCTGACCCCACCCAAATTTTGTTTCATACTTTCTATATAATTTCCCTTCATTAAAATAAATGTTATTGAACTATTTGCGCTTCTATTCCCACTAGACTGTAAACAATGAGGTCGGAGGGTACATCACTTCAAATTTAGGTCCCTGACATCTAAGATAAAAGATAAACTCATAAACATGTATAATGGCCAAATCCAAATACCTGACTTCTCTATCATTTAACCTATTTGAAGACTGTTTTTTAAAATTATTTGGATTTTTGGCTTCCATAACAGAATTCTATTTAAATTTTCTTTCCATCTCCCTCATAGTCCCTCTGAAAGTTTGCTGCTGCTTTTCAAGAGGTAAAATAATTCATTCATCAAATATATATGTGGTAATGGTAGAGATGCAAGGGTCTAACCTCATGCTTCCTGGTCAGTACCAACGACTTCAACTATCATCTATACATATGGATGACTGCCAAATCTCAATCTGCAGTCCAGTTCTCTGTCAAGCTATACAAAATTGTGTGCAACCAACTACATGCCATTCTCATTTCATCACCCCACAAGTCAAACTCAAAATTTTTTCCTCAAATCCATTTTTGTGTCTTCTCTTTCTAGGTTGATTGTCATAACACAGTGACTCAAAATACAGCCTGGGAATAATTCTATGCTCCACCTTTTCTCTTTCACTCCCACATTGAATCAGTGAACAAATCATGCTGTGTTCCTAGTCTGTTACCATTTCTTACTTCCAAGTCTCCATCTTTTCTTGGCTTAAATTTTTGCATCCTTATAGATCTCTCCATTCTAGTTTTGCCATCTTCCTATTCATCCTTCCCTCTACCATTAGATTTATCTAAAATGCCAATCTGATTGTGTCACTCTATTTGCAATCCATCAACAGCTCCTTGTGGCTTTAGCCTGACACCTAAGGATGCACCTATCCAGGTTTTGCACACTATGATCTATCTAATCCAAATGACTTTTGAGCCAATAAAGCTATAATTCTTCAACTCTCTGTGCCTTTCACATTCAGTATTTTTCACCCTTCATTCCCCACTTATCATTCAAAGCTCAGCTCAAAATTTCCTTGTTCAGCCAACCTTCTCTGAAGAACTTTACATACTTTTCTATCCTTGGATGATGAACTCCTCTAGAGTGCCTACCCAGTACAATGTCCCGCAGAAAATGCTCAATACTAAGTACATTTTAGGAAGAGAAAGAAAGAAGTGCCAAGAAGATATAGATAGATAGATAGATAGATAGATAGATAGATAGATAGATAGACAGACAGACAGACAGACAGACAGATAGGTATGAATGAAAGTAATTGCTCTATAATATAATTAAGAAAGTATTGGAAAAAATTAGACTATATAATATGCATACTCTCTCAACTAGAAAAAATAAAGAAGATAGAACAGACTTTGTTTCTTATACCACTTTCTTGATTTTGGTTAATTAATCCAAGGACAGTTAGAGGAGCAGAACAAACTGGGGGGAGATGGTAAAAGATCAACACATCTTGGTAATTAATAATGGAAGTCAAGCCATATCATTTTATTTATAAACAAAAATTTTTAGATTTAAAATATCTAATGTATATTTAATCTAAAAGACTGAAAAAAACTATTATGCTTGCATATAAAAGCATTGGTGGCAGCAGGCAGCAATAGTGAAGTGTTCCCTTCCTTGTCAATACTTTAAATATAAGAGCAAATTTGTCCTTTCAGAGTTAAAACTAGTAAATCCAGACATAATGATAAAGTTAGCCATGAGGAATTTAGAAATAAACAGAAATCAATCAAGACATTTGGGTATAATAACCTGATTTTAATTCAGAAGCAGAAATATTCTACTGCCCCTATTTGGGAAAAACTAACCATGAACATAAAGATACCGGGTCAACTGCCCTACAGCATTAAGAGTGAGCAGTCGAAACACTCAAAAGGGAGAACATATACCCAGAATTGTCCACCTAAAAATAAGTCCTTAGGAAAGATACATTTATGTTACCAGACAAGTCTGTTCAATTGTTGGCAGGGAAAATTCTTCAGGCCTCATTCAAACTGTGTGAAATACACACAAAATTATCTACCAAATAACTAGAAGGAAAATAAGTGTCTCTAAAATATATGAAAAGGTAATATATGAAAAGGCATACAACCTCACTTAGAAAAATGCAGTTGTCATCTATATTAATATATTGTTTCCATATACACCAATTGACAAAAATACCAGATTTGACCATACACTTAAACGCTTTGGCTATGGGATGACAAAAAACATCTTACATATTTCTTGGAATAGTATAAATTAGCACAACCACAGAGAGGAAGTTTGGCAATAACTATCAAAACCACAATATACTTCAACCCAAAAATCCTATCTCTGGGGATTTATCTTACTGATACAGTTGAAATGTACTAAATGATACATGAACAAAATTTTTTGTCACAGTAAAAGGCTGGAAACAACTCAAATACCCAGCAACAGGTACTGATCAAATTAACATACAATGGAATATTATGCTGCTCTTAAAAATAATGCCACTTTCTATTTAGAAATGAAAAAATGTCTTCAAGGTTCGTTGTTAAAAGATAAATATAAGGAATGGAATACAGTCTGTAGTATGCTGCCATACCAGTACAGTAAGAATATATATTTCTATTTGCTTGTTATGCGTTAAAAACCAAGGGAAAAAAATAGGTAAAAATGCCATCATGGCAGTGACTGAGGGACTAGATAGATGAGGGACTGGTGGAAGCAGACATTTAGTTCTACACCTCTTTGTATTGTTTGATTTGTAAACCATGTAAATATTTTACTTATTCTGAAAGTATGAAAAAAAAAAAACAATTAAATTAAAACAAGACAAGAAAATTTGCACACCTTTACCCAAACTCTTTAATTCCCAGGAAGCCTTCTGAGCATTTATTGGACTTTCTGGATAAACCAATACCAAGGAAGAAGTTTCCCAGAAAAAAGATTATAGCCTCCATCTTAACACAATAAACAAATTGCAAGTTTGCCTCATACACTTTTTTCATTAGGCATGTGACTGGCGTGAGTCTGAGTATCTGATAAAATCAACACTAGGACACTGACAGGACTATGGGCCAGAGGTATAAGGATGGAGCACTCATCAAAATGAATCCTATGAGCTTATAAGCCTTTCAAGTAAACAGCCATTTAGACTTGACCTCTTATCACTCAGAACACATATAATGTGTGTCCTTTTATGTACAAGTAACTCCTTGATAATTGTTAAGTTGAATTACATGGAAAAACTTTTACATTTTAAATACTGATATATTTGCAATGCAGAAGACTGAACAGTAAACTCAAATGGATTATGCACTTAAAACTGTTTGCTCTCACTTTCATACAGGGGACATTGATGGAGGGCACAAACATAAGGCTTCACTCACTTACATTTAACCAAGTCTCACTTGTTTCTTTTAAACTACCACTTTGTTCTGGCCTCCACAACCTTCCTCTCCCTTCCCATTGCCCTTTGCATATAGTCTAAACTTCATTTTCATTATTATTGAGGTCTATCTTTCCTTCATCCTCATTTAGAACAAGTTACAGAAATTTGCCTTCTTGTTTGTATAGAAAATAGCAAAAAGTAAAAACTTTGTAACTTTGTATGTAACTAGTCTTAGTAACTGTTATATATTATATTATAACTGGTATGCTTAATCATTACACAGTTCAGTTGTATGCTAATAACCTCAAATTTATATCAAATCAAAACTCCTACAATTATAAAACTTGAGTAAATCTTATTAAGATATTGTCACTTTTTAATTATAAAATATCTCTTCTGTATATTTATAAAATGGGTTTTGGGATATGTGAGAAAGAGATGCTTTTTTCTAAGGCTAAACAATTCCTTTAAGATGTCTGGGGGACAAGAGTCCTTATACTTAGAAATATACCAAACGAAACTAGCCCAGGCAAGAAGTAAGTAGTTTATCAGCACTGCACAATATCTAATCCTCAACACTTGTCTTCAAAACTTAAATTATGCATTGGGGTCTCCAATTCAATTCTGTCTAACCTGAGATTTGAGATATAAGATTTTGATTTCTGGAGTCTCTTATGCAGTGTATTTAAAAGCCAGGTATTGACTCTACTGCCCATCATTGACATAGTGTTCCTAGATCATGAACAAAATCTGATCAGGTGCTCCCCTGTTAATGACGTGACCAGGTATTAATTCCATCTCTGTAAAGTCCATGCCTGGAAGAATGCCACATTTGTGAGTAGTCCTGACTTCTGACACACAAGTTGTTTGAGTCAGATAGTGCTTTACCTCAGAGTCAGGGAAAACCAAATTCATTTAATGGGCAGCTGTGATGTGGGTGATATCAAAAACTGCACATAAGAAATGATGCCTAGAAATCATTCCCTCTGAATTTTAAAGGCTGAGTAAAAAGCCAGGGAGTAGGCAAACGATGCTAACAGAAACAGAAGGAATGTAAGAATCAATGAAAGAAAGAATATTTTCTTCCATACTTTTAAAAGTCATTGCTAGGCCCCCCTAAACATGAAAGTTAGAATCATTAGTTAGCTGATTACTCAGAAATTCAGCAAAATCATATTAAATTTCATGTAAAGTGTCAAAAGGGAAGATGGTGTCAAAAGGGACAATCTATGTTAGAGTATCAGCATATGGGATAATATTTTAAAAGATATAATTTTAATGTTTGCACATGCTAAACAGATGATAAATGAAGTAAAATAAGCAAAAGCAAATTAATTGGTCAATTCAAATCTCTTAGGATATATGTATGACTGGGGAAGGAAAGAGACAGAAACTGTAATTAACTGGATGATTATTGGACAGACAGATCAATGCAGCATTGGTAGATTATCTCATTTATATATCATGTCACCTTGCATGGTCCCTAGCACATAACTTAATAAATGTTCTTAACAACATGCTTAATAAATGTGTTTTGTCATAGGCATAGAGACGTGTTTAGTGTTTTATTTCTGTTAGAGGTGGTGTTTCTTTACCCCTCAGATGCCTTGCCTCCATAACACTTTATAGTGGATTCCAACTCCAGGTCAGTAAGTGCTACAAAGTATTGTGTAAAAACTATAAAGGGGAAGTTATTGTATTGGTTTAGCTTTGAAAACTATTAAGTATCACTTAATGAAAGAGAAAGCCTAGGAAAAAACTGACCTATAACACACAGTAAGGAAAGCCTTAACTTCCAGCACACAAGGTGTTCAGATAAGAGTATGAGTAAATATACCTCCTCTCTTATCTCCTGGCTTGGAATTCCTTGAGGGCAACCCCATAGTCTACTAATGTGCAAAAGGACCAAAGGACTGGAGAGCTTCTTGGACCCATTCTGTCTCCCACAATGGAGGTTCTTTCATTTGATACAAGCATGGAAAAAAAAAAAAATGACCATGGAAAATCCAAGTAAGTTTTGCTTTTTCCTAAGATGACTAATTCTTTTATCTTTTAAAAAAGAAATATTTCCTGTTTTTTTGTTTATTTTTATTTTTAAGTACTCCTCCTTTAGAGCCTTAATATATGCCTCGTCCACCTAATCCTCTTTCTTCCTCTGTCTCCCTTTCTCCCTCTCTCTCCTATTCTCTCTTCCTCTTCTAAATCTAAGAGAACAGAGACAGACAGGAGGAAAAAAAAGAAAACAATAAACATGATTTTTAAAAGCCTCATCTTCTACCATGAGTCAGAATTCCTTCTAAAAACCAGTGGGGTAAAAGTGAGAAAAGCAAAGAAAATTAATTATCCTTTCGGAATTATAATGCTAGATGGAATTAAATAAAAATATGAAAAAAATTAGTTATATCCCTTCAAAAGCTCACTTTTTATTTTATTTTTTCAGCTTTTTTTCAATTTTTAAATTTTTAATACAATTTTTGAAGTTTACTTTGCATTTACAGGCATTACAAATATTGGCTATATTCCCTGTGCTGTACAATACATCCTTGAGCCTGTCTTACACCCAGTAGTTTATACCTCCCACTCCCCCACCCCCAAACTGCCCCTCCCTCCTACACTCTCCTCACTGGTAATCACTAGTTTGTTCTCTATATCTGCGAGTCTGCTTCTTTGTTATATTCACTAGTTGTTGTATTTTTTTAGATTCCACATATAAGTGACATCAGACAGTTTTTGTCTTTCTTCGTCTCACTTATTTCACTTAGTACAATGCCCTCCAAGTTCATCCATTTTGCTTCAAATGGCAGAATTTCATTCTTTTTTATTAAATAAAATCAAAATAGATTAGAAACCTAAATGTAAGACCAGATGCTTTAAAATTCTTGGAGGAAACACAGGCAGAACACTCTGACGTAAATCACTTTTCATTTTAGTAAATTTCACTTACACTATTACAGTTGTCAAATTAATAGAGGTAAAAGTAATGAAATTGTTTAGTATTTTAACTGGAAGGAGAAATGATATAAATTTTTAATGTCTCAAGTAGAAAAATTTCCCTTTTTCAAAGAAAGCCTACATAAAATAATTTATTTGTCACACTTTTTATGCAGTTAAACTCGAACAATCATGCCTCTTAAGAAAAATTCCCACAAAAAGTGTCTTAATTGTGGATTTTTCAAAGAGAATGAGCAATTATCACCAAAAAGTTAACTTCTTATAAATAATTTGAGTGTTAAAAACATTCTCAAACATAATAAGGCTAAGTATTTTCTGGTTATTCCAAATTCCAATAGGTTACAATTTTATTTATCTTTTGTTATCATATCTTTGTCTTCATTGTTCTGTTGTGCCATCACTCACTTCCTAAATTCTCACGTATCTGTTTATTGATGATAAAAAAAAAAACATACAATGCAAAGGAGCTAACAAAATTTATTATTTGGTGACTACAGCAAGCACTATTCCTAAATCCCTTCCAATTATGAACACCCTTCCATTCAGATCTCTAAAATGGGAGGAAAAAAGTCAACAAACATACAAATACAATAGAAAAAAATAGAAAAGTAGGAATAAACAAGAATCACTCTAATCTTGTACTTTTAATATGTAGTTCTTACCTATTGTACTTCTAGATAAATAGTTCTATCAGTATCAATGTATTTTGATTTTAATTCTTGATTTTTTATTAAAGTATTTTGAACCTAAATGAGATTAACTTTTATGAGCCCTGCAAGAGTCCTTTATTTTCTTACTGGAAAGAAAATTTATTGTGAATTGAAAACACATATACTACAGGTGAAAGTAATCCTTTCCCCTGTAAAACATAAGGTTCAATTTCTCAGAAACAGTAGAGATATAACAGTATCTGCAATCACATTTAAAATTCTTAAGTATTTTTGAAGTTAAAGTGACCTGGGAGATAAACAAAAAGACCTAAATCAAATATCTAAAAATGAAAACTACAATGTGTGAGGTGAAAATACACAATCATTGAAATTAATGGTAGATTAGCCACTGCTGGAGAAAATTTTAGTAACCTGAAGACATAGCCACAGAAAAAATTCCAAAATTAAACACAAAGAGAAAAGAGGATTTTTCTTTTAAAGTTATGAATAGAACATCAGCAAGCTGTGGGATGTGGCCTAATACACATAAAATGGGATTTCTCAAAGGAGAGGAGAGAGATGAAACAGAAAAAATATTTGTAGAAATAATGGCCAGTGCACAAGAAATACAAGAAAGAAATACAAAAAGAAACCGATTAAAAAGTTATGGTGATGTTGACAGTGTGAGAGGCCGTGCTTGGGCAAGAGGATACAAGGGAATTCTATACTTTCTGCTCAATTTTGCTATGAAACTGTCGGGGTCCAGGGTGAACCACACCAAAATACGCCTCAGCGGTATATTGATTGTTTTAATTACAGTTACTTCAGAAATGGCTGATTCAGGAGGGACACTTTGGCCCTCTTCTCTGTCTCCCTGAAGGCAGGAAATAAATCTTCCATGTGAGAGGTACCCTGTCTCTATGGGAGGCACGGGTAAGGTAATGGTAGAAAGATAATCTGTATCACCAGAAACATGGGGACTTCAGGGCCAAAAAGCCTACATAAACACACCTTGTTACTTCTTCACTAATCTACCCAAGTCCAAACTTTGCTATCTTTCTACTAATTAATCATCTAAACCTTAGTTCCTTTGTCCTGCCAATTCCTCTCAAATTTATTGTTTCTTTCTCTAAAAAACATAAAAGCTGCCTGCTTTGGCAACTTCTCAGGTCCTATTTCTATGAGACCTCCATGTGCACGAATTAAATTTGTTTCTGCTCTTCCTGTTAATCTGTCTTGTGTCGATTTCTAGCCACCAGAACTCAAAAAGAGTAGAGGGGAAACTTCCTCCCACAACAAACCTAAAACTGATCTAAGAAACAAAGTCCACTGACAGACGACTAAATGTCCATCAACAGATCTCTAGCTAAAGAAACTGTGGTATATTTCTTCAATGGAATACTACTCAGCTATAAAAAAGAATGAAATAATGCCATTTGCAGCAACATGGACCAACCTGGAGATCATCATTCTAATGAAGTAAGCCAGAAAGAGAAAGAAAAATACCATGTATCACTCATATGTGGAATCTAAAAAAAGAAAAAAGAAAAGAAAAGAAAATAGAAGACACTAATGAATTTACCTACAAAACAGAAACAAACGCACAGACATAGTTAACAAACTTATGGTTATCGGGGAGAAAGCAGGTGGGAAGGGATAAATTGGGAGTTTGAGATTTGCAAATACTACTATATACAAAATAGATAAACAAGCTTCTTCTGTATAGCACAGGAAACTATATTCAATATCTTGTAGTAACCTATAATGAAAAAGAATATGAAAATGAATATATGTTATACATATATTCATACATAAGAGTGAAACATTATGCTGTACACCAGAAATTGACACATTGTAAACTGACTATACTTCAGTATTTTTAATGTATTAAAATAATAAATTTACCAGATGTAATCTCAGTTTACATTAAAAAAAAGACATAAATAAATAGACTATGCTCATGGTTTAGAAGATTCAACATTGCTAAAATGCAGTTTTCCTCAAATAGATAAATAGATTTGGTATAACTCCAATAAAAATCTCAGGAGATATTTTGTAGAAATTGACAAACTGATTCTAAAGGACCTACAAGAGCCAATTTCTTTGGGAAAAAAGAATTTTAGGACTAACATTCCATGATTTCAAGACTTGTTATAAGCTACAATAATCAAGATTCTGTTTATTAGCATCAAAATTGAAAAATAGAAAAGTGGAAGAGAATAGGTCAGAAGTTGACCCACAAATATATGGACAAATTATTTTTGACAAAAGGGAAAAGGCAATTCAGTGGAGAAATGGATCTTTTACCATATAAATATACAATTGTATATCCATATGCAAAAAAATGAACTTGATCAGTAACTTTTACCATATACAGAAATTCAAAGTAGATCCTAGATCTCAACAAAAGGAAAGACTTGTGGTCTTTGAAAGACACTTTAAAAGAATGATTAAAGACATGCCATAGGCCAGGATAAAATACTTATATACCTGAGAAAGTACTTCCATCCAGAATCCAAGAATCCTCAAAGGTCAATAATAAGAAAATGAACACAGTTTTTAAATGGGCAAAACTATTTACACACTTCACCAAAGAAAATACACACATGGCAAATAAGCACGTGAAAAGGTGCTCAACAACATCCTCATTAGGGGAATGCAAATGAAAACAACAACAAGACACCACTGCCACTATCAAAATGGACAAAATTAAAAATACTCAGGTGAAGATATGGAGAAAATCGAACTCTTACATATATAGCTGGTAGAAATTCACAGTTTCTAAAAAAGTCAAAATACACCTACCAAATAATATAACCATTGCACTCAAGTATTTCCCCAAGAGAAATGGAAGTGTATGATCGCGTATGATCATATAAAACTCCTGTACTCAAACATTCATGACCCAAATCTGAAAACAACTCAAATGGCTCTCAATAGGTGAATGGATAAACACATTGTGGAATATATATACAATGTAACACTTGTCAGGAATAGGAAGGAAAAGTATTGAAATACACTACAACATGTATGAACCTCAAAATAATTTAAAAATTATGTGGCATAAAAGAAGCAAAAGAGAGAGAGAGAAAGAATGAGAATACTATAGAGACACAAAACAGATCAGTGGTTGCCTGGGAACAAGAGGGTAGGACAGGAGTAACAGAGAGAAGGATTAAAAAGAGTGATGAACACGGTCATTCCCTTCACTGTGGTGATGATTTCACAGATGTATACATGAGCCAAAACTTCACAAATTATACAGTTTGTGTGTAGCTTATTACATGACAACTATTCTGCCATAGATTTGTTTTTAGAAAGTTAAGTGTATTTCCTAATGAAAACCACTAAAATAAGCCATGTATTTGTTTCTCATCTTGGAAATATTTTTGACATAATTTTGAGAGGAAAATAGCAATTATTAAGAACTAAAAGCCTTTCCACATGAAAAAATTTACAAATGTTTAAGAGTGTAACTTTTTGTTATCATGACTACTCCAGAAAATGTTTTTGGTTAAATGAATCTTTTCTGTTAATACATTTCTGCAATTTGTGTTTATAACTTTACATTTTTTTTTTGTAGAAAAAGTGTTAAAGATCCATCAATGATTTAAAACAATAAATTTTTTAAAGTCCAATGATATAAAAGTTGTCTCACTTATCCACTTGATGAATTCAGTACTAACTGTAAAAATAATTATTTCAGAAAATAAAGAAATGATCTGTGCAGAAATTAGATTTAATATCTAAAATTTAACATTTTGATTCTTTGGATTTTACTTGCTTAAAGAGAAAATATATATTAGCTGTCTCAGAGTCACCCATCAAGATTAACTATCTCTTAAAGGTAATATACCTTAAAACTAAGGATAAATATAGTATTTTTCTGAAAAATAGATAAAGGGCATCACCACTATGGCAAAAACAAAGTTAATGTGAATTATTCAGAGTTCAGCACTATCCTCATAAGAGTAAAAACGTGCTTAAAAACTGACATTTTAATGTTTAAAATTACTAGATATAGATCAAATGTGTGGCATACATCTTGAGAGAATGAAAACCAATATAGAGATGGTCGGTGCTATGATTTTAATTTTTTACTTTTACTTCTCAATCATGAGTCTGGTCTTAAATTAGTTTAACAGTAACACTGAAAACTGATTAATTCAGGTGCCAGTTCTGAAGTTTCTCAGAATTCATTTTTTTCAGGATTAGCATGATTTGCAAATTGACTTCCACACAGGTTAGCTCCTTACACAGCCAGGACAAATCTGTGTGACAATCAGAAAAACTTACAAATGGCATTAAGTGCTCCATCCTCTCAGCCCTCAAGCCCCCTGATGTTCCTGAGAAACACAAAGCTGACTCATCCCTCTGCTTTCTTTAAGTTATGTGGGCAGAAGGGCAACTAATTTACACCTTGGTATATAAGTGTGTATTTTCAAACTAATTGGCTTTAAGATATCTGGGAATGTTCACCATCTTTAAGAGAAAAAAAAAGAATTTATTTTTTCCTCTCAGTAGACATATTATCACAAAATAGAGTAGAGAATATGGACTGTCTAGCCTCAGCAAAGCAAACCTTATGTCTGCGTAAGAGGAGGTCATGCAGCCATCTACAGATCTGAGCAGTGACTACCATGCAGTACACGTGAGATTAAAAATGTTCACGTGTGTGTACCTAGTCACTGTGATGATTTTTTGCAAAACTGTATCTAGAAAGCTGTTCAACATTCTTATTACTTGTCTTTGCTTTTTATTGTTTTGTATTGTTTTTTACTGTTCTGATTTGAAGCTTACTTCCCTGACAATTGATTTTATTTATTTATATGTGCGTATGTGCATAATTTTCTTTGTGAAGTATAGGTTTATATCTTTTGCTGATTTTTTAAAATTATCTTTTTTTCAGTTGGATAATAAATCCTCTGTCAAGTATATAATTCGAACATTGTGAACATTTTTTTCCTAGTTCAAAGTTTACCTATTCACTATAAATGGGGTCGTTGGATAACTGGAAGTTTCAGTTTTGATGAAATTTTATTTATATAATTAATGTTGATGGCTTTGGTACCCTGACTAAACTTAAATTATAAAGAAACTGCCTTATGCTTTCACATGACTGTTAAAGAAATGAAGAGAAGAATAAATATATTTTATATTTACTTTCATAGTTACCATTTCTGATACATTTCATTTCTTCCTGTATATCAAAGTTACCATCTGTTATTCTCCTCAGCCTGAAGAATTTCCTTTAACATTCATTATAGTGAAGATCTGCTCTTGACAAACCCATTCAATATTTTTTTTTGAGAAAATATCTTTGTTTCACCTTCAAAGAACATTTTCCCTTGATACAAAACTGAGGTTGACAGATTTTTTTCTTTCTGTGTTTGAAAGATGTCTGCTGTCCTCCTTTGTTTCTGATGACAGGTCAGCAATAATTTGTCACATTTCCCCTGTACATAATGTGATGTTTTTCTCTAGCTATTTTCAAAATCCTTTTATATTCGTTTTCAGGAGTTAGTCAATGATGTGCCTAGGTGTGGTATACCTTATGTTACCTATACTGTTAGGATGCCCTGAACTACTTGGATCTGAAAATCAATTATTTTCACAAAATTTGAGACTTTTGGTTCCAGTATATTTTCAAATACTTTTTATGTCCCATTATTTATTTCCCCCTTTTCTGAGACAACAAATAACACATATGTTGGACCCTTAACAATAGTTCCACAGTTCATTGAAAATCTGTTCTTTTTATTCTCTTTGTCCCTCAGATTGGATAATTCATGATGATTTATCTTCACATTTGTTGACCATTTTTCTGCATTCCTAAGCTGCTCTTGGGCCCATTCAGTGGATTTTTCATTTTGTATTCTAGTTCTAAAATTTCCACTATAAAAACACAGAGAATCATAGCAGAGAAATAGAAACTATGTCTTCACTCATTAGGAGTTTATTTTTTTAAACCCTTCTATATAATCATAAGTGCTGCTTTAAAAATCTTTTCAGCTAATCTCAACACCTGGTTCATCTGAGAGTCAACTTCTATGTATGGTTTTTCTCTTGATTACACCTAATATTTTCCTGTTTCTACACATCTTGCAAATTTTTATTGTGTGGTGTATATTGTGAAAAATACATTATAAACTCTGAATTCTATTATTATCCTTAAAAGAGGTTGATTTATATTCTGGCAGATAGTTAACTTTGCTAAATTAAAACTCTTTTTTCCCTTGCATTGAGCAACATCTGAAATCTCTGCAAAGTTCCTTTAATCTTCCAGCTGTTGCTTTCTACCGTATCTTCTGGAGCATAGCCTTCTATGTAGAATCCAGAGGTCAATCAAGGATCTGGCAGAATTTACACAATCTTATTCTTAGGTTCTAGCCACGCTACCTCATGCAAACTGACAAATATCCTTGGTTGACAAATGATATAAATGCAATTAGCCCTTCTAGTCTCTGCATACTTTGAGTTCAGTCTTTCCAATAATTGCTTTTATTTATATTTGACATCTGCTGGCAGATTAATAAATACAATTTTTATATCATTATAAGTAAACTCTAACATTTGTTTATAATCTTCTAACATTTCTCAAATAACTATTTCTTTGAAAATGTGTTTTTAAATCCCAAATGTTTGCTTTAAAAATAACAGCAAAGAATAAAGTTTTTTTAAATGCACCATTATTCAGATTTTTCTAATCAAATATGTTACATTATATATACTTAGGCATCTAGATACTTGATTTTGTTTTATACAGACTTATGATCTGATCATGAGCTAAATTACACAGGAGTCACCAAGAAAAATGTGAGCATTTATCGTAAAGCTCTCTGTAATGTTTAATATCTGCTCAAATGTTTTTATAATTTCTTTATGACAGGCATTTCAGATTTCTTTAATAGAAAAAAAATAAATAAACCTGTCTCTCCAGATTAAGAAGATTATATTGTATTCCACACTGCAGAATGCTTTTGACTATAACTGTAAAGGCAATGGCATACCAATAAAATGAGAACATAATTACTTGGTTTTTTTTTAGGATATGGAACAAGCTATCATTTAAATCTTATGATAGATATATTATATGTAACAAGTTCTATTGAAAGGATAGCAGTAAAGATATTAAGTGATTAACCAAACTACAGAATGGCCACATTCCCTGAATGTTTGTTTAAGCTTAAAATTAGGTGAGAATAGTAAAGAAGTTTAATGTAAGTAAGTAAAGATCTCTCAGCCTAACTGTTATGCATTCAACAGTAAATGTATATGATCACAAAACTACTTGAAACTATGTATTGTATAATGACTTCCATGTCACATGCTTATATATTAATTTTTATGGAACTCAAAAATACTCTGCCATTTAGAAGAGCACAGACTTTATACAAATGTTAAAGGTATAACTCCACATTCTCCTCGCAGTGATCAAACCCCAAAGTAAATATATACCTTACAAATCACAAGTATCTCCACCCACAGGACTCTCACATTTCACACACAATTCCTCCTCATAGCACTTACTTCAAATTTTTATAATATTTTTATTTACATGTCTGCTTCTTTAATGTCCATCTCTTCTACGAGACAATGATCTCCTAGAGTTCATCCTATTTTGTTCAACCTTGTATATGTGCTGCCTGGCACAGTGTTTGGCACATGATAGGCATCTAGTAAATATGCATTACATCAATGAATAAATGAATCCATGGATGAATACATGGCTGAAATGCATATCTACCTTTTTCTTGCACATTCCCCCTCTCCAAGAAAAACTTACTACATAATTTTGATCATACAATGTATATATAACTTTAGTGACTGTCGCTAAACTTGCAAATTTCACAGCAGAGAATTTTCCTTAAGATACTTAACCAGATTTCCCCCTGTACTATCCGGCCATTGTTGCACCAAATCACCAATTTACACATCTGTTTAAAATATTCTTGAAAGCTAACAACTTTAAAAATCAGACAAAGAAATCACATATTTCTACTAATTATAATCTTTTATGATATAAGAATTATTAAGCAAATTAATCTCTAAATAGGAAAACCTTGGGCTTTAAATTCAACAGTCATATAGCCAAGTAGTAAAGAACTAACCACAAAGTCCCAATTCTACTGAAGAAGTGGAAGTAAGGAGAAAGTGAGTTATGCATATTTTAGGTAGAAATCTATAAGTGTAATTGTCAGTTTTTTAAAAGCTGAAATATACATCTACCCTATGACCCAGCAATTTATATTCCTAATTAATTATCCAAAAGAAATGAATATATACATCCATAGAAATCCCTGTATTAAATGTTTATACATATTCATTCCTAACAACCCAAAACTGGAAATAACCTAGGATATTCATCAAGAGGAGAATGGATAAATTAACTTGTTTTGTTTTTAAAAGTATTATTAGGAAGTAAAATGAAACAATCTACTGATACAAACAACATCATAGATGAAACACCCAAAAAAAAAAAATTATGCTGAGGAAAAGTAGCCAAACAGTACCTACTGTGTCATTTGTGTCATTTCATTTATGTGAAATTCTAAAACAGGCCAAACTAACTTGTGATTGATACTTGCTTCTAGGGGGAAGACTGACTGAAAAGGGACACAAGGAAACTTACTGAAGTGATGGAAATGTTCATACCTAGATATGTATTCATTAAATCTGATTGATCAGTATGCATAATATCTGAATTTTGCACTGTATATTAATTATACTGCAATTAAAAAACATTACACAGATAACTGCATAACAGAACACCATTATTTTGCAATCAGATATTTTATTCGTGACATCCAATTCTAAGATATAATGCTTAAAAATAATACTCATAACATACTTTTTATCTACATTATATGTAGAAATGAAAAAAGCATTCATTACTGCTCACTCTGCCATAAAGAAACAGAACTATCATCATTTTTAAGAAAGGACAGCTGAAGTAATGTTGAAATGCTATCATTAAAAGACAGGCTCAAATATACAGTGTATATGAAAAACCTGTATAAGTGATAATATTTCTTGAAACATTATGGATATAACAGAAATTTTTAACAAATTCATGTAAAATTATAAAAATTATTTTTCAGGATTTTTTTAAAAAGCTTTTTTAGAAGGTATCTAGTGCAACTCAGAAAACTATATCAATTGATCCAACTTAATTTGAAGATGAGTAGAAATTATGTAAAAGAAATTTCCTAAACAAACATGAAAATTCAAAATTTCAAATTCATAAGTGATTATACATTTTGAAAATAGGGTACTTTATTTCAAAAGGAAATTAACTATCATCAACTCTAAGCTTAGTGGTATACTGGGACCAGCTGCACTGGCTCACAAGAACTGATTGTGTGCAACTTTTGCCAACTCTGCTCAGTCACGTCACATTGGTGGCTTGAAATTAGCCATGGGGCTGGGGGCTGGGGGGGGGGGGGGTGGAATATTTACACCATGAAAATCAGCAAATGTTACAAAAGTGCTTTCCAGAGTATAGCACAGAAGAATGAAAACCAAGCAAGCAACAAGTCACACAGAATTGAAGAAACAGAAATTAGTGTTCGGAGAAGCTGGGGAAGCTGGTTTGTAGGGAAGAGTACTTAAGTTGACGGAGCTACACAGGGAAATAGCTCTGAGTAGCTGCACAGAGGACTAAGGTCTGCTTAGTAATAAATGCTGCAGGTACAGGCGGAAACTCCACAGACTGAGCAAAGTATAAGCAAGGGGAGGCCAAGCGGAGCAATTCCCAAAGCTCTAATTAGCCAGAATGGAGAGGTTTCCTTCAACACCGAAGGCATTCAGTTGAGAACCCGGAAGTGTCATAACCATAGCAATAGAGGTAAGCCAGACTAGGATAAATTGTATTTTAAACCTGTCTAACACAGCTTATCATAATTTAACTGGCTGCCAAAACAAACTTCAATAATCTTTAAAACAATAAAAACCCACATTTAGCAATAATAAACAATAATAAACCAATAAAAACTCACAAGCACCCAATCAAGATTACTAGATATGCAAAGAAGCAGGACAAGGACACCCATCAGAGTGTCAAATCAGACAGCAGAAACAGATCCTGAAATGATAGAGGTGGTAGCAATGGCAGACAAAGACTTTAAAACAAGTATTATAAACATGTGGTCATAGGTACAAGGGTGCACATGTATTTGTCAAAATTCACTGAACTGCACACTTAGAATGGGTTTTTTTTATGTGTAGATTAGTCATCAAGTAGGTTTATTTTTTAAAATGTGTTGTGTAATATTTTTAATTTCTGCACTAACAATATAATTAATTTTACATATTTAATGAATTCTGCGTGGATCAACACTTATTCCTTATTAAAAGAAAATGATACACAAGTGAAGCTACTCTTCACAAATACAATGCAATCTACATGTGATATGCTCTATCTGTAATATTTTTAGCAAATCTTATAACATTTTCAATTTTAAATATAATTCATAACATTCATAAAAGCTATAATATGATCAAACAAGGGTGGCATATTTTTTGAAGGCTGAAATTACAAAAATTTCATCAATAGGCAAGAGAGATTCAATATAATCCCACACATAATTGAGAAGGTGTAGCATGCATTAGCTGACTTATTTTTTGTGTAGGCAAGATGTTCAAAACATTTCAGTACAGATTTAATTCTAATATAATTTAAAAACATTTCAGTACAGGTTTAATTCTAATATAATTTAAGACTAATTCAGTTATATCTTTGAAAATCTTATTTTTTATAAAAGTAATAATGATAACGATGATCAAATCCACAAGCACTTTCAGCAATTGTGCCTGATGTCATATCTCGTGGTGATACAGAAAAATAAAAATAATAGTTCATACCCACAGGAGTCTACAGTCTAAGTGATGAGACAAGACATCTCCCAGAACAGACATATCCAAGAGATATAGACATATGACAGTGTTAACTAAAATCACAGAACAAGTTATAGTTTCCTTTTCTGAATTGCTAAAGCATGATTTTCTTCATGATTCATATGGCAACTAATCATGCATTGCCTTGTGAAGTGGATAAGCCTTTTCTACTTATCACCCTTTGTTTTGAACTATATCAATTACTGCAATTGAACTTTTCATATATGTATGAAACTTCACCTCAGAGACCATATTTTATGACAAGCAATATGAGTGAGGTGAAAAAAATTCTATGAAGCTGATTTAGAAAAGCTAAGTTCTAGTCTTTGCTATTCCACTGTCTAAACTTCCTTGCACCTTCAAAAATGATGTTGTATAATAGTAACTCATAAGACCTGGATTGGTGATTTCTCCAGGGTATATATTCAATCCAGGTGTATATAATTAAGTTATTACTTTGTTGTGTCAATAAACGTAAATTAATAGTGACAGAGAGCAGAAAAAATAGAGATTAGTGTAAGTACTAGATCAAATGAAACTTTTTTTTTCAAAGAGGAAACAGTAGCTCCTAAATGCCATTAACATTTAAAATGAAGTAACAGGTAGATACTACCTACCTCATAATTCCAATATTATATAAATTTATACCTGAAAAATGGCCATAACTGTCCTAACAAATAGAAATAATATTGAAAAACATAGCAGTGGTAATTTTTATTTAATGTTTTACATTGTGTAGTAGAGTTATGTAAACTTCAAAAAAAAATACTCGAAGGATGCAAAAATCTTGCTAGAATCTATTTATTAATAATGGTAGTAAAAATGATCACAAGTTCCAATTCTTCAGAAAATATTGTATACCAGGTACTATGTAAAAATTTTTAATTTTTTGTCATTTAATAGTTATAGTAACACTATTAGCCTCATAAGTGAAAACAATATTCAAAAAACTAAACCATGGTCATATGATCATTTAGGTTTATTTGTTTATTTTTAAGCAGAAGTACAATTTAAAACTAGGCCTGAGTCATCTGACTGTATCAGATTGCCTCCTGATATTATTGTCAAATTTGATAACTCACTTAGTATTATTCAATTAAATATTTAAAGTTTTAAGGGTAAATATAGGTAAGGTAATACTTGGAATGTATCAGAAATAAAACGTAGTAAAATTTGCAATTCAATTAAGCATAAGTAAGATCTATTAGAGAAAATGCTCTAATCAGATGCTCAGTGCCTGATGTCTTAGTATAACTGAAGAATTAATATAGTGTACTCTATAACTGATAAGTACATATCTACTTTTAATTACTAGCAATAACTTTTTAAAAATTAAACATGTCATGCAGGGAAATCTCATGCTAATTTTAAAGTTAATAAACTATTCTTTAAACTTACCTCTTTACTTAAAATATACATAACCTAATTCTTCTATGATTTTATATTTTTAACTTTATCAAAAGTAAAATATAATTAAAATCTTAATAACATGTGAGCTGTCATGGTTCAAATCAGAGTAGTATCAAATTATTTCTGTCATAATGTGTCCTTGATACATGTATTTCTGTCACACCAATCTTGCACTCTGCTGTGAGAGCCAAAGGAATTATCATGTATATTACTATGACATGCTCAGTTCTCAAACCACTGGAAAATCAAACGGCTACCAGAAGTGGCCAAAGCAGTGTCAACATCTTTGTATGTACCTATCAGAACGGACTTAGGGGTGGGAAAAGTCTATCCTCAATAAAACGTGCCCTCTGGGGTTTTGTGTTTTGTTTAAAGTTAATCAGGGAGTAGAACTATGTAAATACTAAAAAAGACTCTCAACATATCAGCAGATTTGAAAAAAGCCAAATAGAACTTTCAGAAATGACATAGTAGTTGAAAATAAAAAAGAGAAAAATGTTAAACAACAGATTAGACAGAACTGTAGAAACAGTCAGTGAACAGGAAGACAGTTGAAGAAATTATGCAGTTGGAACAAAAAGAGTAAATAAAACAGAAAAAGAAGGGGAAAAAGTTAAAAGTTATAGAAAATAGAATGAGAAGATGTAAGATAATATTAAACAGAGAGACAGAGGAGACTGTAAAGAAAAGGAGACTGTAAAGATAAGGTTGAAGAGTCTGTATTTGAAGAGATAACAACTAAAAAACACTTTCTGGTGAAAGCAACTAAAATAGGCACATTTTGCTGCAACTGCGAATAAAAGGGCAAAAGGGAAGGCAAAGCAGGTCAAATCCTCTAAAAATGAAAAACAGTCATTATGGTAGCAGACTCCTCTATATCAATAATGGAAGTAAGAAAACTTTAAAATAGTATCTTCAAAGTGCTGAAAGGAAATAATCACCAACATAGAGCTGCATTTGAAAAAAAACTGTCTTTCTGGAATGAACGTGAAATAAATCTACACAAATATTATCTGTTTATGATAATAATAATGTCAAAATTAATTTAAAGAAAAATGAAAATAACAAGTAGGATGATCATATCAAAGTGCTGTAAGTTATCAGTCCTAAATGATGTTCAGCTTTACACTTTAAGCACACATGGTAAATATCAAGAATAACCACAAATAGTAGTTCCAAACCAGATAAGGGAGAAAATGGGATATAACACACATACATACACACACACACACACACAAAATGCAACAATCCAACATGAAGCAAGAAGGAAACAAAAATGATACAGTGAAAAAGCAGGAAATAGATTAAAAAAGACACAGTAAGATAAATAATGATAATCAAAATACATATAAATGTATTAATTCATCAATTATACAAAAGAAAATGTTCGATTGGATACTTTTAAAACTCCAGCGACTCTAAAATCTTAACAGCATTGACAACACCAAATGCTGGCAAGGATGTAAAGAAGTAACAGGAATTCTCATTCATTGCTAATGGGAATGCAAAATGGTACAGTCATCTTGGAAGATACTTTGGTAGTTTTTACGAAATTCAACAAACTCTTAAAACATGATCTAGCAGTCACACTCTTTGGTATTCACCCAATGATTTGAAAACTAAAGTTCACATAAAAACCTACACAAAAATGATTATAGCAACTTTAGTCATAATTATCAAAACTTGGAAGCAACTAAGAAGTCCTTCAATAGTTAACTTTAACAAACTGTGTTTGTTTAAACACCCATAAAATGAAAACATACATAAAGTGGAATATTACTCAGCAATAAAGAGAGGTGAGCTATAAAACCACAAAAAGACATGGAGGAATCTTAAATGCATATTTCTAAATGAAAGAAGCCAATCTGAAAGGTTAGATACTATGTTTCCAACTGTATGACATTCTGGAAAAGGCAAAACCATGGAGACAGTAAATAAGATCAGTGATTGCCAATGGTTCAGGAGAAGGAGAGGTGAGATTAAAAGGTAGAGCGCAGGGGTTATTTTAGGTCAGTAAAACTATTCTATATGATAATAAAAGGTTAAATACATGTCATTATACTCTTATCAAAACCCACAGAATGAACAGCCTAGAGTAAATCCTAATGTAAACTATAGACTTTAGTTAGTAATAGCGTATCTATCAATACTGGCTCTTCCATTGTAACAAGTTCACCACAGTAATGCGAGATGCTTATAGTGGGGGAAACTGAAGTGTGGGGGAGTAAGTAGATATATGGAAACTTTCTATAATTTCCACTGATTTTTTTCTAAGCCTAAAACTGCTAGTCAAAAGTCTATTAAATATATCACTTTTACATCCCCAAAAATACAGCTATAGGGACACAAGACAAATGTAAAACATACAGATTTTGAAACTGGGTGGTCTGGGTGGAACAGATGGGAAAAAACATTCCAAGCAAACATGAACCAAAGAAAATCTGGAATAGCCAAATGCATTTCAGATAAAGTAGATAAAGTAAAACTACATTGTTACTAGAGTTAGGATGGCATTTTCATTAAAATAAAACATCCAATTCACTAGGAATATGAAACATATATAATTCTAAATTATATGCACATACTTTAAATGCCCACAAATATATAAAACACAAGCTGAGAAAAAATAAAAGGAGAAATTGCAAATCAATACCATTGAGAGAGACTGATATACCTCTTTCAAGGATGGATAGATTAGACAAAATTAATAGTTATCAAAATTTATAACAATAAATTTAGCAAAATTAACTTAATGACTTTCATTAGACTCTGCAGTAAACAATCAGAATCAAAAGTTTTCTCAAGCACACAAAGAATGTTAACAGATATTGACCATATTCTAGCTCAAAAAGTATATTTCAAAAATTTCAAAACACAGATCACCTTCACTGATCACAATGCAATTAAATTACAAGTTTGTAAAAACAAACCAAAAAAACATACATTTTAAAAACACACAGTTGAATAACTCATGAGTCAGAAAATAAATAAAACACAATGAAATTTTAAAACATTTAGAACTGAATACAAATAAAAAGAATACCACATATAATAACTTGAGGATGGTAAATTTAGTATCTAGAAGAACATTTATAACCTTAAATGCTTATATTAGTCTTAAGTAAGTTTTTGCTAGGTACTTTTGCATAAATTAATCCAAATAAATCTTTCTAATCTTCAGCAGAAAGCTTCCCAAATTATTTGGGAATATGATTTGCTTTATATTGCTTTATAAAATGACATTAGTATGTTTCCATTTTTACCCATATGAAATTTGTCAGAGGCATATACTAAACTTTTGTTACTGTAATTTTTAAAAAATATTTGTGATATTGCCAAAAATTATATTCCATATACTTATATCTGGGAAAGGGATAATTAGCATGCTAAAGATATGCTTAACAGCACCAGGAAAATAATGTTATAACTTAAGTATTTATAAACAAGAAGTTAATGTTCAAACAGATAAACTAAAAAGACTCAATATATAGATGCCCTTTCATGTGGAAAACCAAGAAAATTAACAGAATCATTTCAGCCAAAACATGTTAGCTTTAACTGTCTCATTAAATCTGCTTTGAAAACTGCTATGATGTCATAAAAATTAAATTGTTGTTATAGCTTAAAGTATTTATTACTGAGTTATTCAGAAATCTGACTTTGCGTTTGTATGTGCAATTTGATTAGGTCTGAAGATAAAATACTTTTAGACATGTTAGAGTTCCCAACTAGATTCAGAAGGGTCAAATAGTGAATCTTTGTACTGAATACTCTAAGACTACTTCTACATCACTATTGAAATATTTATTATTTTTAAATGTATCAACTTTTACAGAAGGTCTATTCCTATCCTTGATATTCTGTCACCAGGTGCCAAACAAAATAGCATGTTCCCAAGATCATTCTTGCATAGCTACATCAGGCATTATTTACACAGAATACAATGAGAAAAGGACCCCTGAGGTGTGCCTTATTGTGGCCCTATGCCTAGACAACTATGCAAAAACATCATAAATACATTATTGATTCAAAATTACAAATAAAAGTGAAGCACACAGATCATAAACAAGATTTAAAATTATAGCCCTACCTGTGCCTAGATAATTTAACACAACCACTCTGTCATTTCTATCGCTCCACTGGAAAATTTTTCTTGCATTTCATTCTTTTTCAATGCCTTTTGTTTTAAATGAATACCTCAAAATTTCTTAGAATCTACTATTTCAAGTGATCCAAAAATAGCACCATTTCAATACTACAACTCAAAGGCTACTTGGCATTTTAAATTACAAACTAATTAACATTTTCTGTCACAATCTCAAAGCATCAAATTTGTATGAATAGATTTAGTCATAAAACTTCTGATACTGGTACTTAATGTCTCCTTTATATAATGTCTAAGAGTTAAGTAGAGAACTATAAACGTAATTTGTTAAATATGGTACTGAAATTACAAAGAGACAATTCCAAAAGATAGAGTCTTGCAGTCAACATACAATATTTTCAGTATGGAATCATTTTTCAATATTCAATTAAAAGCATCTTTTAAAATAATTTAGTAAGTACTTTTTAATACCAAAATTCAGTTATTTTTCATGTAGCTCTAGAAAAATATTTTCAAAATAGAAATAATTATTAAAGAAGAATTTTTCCAAAGTGCCAAAGAACTTCTGAATAAAATACACTTTCCAAAATGCAGTTAAAGAGCTATACTTTAAGTCCAACTAACTAAAAAGAAAAATGTCAGTACAGGATATATAAAGTATTGTAAGAAATAACACAGTAGCACCATAATTCTCTTTCATTTACAAGAACAATTGAACACATTTTCCACCTGAATGACCACTGATCTTCACTGAAAATGGCAAATTGCTTTATTTTATTCTATCATAGGGTTTTCTTTGAAATGGTGCTGTTTCGGAGCTTCTATCTCAATCACGGCTGGAGCAGGGACAAAAAGAGAGATTTCTCTGTTCTAGATCAGAATGGTACATGAAAGGGTCCAGGAGACCAAAAAAAGGAAAAAAAAATTTATGATTTACCGAGTAGCTTCCAGTACCCAGAGAAGGAGAGATGGAGACAGAGACAGAGAGGGGGAAAAAACTGCTAGAACAAGGCAGAAACTAATATTCTAAAGAAAAAGGATAAAGTCCCCAACAGCAAAAGCCAGATCCCATGTTAACCGAAAACACCAGAGGTAATTCTAAAAACATCAAACAAAACATAAGATGGAATAAAGTTTTTGATAGCTATGTTCTCAGAAAACTTTATTAAATGAGAGAATGGGTGAATTACTTGAAGTTTGTACAACTATTACCCATCTAATATTTATTGAGCCACTCCTATGTTCCAGTCACTGAAAATATAACATGAAAAATGTCAGGATCTGCCCTCAAAGAACGTCCTGTTGAGTAACTGGAAGAACTACTTCTGTTTAGGCTCTTTGATGTGATAGCTGTGCAGACAAGTACAAATTAACTCTTCTCTCCGAGTTCTTGTGCCCTCCTCTGTTAAATGGAGATTAAATGCTTGCCCTGTCACCTTTCATTACCCATTGTCCTTAAGGCCATAACTTAGTAACTTAACTTCTCTCTTTGGCTATTTAACATAATAGACACAACTTTATGTTTGGAATTGGAAAATATAAAAGTAGGAAAAAATCAAAACAGAAATAATCTAAGTATAATAGAAGCCTGTAAGCCTCATCTATAATAAATCACCATTGGGGTGTAGAGAAAAATGTAATTAAAAATAGTCTCATTGATCTACATAGATTAAAAAATAAGTCTATATAAAACTCAGATTCCAATAACTAGAGAATTAGAGATTATTTCTGATATTGTCTAATTTCTGACCTTGCTGCTTAAGAGAAAAAAACCCCTGAGATTTGGAAAGGTAAAGTGATTTTCTCGAGGATATAAATGTGTTAGTGGTCGAAGTGGAACTTGGATTTGAGGAGGGTTCCCACCATTCCCAGAACTGATAAAAGGCCTACTGTGCCTAATCAGTTTGTGTAAATAATATAGTTTACATGGAACTCCTGTTTTTCTTCTGGGAGTCTGTAATTTTGGTACATGCCAGGCAGAAGGTGCCTATATGACCATCTCCCCGCAAAAATCCTGGGTGCTGAGTTTCTGAAAAGCTTCATTAGCAACATTGCGCGCTTGTCACAACTAATTGCTGGAAGACTTACTGCTTCCTGTGAAGACACAGTGGGAGAAGACTGGATGCCTGTGCCTGCTTTCCCTCAGACACCGCCCCATGTGCCTTTTTTTCAGGCTGTAATAAATCATAGCCATTAGCATGACTACATGCTGAGTCATGCCAGTCCTCCTAGTGAATCATCAAATCTAGCAGTGATACTGAGGTCCCCCTGACAAAGAGATATTTTAAAAAGAAATACAAAAGTGGTTCATGTTTTCATGTATAGCTCCCCCACCAACCACCAGCACAGACTCCTCCAGATCCCAACCCCATGATGTTAGAGACCAGCTAGTGACTAGATGAAAATGTCTTTCCATAAGCAAATGTGACAAATGAGAAAAAAAATCCATGACGTATTTACTGAAAACCTAATGAAGAAGCACCTCTTAAAGGATTTTGCTATCATAAAAAAATTTTTTTAAACCAAAGAAGTGATCCTTAGAGTTTAAAAACATACCTCACATTATAACAGAGAAATCTTTCTTATGATGTTAATCAAACACAAGAATATAATTGTTAATGGTTAAAAGGGTCTGTTAGGCCCTTGAAATACTAAAAAAAATTTCATGAGATGAAACTCCTGAAAGAATGGTTAAATTTCCTATATTCACAATGGTAATATTCACAGTAGTCTAAAAATAAAGTTGCATTTTTTTGAAAGTCAATACACAGGGTTTATGTTGCCTGTAGGTCTATGACTTCATATAGGTCAATGATAAGAAAACTGAGTTTCTGTCAGGGGGATAAAAAGGCCAAAATACAACATAATTTGTACATGTTTTGAATATCATTATTAATATCTTAAATATAAGAAGATATGATTTCAGAAGTTTTTTATACTATAATTACATTATTATAGAATCAAAATATATCTGTAAAAATGCACTAAAAATTTTATAATCCATAAAAGTTATTTATGAATCTTTGCTTTTCAAGAACATACTCTTAAAAAGGGAGTTTCACAAATATCATACCCTCCTTAATGTAAATTATTTCTTGAGAAAAAAATTACACAATTCTATAGTGATATCTTATGCATTAAGAAAGACAACTTTCACATTCCAAAGCCAGATCAGTATTTTCTACAATTGCTGCGTCTTTTTTTAATCAAGAGAATGCATTCTTTTCTACTTAAGAGACAATATTTTTATAGTGAAAAGAAGTAAACAAAAATAAAATAATGTTACCTATTTTTCTAATGATATTAAAATTCAAATGAGAAATGTTAATACTGAACAGTAAGGATAAAGAACACAATTGTGATACATACTTGCTAACAATGTGAGAAAATTCACTATCAGTCTGTCTCCTAAAATATTCAGAATCTTTTTTCATATAAAGATAAAACATAACAGCAGAGAGAAAACCCACGTGGGTGGTGAATTATTCCAGTTTGTTCTGTGGGACCTTTAACCTCAATTGCAAAAGAGATTCCTTTTCCTGACATCTGAACTGACGCTGCTCATAATTCCATATAGAAGGCAATCACCTATCATCTTAAATTTGTATTATATTAAGAGAAAACCTTATTTAACTACAGTTACCTGATGTCAGAGAAGTTGATTACTCAGAATGAAAGTGTGATGTAAGAGAGACAGAGAAAAAAGTTATGTAAAGAGTCTAGAAACCTGCAGTGGCTTTGGCTTAACTAAGATAAGGCAGGAAGCCTCTCTGGTTCCTTTTTGCTTCTTGAACTTCTTCAGCAATCATCTAAGTCAATCTCTTCCTCAAGAAATCTACTATTCAACCATACTAATTACAGGATTCAATCACAGTGCACTCAGTTTTTTTTAAAGAAAGGCAGTATGCTTACTGGTTAAGATAACAAGCATTGAAGCCATAGATACTTAGCTTCAAATCTTGTCTCTAAGTCTCAGTTTCTTTATCTGTAAAACAGGATGATCACTGTAGTCTTTATATCGTAAGTGGTGTTTACATACATAATGCTTATAAAACACTTAGCTGGAACATTGTAAACCCAGTGCCTGTAATTAGCTGATAACATTCTCATAACAGCAGCTGTAGTATTAAAGAGTAGCCCAGGGCAAATTCTATTTGGACCAAAGGGTCTTATATGTCTATATTTATATCTATATCTGTATCAATATATCTACATATTTATGCATAGATATTTGAAATACACCATTACAGTATTGAAAGGAATATATATATATATATATATATATATATATATATATATATATATATATATATATATATATTTACATACATACACTTTGGGAAGATGAGTCTTCTCTAAGCATAATACCAAAGGTAAATAACATAAAGGAAAATACTGATAGGTATGACTACATAAAAATACATTTTTAATTACAAAAAACACCATACATACATGAGTATACATTGGTACAACCTTTTTGGAGGAAAAGAATACAATACTTAAACACCCTTGAAAATGCACATACACTTTGATTTCTCAATACCACTTCTAAGCAGTTATACTAGCAATAAATAATGTGCTCACGGATCTGTGGAAAAGAAGTTCTATAGTGTTTTAATTAAAAAGTGAAGGAGAGAGAGAGAAAAGAAGGGTGGAAGGAAGAAAGGAAAGAAAACTTCAATGTTCAACAACAGAATAGATAAATAACCATGGTACAATTTATTCTATAGCATATGTATTTAATTGTAGCTATTAAATTATGTTGTAGAAGAATATTAAATAATACTGAAAATAGTCACAATGTATTAACTAAAAGAGAAAACCATGAAAGATATCATACCTTTTTATTTAAAAATAGAAAAACTAAATAAAATGAGCAGCAAAAGAATGGGTGATTCTCCTTTATTTTTCTGCTTTCTGGAGAAAACACAAATATTTTTAGATATTTATAAAATACGTAAAATACAGTCAGCAGTTACATCAATTATAAACTTTCATGAACTATGTCAGTTCAGATTATTTTAAGGCATAGAAATTTCTACTTTGCTTGTAAAATATAGCATGGAGAACATCATTAACTAAATTACAATCAACAAATTCTGCAGTTTTCAATGCATTTAGGGACAGAGAATTACCTAACATTCATCTGAAAGCAACACGTTCAAATGCAAAACAAAAAATCACCCATTACTGAAAAGAAGGTACCTGGAAAGCCCAGACTGCTTGTTTCCTGAATTAATCACAAGAAATGGAAAATGACTCTAATTCCGAACTACATACACTCAAATTTTTCAGGAATAGATGAAAGCAAAGGAAGAATTTATCTTTTTCTTAATGTGCTACTTAAAGTAGTATGGAGCTAAGTGTCTTTGATGAAGATAAATACATCAAATTCAAGAATATTATTAAAACTCATTAAACCTAAATCCCACCTAAACATAAGGAGACTGAATTAAGACACAGAACTAAGTTTTCCATTTTCTAAATTTAATGAATGCATAAGTATTTTCATTAAGCATCAATAGGCAGTTATATTATCTTGCTTAATTGTTTTTTCTTATCATAAATTTTAACAAATTGTAGAGTGCACTCATTACAGTCCATAATCCCTTTAAGAACAAAAATGCAACTTTTCATAGACTTAGAAAACTATAGTCATGTCCAGTTTTCTTCTACATAAACCGTAACACCTTTTAGGAGTTTCACTGACCAAATATATAATCAAGATTTGTTTTGTTTTAGTTTCTTCTACATCACTCTTGTCTTGTTTCCAATGACTATAACACTTGGGATACTGCACCTTCTATTACGGTCATTTAAATGCATTTTTGTCTCCTTCCCCAACACACACATACACGTAAATTTTAAAATCTATAAAGGCAACAGGTTTATATTATTTATTTCTGTACTTCTAACATCTTCTCTAAACATAATAGTGCTGAATAAAATAGAATTTAGGTAATTTATGTAAAATCTGTACTTGGGGACACAACATTCTGGTATTTACTAAAAACATCACCTTCAGCAAAACACAACTTCTCAAGACGTCAGGTTCATCACCTGCGACAAAGATATGGTAGCTACCCACTCCGTCCCCACGTGTGCCTAAGTACGTTAAAGCTTGTGAAAACACTATGGGATTGCAAATCACTGCGCAATTACAAGGAATTATCCAGTGCTAACAGCTCCATGCATTAATGATTTTTAGTAGAAACTAATACTGGATCCCACTAGAAAATTTTTTGTCTATCTATTTATCTATCTATCTAAAACTTTTGAGCCAAATAAATGTTTGTCATCTGGAATATAAAGTTAGTAACTACTAATAAGAAATTGATGTTCTACAGTACAAAAAGCAGACTTTGAAATTACAAGATTAAGCTCACATTTTTACTTCATCATTTACTAGCCACATCAGTTAACCTCCAGTGTAAGCTGGATATGTGGGATGCTAAGAATAATAATTAGGTGTCTCATGGAACTTTAGGAAAGATTAAATATGTTGTATATGAAAGTGTTCCACCAACTAGAAGGCGTCATACAAAATTTGGCATTATTATTAACTTTTACATAGTTAATTACTGCAAATTATTACTAATCATAATAGTCTTCACTAACATAGTGACTATTGTGTGCAAGGCACTAGAATGTTTTATGTATATTTTTGTTAACCTTCAAAACAACTGTAAAAGATGAGTATTATTGTTCTTATTTTACAAAGGAGAAAACTCAGGCTCAAAACGCTTAAGGAACTTATTCAAGTATACATAATGTATCAGTTGCAGAATCTGAACTAAGGACCATGGATGCCAAGCCTATGTGTTTTTCCACCACATCAGACTTTCAGAATCGAGTTCAGTCATCTCTTCAATGTCAATAATATAGCCCCTGAAAATCAGACATAAGCTAACTTTTTTCCTGTTGCGTTAAATGGGAAATATTAGTAGTTGTTACACATTAACCCCAACACAATGAATTTCATAAAACACATTAAAACTCTAAGTGGAAAACTACCATATTAGGATATAAACCACTTAAATCATTGCTTCCTGGTCACCGAGTAATTAATACGGTAGTTAGCAAACATGGAGTTGGATGTAGTGGTGTGACCTCCCAGCATCAGCCACACTCAAGCACGTCACTAATGCTGATATGCAGTGGGTTTTCTGCAGAGGCTACACCTGATTCTGACACTCCAACAACTATATCCCATCTCTACTTGAGCATTATTTTTATTAAAAATCATGCATTAAATTGAGATAAATAAATATAAGTGTTTCCTATATAAACATCAGCTGAAAAACATCTTTGAGGTATATGTAAAAGTCCACAACGTCTGGGGATGCATTAGCCTCACATCAACCTGGGAGTAGTTTTACAAGGAGCACCTTATATGTCATACGTCAGTACAGAAAGCTGGTGTCGTTAAACAATGCACCAAAAGAAAACTGAGTGAACTTAGTTCTGTTTAAAGTCAAGGACAGTCTGAAAACATGGAGACTGACATTTTGTCAAACATGAAAAAAGTGTGTAACATGTAAAACACACATATGCTATAGAATCCTTTATGATTCTAGTCGTAGTTTTTATAGGCAAGCCAAAGTTAACAGAAAAATATAGAGAACTAAACAATATCCATTTTATCAAATACATTTTATGATTATTTAAATGGCTGTAAAGTATGTACTGAATTCTTTGTTTATTTAAGGGAGAAAAGTAAATGGCTGCCCTAGAAAGAGGAACAACACAGTAAAATTTCCTTTTAGAAACAAAATGTTCCATTGGACACATTGTAAGCATATTGTAAATACTTCTTATACCTCACAATTAAAGATTCAGTTGAAACTCTGCCCGTATCCTGGATAACAGAGATCAATGGTTCAAAGATAAAGATATTCACTGTTTCAATTGTCTTCTTTACATAAACTAAATTTTGTTTAAATTAGCCCCTTTCTCCCTATATGCTAAGAAACAAAGAAAAATTGCCCACCTCACAAAGGGAAAGAAGTATTTTAAACAGCAGAAAACAAATCAGTGGCTGTAATTTAATCCCTTCTTTTAACTGTGTTGCAGGATGAGACCATTAGAAAATTTTGCTTTTCCTTGATGTAAAAAAAAAAAAAACGAAACCTGGGGGCAGGATCAGGATCAGAATTTGGAGAAGAGATTACCAAATGACAAAATAATGTCACGTATAGGATTGGGGGACAGGAGGAACCAAAATGTGTGACAGTTTTGAGGCAGATGGCAGCTGTAATTAAGAAAGCCATACCCCCAGGCAGTGAGGCCACTTACTTGGTCAGCCTCATTTCAGTGGCTGAAACTGCAAAATTGTCTAAATTGAACCTACAATATTAAAGTTAAAAGCATCCTTCCAAAATTATGAACAAACATGATAATTATGAATTCAGTTAGACCAAACATAAGATTTCCTTAACTGGGGGAGGTGTCAAAATTAGAAAAATCTGTGTCATTTAATTTGCCATATTTCATAAGTGAAGCTGTGCTGGAGATATTTCTTGCCTCTGACCTTAAGCACTGTGTTTACATTGCTGCTTAATAGTAGCAATCTGCCAAAATTTCATTATATTCATATAAAATATTAGCCAATATGTTTTATAATTCCATTTTTAGTAGAGTGAGGAAGGCTTTAGCTCTTGGGTGCTTAATAAATGTTTGCACAGTGATTACAGAAAAAAATACACATTTCAAGCTTTCTTGAATATTCAGTAACACAGTGTCTACTGCCTGCCCTTACAAGAATTAATTATTTAATTTGGCCAAATTATCTGTGCTTTGAATTTAAAAATACATATGTTTTAAAACATTCATTTTTAAAAATTCTGTCATTAAAATTGTATCCACAGAACCAGCAACACCACTTACATAATTTCTATTCTAGAATTCAGTATAGCTGAAAGTCATAAAAGTTTAAGTATAGTCAGCCCTCTGTAACCACGAGATACAGAGAATGAGGGTACTATGCCATTTTATACAAAGGACCAGAGTATCTGTGGATTTTGGTATCCGAGAGGGGTCCTGGATCCCAAGAATATCAAGGGGTAACTATAATATCTAGATCCCACCCATTTCACTCCATTTCGACATCATGTGTGCTAAATAATTCTTATTTCCTAGAGATTTGTTATAGATAGTCCAAAGGGAGCCCAGGTGTTTAAAATCACTGCAATTAGTAAACAAATTACATAAAATGACTGTTTACCTAAAAAATGTCTAAAAGCTAAGCTAGTATTAATTGCATATAATCAGGGTGATTTTTCCCCTTACTTTTTATTCATAAAACCCAGTTACACACCTTTAACTTTTTTCACATGTAACATTTGTCACTAGGAAACCTTTAATAGATTTTTACAAAATATTTCAGAAACCAGATTCAATTTGTGTACAAAATATATTTAAAGTTGCACTGTAAATTAAAATGCACAATAAATTTAAAATGCACATTAATGACTTAAATCATATATATGACAATCCAATGATGAGTGTTTAAGGTATAAAATAAATAACACCTTTTCCCAAATTAGGAAATTTTTAGTATCAATCCAGTGCAGTAAAAAGCCCAATTCTGTCCTGTTAGTACTATCCCCAGATGGTTATATGAATGTAGGGAAGAACCAGTGAACCCTTAACTACATTTACTATCAACAGCAGATAGATTGAAGAGAGTTTTTCTGTTTTCCTTTAAGTGTTTTTTAAAGACTGCATACTTTTTTATTTTTTAAATAATACATTTTTATTTTAAGAAACTACAGAATAGTATCAATTAGAAATTTAAATCGCCCATAATTGCAGAATCTAGAGACAAATACTATTTGCAGTTTGATATGTTTTCTTCTAGTCTTTTTTCTATGCAAATGTACAACAATTTTAACCTACTCTGCACTGCACTGTAAGTACAATTTGGCATTTTGCTTTTTCACTTAACACACCAGCCATTTCCGTATGGTATTTAAAGCACCCTTTAAAAACATCATGTTTAATAGCTACATAATACTCCATCATATGGCTTTATCATAATTTATTTAAAAGTCTCGCCATTGTATGAATTTGGGTTGTTTCTAATTTTAAGTTGGCATATTTAATGCTGAACATCATAATTTTGAAGATTTATCTGTAGTTTCATCCACACTTCTGCTTTTCTCCTGTAGGAGAGATTTCTAAAATTAGATGGCAAATTTTTAGAGGCTATTGATAGATATTAACAAATTCTTTTCTCAAAAGATTGTACATTTTCAAAATTTAATTCTGCCATTTATGAAGGTGGTTCCTTTTCCACTTCTAGCTTTATGCTTCAATAATGTGGTGGCATCAGCGAAGTACAAACTGGTGAAGCACTTTAATTCCCTTGTAACTTACTAGTCTAATATTCAGTTTAAATGCTACAAACTGAGAGGTTTTGGAGGGCATTTCAAAGTGTATTTACATTTATGTTAAGTGACCTTTAATCGGCAGTTTAAAGAGTTGTCATTATCTTCACAAAATTTTAGCATAATGCCACTTGACCCAGAATTGTAGCTCCAGAAGGGAAAACATAAAATTAGATGATGATATCTCAGAAAGGGTGCGAGGTTTTGATTCACATAGGCTAAATGAGACATGTAACCTTAGAAAACTACTTAACCTCATTGACTCTTTTTTCTTCAACACTAAAATGGGAGAAATATTTACTTTTCTGGTTTGTTATAAAACTTAAAAATATATATCTATATCTGTACATCATCAATTACTGAAAATGAAAAGGCTTGCTTTCCGCCATTCCATGGCAAAGCTCACTAGAAACCAAATCCCACCTAAGCATATAATTATCAGCTTTTAGTGTTTAATTCTTAAAACAGACATTTAAGGATTACTAAATACGTAAGAAATGCCTGCAAAACAAAAACTGAAAAAAAGAGAACCAGGAGAAAATAGACTGTTCAGAGCAAGAAATATTCCAACAAAATAAAATTAATATAGTGTACCATGAAACAAGAAAGGATACCATAAAAGAGGAACAATCACAGAATAAGAGTTCCTAAAAATTAGAAAAATAACAATGAGATAAAATCAAGGAAACCACCAGAGACCAAAAGAAATAGAAAATAACAGGAGAAAAAAAAAGTCAGAGAATTAATCCAAGAAAGCCAGCAATTTTTCCAATAGGAATTGCTGAAATAAAGAAGAAAGAAAATCACAATATTATGATAATAACAATAACAGTAACAGTAAGAGAATTACCAAACCAAAGTCCAGTTTGAAAAAGCACACAGATGCCGAATAAAGAGATCAAAAATTTCCTAAGAAGCACCAACTGTTAGGATGGACTCGGACTTCTCAACAGAAATACTACAAGAAAATAGAGGCTTTAGAATTCCAAGAGGAAGCAGCTTATAGCCCCCCAAACTATCAATCAAGCAAGATGGTAGAATACAGACATAACAAACTTATAAGGAGTCAAAAGACTTTCCCAGGCATCCTTTCTCAGATAGCCATCGTAAGCAGAAATGAGATGCAGGTAATACAGGATCCTAATATAAAAATTAGGAAAGAAAAGGTCCAGGGTGACAGTTGTACCAGACCTAGAAACAGCAGCCAAAACTGACGCAGGAAGATGAAGGGATACATCAGGAATATCTCCACGACAAAAAAAAGTTTAATGTAGCTAATAGATCATTTCATGAGTCTCATCTGAATCCATTCCCTTCTTTATTCCCAACCTTTCCTCTCTCCCCATCAAGCTCAAGAGTTTATTTTGTAGGTGTTTCAGAAGAACACTTCCTAGTTTCTTTTAGGTACTTCGGCATTTCTCATTTTCTAACGTGAGGACCAAATTCACTACTAAGGCCTCTGTCTGTCTTTACTAATGAAGCCATTATTGGCCACATTTTCTCAGAACAACAACAACAAAATCATTTTAAAATGTTATTGATGAGAAAAAAGTGTTATTGATAACCATTTAATAGATCTTTTACAGAACATTTGGGGAGAAATAGCAACAGGTATACAGAAAAATAAGCAAACAATAAAGGAAAGTGTTAATGTTTAAAAATATATGAGAAGGGAAAAAAATCATAATATATGTCTTAGTTCAGAAGTAAATTATATTCACTTATTATAAATGTAAAAACTAATGAACAATTGTGATATAAGTCTGTAATTTAAAAAGGAGGATATTTTGGACAGCTAGGTGTGAGCTCTTAGAAAAATAAATTCTCAACCAACAAAACAAGAAGTCAATAGTATCAAGCTATTTGTAAATCAAGAAATAACTACATAAGCATAGAACTATCAGGAGAAAAAAATGAAACAGCTGGAAATGGTTGTCTCTTCAGAGCAGGCCTGGAAAGAAATATTAGAAGATTTCTATTTTTAATTTTCAGCACATTATGATTTTTAAACTATGCTTAGATAATACTTATATAAAATGATGATTAATTTATTTAAATCACAATAGAAAGCATCCTAAATTTTATTCTTTTAGAAAGGAAAGTGGAAAGAGGACAGAGTAAAAGGGTGAGGGAGGTGGAAGGAGAAAACAAGACTGAAAGAGCAGCAGAAGAGAAACTACGTAGAGAGCAGACTATAAAACATCTTGGAAAGCAGCTTTCGTGAAAATATTTTTCAGTAAATGTAAAAGAGGTAATCAAAGTAATTTAACCTGATTGCTAATTACTGTCTCTAGAACATGTTAATTGTTGTACTATATTTGTAAATAAGAAATAAGTATCAGTAAAATACGGCTTAATTACACTGCATTTCTTCCTTCACGCCTCCATTAACACCCTAATTTGGCCGGCTCCCCTTGTGCACAGATGTCCACAACGCCCTCCTAGCCAACCATCCTGCCTCTTATTCCAGCTCAGGTTCATTTCTCCACCTACCTTCCTAATGGGACCCTCATCTCAAGAACTTACAATAGTCCACTGCCTAGGTGTAAAGTACCCTGCCTGGCTCTGAAGGCCCTGACTCTACTTACTTCTCACATCTGTCAACGTCCCAGGACACATCCTCTGTGCCAGTCACTAATGTCTCCTTGCACTACCAGTCTCCCTGAGATTAACTGCTGAAACCACTGACTTTAAGGCTCATGCCATTTGGTGACACCCTCCCCTCACACACACAACAAAAAAAGTTTCCTATTTACCTCTCTTATCTACCCAAAGTCTCCTCATCTGTCATAGTCCAGCTCAAACCATATTGCCTCTGAAATGCCTTCTCTGAAAATTTCAGCTCACAGATTTAACCCTTTTCTATGACTGTCACAAACACGGTCTTCATCTCAGAATTAGCACCTATTTAAATACACCCCTATTCTCTATTTCTGTACTATACTTTAACTGCCTATCTTGTGCTCCTACAGTTGTAAACAGTTCCGTAGCAGAAAACATACTGATCTCCTCTACATTCTATAATAATTAAAATTATAAGTGGAACCTAGTAATGCTTTTTGTTTAAAAATAGACATCTTTTTAGCATCCAGTGCATTTTCCCCCACATGCCATATACTCAGGACATGTTGAATGGTTGATTGATTAACCCACTTCAAAAGTACTAAATAAATATATTGTACTTTTACACCTGTTAAATCCCTTGACTATTAACCCTTATGTTATTTAACCATCGTCTTTCATCTTTCTGACCTGAGTCTGTGCTTTAGCTATACTGTCACACATTTCAATTTCTAATTTAGAAAGAAATAAATCAGTATGTAAATATTTCACAAAAGATGATTCAGATACATGGTGATCAAAAATAATCCATTACCAGAATTCATCACCAAATTATCTTCATAATAAGCATCTCACTTCATTCCCAATTGAAATTAAATAGAATGTGGAGTGTGACATAATAGGTATCGACAGGAAAGAGTTCTTGAAAAGTTTTCTTTGAAATTCTTGCTACCCAAATGTTAATATTCTAGAAATAAACAGCCAGTAAAAGTTTGGAGTTAAAGAAGAGTGATATGGTAAGAAAGAAATGTGAGGAAAGCTTTGGTTCTCCTGTGTGCAAAATCTTACTTCTAGTAAAAGGAATATGTATTCCCCTAAAACTGTATTATTCCAGTTTTGAGGGAGGTTGTAATTCTCCCCTTTCATCTCCATAAGGCAAAAGGTACATAAATGAGCTGCAGCTACAAAGAGAAAAAATTCTATTGAAAATTTCAAAATACCTATCATTAAGAAAACCCACATGTTAAAGTCCCTAGTTTCCAGGCAACAGGTTGGCATAAGCCACACTGTATTGCTGAGAAAAGGCTTTGTCCTAGTGCAATAGAACTGTTTTTCTCAGTTCTTGGAAATTTGCTGAGTTACACTGGAGAAAAAGAGAAGCCAAATTGGGCATGTTAGCATGAACAGACATTCAGTAAACAGCAACGGAACAGAGGAGATTTACACCCCTTTGTTCAGACAATTAAAAACAATTAAAGTTTTTCTCATCAACAAGCCAGCTTCAAATGTTATCAAATTCACATGCAGTCTTCCTGCTAGCAATGTTCTTGACTACTTAGTTTCCATAGAAAACTGGGTTTTGTCTCACTTGCTCTGCAAGTTTTTTAACAATTGCCTTTGGTAACTTAAGGAGAAAATTTGGCACAGAGAATTTGTTAAAACGTACATGAAGTCTGCCTGCCAAGGTACTGGTACAGAACAGGTGCTGTCCGAGTCAGAAGGTGGAAGCGAAAGAAGGAAACCAGCAGACGGAATGAGCATAGGAAATGACCCCGAAACAGGGCAGCCGGCGCCTCCTACTGTTCCCACCACCTGGCCCAGCCAGAGCCAGCCCTCTGCCAGTCGTCCGGCTCCCAGTCGTTTACACATCCCACTGGCAGGCCTGGCCACCTCGTCTGCCTTTCTTTTTTTTTTTTTTTTTTTTTTTAATTTCTTTCTCTTAATAAGAGAGTTTATTTTGCCAACTTTTGATTCACTTCCCTACTCCAGATATATAAAGGAGTTAGTGGTGTTTCTGATTTGTTTGAGCTCTTTTACAGTAAAGAAAATGATCGTTTTTGTCATTATACACACACACACACACACACACACACACACACACACACACACACACATATGATAAAGTATACAGGATTTGGGGCTGATTTCCTCGGGCTCTTTTTTACATTAAAGGAAGTAATCAAGTTTTCATTTCACTTGTTAAAAATTCATACTTGCAATTTAAAGACAGAGGATCATACTTTCGCTAAAATCCTTTAGAAGGATTATGAGGACATTTAGAAGGCCTTTGTGGTTCAACTTTGATCTCTTTATTAGCGTTATTTCACCTAGACCAGCTTTAGCCTAGAGGCAGGGCTGCTGAACTGAGATCAGATACCAAGAGTTAGTTTAGACCAAGTGTTGACCTTGGTGTAGGGAAGGCAGTTCCTACACTAAATGTTCCTAAAATGAAGTCCTTAGTGCTCAATGTGACTGTGTGTTATGAAACCCTAGGCAATTGATTAGTAGGGGAGGAAATGTTTATTTTTTCCTTCTGCCCATCTTTGGCTCATTGGTTGGAGCCCTATAAATTAGACTGACAAAAGACAGATTAACAAGAGGAAAACAAACAGAAATTCATTAACATGTGCATTAGGCATACACAAGGCACACTCAGAGAGGGGGAGGACCCAAAGGGATGGCTGGAATTTGGGGTCTACACACCTAATTCACGAGAGAAAAAGGAGCGGGAGAAAGGGCACGTACAGAAAAGCAAATGACACCTCGGAAACATAAATTTAGGATCCTAGGAGAGTAGGTGGGGGACATTTTAGTCTTATGATGAAGTCTGTTTGGGTGTGATGAGATTACATACAGTTGCTCTGCAGAAGATTTAATGACTTTTGAATTCTTTTGGGACGCTCTGCTTTTAGGCAGATAAGGGATTTCAGAAAGTAAATACATTCTGCTCAAAATCAAGTCCAATGCCAAAGAGCCATATTTTGGTTGGCATATCTTGATTTTTCACAACATTCCCCAGTTCTACTGCTCTCGTTTCTGCATCTTTTCTACTGTCATTACATTTTGTTTAATTTGGCTATTTTTAACCTATATTTTGACTGATAGCAAGCCAGATAAACATCCACTATTCCAAAACATTAGGCAGCAATTCTTTGAGAACTGCCTCTTCTTCACTTAGTAAAATGCTAACATCATCCTATGGACAACAGGTTACTCCAAGGCTGAGAGATTCTCTGTGCAATTTGGCATCCTTGTTCATATTTTCTTTATCACCTAAATATTGTATATAGTTTGGTTTTATTTTGAATGTCCAACCAAAATTATTGGGTTTACTGAAACTGCCAGTTTGTGTCTATCCTTGGGCTGCTAAAAAGACATGAGAGTATCTTCTACTCCGTGCAGCCTTGGGTGAGTGTCTTAAGCCCTTCCAAAATTTTATGTGGTAACACCAAAAAAAAAAAAACCAGTTAACAGAAATACCCCACTGGTCTCAAAGTCAATCTGGCTGCAAGGTGACCATAAGACAATACATTTTCAAACAATAACCCCAGAAATGCTGGTCAAAGCAAAGTCTCTAGAATAGACAATTTTACAGTGGAAAGAAATATAGAATCCACTTTTAGAGCCGAATCCAAAGTGTCCACACTATACAATAATGTACACTATTAACTTTGTGATTTATAAATCACCATATTCTTAAAGGGCTTCTCATTAATTTTCTTACAAAACAAGTGAACTTTATCTGCTTGATACAGTATCTTACAACATATGATTAATTTAATGATAGCTATCATTTCATCTTTCTCATTACAAAAGAAAGCTTTTATAATTTATTTTGACTATACCATTTTCTACAGTTAAATAAATAAAACTTGGATATATTAATTATTTCTCCATTTACTAAAAATCATTTTCTTCACTTATTCTTAGTTTTCTTCAAATCTTTTTTTATGTTTTTCAAGAGAATTTATTGACACAACATTTTTTATTTACAAGTTGATACATTATTGTTTATTTTAAAAATTGCATATCATATTGATTTTGGTGGAGTCCCCTTACTATGAATCGAAAGTAAAGAGGAGATGTGGAAAGCAATTTTGCCATTTGTGGCAACTGAGCAAGGAAAAAAGAGTATATGGTTTTAAGTAGTCATCTTTGAGAGGAGCCTCTGTGAAGTCAACCTATCCATTTTCCAGTTTTACATTTGATCCTGTCGTCCCATACTATAAACATTGAAAGTCTACTATGTGCAAAGTACTGCAATAGATCCTGGGGAAATAAGGTGCATTAGCCCAGGTCTTTGCTCACAGACCTTATATTCTAGGAAATGTATTCTATTTATATAGGTATGAAGGAGGAAGAATGGCCTGCTTTCCTGGTTATTAGATATAGGACGCTGGCACTGTGAGAATTTGATCCGTCTGATTTGAAGACAATGTCCAATATCAGATGAAGTCTTTCCAGTTTAATTGCCGCTGTTCACAGTTTATATCTGAATTCCTTGATATGGTTCATAAGGACATTCATGATCTGCCCCTTCCTTAGCTATTTACATACCTCCCTATCTTAAATACTTCAGATACCATAAACTACTTTGTAACCGAAGTTTAATATTCTTCCACCTTCCACTGCCACATCACATCCTGAGCATTCATCCCTAGCCTGGCTTAGATGCTTACCTCATTTCTCATTTGGTACCCCATGCTTATCCCAATTGTTTTCACTCGTCACATGATGTTACACTTGCCTATTTTCTTAACTGATTGCCACTAGACAGTAGGCTCTTGGGAAGCATATACATATTCATCACTACCACGTCCTCGATGTAAAGTAGTTTGTGCTTAATAGGTGCTCATAAATATTTGTTGAATGAATGAGTGAATTGCTTCACCTTCTTGTTTTCCACGAGAAACAGAATATTGCTAATTGGTCCATTCCATTATCTTTCAAGTAGAAAGCTAAATAATATCAAACAATGGCATTATCTATAACTAATTATACTGGTTAAAATCTCTTAAAGTATAATTAAATGAATATTTACTTCCCTTTAATTTAATAAGCACAATAAAAATAACAACCATTAGCAATTTCTAATTAGTTGCTTTTTTTTTCAAATCCATATTAACTTAGAATTCAAATACCACTGTGATCCATTTATATAAGCTACTTCGTATAATTGTGTAGCATAGTGTATGGCTCAGAGTACGTTCTCAGTAATGTCCGCATGATGGCAGTAGTGCTAGTAGACTAGTTTATGGTGACAGTAATAACAAATGTGTATCAACAATGTTATATACAAATTATATGAAAGACATATATCCAAGATAAAGAAAGAGTGATAAAAATTAGACATCTATTTCAAAATGTAGGAAAAGCATAACCATATATCTTCTTTACAAGTAATATTGCTATTAACATTATTATTACATTAAGCATGATAATAACAAACCGTTGTATTAGGGAAGAGAATGTGAAATGTGATCGCATAATTTTATAGTGCTCCATAAGGTACGGAATAATTCTCTCTAATGTCCAAAAATGTAAGTAAATGATATTGACATCTAAATGCTATTTGACAATGATAGCAGTTACAGAGAAAAAGAGAGAAAAAAGGTTTTCTCTAACTGCTCAGACCATTTTACAAATATTTATAAAAAGTCACCAATAGAGGGCTTACCTGGGGTCAAACGAAAGAGGCCCTAAACCATCAAAAGCTATTTCCAATGTCCAGCTGGGAGATCTAAAGCAGAGAGTAACAAAGACAGTTTGTGACAAAGCTGACACACAGTATTCTGGAAGGAGTGAAATCAATCGTGACATTTTTCATTTATTTGTAAATGCCTCTTTGGCAGTACACTCACTCAAAACGACAGTTGCTTCTTACAGAATAGGGGAGGTGATGGTAAAATAGAGGAACCCTGACAGTTGCTCTAATGAGATTCTGCATTAGAGCTGCTCTCACTCTTTCCCCCAACAAGGAGCTTGCCCTTCATCTTCAATATCATAACTCAGTAATTTGGAAAACAGTATCTCTGTGAAACCAGTCAGTCCTTAATAGCCATTGCTCAGTTTATTTTCCTCTTATCTTTCAATTAGAAGAAAACATTCTAAAGCAAGTATCTAAATAAACGTCAGCCATGTAGGCCAATTAAGGGCTTTTATTTATTATTTATTTTTATTAAAACAGCACTATTTATATTAAAAACAGCAACGTGGAGTGTGACGGAACAACTTAAGACACACTCCCCAGTAACTCAATCTTTGTTTGGAAATATCAAGTACAATATAAGCTACATCTTAAAAGGCTTTAATTTTTTTATACTTTATATTTCATATTTTAATATGTTCTTCTGGAAAAGAAAATTATTCTCAGGGTAGTTTCACTGGTCTTTAAAATTTGAGTAACTCCATATTAAGCATCTAAAGATTTCCCTTCATTTATTCATTCAGTTGTTCTTTGACCATATGTTAAGTGCTTGGTGCAGCTGCAAAGCAACTAGCCTAAACCCACTTCTTAAAAAAATGTAAATTATACCGTGCAGGGAAAATGCAGTTTAACCCAGGGTGAGCCCAGCACCTATCACCTATTAGTCAACCAATAGGTATTTGCTGAACTGGTAAACTGCACAAAATCAAATCTCTGTGCATTGCAAAATGAAAAGAACGTGCATTTTGGCATTTCATGGTATTAGGGGTTCAAATTCTAGATCCCAGAGAAATGAACTAATTAAGGGACCTCAGAGAAGTAACAAGCTCTCTGGGTTCCAATTTCCTTATCTATGAAGTAGAGCTAGTACTATTTACTGCATGTGATTTCTGTAATGATTAAATAAACTTCGGGGCAGGAATAAAGCACCTAACACAGTTCCTGGCTCTTGGTATGTTGTTAATAAATGGTAGCTATTATAATTACAAAGCTTTACCTTGACCAAGACAAATGACATATTTCTCAAATATAACAAGGACAAAAGTAGCAACAAACAGTAGAAGGAGGAAACTCTGACTGTCAGGATACTGTTAAAAGAGCTTTAGTTCTACTCTTCCACCAACAGCCTCTTTGAAATTCAGGTCTCTCATCACAAAAATGGGCCGAACATTTCTACCTTTACATAAAACCCCTTCTCAGCTTGGCTATGAAGGCTGTCTGGGTATTTAAGTACCCTAATACCATACATTCTTGGAAAACGTCCAGTGACTATGGCAGTGAGCATCATTTCAGGTTGGTAAATCAACTGTGGTCTAAGATTTTGTGTTGGTAGCCTTCCCCTGCTGGCCAATGGCTAATTTTTTGGTAACGTTCAGTAGAGATGGAAAACTGCTTGAACACCCAAATGTGTGCAGGCTCATGGTTTTTGTTTCCTTATTCTATCCTGTTTACCTAGAGCAGTGGTACTTAAGCTTAGTTACACATTAAAATCACCAGAAGGATTTTTGTGAAATGCTCATATCTATGTGAAACCCAGTACAATTAAATCAAAATATTTTTAAAAAGATCTCCAGGTAATGTTAATGCGCAGCTAGGGTTTAGAACCGCTGGCCTGATGTCTGACGTTCTGCTTCTCCAGTGGACACTGCTGGCTTTTAACCCGAGTCCTTTTCCCCTCTTGTTTGCTAGGCAGAGCCCTGATTCATCTTAGGTGCCTATCTTTTTTCCCAAGCAACTCTGGGGAGGATGACTTGTGCCCAGAATCATGACAGCCCTGATTAGGCTCAGCCAATCAAAGTGAACTCACTTCCTTTGCCAGGCATTGATTTGAAGGTATCTATGTTACCCATATCTAGCCAACAAGATGGAAGGACAGGTGTCCTGGGGGCTTCCAGCAAAGTTTTCTACCCTCCTAACAAAATATTTTTTCTTCTGCTGTTGAATACAGATATAACGTCTAGAACTGCTTTAGTCATCTTGTGAGTATGGAGGACATTGGTCTGAGGTCAAAGCTAGCATCTTGAGGATAGCAGAGCAGAAGGATAGAAAAAAATAGCCTCTGTGACAATGTCATTCAGCTACTGAATAATCTGTCCCACTTCTGGAACTGTCATGTAAAATAAATTCAAATAACATCAAAGTACTTTGATCTTATGTAGCACCCCAAATGATATTAAACAAAAAAGCTATATCCCAAGCTTCAGTTTAGCTCAAAATTTTTTCATTGTTTATATTTTGAAATATGTTATGAACTAGAGTGAAAAATGTCCATTTTTCTTGCAAACTAATGTCTTAGTTTTATTTAAATGGCTTTATAGTACTTATTTTTACTAAATTATATTGGGTAATATATAATAGACATAAATTTAATAGCAGATTCTGTCAAATATTTTTAAGAAGTACTAATTGGTTCTAATTTTTATATACATAAACAATATGCATTATTAAAATATATTTTCTAAAGCATATATATTAATACATGCATGTATTTGCCTTTTTAAATTGCTGCCAACAATACAGTGGTTAAAGTGAAGAAAAATGAGTTTTTTAATAGCTAACCACAACAATCCCATCTTTTCCTAATAACTTTACTTTTCCTTTTGATTGATTCTGTGTATAACTTGCATTTCTTGCAAGTAGTCAGTTTTACTATCAAAGGTCCATATTATAATTCTGGTTCCAAATGTCCTCTCTTTTACTGAAGCAGTAATTTTCTGACCCAGAGAATACTAGGGATACTTTGGAATGATGCCTTACTGTCAACCACACAGTTGGAATGAGATTAAAAGGGATTTGATCCAAGATCTACTATGGAGTTTTAAAGTGGCATACACTGTAATCATCATGCTCCAATTTGACAATTTAAATCTGCTTACTTTTAAACTCTCTAAGTTTTTTTTGTGTTGCTTCTCTCTCTCTCCATCCCATCTGCAATTTCTGTATTACCTATTCAATATTAAAGAAAAATCACCAGAACTTTTGCAGGAAGGGGCAAACTAGACTACCCTTGGCAGATGGTATCTGCTAGGTAGAGATGACAACAACAGGTATTAGGCGTCTTAGCCCCTGGGAGGCAGCAGAGATGATCAGATGGGGAAAACAGGAAGTGGGGTTGGTGGAGGGCTCCATGGTGTGATCTTTTTCCCATCCAACCTGCCAAATCTTCAACTAATTTATAAATTTATAACTGTCATGGCATGCTTAATGTGATGGATTTCTTGTGAAAGACAGTAGGATATATAGTTTGGTGCAGGACCAAGTGAGTAAAAAAGGCTAAGCAAGTTCAATGAAGAAGGGAAAGAATGCTGGGACAAAAAGAGTCTGGGCAGAAATTCTGAGAACACTCCCCTCCCCAGAACAGATCAGGGTGTGAAATGGGCACTCAAGCCAATCCTCCTTCAGTAGCTTTGGAAACCTTAAAGTATATTTCTGTTTCCCTCATTATTCTATGAGCTCCTGAGAACAGTACTGTCTGCCTTTTACTCTTTGAACCATACAGAACTCAATAAATGAATTTGATTTGGGTGGGAGAGCTCCGCTAAAAAGGGAATTTGTCCCTGCTACTCCCAAATTTAGGCAAGCTCTAGACCCAGCTTTGCTTTTCTATTCATTATTATCAAGACTGACTTCCTGATAGTGCTGGGAACTTGGCAGAGCTGAAAATCCCATGGGTGCTTTGTTCAGGATCAAATCTGCATCTCCAGATCACACACTGCTTTGTAGAGGACCTAGGATAGCTTCTACCCCTCAAGCCCTGCTCATAACACAGTTCCCAACAGCTACTACTAGTTAAGGGTAAGAAAGGTTCCAAAAATGTGGTCTGTTTCCCTGAACTTCAGCTGGAGCTCCAACTTCCATTCCAGGTGTCTTTTCTATTCTGTAAAAGGTGGGAGCTTCTAAGGTCATAATAATGGATCTGCACACTAAAAATTTATAAGCAGTCCTGTCTGTCTTCAAGCCTCCTCTCCAAAGACAGGTACCTGTCATCATCCCTGCAGGAACTTCCACAAAGTAGAAGCTTAATAAATGCCTGGGGTGTTGAACTAAATTATAAATGAAGTACCTATCGTTTGCTCTGTTTTTATTTATAATATAACTATCCTTAGATAATGAATTCACCTAGCTTCTGGAGCATTAGAGTACAACAATTAGGATCAGATATTTTATTTCAAAAGTTCAAAATCCACATTGGTCTTTAAAAAGTTCTACAATTTTTAAGAGGAATTTAATATTTTAAAGTTTATTTCTGGAGGCAAGCCTTTATTTCTTGTGAATACCATTTCATTCATAGAAATATATGAGATGTCTTAAGAACCATTGGTATTTCAATTGTAAATATTAAGGAAAGTTGCATTACAAGGCAGACAGGTAATCCTGAGGCCCAGCAGAGCAATAATGATTAACAACACACTCTAGAGGGAATATAAATTTTAAAACTATCACTCATAAAAATCCATGTTCCAAAGGTTACAAAACAGAATCAAGTTTACCAAAAAGCAAATAAATCATTTTGTTTTGGGTTTCCTTGTTCCATCTCCAATTTTTAAATAATCAGCATCATCTCCCCAGAGCACATAAACTATACTTACTTGCAAATGAACTACAGAAAAAGTTCTAAAATCCCTACAGTGAACTCTCTCACTGGATCCTGCTCCTAGTAACGTCCATTCCCAGTGTTTATTCAAATTTATTTTTAAAAAGAGAAAGGAGACTTTAGGGAGGTGTCCGTTACATGGATTTTATTTGTTGATGATAATGATGATGCACAGTCCTTTTCACAAGATCACATGAGTTAGAGAATAACCCCACCATCATTCTTGCACTGATCAGAACTCTTTTTGACTACTGATCTCAATTCTGGATTCTAAACTAAGAGAAAACTAAAATAATCCAAAAAAAAATAATAATAAAAGCAGAAAGTCATGGAAATAATGACATCAATAAATAGGTTTCTTTTTATTGATGCTAGTAAGAACTAGATGATTTCATGATAGCTCATTCATTTTAATGCTTTTTAATACCCATAATTTGACATCTTTTTTTTCAGGTTGCATGAACAATGTAAGTCAGTGTGCTTAACCTCAATAAACTGCTTCAGCAAATAAGTTTCACAAAATAAGGTGATTATACAAGAGATGAAACAATTGTCCGTTCAATATTTTAAAAGTCACATTTCCTACTTTGTATGTTTGTGACATGTTACATTTTATATTAGGCTATTCCTAATGCTAAGCATTCTATGGGAATTTAAAATCTAAATGAAAAGGAAAAGACTAATACATGAAACAGGAGTCATATTTAAATCAGTACTATTGATGTGCTTAGGAAAACCTAGTTAAGAAAAGTAATCTTTCCTGCAGAGAAAGTAAGAACCATGGAGCTGGAATAAGCTTCATGTTTGTATTTAGATCTGCCTACTTCAAAGATTGGCTAACTTTTTTTCTGTAAAGGTCCAGATAATAAAGATTTTTGACTTTGCTGGACATACGGTCTCTGTTGCAGCTATTCAGTTTTGCTGCTGCAATGTGAAGCAGCCACAGGCAATATGTAAACAAATGTGCATGGCTGTGTATGTTCCAATAAAACTTTATTTATGAAAACAGCTGGACGACCAGATGTGGCCTGCGGGACGTAACTTGACAAGTCCTCAGTCTAGTTCATCATTTTGAGAAGTTATGCGTTCCATTTTCAATATGAAAAAGAAAGCAAGAAAGGGACTAAGGCCAGGTGGAATTTTTATAGATACACTCTGAAATCCGAGAACATCAAACACTTATATTTGAATATAATTTCAATAAAATATGATGGATGTTTTTATCAGCCATAGTTCTACTTTATCCATGCAAATTCCTCCCTCCATTAGGACAGATTCTTTAGAATCTGCCAACTAGACAAAGCTCTTCCTAAGCTTCCTGCCATTGAATTTCCTTGGCAACTGAGATAGTTTTGACAAAACAGTCTGCACATCAAATTTTGACAATTAAAAGCTTAATTACATTTTTAAAATAAAAATTAAAGACCTTTTACTATCACACAGATGTGTCCCAATTTTCTACCTCTTTCCTAGAAACCCAATATTTCACTCACTACATTAGAAAGTAGAACAGAACAAAATTATTAAATACCAGTACCCTTAAGCATCATGAAAACTTCCTTTCCCGCCATCCTACATCATGAAATGTATCACAACACATTCAAAATTCTTAACAGAAACATTAATAATTAGAATATGGCTCTCTGTTATTTCATTGATAAAACACTAACAAAAAGCTCAGTGTTAAAAAATGCAATTGGTAATCACTAGCTAGTCATTTAAAAATTCAACTTGCTAAAACTTCTCTAATGTTGTTTCCCATAGAAAAGGTATAAAAAAGTAAACATGATCATTATCAAAAGTAATAATAGCTAATAAATACTGGTTAATTATTATATGCCAAGCAACATATCATATTGTACATTTATTAAATCATTTAAGAGGCAAAGCAATCCTATATAATGCAGGTATTATTATTGCTCTCATTATACAATGATGAAGAAACTGTGCCACAGAGATGTTATATTGTTTGTCCAAAGTCACACAGCTATTAAGTAGCAGAGCTAGGATTTGAAAGCAGGTGTTTTAGGCTCCAAATGCTACTGAGATCAAGGACATCATCCAGTGTCTGCACAGAGCCACTATGCCCTACACTGTCTGGGAAAGGTAGCCACTGGCTGAAATAAGAGCTGCAGGTGAATGCAGAGAAGTACAAGCCACAAGCAGTAGAAAATGGGTTGCGGGGAGCTTGTGAAAGCTTACGACTGGAGACCCGAAAGTCATTTATTCAACAAAAGCTGCAAGTCAGTCATCCTACTTACAAACACATTTATTTTAGGCTTTGGAATCAGATCAGCCTGTTTAAATCCTAGAACCACTACTTATTAGGTACTTTCTGATTACTTGCTTAACATTTATGAAACTCAGAATTCTCTTATATGAGGATAACAATCAGCATTGTTTTTAGGGGATGTTATGAAGATTTAAATGAGCTCGTGAGGGCCTGAACTACAGTGGGTCCCCTCAGAATGGTAGCTGCTATTATTCAGGGTTTTTGTTTTGTTTTTAATTACAAAAGTGTCAAATAGTATATTAAAAGATGACAGATATCTGGATAAAAAGTTTAAAATGTATCCAATCATTTGAGTGGCTTGTCTATATCACTTTGGGCTTCTCAAAACTGACTGCTTGTATATCATGTGTTAAACCTTATTAGGGAAAAACTCAGTTGTGATCAGTCATAAAGACAAACCCTCAAGAAGAGTGGCTGCATTTTTCACTTTCATCTGAAGATATTGCATGTAGACAACTATTAAGACATTATCGCACGGGGGAGGGTATAGCCCAGTGGTAGGGTGTGTGCTTAGAATACACAAGCTCCTGGGTCCAATCCCCAGTACCTCCGTTACTAAATAAATAAATAAGTAAACCTAATTATCACCCCCCAAAAGGACATTACTGCAATTCACTGGGCTTCCTACCTTGTGCATACTTTGACAATCCTGTCAATCCTTAGCAAGACATATAGGGCCAGGCAGGCTGAACACCCCTTCCCACTGCCACCTGCTTACTTCCAGTTTAAAGCCACTTCATGTATCCATTTTCCACTAAGCACCATAAAAATATTATCATTTTGTCACTGTCTTACGTGTGCCTTGATACACCAAAGATAGAAAAGAACTGGATGCCATCTGATGTATTCATCATTAAATAAGGAGGTGGTGACAATTGTATTTTTTAATGTAGTTAAATCATGCTCCAGTAAAATTTTTAACATATGATGCTATTAATTATGTAACATTAGGAACAATCATAAAGAAGCAGATCATACTTCAAGAAGCTTTTGTTAATTCAAAAGAGAAAAAAAGAGAAAGACAGAGGTAGGCAAAAAAATGAAGAAATAAAGAAACCAGCCATATTCATAGAAATAAATTCTTTTTGTTTTGCAATTTTTTAAGAGAATTGTCCGAATAGGTATTTTTCTGACTATCTGAATAGATATTTACACCAATGGCCAACAGGCACATAAAAAAATGCTCAATAACATTAATCATCAGGGAAATACAAATCAAAATCACACTATCACTTCACACCTGTCTGAATGGCTATAATCAAAAAGACAACAAGTAACAAGTGAAGATGTAGAGAAAGGAGAACAAATACTTTTGTCTGGTTGATGGGAATATAAATTGGTGAAGCAACTATGGAAAACAGAATGGAGGTTCCACAAAAATTTTTAAGTAGAACTACCACATGATCCTGCAATTCCACTTCTGTGTATTTATCTGAAGAAAATAAAAACACTAATTCCAAAAGATATATGCACCCCCATGTTCACAGCAGCACTATTTACAAAAGCCAAGACATGGAAACAATAGATGAATAGACATTAAAAAAAATGTTCTATATATCTATACACAATACACATACAGAGAAATGTTTTTCAGCCAAAAAAAGAAGGAAATCTTGTCATTTGCAACAACATGGATGGAGCTTAAGGGTATTATGCTAAGTGAAATAAGTCAAGCAGAGAAAGACACGTACCACATGTTTTCACTTACATGTGGAATCTATAAACAGATACATAACATGCAAACAAACAAAAAAAAAATGGAGCTCACGTTTACTATAGAAAACATATTGGTGGTTGCCTGAGGTGGGAGCAGGAGTGGACAAGCCGATGCTGGGAGTTAAAAAGGTACAAATTTCCAGTTATAATAAGTAAGTCATGGGGATGTATGCACAGCATGGTGACTACAGTAAATAACACTGTATTGTATATTTGAAACTAGCTAGGAGAGTGGCCCTTGAAAGTTCTCACAAGGGAAAAAAAATTAACTTTGTATGGTGAATGGATGTTAACTGGACTTTTTTTTTGTGGTGGTCATTTTGCAATACATACACATATGGAATCATGAAACTGACACCTGAAACTAATATTATGTCAATTGTATCTCAGAGAGACAGAGAGAGAATAAGTATCTATTGTATTTGTTCTACTCTGTTCAAACTGAATTTTAAAAAGAGGAAAAAAGCAAAAATGTTACAGATCATATGATTACAGTTGCTAAAACAATAAGACACATAATTAGCTTGTTATGTTTAAGCACAAGTTGGCAATGACCTGGCAATATAAGAATCACGAAGTCATAAATAAGGAAAAAGACATTTTCCTACAAATGAGATAAACAGGCATTTTGAAGCCGCAAGTGGGCTAAAGTTAACGTGACGAGTTCCAACAGGCAGCAAAATCCCAAGAGAAAGAACTTATCTTTCCTCTGTTTTCAATTCACCCAGCTAGTACTGAGCAGCTATTTTTCATGTCTCTCCATTGTTTTCTCCCTGTCTTAGGTTCTGTTTATAAAACTTAAGCCATCTATTACATATTTGTTACAGGAAAGCTTTAACAAAGTACATTTGGTTAAGAGATGTAGACAAAAATTTCAGAATACTCCAACAGGTGACTATCATTGATACCACTTTTATAGAGGATTTTTTTATGTGAATTAAGCCAAAATTATACTGAAATGACAGAATATGAGTTATGATTATAAAAATTTGAAATTATTAAGTACAACCAGATTCTATGTCTATAAATGATGTGTTTTCCTGACGGAAGACTACACCGATTCCAATGGTACTGCCACTGTTTAAGCATTTTTAATGAAACAAGTGATAGTTCGTTAAACATCAGTCTCACATGTAACAAGGTTACATTACTAAGTCAGGTCCCTTTCCCTGAAGAGCAGCAAGCTACTCACTGAGATGCCTAGGTTTGCAGCAAAGGAAAGGTTTATTCACGAAGTGGCCAAGCGAGGACATAACAGAGCAAAGCTCAAATCCACCTCCCGGAAGGCGAGGGGTCTTGGGATATTTATGGGATAGAGCTGAGGCGTGGGGAGCATGGGGGAAAGTGAACAGAGAGAAGAAAAAGGTCAGGTAATTGTTAGGTTGGCGTTTGGGGCCCTCTGATGTTAAAAGGTCACCAATCGGACGTTCGTACATGCCCAGTGGGAGGGTTAGTGGTCCTGACCAGTCTTAACCAGCTTTAGCTACAATTAGTCACAGCTGACTCCAAGCTCGTGGACAGCACCTTGGGCAAACATCTCATTGTTTAGGCTATGTGATGCTTGGGGGACATGCAAGCCTTTTATAGCAACAATTAAAGTGAGCTTGACCAGCGAAGGCAGGTTACAGGTGTAATGAACTTAACTGATGATGACCCTCAGTTTCAGTTCAGCATCTCTAAGTTCCTGGTTAGTGTTATATGACCACCAAAAGAGTCTATTCAACCACTGGCTGTATTAATGTGGGAACAAACTAGAGGACACATAAGATAATGATTCCATTGCACCCAGTGGGACATACAGACACCATTGTGTGTGGCATTTCTTTGAAAGGGATATTGAAAACAGGAAGGTAAGAAAAGGGCAATGAAAGAAAGATAGGAAGCACAAAAAACTAACAACCCACACAAACACACACACAAAAACAAAAGTAAAAAACACCTTTCATTCATTCATTTACTCATTTCGACAACTTTGCTAAGGGTTAACCCTGATCTTAATTTTGAAGATTCTGAATGATCTTATCTTTCAGACTTATAAAAAAATTATTTACTTTGAAATGTTATTCTTATGTTAAATAATATAAAATCTGTATATTAAGCATACTCTCCAAATGCTGGTTTAAGCCAGAATTATTGCTTCTAATAAAGCTCTCTTTAATGTTTTTTGTTTGATGTCCCTGTCTCATAGATGTGATGTGTGAATGTGTGTGTGTGTGTGTCTCTGTGTGTGTGTGTGAGACAGAGACAGAGAGAGAGACAGAGAGCTAGACACAAATACAAAGGGAGAGAGAAAACATGCTGACACAAATAAATTTTATCTTTGTAATATCAGAGCTTTTCCTACACTGGATAATTCAAATCACTGAGACTTTGCTTGCTAAAACCCAGAATACAAAGAGACTTATCATGTAAAGGCTGCCACTTCTGTTTTCTTAAAAAGTTGACCAGGCTCTGGTCTTTGAAAGGGAAACTGGGACAACCATGTGTTCAGTGCAATTAGACTAGATCTGAACTTCCTTGTGGTATACCTGTCCTCTCCGTCACACACCAATTTGCTGCAGAATAGGTAAGAGGAAGAGGGCTGGGCTGGAGGATCACACTTATAAAGGCCCATAAACAAGAGAAAGCATAAATGTCGAAGGAATTCAATCTGACTATAGCATGGAATATGAAGAGGAATGACAAGAGATAAAGCTAGACCTGTAACCAAAGACCAGATAATAAAGGGCCTTGCAGGTCATGTTAAGGTGATTAGATTTTATTCTAAGGTTAATGGAGAATCCTCAAAAGATCTGAAGTAGGGCTGTGATTTACTTTATAGTTAGGTCATTCCTCTGTCTCAAGTGTGAAGAATGGTTTTGGAAAGATTAAAAGCAAAGACAATGCTTCCAAACTGGAAACAGTGTCACTGATCAGATGAAAGATGAAGGTGGATTCAACCAGAATAGTTGAGATGGATGTCACCTAGTGGAGATGAATGTCACCTAGTGGAGATGGATGTCAAGTGAATAGAAATTAAAGCTATTAAGGAGGTAGCATTAACTGAACTTGTTAATTAACTGGTTTTGGGGAGTAAGGACAGTACAACACACCAGGTAGAAACACAAGACTTAGACGTTGAAAGGAGAGAGAGATGTTCTCTAAACAGCCTTTTCTCATCCAAACTGTCAACCTTGGGCCTGGTTTACATGTAGATGGGTTTAAAAAGATGGGAATCAAAAATATTTTTAAATAGCATTTTCCATTTAAAAAAAATACACCTAAACTACATTACAATTAGTGTCTTATTTTTAAAGACAAAACTTTAAATGAGAGATCCTAAAGCAATTTGTTCTTTAGTAGTTGATATGCCAAATAGTGTTGGACCAGAGACTGGTTTTTAAAAATTGTTTGCCAAACTTCAAAAATAAGGAAATTATATACACACACACAGACACAGACACAGACACACACACACACACACACAGATTTTCAGCTTCTCTATATAACTGAAAGGTTTGGCAACTCTGGGACATCATACCAACACAGTAAAAATTGAATGAAGTTGGTTAGCGACTACTGTCCTTTAATAGAACACATATCCTCCAAGTACCTAGAGTCCCCACAACTCCCTACTTCCTCACCAGCACGGAGGCCTTGTGTTAGTTACCAGAGATCATTTTTACACTTCATTCATCTATTTTACCTACATGGCCTCTAACATTTGAGTTTGAGTAATTTTTTAATGACATTCTGGTCTCAGGAAGAAATCAGTGAGTGACAAAAAATATACCAGAAAGTTCTGAAAGAAACATGTACAAGGACATGAGCAAGTCAATGGAAAAATCATCTATTATACCATCAATTAAGGAACAATCACAAGGTATTTAGCTTGGTGCCATGCATCACTAGATGCCAATTTGATCTTATAACCAAAGCAAACGTTTTCTCTTCAAAAAAGAAAAACAATTTTTAAAAGTTCAACTTGAATTGAAAACTTCTCAAAACTATCAAAAGCAAAGTCAGCTATTCATTAGCTAAGTACCTCATCTAGGTTTTCTTCAAGTATAATTTTTTAAAACTGATTAAGAAAAAAAAGAATATAATATCCAGGGCAAAGACAGAAACACTTGCCGCGTTATATTACCATTCCAGGAAAACATCCTAATATGTATATCAACACTATTTTATATTAAATCTAATAAGCAAGTACAATTATAATTCTAAGAATATGACCAGGAACTGCTAGGATAACTGTTTTAGAAGTACTGCAATTAAAGATGAACATATACAATACCTTCTCTTGGTGAAAGAAAGTTTCACTGTCATAGACAAGGAGTCCCTTACATAACATTTAACAGTCAGTAGAAGATACAGAAATAGCAACCATGACCCCTAAGAAACTCTATAAATCCAAGTCTTAATCAGAATATGAAATTTTGTTCATCTTCTCTAATAATAACATAGAAAACAAAATAAAAATTAGTCTTCAGGTTGGAAAAAACTTCACATCACAATCTACACTGAAAGTATATGTATTTTACTACAGGAAAATCACATTCATTTAAAAATTAATTTTAGAATTAACTATAGCAAAGGAGCTTTCAAAATTAATTCATACATATTTTAATAACCTAACAAATAATTTTAAAGTCACAATAGTATTGTTACTTATCAGGCTTTCAAATTCATTCATTTCTTGATTTTTGCTCAAATTTCATGAAGAAATTTCTATAATTTGGATATATAACAACATTATAGAAATGACTTAAGCTTAAATTTTTCTCCTCATTAATCATTAAAACAACCTTTCATAATTTTCTCCTAACTTTGATAGAGTGAAAAATGTGTAGACCTTCAGCAAATACAGAACTATATCATAGGGGTTGTTCCAAAACTATACATACCCATGATTTTAAGCAAAGGTAATAAAAAAAAATGAATCACTTTTATTAGATAACAGTATACTAATTAATTTTTATCATCTTATTAATGAATAATTTCATAGGAAGCCTTTCAAATTAATCCAAATGAATTCTACTAAAGTATATATTCAGTGAGACAGTTTTCCTAGGGCAACTATGAGAAATGAGTTTTCAGTTCCAGTCAGTTCATAAAGGCCTCGTGGGCTCTTTCAAAAACAACTCTTAGTAAAATAGAATTATCAGGTAGAATTGAAGTATGCAAACAAAAATTGAACTACTGTGTACTAATGTTTAAGTAGTAATTTCCTTTCCCCCAGCAGGGGAAAAAGTATCTCAGGGCAGGTAGCATTGCCTTTCATATATACAGTGGTGAATCAAATAGAAGGATGTATAACTGATACCTGAATACACACTGTACTGTGATTAAATGCCATTAACTAAATAAAAATAAGATTGCTCCCAGAATACTAACAAGAAGTGAAAGGGGAAAAATATGTCAATACTTCAGACGTACTTGCTCCTGGAATATAATACTTACAGCTCCACTAAGAGAAAACAAAGGAAGGCAGTATGGAAAGTGTGACCACTAAAATGTATTTTTTTTTGCCAATGTTGTAGATTAGTATGAAAATTGACAATAAATGTTCTATGGTATTCTAGTAGCAAAAGACCTTCTTGGCTCAATCTTCCATTTTTATTTCCATTCACATTGTCAGCTACCTCTGCTCTCATCTCCTACTCTATAATTTCTTTCCTCTCATTTCTTTGATCTTTTGCCCATGGTTAATGTCTTTTGTTATCTAAGACTAGTTTTAGAACTTAACCAAAAAGGGTTCTTTCCTTTTTCTAGGCATTGTATTGGGACAATTTCAAACTAGTCTCATGCTACCTTAATCCACCACTGCCAGTTATGTTCCCCAAACATAATTTCATCACTAAACACAATTCTATTCAATTTAAACTCTACTCCACAGCCTTTAAGGTTTTTCTCCAATTGTTATTTCTCTGATTCCAACCAGTTACTTCTTCAAAAGGTTTCTCTACTTTGGTCAAACAATTATTTGTTCTATAAAAATTCATCACATACCTATAATATTTATCAATATAGTACCTGATATAAAAGCTGCCCCATTCAAAGGATTATAGCCCACCACAGTGACAAATAAGCATTGTAAAATGTGCTAACTGCTAATTATAATGCAAACACATACTAAGAGCTGTAATGTAATTAACTTAGTAGTTACTATTTGCCCAGCTCTGTGCAAAAGGCTTTAGATGCACCATTTCATTTTATCCTCAAGGTAGGTTCATTTTATCCCCATTTTTAAAGACGAGAAAAATGAAGCTTGTTCAAGAACACATAACCAGTATGTGGTGGAACAGAATTTGAAGCAATATTTGACTCTGAACCTACATTTTTAAAAGTTACAAGTTATAAAATAAGAGTAAGTAGGAACCCAACAGAAGAGGGCTATGCTTTGCTTTTACTGTGTTTATATCATCTCCTATGACTGAGAGCCTTATATTCTTCCCCACCTGGTAACATTTTCTGAAATGCTCTTTCCTTGCATTTAGCATTTATTCCAAATTCACCTCATGATGCCTTCCTGATTAATACTGCTTCATTCTGCTTGCTCCCTTAGAGTCATTGCTTTCTTTCTGACATCTATTTAGAGTATTACATTTGAACTAATTTGTAAGCATTCTTTATATTCTATGGCTTCAACTAGATATTAATATCCTTGGAAGCACTAGCTTCCAAGCACTAGGTACACTAGCTTCATGGTACCTAGTATAGTAATTTACAAATGATGACATATAATTCTTTTGGGAGCAAAAATTAATAAAAGGTAATATTCCTCAGTAAAAAGAAGTACTGTTATTTTCCAAATTGACTTTATTCTTTCCAACAGTTAATAATAAAACATACATACAATCAAAGAAAAATATAAGAACATGTATACAATTTGGAAGAAACAGTAAGCAATAACATGGAAGCAAACATATTCTTTTATGAAAAAAGAGCCCACCCCAAATTTGAAATAGGACAAATGATACATAGATACTTGGATCTATTCATGTGTATAATTCATTTTAATTTCCCTAAAAAAAAAATTAATAATTATCTAGTAACTAATCAATTACACCAATAGTCAAACAAGTAAAAGTGTAGATAATCATCAATTAAATCCATGGGCATAAATGAATATATGCATTTCATATTAGATGTCTTGAATTGGAAACTTTATATTGTAGTTGGTTAGATATTGCAGATATTTTTCATATGGCTCTTTAAGTGATTGTCTCTTATGAAACTTGTATATTGGTAATTTATCATTACTCTTGCTCAGGACTATGATTAAGGCAGTAGCATCTGGAGTGCTCCACAGCCATCAAATCTCCTAGGAATAATATACATCTTCAATTTTGAAAATTAAAATAGAAATACAAAATTCAGACATATAGAGCATTATTTTATAAAAGTAGCGGGGTGAAAAATTCATTATCTTAACAGTAAGCAGCAGAAATTTAGAAACCATTGATGGTTCAGTTGGGGTGAAAGTAGGAACAGAGGGTCTAGTACAGTAGGTTCCAAAACAGGTAAAGATGTGGCTAAATGTCTTTGTACTAGAAGTAATCAAAATTTCAAAGGTGGGTGGGTAGAGAGAAGAGTGCTGAGAAGGAGAAAAATTAGATGAAATAAGACATCAGCAAGACTCAATTAGGCATGGTGCTGAGGAAAGTGGTAAAATAAAAGTCTGATGTTGGGGTATAAAAAGGACTTTTAAAAACAACAATGTCTCATATTTTATGTGAAACTGTTTGTATTACTACACTGCAGTGCTGTCCCTCCAAACCCAGATATTTAATAAAATGAATCTCATATGCCTTTTGTGAATGGGTTTTGTAAACAGAGATGTTTCACACCTGGGTCAACACAGTAGAGAATAAACTCTGGAAGCACAAGATGACAAGAGGATCTCTAAACTGAATTTTACTCAATGAAAACAAGAGCCTACAGAAAACAATACTGACAATATGAAACACCTCTTTCACCCCACCTCTGCAGCTGATCTTATCAATATTTTTAAAAACTTTGAGGAATATTAAAATTTACATCAAATTAAACATATCAATTAAATAATTTTAAAACAAACAATAATTAAATATGTATTTATTAAAAATGAATACAATAATTAAATTGATGTGGCATTGGTGACCCATAAATAATAAGTTAATAGATAAATAAGCAAGTAGATACTTAGAATGAACAATCTAGAAGCAGATGAAGGTATATAAGACATCAGCGTATCACTGAAATTCAAGCTTATATTTTGGCCCTGGACATCTTTTTCAAAGATGCTGTAGGCTTCCACTTCAATAAAAGTGAAGTAACCAGAAATGAGACTAACATTCTTACCATAAACAACAAGAAAACCAGAATAAGTATATGAAAACACTATTATCAGACATTCAACAAGTAACACTGAACAGTGACTTCTGAGAGAAGAGAAATAAGAAAGATGAGTCTTATGATTGCCCAGTTTGTGCTTGGAGGCAGTTTCCAAGAGGTAGCTTGGACAAAAGAAGCCAAACAGATCTTGGCTGCCTCACTAAGTTGGGGAGATAGAGATTAGTTTGGAAAGGCCAAGGCAGCTTGAATCTGTGGGAAATAACACCAAGGATACCCATACTGCACAGATTGAGAAAGCTCTAAATATCTGCATGGAAGTCCATTCCAGGAGTTTGGTGGCTACTGATCTTCCCTATGTGGGTAGAAATCACTTGATTCTAGGGAAAGAATCACTGGAAAACAGTAGAATAAACATTTCTTAGAGCTCACAGTTTTGGAGAAAGACTTCCACCAGTTATGCTGGAGAGACATCAAAGAATACCCGGGACATTCAGAAGAGTCTCCAGAGAATCATACCATAGTGAAAGCAACCAGAGGAAAGTAAAGCATATTCTCTACAAAAGAACAAAGATGAGAATTACAGCCAACTTCTCATCAGAAAATGAAAGACTGAAGACAATGGCAGATACTTTAAAGAACTAAAATGAAACAACAAGAAAACGAAGGAGAACTTTTTGTGTTTATGAAAGAAACACAAAAGGATGATATAAATGAGAATCTGCACAAAAGATGAAGAGTTATGAAAATGGTAAATACATAGTAACTATAGGGTATAATGTTTCTCATTTTAATCACTTTAAAGGCAAAAAATAATACAGCATTATTCTAAGGTTTATAACAGAGAGCAGTAAAATTATGAAAGCAAGAAAACAAGGAAGAGGGAGGAAATGGAAGTATATTGTTATAAGGTTCTTACATTTTTACATGAAGTAGCATATTATTTGATAGTGAACTTGTAAGTTAAAGCTCACGTTGTAGACTTTGGAGTAACCATTAAACAAATAAAACAAAATGGCACAGATAGTGAAGATAAAATGGAATCAGAAAATATATTCTCTTTATCTAATACAAAAGAGAAAAGAGAGGGAAAGTAATAAAGAGCAAACAAGAGAAAAAGAAAACAAATATCAAGTCAGTTGATTTAAACCCAAACATAGGAATAACAACATATAATATAAATGATGTGAACAACCAATTAAAAGGTAGAGACTGAATGAAAAAACTACATACTATCTAAAAAATAAAATTACTTTAAATGTGAAGGCATATAGATTAAAAGTAAAAGATAGGGACAGAAGTAACATGCAAACATTAATCAAAAGAAAGCTGAAATGGCTATATTAATATCAAAAAAGAAGATCTGAAAGTCATGGATAATATCAGGACAAGAAGGATACTTACATAGTGATAAAGGGGTCAGTTCATCAATATAACACTCCTAATGGTTTATGCACTTAATAAAATGTTTTTAAAATAAGAAATAAAAACAGGTAGAACTTAAAAAGAACTAGAAAAATACACATTTACACTAAGAGATTTCAAAATGTCTTTCAATAATTGATAGAACAAGTACAGAAAAATGTCAATAAGTATGTAGAAGATTTGAATGACACTATCTATTGACATGATCTAATTAACATTTGGAGAACATTCTACATCTTTTTCAAGAGCATGTGGAACAATCATCAAGATGGACCATATTCTGGGTCATAAAATAAATTTCAATAAATGTAAAAGACTGAAATCATACATAGTGTATTTCTCACCACAATAAAATTAAACAAGAAATCAGTAACAGAAATACAACTGGAAAACTCCAAATATTAGAAACCAACACTCTTACAAATAACACTTGAGTCAAATGGAAAAGAAAAAACATGGTAAATTCAGTAATATTTTAATTGAAAGAAAATGAAAATACCCTATATCACAATTTGTGAATGCAACTAAAACAGTGCTTAGAAGGAAAATTGTAACATTAAATGCTTGTATTAGAATAGAAGGAAATTCTTATATCACCTTCCTTAAGCTTCCACCTGAAAGAACTAAAAAAAAAAAAGAGGAAATTAAACCAAAATTAACAGAAAGAAGGAATAATAAAGGTAAAAGTAGATATATATAAAATAAAAGAAGTACAAACAATAGAGAAAAATCAATGAAACTAAAAGCTGATTCTTTGAAAGAATCAGTAAAATTTATTAAGCTCTAGACAGACTGACCAAGGAAAATGAGAAATGATACAAATTACCATTATCAGGAATGAAAGAGAGAACATCACTCAGACTACATACAAAGTAAAAGCATAAGGAAGGAATATTAGGAACAATATTATGCCAATAAATTCAATAACTTAGATGAAACAAAAAATTCCTTTAAAGATATCACTCAATATGAAATAAATAACCCAAATAGCCCTTTTCAAAGACAGAAATTAAACTCAAGTTTAAAACCTTTACAAAAGAAAATTTCAAACCAAGACAGCATCACTTGGAATTCTATCAAACATTAAAGTAAAAAAAAAAATCAATTCTACACAAATTCTTTCAGAAAACAGAAGATGAGGGAACATTTTCCAACTCACTTAATAAGGTAAACATCATCTTGATCCAAAAACAAAGACATTACAAGAAAGGAAAATTACAGATCAATATCTCTTATGCTTTTATGATCCATTAGACATGAAAATAAGTCCCTAACAAATTTTTAGTAAACTGTATTCCCCAATATATAAAATATATAATATATAAATTATATATATGCATATAATAAGCAAATACACATGGCCAAGTAGATGCAAGTTGAGTTTAACAGTCAAAAAGTACATTATGTGATTCACCACATTAAAATACTGAAAAAAAAAAAAGAAAAAAACAATCATCTGAATAGATGCCAAAAAGCATTTCACAAAATTCAACAGGTATTCATAATAAATATTTAAGCTAATTGGAAATAGAAGAAAACTTTTCAATCTGATATAGGTCATCTGTTATGCTCTGAACTGTGTTCTCTCTAAAGTCATATGTTGAAGCCCTAACCCCAAACATGACTGAACTGGAGATGGGGTCTTTAAGGAGATAATTAAGATTAAAAGAAGTCATATGAGTGGAGCCCCAACACAACAAGACTAGTATCTTCCTAGAAAAAGGAAGAGATACCAGAAGGTTCTAAGTTCTCTCTTTCCTCCTTCTCCTCCACCGCCACCCCTGTCCTTCTTTCTCTCTCTCTTACAGAGAAGAGGCCATCTGAGGGCATAATAAGAAGGCAGCCATCTTTAAGTCAGGTAGAGAGCCCTCACCAGCAAACAATCCTGATAGCGCCTTCATTTTGGACTTCTAGCCCTATTTTATGAGAAAATAAATTTCTGTTGTTTAAGCCACCCAGTGTGGTATTCTGTTATGGCAGCCCAAACAGACTAACACAGGATCTCTGAAAACCTACAGCTAACATCATTCTGATATGGTAAACACTGAGTGCTTTTCGTATAATATCAGGAACAACAACAACAAAAAAGACGTCTGCTTTTCTCATGTGTATATTCAATATTGTACTGGATATCTCAGCTAGTAAAATAAGGCAAAAATAAGCAATAAAAAGCATACAGTTTGGAAAAAAAGAAAAACTTTCTTTCAGAAAAAAATGATCATGCAGAAAATCCTGAGTAATCTACATAAAATGATGAGACCTAATAAATGAGTTTAACAAGTACACAGTATAAAATCAATATACAAAATCAATTGTATTTTATACATTAGAAACAAAAACTAGAAATTAAAAAATTTTAAAGTGCCACTTCAAATAGCATCAAAATATGAAGTACTTCGAGATAATTTGTTTAATTTTATAAAACATGTACCCTGTCAACTATAAAACATTGTTCAAACAAGTTAAAGAAGATTTAAATAAATAAAAATATATACCATGTTCATTAATACTGTTACAATGTCAGTTGTCCTCAATTTGTTCATTCCAAAATTATTCAAGAAAATCAAAATTAAAATATTAGCAGGTTTTTCTGCAGAAGTTAGCAAACTGTTTCTATAATTTATGTTGAAATGCAAAGGACATTAGTCATTAAGAAAATGCAAGTTAAAACCACAATAAGATAACACTACTTACCCTCTAGCATGACTAAAATTAAAAAGACTGTCCATACTAAGTGCTGGCAAACATGTATTGAACTTGAATTCTCATACATTGCTAGTAGGAATGCAAGATGGTACAGACACTTAAGAAAACCATTTGGTAATTTCTTATGAAGTGTATTATAAAGTTACATGCATATTGACCATTCAACCCAGTAATCCCACTCTTAGGTACTCACTCTAAAGAAATAAAAAAAAATACCACACATGGACCTGTATAAGAATGTTCATAGTAACTCTATTCAGGATAGGCAAAAAATCCATCCATATTCATGATGCCCAGATATTCATATGTGAATGGATAAACAAATTGTGATATATCCAGATGGTTGAATGCTACTCAGCAGTATGAAGGAACAAACTACTTGAACATGAACAACATGGATGAATCTCACAAGCATTATGCTGAAGTGAAAAAAAAAAAAAAAAGACTACTGCTGTATTATTTCATTTATATAAACTTCTAGAAAAAAATCTAAATCATAATGTATAAAGCAGATCAGTAGTTGCCAGAGGCAGCAGTAGAGTAAGAGGATCAACTACAAAGGCACAATGGAGGTTTGTTGCACTGATGGAAGTGTTCTCTATCTTGAATGTAGTAGTGGCTATACAATCTTACTGATATATATATAGTACAATATCCATATTCTGTGTACTTCAATAAAGCTGAATTTCAAAAACTAAGAAGAAATTGTACATTTGTAACTATGCATGCTGATTGATGTCAACTAGACCGAAATGAATATCGAATCATTATGTTGTAAATCTGAAACTAATATATATGCCAAATTATGCTTCTAAAAAAGATTACTTTAAAATATGAAAAAAAAAATCAGGAAAAATACAGATATTTCAAGGGAGATATAAAGAAGGTAAGAAGAAAGCCTCAGTTACCTAGTTTCCAGCTCCCCAATCAAATCCCCTGAGAGCACATCATAGAATCCCTAAACTTCCTCAGAACACAGTTTGAAACATCTATTATGATAACTGAGGCATTTCAAATCAATGAGGAGGTCTGGGCTACTTGTTAAGTGGTACTCAGTCAACAGCCTAGCCAGTTGGAAATAAAATAAATTAGACTCTTGTCTCAAATTATATCTAAGAATGAAGTCCTTATGGATTTAACATTAAACATAAAAAGGTAATTGAAGAAAAATTTAAATAATTTGTCATATAACTTTGTGTAGGGGAAGCTTTTTGTTAGCCTGGCTCCATAGCCAGAAAACATAAGGTAAAGATTAACAAATAATTGAGGAAACTATAAATAAAATTAAAATTTGTAAGATAGAAAAAAATAGGTGAGATAAAAATATACAGAATTATTAAATACCAATAAGAAAAAGAAGACCATACTAAAAGTAAAAAATGAGCATAACATGGACAAGAAATTTATGAAAGGCAATATAGTGGCTACTAAACACTGAAAATACAGTTGACCTTTGAAAGACGCAGAGGTTAGGGATGCCAATCCCACCTGCAGTCTGAAATTCATGTATAATTTCACATGTAGTTATGGTTCCACATCCACAGATTTAACCAGCCATGGATGGGGTAATACTATAGCACATATTTAGTGAAAAAAAATCCATTTATAAGTGGACCTGTAAAGTTCAAACACACGTTGTTCAAGGCTCAATTCTATATTCTACATCACTAATGGAAAAAAAACAAATAAAAAAGTAATGCTGAGATATCAAAGTTCACCTACCCAATTAAAGAATACATTTATAAGAGTGTGGTGCTGGGGGAAGTATATAGTTACATCTTCCAGAGAATATTTTGTAGTAAATATCAAATGTCTAAAATTCCATTATTTTGAGTTTTAAAATTTATTTTGTAATATAATCTGATGGATATAGAAAGTTTTATTTATTTCAGAATTATGTATGGGTGAAAACTGTAATTCTCAATGTTCATAAATACTGGGTGACACCAACACAATCTGAAGCCATTAAAAATGAAAATGTAAACCAATAATTATTGACATAGAAAGATGTTCATGGCAAGTTGCTGGATAAAATGTATCTTCTGTGTGAGCTTATTCAAAAATAAAAATGCATCCTTTACTTATCTCTCTCCTCTACCCACATATACACAGATGCACACAGGGATCTGAAAAGTATATACTGATAGATCAATAAAAGTTATCTGTGATTGATAAAATTAAGGAAAGACTTTCTTTACATTTTTATATACTTGAATTTTTTATGTGTAAAAAACAATACTTAAAGAACTATTTACAACATAATTTTCAAACTAGTCAAGAGTTAAGTAATTTGTAAGTTAGAGAAGTTTAAAAATGAGCTATAGGTGGCCACAATTATCAATGTTTACACAAAGTTCAATCAACAATAATTTTTTTTCTTTAAGCATCAGACTAAAATTCTAGGAAAATATCCTGAGGATTTCTTTCCCAAGTGAATGGTACCTAAGGATCTAGTAAACGGTATCCCTCTGTCACCCTTACTGCTAGTGTTTTATGTCACACTATATCTCCAACAGAAGATGAGGCAGGCTTTAATTCTCTGTTCTTTGAAAATTATTTTCTGCCAGGTCTTAAGAAAATAAAGTGGAATTGTGATTTGCAACTTATTTGAGAAAGATAGATAACCTTGAGTCTTAAACCTTCTCCAGCATTTTCTTGATCTTCACTAACCATGACAATGGTAGAACGGTCTCATCTGCAAATTACTAAAAATAATCAGCTCTGAGAAGTGACCTTGGATGAAGCAATGTTAAATTGGCCAGGAAAATTTTTTGAGGCATCATTGTTATTAACTTGCAATTTTTTCATTTCACTCTGCCACTGATGCTTGGCAGGTTATAATTTTTCATTTTCTTTCGCACTTGGATGAAACTCAGCAAAGTAGAGATTATGGAGATAGTACTGGAGAATTTTTACAAAAGGATTTCCCCCATCACCCCATATTATTAGGTTACAAAATGGATCTCTATTTGAGACAACTTATCAGCTAAAGATGCATAATCAGACTTTAAGATAACAGTAATGACCTACATCATATTTTAGGTTTTTTTTTTTCAAGTGCTGCCTTCTCTATACAGAGCTGATGTTATGACCAATTTATATACTTGGAAGTATTTTCATTAGTGGGGATGGTTTGGGCTGGTTTTCCTTTTGACAACTTCATGCTTTCATGAAATGGCTTGATAGAGTTAAAGAAAATATGAAAATAGAAAACAGTTTTTTTAATTGAATGCAAGAGTATTCAAATTCTATAGTGTTTTACAATTTTCAGAAGTTTTACATACATGATTTCATATAATCCCATAATAACCTTTTTTCCCACTACCCCTATATTGCCCCTCCTCCCTTCCATCTCCCCCACCACTAGTTTGTTCTCTGTATCTAGAAAACAACTCTTTATATAAAGATGTCCAGTGACACAGATCAGAATTAAATCTGTACTACTAAGAGTGAATAAAAAGCTAGTCTCAGGGAGGTGGCTGCTACTTGTGGTGCATCCTCCCTCCTTCTTTGTCTCCACTGAGACCAGTCCCAATGCTGGTAGTATAGCGATGATCACCTACATTCATATTCCTTTAGAATCTGCTTTCAGCATGCCACTTACTAACCAGCTTATAGTAAGCATTAAATAAGTGTAAGTTGTCATTATCTTAAGTAAAAGAGGAAAGAAAACTCATTTAAAAAATAAAGAATATTATAATAGAGGCTACAGAAACCAAGAACAAATTTGAGTTTGGAAATATTCCATACAACAGGACAGTGTCTAAATATGTAGTGCTTAAATGGAGACTTAGAGACCAATCTCTTCTAGTTTGAAAAAACTAAGAAGTGCCCACTCTGAGTCACCATTTCCCTTATCTTATCCTGACTTGACCATTAGCATCCAATTGCATCTAGGGTAATATCAGTACCAAAGTTAGAATACCAAACTACGGACAATCATTTGCTAGGAAAACCATTAAGTTTTCTAAACTCTAAGCTCTTTAAGTGGGTTATCCCCAGATATCATTCCCATATTATTTGAAAGGGAAATTAAATTTCTACTCCCCCACAGAATATCTGAATTTGGGGTCTTGGATCTAACTGTAGGATGAAATATTTTCTTCTCCTTAGTAAAACTGAGTTACACACTATTTCACCATAGAACATTATGATTACCTCACAATACAACCTTGACATTAATGGGACTTTTAATTAATTTTTTTGTCCAACCACTGGCAAAATATGTAAATTGACAAAAGAGCTGCTTAGTAAAGAGCTTCCTTTCAGTGACCATAGTAACTCAGATTTGAAAACACTGGGTACTTTTGCAGCAACAGCTTAGGGTAAGCAACATTTTAACTGAAGTTCCAGAATAATATGCAGAAATTAAATTAAGAATTACATTGAGGCAAAGAGGGGCCTTCTAATCTAAACTTTTTAAAAAGAGGATTGGCAAAAATGATAAATATCATCTACAATCTTCTTTATTAATCTGTACCATATACAGCACATGCTGAAGTTTAAAGAAACATGATTACAATAAAATAAAATTATTGTAATACGAATAATAAAAGCAAAATAACACAGATGTTAAAAACGTTTTTAAACATAATACAGTGCCTTAATGAATTTTTAGAGTGTCAATAAAATGTTTTTCTGTTATAAATACTAATTGATAGCAAATAAGATGTAAGCCAATATACTCGACAAGATATTCCTTTTTTCTACCAGCCATTGGTGTGGGGGAAGAAAACGTAGGAAGAGGCGGGAAAAGAGGAGAGGATATCTTTCTTTTATTTCTGTACTGCTCCAAATACATAAAGGCAATGCTCCAAAGATAGAAGCAGCTCTCCAATGTCCTACCACACAAGCCCCATTTCAAGGAAAAAAGTGGAATAGTTTGGTTTGGTCTTCTATAAAAGCTGGTAATACAGAAAAGGAGTAATGGCCCAGATTTGCTATGCATTATGGTAGCAGCATTTAGTGCAGAAGCTACAGAGAAACCTGCCATTAAAATTTCCTACTTTTGAGAAATACTGTCAAGCTTCACTATTTTTATTCTAAAAATTATATTTGACTCTTCCAAAGAAAATATTGAAAATCGAAAGACAGTATACAATGACTCATCTTAGCAATAACTTCTAGGAAACATGGATGATATATATTTTATTAGAAGAGCTACTGTAAGAGGAATTCATTATATTCTACTAATAAAAGGGAAATTCTCAGTCAATACTTGGAAAAGTTTTCATTTGTGCAAAATTATGAAATTTTTAAAGGAAATTTATTTTGTTATTCTTACAATATAAGACAATCCAATAAAATGTTTACCACTTCCATATAGTTTCATTTGTTCAAAATTGTATTCTTTTAAAATAGTATTTCTAGTATTAAGTAAATAAGTACCAAAATCAGCCAGTCATTTTAGTTTTAAGTAGCCAAATTATTAAATTAATATTCAAAACAGGTGTTTTTGAAAGACCATAAATATTGTCAGGAAAAATAGAGTTTGGACAATTACATTTTTTAATCAATAAGATGAATGAGTCAAATCACCCAAAATAAGTATTACCTATCCCTTAAGATAAATGTTGATTTTGGTAACTTTTTTTGGTTTTGTTTTTATCATTGACTAAGATAATAAAATGGGAAATATAAAAATTTAAAGTTATGATTAGGTTTTCTTAAGAAAAATAGATATCAAGAACTACTTGTAGCATCTGGAAAATCCTTCTGTAAATGCAGAAATGCAGCAGACATTTTTGGTACTGTTACTGAGGCATGCTACCTAGGTGTAGGAGACACTGGCCTCATGTCCTATACATCCTTGCTGCCCTACAACATTTATCTTCAGCTTTGAAAGTCTGACTGACTAAGCTTAGTCAAATAGCTCCTTCCTATTTCTCTTGTTTCTGAATTGACCATCCCACCATTCTTGCACTGTCAGTATTTTCTGAACATATGAAAATTGCCAACATCATCTTTTATTCATATCAAGCCTGTTATGCTTGCCTCAAAAACACAACACTTAGAAAAGTATAACATGTCATTGAGAAGTTGGAAAAATTATTATTTTTAAAATATTATTTCTCCAATTAACAGACTCCCCTATTCAAAATAGTAAAACCTAATATACTGGCCAATAACTAATAATCATAAAAATGACTGCCTAATGAAAACTATAGTTAAGAAAAAAGAGGTGGGGTAATTTAATAACCAGAAATAGTATGTATCAAAAATACTGTATCAGCTTTTAATAGGCTATCACAATATATTTATTAAGTAAATATGATGCCACTCAAGAAGTAGAAGTACTTCAGGTAATCAGGAGAGCAGGAAAATTTTTGAGCAGTTAAAAAAATTTTTAAAGAATTATTACAATGTAAATTTAGCATCAGTTAAAACTATTATATTTTATAACAAAACAATAAATATTAATTTAGACCTTTAAGTATGGTATACTTGAAATTAAGAGCATGTATGCTTTACAAATCAGACAATGCATTTCAATTAAGAGATAAAGGCTTTGAGGTAGGCATGGGTGAGGGATGGAAGGGAAAACATTGATCTTAAACATGTATTAAAGTCTTCTACCTTGCTCCAGAGAAGCAATGAGTAACTTTCCCTTTAGCTTCTCTAATTTTCTTCTTAATCTACAAAATAGAAAACTAAACAAAAATGAAAACAAAAAAAACTCAGTATGATCAGCAAATATCTGTTTTATAAGTGTAATTTTTAATTCAAAAATGTAGTAAGTCCTTTAAAAACAAACAAAAAATAAAATCAAAACTAAATTAAGTAGGGGGAGGGTACAGCTCAAGTGTTAGAGGACATGCTTAGCATGCATGAGGTTCTCGGTTCAATCCCCAGTACCTCCTCTAAAAATAAATAAGCCTAATTACCTCCTCCAAAATAAAAAAACAAAAAAAATGTTTAATTAAATTAGGTAAAAGAAATGAAAGAATAAAAAAAAAGTAGAAATCAGTGAAACAAAAATAATAGAATACAGTGAAATAAAACACTGATTCTTCGAAATAATCAGAAAAAATAAATTTACTACCATTATAGTGAAAAAAAAAGATACTTGATGCCAATACACCTCATTTAAATAAACGCAAAAATAAAATAAAATGAAATTTTGGCCAATAGAGTCTAACAGTATAGAATGATCAAGTAAGATTTATTCATTTATCCCAAGGATGCAAGGTTGGTTTAACATTCAAAGAGTACTTAATATAATTCACCATATTAGCAGACTGAAAAAGAAAAAACATGATCATTTCAATGATTTCAGAAAAATCACTTGACAAAATCCCTTGTCCAATCATTATAAAAAATTCTTAGCACACCAGGAATAGATGGGCACTTCTTACCCTAATATTACCAGAAAGCCTCCATTTGACATTATTACTTAATGGTGAAGGAATGAATATTTTCCTCCTAAGATCAGGAACAACAGTACAGATTTCTGGTCTCACAATTTATATACATTATGGTACATTCTTGCTAGAGTAGTACATTCTTGCTAGAGTAGCAAGAATGTGTGTGTTGGGGGAGAGGACGTTAAAATAATAACAAGCATTCATATTGGGAAGGAAGAACTAAAACTGCCTTTGTAAGTTATCTTAAAGGATGTTATCACCTATATAGATAACCCAATGGAATCTACAAAAAAAAAAAAAAAACTACTGGAAATAAATGAGTTTACAAAGTTTAAAGATACAATACATAAAAATTAATTGTATTTCTGCATAGCAATTAATTATGAAAAATTCAAATTTAGGAAAAATGCCATTTAAAAATACATAAAAATATGAAGTATTTAGGAATAAATCCCATAAACATGTGCAAGACTTGTGAAATAAAAACTATGAAACACTGCTAAGAGAAATTAAATAAGATATATGTAAGTAGAGAAGCATACCTTGTTCACAGGTCAGAGAATGCAATATTGTTTAAGATGTTAATCCTCTCCAAATTGATATACAGATCTAAAATATCCCAAACAAAATCCCAGTAGGATTTTTGTAGAAATTTGAAAGCTGATCCTAAAACCCAAGCAAAAATGCAGAGAACCTAGAATAACCAAAATACCTGTGGTTGTTCGTAGGGCTAACTCTACTTGATTCAAAGACTTATAAAGCTAGTAATTAAGAAAGAGTAGTGGTGGCTCAGATGCAAATAGATCAATGGAACAAAACAGACATTCCAAAAGGAGACATGTATGGATGACTGATTTTTTTTACAAAGGAGAAAAAGGCAATTCGGTGGAGAAAGGATAATCTTTTCAACAGGTGATGCAATAAAAATTGAAAATCAATATGTGAACAAACAAAAGAAAAAGAAAGTTTATCTATACCTTAATCCATACATACAATTACTCAAAATGGATCACAGACCTAAATTTTTAAAACTTAAAACTTCTAGAATAATATACAAAAGAAAACCTTTGTGAGCTTTGTGTAGACAGATTTCTTAGTATGATACCAAAAAAGCATAATTCGTAAAAGAGCAAAATGACAAATTGGATGTCATCAAATTGAAAACTTCTGTTCAAAAGACACTGTTAAAGAGAATGAAAAGACATGCCATGGATTAGGAAAATGTATTTGCAAATCACATGTTTGATAAAGAATTTATATCTAGAATGTATAAAGAACCCTTGAATCTCAATAATAGAACTCTCAAAACTCAACAAAAACCCAACTGAAAATTTGGCAAAAGATTTGAACAAACATATCATCAAAGAATATATATGAACAGCAATAAGCAAATAAAAAGATGCTCAACATAATTAGCCATTTAGAGAAATACACATTAAAACCACAAAGATACACCACTATACCCCTATTAGAATGTCTAAAATTAAAAAGCCTGACCACAGAGAGTGTCAGCAAGAATGTTGTAAACCTGGAAATCTCATACACTGCTGATGGAGTGTAAATGATGATACTATCACTCTGGGAAACAGTTTGGCAGTTTCTTAAAGTGTTAAACATCATACAATGCAGCCACTCCAATGCTAGATATTTCCCCAAGAGAAATAAAAGCATGGGTCCATATACAGTCTTGTATGTAAATGCTGGTGACCACTTTATTTGTAAGAGCCAAAAACTTTAAAAACTCCTAAATGTTAATCTACAGAGAAATAGAGAAATTGTAGCATACATACACATGGGATGTTACTCAACAAAAAAGGAAATGAGCTATTAATACAACATGATGAAACTCAAAATGATTTTTAAAGAAGCAAAAAAATTAGTACATATTATATGATCTATTTACATAAAATTATAAAAATGAAAATATATAATGACAAATCAATGTTTGCCTGGGACTAGAGGCAGGGCCTAGAGAGGAGAGACGGATCATAAAGAGGCATGAGGAAATTTGGGGGCATAATAGGTATGTTCACTATATTTTGGTGATGGTTTCATGAGCATAGGCATATGTCAAAACTTCACACACTGTACACTTTAATTATATGCATTTTATTGTATGCCAATCATATCCCAATAAAGTTGTCAAGAAAGACAAGAAATAAGGCTTCTAAAATGTTAGGATTCACTGATTTACACTAGAATCATTTAATATGTTTAGTTTGAAAGTGTTTATTTTCATTCCAAAGATACTCTTTGTCAGGTTCATCTTTCAGGTCTTGATATTAAAGACTCTAGCATTGAAAAATGTTTGAGTTAAATATATTATCCCATATTTTAGTCTAAGTCCTCTAATTTTCAAAATTATTACAAACTATCAATAAGGAATGGAACTATCATTTATTCATTTAAAAATATTATTGGACAAAGGGATGATTCATATCCCTGGCAGGACAGAGGTGGATGGTGTGAGATTTCATCGCACTACTCAGAAAGGTGCAAAATTTAAAACTTAAGAATTGTGTATTTCTAAAATTTTCCATAATATGTTTGGACCCAGGTTGACCTTGGGCAATTGAATTTGCAGAAAGTGAATCTGTGGATAAAGGAAGACCACTGTACTTTCAGAACATTAAAAAATTTTGGCAAAATAATTGATAAGCAAATGTTAATAAAAGATTATAGATAAGAACCTAATGGTACAGTTTTTAAAATAATTAGTTTAAATAGATAATTTATTTTTGTTTTCATGAGCAAGTAATGGAATAAGTGAATAATGAGGCTAAAACAGAAAATTCATCTGGATGCTGGTTTTTGTTATTTTGATCACTTAGGATGAATTTAATTAATGCATTAATGAACATATCCAGTATAGACCTTACTGCCAATAGCCTCATGCTTAACTTCTGGTAGTATTATAGCCCTTGAGGAGTTCCACAGTAGTTGTGGAGGTTGACATAGAGAGGAATAGTATGGAAGTGTTCTAACACAATGTGAATTCTGGGTTGTTTAATTATTCTATTATTACAGCATCCATCAGAATAATAGAACTGTAAGTGACCTCATCAAGGCTAAAGACAGCAATAAACTGAGATAGAAACTAGACTTTAACACTGTTTTAACTGAGGATACTTAAAAGATTGATAATTCCAACCCTGAGTATTGAACAGATCTCAGCATAAATATATAAATGGCCAAATAATCCTTTCATTTATCCAATTCTACATTAGGGAATTCTGCCTTACAATCTAGGCAAAGGAAAAATGAATCCTGAAAGTTTATGATCATGCAAATAGCCAACACATGAGTCAAATACACACTCAACATCGAACGTCAACACAGAGACAGCCAAAGTGCTAATGGAAGTTACATTTTCTCCTTGGAATAGTCAGTGCTCCAAGAGTTTCCAATGTTCTCATAGACCATAAAATGTGAAAATTTCAGGTCAATGGAGACAGTATGTGCATATCCTGAACTGGGAAATACTGAGGGATGCCTTATGAGGTTATGGAATAAATCAACATAGCTGGCCTGCTGATTCTTAATTAGTCATCCTAGAAGAGCCAGAGATGCCCCATCTAGAGCAGTTGCTGAACCAAAAGAAAGCATCACTGGAGTTCAAGAACACAAGCTTCATACAATCAGAAAATGTTAGAGCTAGAAAGGCTCTAAGAGACCATGTATTGTAGTTCAGTGTCCACAAGTCTGTAGGTCATTGTTGCATTTCAGTGATTACATGAACTTCTTGATATTATATGCAAAGTTATGCCTATAAGTGCCTAAGAACCACTGATCTAGTTCAGTCATTTCATTTAACGGATGAGGAAACACTTACATTGAAACGGAATCACAATTCACTAGTACTAAATTGGAGGTAGCATCTCTTGAGTCCCAGCTGTTTGTTTTTGCTATCACACCAACTTGTTTCCTAGTAAGTATTAAAAATCTTAACTGCAGCAGAAAAAGATAGACAGCTGGAATCCCTAATCCCCAATTCTCTGAAAGACTCTTGTGTAATCACTCAGTAAGCCCTCCATCAGTCCATTTATGCTGCCCTTCCTTGTCAACATGCCAAATATAACCTGTGTGATATGTGTCTTCTGACAGCCTTTGTATCTCATGTTCTAGTAGTATCTCAGAAACCAAAGTAGTCTGCCAGAATACTCAAAGGAGAAATCAGAGGATATAAAAATGTTTTGAGACTGTAAGTGTTCAAGGACAGGGCAACATGTTACTTACACTACCTTGTATATAAATGATGCTCAACAAATATTTGTTGAACTGAATTGAAATAGTGTATAAACGATCTAACAAATGGTCATGCCAACCATTCCCAAAGGAGGAAGAACCCTTCTCAAGAATCGCTCCCTCATATGAATTCACTAAGGCTATTTTTTAAACTAGTTTTCCTTAAGTGACTCCATATATATTCTGATCAATCTTTCAGTTATTCCAAATAGCTCTGAATTTACAGATAGATTCCAGGATTTTTATATGTTCAGTAAATTAACAAGATTTTCTCTGTGTTGCTGTTATTTTAAAGAAAAAAAAAAAGGTCTCTCTCCAGGAAGGCATTTTGGCTAATGAATAAGAATCTCTCATTAAATTAGTTACACCATTAGATTCACTTTCAGATGGTTTAACAGTGGTCTTTGGGGTCTAATAACGTATTGCTGACTTGGGCAAGCTGCCACTGAACTGAACATGAATTTGTAAAAAGTAAATCTCCATCTCAGATCTGAACAAAATATTTTTCCCAGCTAAACCTGTTTCTTTCTCTATATTGACTATTGTGATTAGAAGCATTATAATTTATCTAGTCCCTAATCCAAAAAGTTGACTAAACTTTCCTTTCCTTCACCTAAAACATCTATTAAATAAGGATATCCAATCAAATAAACCTCATAAACAGCCTTCCTTTTCCCCATGGCCATTACCTTGTTAAAGGCCCTCATCACTCTGAGCCTGAACTCATAGCTCTCCCTACCTTTAACTGCTTCCATTCTAGTTTTCCCTGAATAAAACATCAGAATTAGTTTTCTAAAAAGTAAATCTGATCATTCCTTACTACTGCTTAAAACCTATCAGCATCTTCCTACTACATCCAAGTAAACTCACATTTTCACCTTAAAATGAAAAGTTTCTGGTAATTAAATCTTGGTGTTCTTTCCATTCTCATTTCCAGTAACCCATAATACCTCCCATAGGCTCTTTAAATCACCTGCAGAGACATCTCGTCAAGGTTGATGTCAGCCTGTTTCTTTATTCCCTTAACTTTTAGCATACACCACACCCTCTCTGTGAAAAGCTCTGACACTTTTTCCATCTGGTATAGAAGCTACCCTCCCTTCAAGGTATAATCAAAGGCTGCAAAAAAAAAAAAAAAAAAAAAAAGCCAGAAAAAAAAAACATAGCTGTCTATCCTATATGAGGTTAATTGTTTCCTCTCCAATCTAGGACACTCTGTCCGTATTTCTATCATAGAACTTTTAAAACAATAGTTAATGAAACGTACATACTGAAGTCAAATATATTATCTGAACATGATTAAAGTCAATCAAAAATCATTATCAAAAAGATATCTAGAATCATGAAATATGCACACTTCTAAACTTCCCATGGTCAACGGAGGAATAACAAGGCAAATTAGGAAACATGCTACATTAAAAGATTACAAATACATGTTACATTAGGTACATGAACTGGAGTGGCATCTGTGACAATTGAAGTGAAACTCCAAAAATTCTCTCCTACATAAAACCAAAAACAGAACCAGCAAAAATTGTTAGAAGCAACTCCTTTTCAGAACTCTAGAAATTAACAAAACACTTGCAGCATTCTAGGGAACGTTTATTCAAGAAAAATAACTGATGTCAGTAAAATTAGTGATCATGGGATTTGAATTCGCCATAGTCTTTTCTCCCATTGGTTGAAAACTAATAGCCAACATTTGTGGTGAATACCAGCAGACCAGGCACCTCCAAAAAAAGAATGGGGCTGGAGAATCTTCAAAATCTCATTCCCAGAAAAAGTCACAATTTGACCTATTTGGTGGTTCCTAATAGACCCACTTCAAGCTTATCTGTATTCAACCTAAATCATCTAGTGGGGAAAGACTTTTTCCCAAAGGCATTTGTTGAAAATAATTACAGGTAATTTTTTTTTACCCTTACACATGTCTGCGGCAGTGAATAAGAGTGGGGCAAACAAGAAAATACATATATATACACACACACACATACACACACACATATTTTATATATATATAATGGTTTGTTTAGGTGTTCACCTCTACCATTAGAATCTCTTCAAGGGCATAGACTATACCAAATAAATTTTTGTGCCCACAGATCCTAACAAAATGCTCAAAACATAGTAAGTATAAATGTTGGCTAAGGACATAAGTGAGTGAGTGAATGAATGAATGAATGAAAAGATACAGAAGAACTAGGATCCGTCTTCTGTTGTATATGCAATTGGTTCAATTACATGATTTTTTTTTTTTTTTTACATATTAGAACTTTCAGAATGTACTTGTTCCCACATCCCTAGATACAAGTAAATAAAACTCATTGTTCTCCACGGCTGCCAAAACAAAGAACCACAGACTGAATGGCTTAAACAACAGAAATTTATTTCCTCACAGTTTTGGCAGCTAGAAGTCTAAGATCAAGAAAGAACCAGCAGGGTTGGTTCCTTCTGAGAGCTGCGTGGGAGAATCCATTCAAGGCTTCTTCGAAACTTGACTTTTGATGGCTGTCTTCCTTCTGTCCATGTCCATGTCAAAATTTCCTTTTTTTATAAGGATACCAGTGATACTGGTTTCAGACCCACCTTCATGAACTCATTTTAATCTAATTACATCTGTAAAGACCCTATCTACAAATAAGGTTATGTTCTGAGATACTGGCAGTTAGGACTTCAACATGATTTTTGGAAGAAACACAATTCAGCCTATAACACCTACCCTCATCCATATAAAAAGACTGTGTTATAACTATGTTTCAGTCTCTTCAGAATGTTTCTACATAATAAGCCAGACTTTTCAGAATATTCCCTATTACCTTAAAAACAATATATCAAGAAAAAGTCCCTAAAGTCTCTAGCAGTGGTTTTGAAACCCAACTGTTAGGTCAAAGTCAGCCCTAGAGATGAAGGAAGAATAATTGGACTAATTTTATTCCTGGCTCAGCCATTAAACATTGAATTTGCCCTGGGCATAGGACTTAAATAATCTGTGCTTCAGTTTTTCACCTGGAAAAGACATCGGTTGGGCTGAATCCCTCTGCAATTCCACAAGCCCAAAGACTCTGGTTCTACCTTGCTATTTTGCCACAGCAATGGCACTGCTGGAGAGGACTTAGAACTAACACAAAAGTACTTATTTAATTGAAGAGATTATTATAAATTCAGCTGATTTGGGAAATGTTTGAACAGCTGAAGACCACGAAACTTCCAGACTTCTTAGACAAATTTCATTCATTCTCTGAGGACAAACTGCCTTTCAAATTCTAAATGCACACAGATGTTGCTTTGAGCACCAAAAAATAACTATGGTAGGTATCCCTCATGGCAGTGCCTTAAGTTACTCCAAAGTTATTTCCATCAAGATTGAATATTCCAACCACTTTCATTTTCTCAAATATTAGTCCTAGAAAAATAGAACCTGCCACAACAGGTTTTAGGATTTAAGTTATATATTAATTTATAAAAATTATCTTGGATTCTGTGATACAATTCAAAGCAACTAACTGTTGACTTCCAAATGGTATCCAGATATTCTGAACCAGTAAATTTTAAAAGTATCTAGTTTTTAGTACATCAAGTGACAAAGGAATCAAGACAATGAAATGATCTTTATTAATACAGGAAAAACAAGCATGCATTTGAAAAAGAATTCACTTCCTTTGATAAGAGTGTTTTATAAATTTAATACAGAGTATAATGATCAAAATTTGGGGAAAATGTGTTGAAAGAGAATGATATGAACATTTCCTTTGAGAAATAAGCATGGAATATTACAATGCAAGTCTATAGGATATGTTAGGACAATTTGAAGCAACATCAAGCTGAAAGAAAAAAATATCAATACTTCAGAAGATTGTTTAGGACACAAAGAATTCCTTAGAAGGGACATCTATGTTAAATTACCAGCAGAGTGATTCTTGAGGATACCAGCTATATATTAAACTGGTGTTAATTTATTTAAGCAAATTATAAACGTTGGAGAACAAGTGAGCTGACATCAAAAACCAACTGTCTCAATATCCAACACTCGACAATGAGAATGATGACAAATAATTTAAAGAGTACTACCAATATGAAACTTTCAAGAAGAGTACAGAATGTTCAGGATTTTTTATAACTATGTTAAAAAAGTTTAGTCTAAGAGGGTGCTTTGACTACCTGAGGCTTCTAAGATTTACAAGTTTTACTCAGACTGCTGCTGAGTATAGTATATAGTATAAAGTATAGCCGAAAGGTACTATAGAGCATGGGGAAGATGTTATATAATCATACCTCAAAGTTATAAAATTCAGTAATTGATATAATGGTGAAAAATGATACAGGTTTGAAAAAGAACACTAGTAATACTGATGTAGGTTATGGTGATCTAAGGTTCATAATGTACTTTCTGAGAATATACTGATCACCCAAAATTGATAACATAATTCTTCCATTAAGCAATATCCCATTCTAAAGTAATTTCTTACAAGATAGTGAGTGTCTAATGTTCTTAAACGGTTGATTCACTTCTTATGGCTATGTGCTTCCAGAAAATGGTTTACTCATTCTTGCTGACAATAGCTCTGGAAAATATCAGTATTCCTTTATATACCTATAAAATACTTTAAAAGTACATATCTCTCCTTTTTCTTCCATGATGCCAACCCCACTACAAATTTTAATTAAGACTACAGGTAGTACTAAATATTTTTAAATGTGATTCTAAAGTATGAAGAGATTAACTGGGCAGCTTATTTTGCTAATCATGAACTAGAAACCCACCAATTCCCACTTCATTCAATAAGATAACCAAACAGGCTCTCGAAGGCATGTTTTCTGAATAGAAAGCTCTTCCCACCTGTCAAATAGATGGTGACATCCCCCTCCCTTACATAGTTCAGTCCATTATTTTCAATTCATCTAAGCTTTCCCTCCTCTATACTCTCAACATGTTTTGAAAAGTATAGGCTGCCTGTTTCCTCTGAACTTGAAACCAGGGGTTCTTGACTTTTTTAAAAAGATCATTGTTCAGATGTAATTTGCATACAATAAAATTCACCCATTTGAAATGTATGATTCAATGTTTTTAGTATATTCCTATTATATTAATAACAAAGGGAACGAAACTAAGATTTTAAAAGGTTAAGTATTTTATCTAAATCTCACAGCTATAAAACAGCTGAGCCTAGATTTAAAATCAGTTCTAGACAACTCCAAATTATGTGTTCTTTTGATTATAGTGGTGAAGATGAAGAAAAACTGCATTAGGATCAAGTTTAGCCTTTTACTTAAAGTAATAAAAAAATGGTATGTGGCTTGGGTGTTAAAGGATAGAGGTTGATAGGGTTTCTAATCTTCATTGGTTATTAGTATTACCATCAAACTAATTGGCTATATATAAAATTTCTGAACTATTTCTGATTTTTTCTCTTCTCCCAACATACCATTTTTACCTGACATCCATTTTCTATTCCACTCTCATGGATCTATTTCAGGTCATCATCACCCTTACACTTGATAATCATAACATCTTCTAAACTAATTTTTCTGTCTGTTAGCTTTCCTTATGTAAATCCATTTCCTTGCATAAATGATTTACTACTGCAAAACTAATCCTGAAATGCAGTTGTGATCATAGCGTATCTACATTCAAAAATATTCAATATTCTCCCCTCATATTCACCAAATCAAATACAGCTAATTGACCTTCACATTCCAGGCCTCCACAAAATAGCCATGACTTACTTCACAATTCCAGCCTAGACATCTTAGCTACTTACAGCTAAACTGTACCATTTACTATTGTTGAAAAGTACTCCATGTTTCCAAACTTAATGCCTCCCCCATGTCTGTCCACGGAAACCTAATCCATCTCAAATGCCGCCTCTTCAGGGAAAACTATCCCAATTCTCTCAACACAATAACTGCTTCCTCTTTTAATTACAATTTTTCTCATATAGTTCATATAACCCTGAATTATTCTAGCCTTGTGGATTTACCTAATTTCCCTTTCTAGACTTCAAGTTCTATGAAAGCAAAGCCTGTGTATTATTCTTGTCTGAATTCCAAAACACATAGCAGATTCTTTGGGCATTAAATTATGGGCATTAAAAGTAATCATTGGATTAAATTATTAAAGTTGAAAAAATATAGTGGTGCATTGATCAGAACTATTTTGGCTGCAAATGACATATGCTTCAACTAGTTTAGATCAAACAAGAATTGATTTTGCCTCATAAGAACAAACCATGGAAAAGGAATGATACATCTGCCTTCCAGATACCACAGATAAAGGACTTTGTATCATGCTGTTACTCTTCTCCTATGCGCTGACTTTGTTCCTACCTATTAAAGACTGACTTTGTCTACCTGGCCATAGACATGGCCACTAGCAGCCTCCCAGTTTTCATCCTTTAAGCTTCAGGATTGGAGAAACAAGCAATCTTCTGCAACACTCACCTCTATATCTGCATCTGTTTAAAAAAAATGCCAGAAAAAAAAAGTTTCTTACTGGCCGAGCTTGAGTCACTGACTCACTAACCTTCTGGCTGTGGTTAAAAGTTGAGCATAAAGAAGGTAGCAGTTCCTGTTAAAAGCCTCATGGATAAAGTGAGGTATCCAGATGTGTGTGAGTGTTTTGGACTTTCTCCAAAAATAAGAGAAGGGGTATTATATGGACAAATATTTGATGTCCGCTAGAAGTAGCTAAAGGGTTCAGTGGTGATAACTGATTACTGTTGCATAGTTGAGTTAAAAAAATTACGAAAAGAAAACGTTAGCCTATCAATCTATAAACAGCATTTTGGAACACTCAGCAGAAAAGAAAAAGATATACATGGCATTGTTTATTTCCCCATTCCTCATATTATTGTTCTTCCTGCAACATTCCTAAGTGGGCAGGTTCAAATTTTCTATAGTTTATGCAGAAGTGAGGCTGTGTGCAACTGTTGATAAATTTCCTAGATTGACAGGCAAAATAAAAAGGTTGCTAATCATAACTATTTGGGAATCCAGTATTCCATGATGGTCAAAACAATGTTACTGAATATAAATGTCAGCCTTTCTCATGTAGTTTATCATTTTTACCTCCTTGCATCATATTTACCTCCTACTTTCATTGTTGGAAGGATCCATCACATATCTCGAGGAGTATCATACACAAAGGACATCAAGAATCATGATGTCGAATGAGTGTAACAGGCAGCAAGACAACATAAATGAGAAGGATATATGGCGATTTAGGAAGTGCCTACTCCTGAAATGTGTACCTGCTACACTGCTGCAGCCAATTGTTCCACTGAGGGGAGGCACACTAGTGTTGTTAAATCAGGTGGTTCCTTATATTAAAAAATTACAGAAATTCAGGGTAATATATATGAAACCTGATTCTTAAAGGTGAGTTACCAACTCAAATATTTTTCAAATGCCGTACAGACCAAATAAATCTTCAGGTGAAATTTGGCCTGCCAATTTAATCTTCTATAGATACAGGTTCAACAATTACTCATTGAATGAATGCTTATGTGCAAAAATGAATGATTTGCAAATCAAATCATAGTTTTCTATTAATTACATTCCAACTGTAGAGATCACTTTCTCCAGAAGAAAATGTTGGCTCCGGTCCATTAAAACAGTTTAAAATTTTAACATTTACATGAGAATCATTCTTCTTTTGTTAATGCAAAGCATTGACAAATCTAATTCTAAAAATGACCTCTGAAGAAGTTACTCAAATGGATAATCAATTCATTCTTATAGATGCCTTCTCATATGATATTAAAATGATCACACAGCCAGCATTTATTGGCATTCTCATTTATTTCTTGTTACTTAAATGTTTAAACTGCTCAACTTAATCCTCCTCATGAAGGCATTTAAAACTGCTATCAGCCATACTGAAATCTCTTTCTTTAAATTCCTATAGTCCTTATTTGTTGTATATCATTTAATCACGTTTCCAAGCTTCAAGGCATTCCTCGACTAATGGAAGTGAAGTATCTGCACAGTGAAGCAACAGAAAGAACAACAAACTTGTTATCAGGAGATCCAGTCAGATTCAAATTCATTAATTGTGGGGCCTTGGGAAAGGAGAGTAAATGGTATGCTAGATACTGCAGCAAGAACTCTTCAGCAGTAGTCAACTGAGAGAGGGAGATAACAGAAGGAAACCAGGCATTTAGTTGTCCAGGCAACTGTCAACTGTCAACTCCTGTTAAAAAAAGGAGATAGATATGAGAACCAGAAAGGCAGTACTGATAGAACCCACTATGAATAGATGGTAGAGGAAAGAAAGAGAAGAATAAAAATAAATGCGAAGATATGTGAGTAAAAGCTATTTTATCAAATAAAAATCTACTTAAAATATAATGGAGTGCTTAAAGCAAAAAAATAATATAACCTGGGTTCTGTAGATATATGAAAATAAAAATCTATGACAAAAAGCCCCCCAAAATGAGGAAAATGGAAATATACTGTATTGTGTAGAAAATATAAGGAAAGAAATTCCACTTAGAGTTAAGAAGAGAAATAGAAGATATTTTTTAAATCATACTATAAAAATGAAAAGTATAATGTCTTAGGTGAAAAGTACACCAGATCAACTTATCAGCAAACTACATAAATCAGAAAAAAGACTGGTGAATTTGAAAACAAAGCAATGGAAACTATGCAAAAAGAAACAGAAAAGAAGGAGAACCAAAAATAAAAGACAAGAGAAGGGAAGGGAAGGGGAAAAGAAGAGGAGGGTGTTGTGGGGAATATAATGTGTGTATAAGTAAAATATATGACAATAACAGCACAAAATGGGAGGAGAAAAATAGCAGAATACTACTATAAAATTTTTATACTATAAAGTGGTACAATGTCACTTAAACGTAGACTCTAAGGTAACAAATGTATGTCATAAATTCTAAAGCAACCACTAAAATCACAAAAAGAATTATAGCTAATAATAAGCCAACAATTGAAATAGCATGAAATAATTTTAAAAGTACTCAACTAAAAGATGGAAAATAAAACAGTGAAGAAGATCAAAATAAGGATGGAATAAATAGAAAATAAATAGCAAGATGATAAACCTCACCATATCAATATATGTAATCATAATCATAAAATATGTTAATTATTTATAAACACTGCAATAAGAAGTCAAAATTATAAAACTGAATTTAAGAAAAAAGCAAGACAACTGTTCACTGCTTACATGAAACATTTTAAATTTAAAAAACAAACAGGCTAAAAGTAAAAGGATGAACAAATATACACCATGCTAATAGCAGTCAAAAGAAGGCTGGAGTGGCTATATTAATATCAGAAAACTAGGTTTCAAAGCAAAGAATAACACTAGGGAAAAAAGGTTATTATAGTGATAAAGGGGTTAACTTCTAATCAAGAAAACATAATAATCCTAAAGATCTACACATCTACTAAGGGAATGTCAACATATACAAAGCAAAAATTAACAGAATTTGAGGAGAAATAAATCCATAATTACAGAGATTAATTATAGTCAGAGCAGAAAATATCAAAATAGAAATATAAAACAATAATGAAAATCAATGAAATAATAAGCTGTTTATTTGAGAAAAATCAAAACAACTGATAACCCTTATCTAAAAGGATGACAATAAAAGGAGACTTGATACAAATTAACAGTATCAATAGATGAAACAGAAAACCTAACAAGAAGATGGCAACTACCTGGGCTCATTTAAAAAAAAAAAACCAGAAAACCTTGTATAGACCTGTGTCCATTAAAGAGGTTGAATTTGTAGTTAAAAACTTCTCTCACAAAAAGAAAAAAAAAAAAAGATCAAAGAAGATTTAAATAAATGGAGAGAAAAATCCATGTTCATATATAGGAAGACTCAATATTGTCACGATGCCAGTTTTTCCCTACTTGATCTATAGACTCAACTCAAGCCCAATCAGAATTCCAGCAATTTATTTTGTGGATATCAACAAGCTGACTCTAAAGTTTAAGTGGAGAGGCAAAAGACCCAGAAAAGCCAACACAATATTTAAGGAGATGAACAAAGTCAGAAGACTGACACGACCCAACTTCAAGACATACTATAAACTACAGTAATAAAGACAGTGTGGTATTGGTGAAAGAACAGACAAATAGAGCAATGGAACAAAACAGAGAGCCCATAGGTAGACCCAGATAAATACAGTCAACTGAATTTGAAAAAGGTGAAAGGCAATGTAATGGAGCAAAGATAGTCTTTTCAACAAATGGTGCTGGAACAGCTGGACATCTACATGGAAAAAAAAAAAGGAATCTAGATACTGAACTTAAAACAGTTCACAAAAATTAACTCAAAATGGAAAACAGACCTAAATGTAAAATGCAAAACTGTAAAACCTATAGAAGATAACATAGGAGAAAACCAAAGAAAATAAGAAAGCTCCAAGCCCAGATAGTTTAACTTGAGAATTCTACCATGTATTTAGGGATGAAATAATATAAATTCTACACAAATCCATCCAGAAATTGAAGAGAAGGGAATACCATCCAACTGATTCTATGAGGCCAACATTACATTGGCACCAAAACCAAGCAAAGACTTAAAGTAAAACTACAGACAATAGCCCTCATGAACACATGTGAAAGGATCCAAAAAAAAAAAAAAATTTAGCACATCTAATCCAACATTGTACAAAAGTGAGATACATCATTACAAAGTGGGGATTATCCTAGGAATGCTAAGTTAAACGTGCAAAAAGCAATGTATTTTATCATATAACAAAAAAGTATATAAACCATTTTAACAGCCAAAGAAAAAGCATCTGTCAAAAATCCAGCATCCTTTTCTAATACAAATTTTCAGAGTACTAGTAATAGACATAAACTTTCTCAACCTGATAAATCCAGAATCCGAAAAATCTGTATCTATCATCATACTTAATAGTACAAGTCTGCATAAAAGCCTGAATGATCACCAACAACACAAGAATGTCTACTCTCACCACCTCTACTCAACATGGTACAGAAAGTTCCAGCCACTGAAATAAGAAAAATAAATAAAAGGCATTTAAATTAGATGACACAGTAACAATGTCTTTGTTTACAAATAATATGATCATCTATGCTGAAAACTGCTGGAATCTATAAAAAAGCCATTAGCACCAAAAAATTAGTTTAGGAAGTTGCAGAATACACTTTAATGCTAAAAAATTAATTTTGCTTGTATATACTAGAAATAAACAACAGAAATTGAAATAAAAACAAAATACCACTTACAATCATATCAAAAATATAAAATAGGTGAAAATCTGGCAAAATATGGGCAAAGCTTGTACACTGAAAACTTTATTTATTAAAGATAACCTAAGTAAATAAAGAGATAAACCTTGCCCATGGGTCAGAAGACTCAATAGCGTTAAAATATTAATTCTCCCCAAATTAATCTATACATGCAACATAATTTTAACCAAAATTCCATCAAGCTGTCTTATAAAAATTGAAAAACTGATTCCAAAATTCACGTGTGAACTCCAAGGACTGAGAATAGCCAAAATGACTTTGAAAAATTGGAAAGTCAATCCTACCTGATTTCAAATCTTATTATAAAGCTACAGTAATCAAGATGGCATAGTATTGATACAAAAATAAACAAATTAATGGAATAGAATAGAGATTCCAAAACAGAGCCACAACATATGAATAAAATATTCTGACAAAGATGCAAAAGTAATTAATTCAGTAGAGAAAAGACTTTAAGCAAATGGTACTGGAGAAAAATTGTAAATTTATTTGCAAAAAAAAAAAAAAGAATTCTAATCCATACTTTGGAACATATACAAAAATTTACTCAAGTTGGATCATAGCCTTAGCATAAAATCTGGGACTAAAATTTAATAAAAAAGAGAGAAAGTCTTTGTGACCTTAGATGAGGTTAGATATGACACCAAAAGCACAATTCATAAAATAGTAAAATGGTAAGCTAGATGTCATCAAAATTAATAACTTCTATTATTTAAAAGATATTGTTTAGGAGAATAAAAAGACAAGCCACAGATTAAGAGAAAGTATTAGAAATCATATATCTGATGAAGGACTTGTATATGGAATATATAAAGTACTTTGAAAACTTAATAATAAGAAAACACACAACCCAATAAAAATTTGGCGAAAGATCTGAACAGAAATTTCACCAAAGAAGATACGTGGGTGGCAAATAAGCAAATGAAAAGATGCTAAACATCATTAGTCATTAGAGACATACACATTAAAATCACAATGATATTACCCCTACAAACCTATTAGAATGATTAAAAGACTAACTATATCAAGTGTTGGCAAGAATGTGGAGAAATTGGAACTTGTATATGTTGCTGATTGGAATGTGAAATGGTCAATAACTTTGGAAACCAGTTTGACAGGTTCTTAAAAAGTCTTTATACATCTACCATAACATCCAGTGCTTTAACTCATAAGTATTTGCTCAAAATAAAAGAAAGCATATAACCATAAAAAGATTTGTACACAAATGTTCATAGAGCTTTACATGGGATAGCAAAAAAACTGGAAACAACAGAAAGACCTGGATTTGAATGGAATTGTAACTACTGTCACAAATAACACAGAGGAATCCCAAAATTACATTAGATGAAAGAAGAAAAAAAGAGTACATATCATAAAATTCCATTTATATAAAACTGTAGAAAATAAAAACCAATAAAAAATGACAGAAGGCATAACAGTAGTTACTTGGTGATAAGAAAGAGGTCAAGAGAAGTGAGAGGGAGGGATTACCAAGGGGCATGGGGAAATGTTTGGGGATGATGGATATGTCCACTATCCTGATTGTTGTGCTGTTTGACAATGTATAAATAAATATAAACAAATTCAATCTTATCAAATCGTATATTTTAAGTAGGCATTGTACATTGTATGCCAATTATATCTCAAGTTGTTAAAAGAGAGGTACTTCCCTCACCAAACCAAGAACATGTGATAGAAAATTTTTGAAAGAGCTTTCTCTCTTGATTACCATAATCAAAAGTAAATGTCAAGCCTAAAACAAAGTAGCAGCAGCCCACAATTTTCTTGAAATCATCCATCTTTTACCAAAATTCCTAGCACAAACAGCAATACAGCAACACTTAGAATGTTAAAATAAATTTAAAGGTCCTCTAACTCATGATAATGGACAAACTTTCTCATGGAATCTCTCCAATATTGAATGACATGAATAAAAACTGGTTCCCCACTTGAATTAATGATGTAACAGTTTCTGAAACATTCCTACTTTAAGTCTTTGATCAGGTTGTTTCACCAGCACGGAATTCCTATCCCTGACTTCTGCTCCATCCAAATGCCTATGATTCCTTTATAATCCATCCCAAATGCCATCTCTTCTACAAAGTGCTCCTTGGTGAATATAATCCTTTATTCCAGGAGTAGGCAAACTATTGTCCTGGCCTGCTGCTTGGTTTTATAAACAGCGTTTTACTGGAACACAGCCATACCCATGTATTGTCTATCCATGGCTGCTTTCATGATACCATGGCAGAGTTGTATAGTTATGACAGAGACTGCATGGCCCACAAAACTACATTTATCATATGGCCCTTTACAAATGAACTTTTCTGATTCCAGTTTTATTCCTTTTAATTCCCATACTTCATATCTCTCTTAAGCAGCATTCATTATATTATCCATCTTCCTAACCTACGTTTAAGATCCTCAAGGGCAGGGACTCAATTATAAGCCCTACACAGTGATTTGCACTTAGTTCTCAATAAACATCTGTTAAATCAGCTTACATACAATGTATGAATGCAAAAGAGTTAAATCAATAGCAAACACTAACTAGGATGAGTTCTATTAATTGTGGAATAAGAGCGTACTACGTTCATCAGGTTAGGCTATGGTAATGCAACAACCTTTACCTACAGCTACCAAAGGATGTTAGAGTTGGAACAGGCTTTAGAGGTCATCAGATCCAATCTATACCCCTTTAGCTGAAAACCTAAGGGCCAGAGAGTTTAAGTGATTAGACAAAGATAAAATAAATAGTGTGTAGAACAAAAACTAAAACTCATGTGTGCTAGAAATAATGGAACCAGATAGGTCCATAGGCAGGGCAGGCTTCAAGAGATCCTAATTCCCTTAAATTGCATAGCATGCAAAATTTTGTGTATATGCATATAAATATCTTCTTGGGAAGGGTTTTATATTCTCATCAGTCAAAAAGAGTTCACAATCCTAAAATAGTTAAGAAAAAACAAAACTGAGGAAAAGATACTTTTGGAGAATCACTGATTATTATCATCTAGTTAAGTAGCAAAGCCATGACTGGCTCATAGGTCTAATCATCCCTGTGTTCTTCATTATGTCCAAGGCAGAAGCAATACACAGTCGGCCAGTGTAAAGAGCCACTGAGAACAGGAATTCAAGCAATCCAGGCATCCCTCTTTGTTTTCCCCTAGGGATCCTTCAGTGTGTAAGTACTTCTGCAATACTAATCAAACCAATCAAACCAAGATTATGTGTGTGTGCGTGTTGGAGGAAGGGGGAGAAGATGATAGCAAATGTTAAGGGCAAAAGTTCTGTATTTCCTATTTTTCCTATTTTAAGTAACACTCCAAAGAGGTTATTTGGTGTAGGTGAAGAAGCATAACTTAATGATAGCTGTCATATAACTTATTATCATTATCATTCTATTTTTAGAAAATCTGTCCAAAAAAATCTTCCGATAAAATGAATCAGTGAGACTGATGAATTAATACAAGTACTCACACTCACTGCGGCATAAAGCTTCTATACATAATGGGCAATACTTTCATGCAGTCTAAATACTAATGTGCATTGCCTCCAAATAGCATTACTATTGCCAAACTTATCAGACCACACTTGAAATGGAACTTGAAAAGCCGTGAAAGTTACACTACTTAAAACAAAACAAAATAAACAAAGCACTTATTTGAAAGTTCTAGTGAAAGGAAATTATGGGAATAAGAGAATCGGTTAAAGAGGCTAAAAACAATATAAACATACATAAATTTCATTCACAGTACTCAAAAAAATATAAAATAGGGCTATTTTCAGCAAGAATGGTCACAGAAACTTTTTGTAGAAAACACTAAAACTTTTTTTTAGTAAGAATTCTTAATATTACATTAAAAAGTTACTATTATATTTAATGAAATCCCAATTAGAATCTCAACTTTTGTCCTTAATCAGATAAAAGTATCTTAGATTTATAAGGAAGAGTAGATGCCCAAAATTTGAAGAAAAAAAGTTGCTGGAAGGTATATGCACATATCAGAACTAACTGAAAAAAAAAACCCTCTATTTTCCAATCATGGAATTAACATAAGAACTGACAAAGAGCATCAGATACTATGATTACTATCAAATAAATAATCTCCCCAATAATGAGACCAGTGGAGAGAAGAGTCAATGGTTTAAGAAATGGTACTAGCAAAACTAAATATATGTCTGAAGGAAAATAAAATTAGATGACTATTCTACATCATATCTTTAAAAATATCGGATTAAAGACTTGAATATAAAACAACAAAAACTCTGCAAGAAAATACTGCATATTGTATGTATAATGTAGTATTTTGAAAGACTTTCATTATCAAGAATGAATATATTAGAAAATTATAAAAGCAAACAGGTAAATATCAAACTATACAAAGCTCTGAAATATCTGTATGGTAAACAACAAACAACTCAATCAACAAACTATAAATTTAGGGAAATATTAAATAAAGAGGGTAATTAAACTTTATGTTATAAAAGAGTTCTTAAACCTTGGTATGGTAGATATAAACAACTCAATAAAAAATGAGCAATTAAGTGGCTATTTACTTAGGAAATTCAAATGGGGAGGGGTAAAAACATTAAAAAGAAGCTCAAACTCAGAGATTTCCAAATTAAAGAAACAATAAGCTATCATTTCACACCTACCAGACTAGCAAACATTTAAAAGACTGATTACAGCTATTATTAGGCAGATGAGCCAAAAAGTGTATTCTCATACAATGCTAGGATAAATGGTATGAAAAAAGAGTTATATTTAAAACAAAACCTGGTTAGCATTTCTGTTTTATACACACACACACGTGTTATATGTTAAAAATACATTTATTGGTAATTAACCATGAATACTATTGCTGAATATCTTTTCAACTGATGTCTAATACACATTTGTTAATATATTTTAATGAGGCTATCTATGAGCAATGTATTTTTGTAGAATTAAAGGGAAAAAGATATCCCAAATTATATGATTTCTAAAACTGACTCATTTTTTATCACAGTTTGAACAAGTGATATTATAAAATTTTTTCTATATTTATTATGGGTTGTTTAAATAGCAATATTAATAGACTATGTGTAACCACATAGTACATAAGATACTACTGTTTTTCTAATGCTTAAATTCTCAGAAACATTGTTAGAGACTGTCACTAGGGGGGAGCCTTGTTTTCCAAAGGCTGACTTTAAATTACCATAAATCTTACAATTGTATATTTCTATTAATAAAAGTATATCAAAAGACACAATTCAAAACACAAGACAAAATTTCACATTCTAATTCAGTCATAAGTTTCTGAAAACAAAACCAATCAATATTCATAAAATATAGTGTTAAAGGTAATTTTAAGTTTTGTATCATATACATCACAAAGTTTCCACATGTAAAATGGAAAATGGTAAGCCATATTTTAATTTAAACCAATAATTGAGGTATTTTTCTTTTCAGTTCAATGTTATAACTATTCAATTCCTCGTTATACTCTTCGTGTCTAGGTATACATAGCCAATGACTTTTCTCCATTAATCTATGAAACCCCTTCTCTTTTTCACCACCTTCATGCTACAGTTGTTCCTTAACAGTTTCCATAGAAATACTCACAGATAACAGTGAAAGAACATGTATAGTTCCTTAGGACAATTATTCCCTATTCTATGATGTTTATAAACCAAGAGTATTAAGTCTCTTTAGCTCATTGACTTTCCAGTTTTAATCCTTCCCCAGGGTAAACCTATATGTGGGTAATTTTTTCTCTAGGGCACTTGCAGATTTGTTCCTGATAATAACAGACTAGCTAAGCTACAGCATGCAAATTCCTGCTCTGGAAGCATGTTTTTAATGCCGTAACTGTTATTATTTCAAAAACAAATTAAACAAGGGAGTCCTGTAGAAAGCCAATTAACCAATTTAGGCAGCAACTAAATGCAAATCACTGCCCCTTACTTTCACCCAACATGACGTTTCATGATTTTAAGATGTCAGTCTCTAAGTCTACATCTATAGCAGGTGACTGTTTAAAAGTGACTCAAGGTGCCTATACAAGCATTCCACTGGGATGCATAAGTTAAATATGAGTTCTGATTTATTTTCACTTCCTAACTCTGCCATGTGGTTTCATTCTTTTAGTATACTATTATAAACAAAATTGGACAAATATGTAGAAAGAGCACAGCACTAAAAATCTCAGAACAAGATTATAACCTCAACTCTGTATCAAGGAAACTATATTTGGTCCAAAAGTTACATGACAGAATGACCATAAGAAAGACTATTTCATAAATTCAAGACTTTGTGCACATCTTGAAACAAACTTAGTACTTATGGACAATTTTGCTGTTCGTTTTGCTCTTTCATTTTTAAAGAACTTTAGTCCTGATCATAAGCCATTCGAGGTCAATTTCAACAGGATATATTTAGTGAGACCTAGTTCAAAAGACATCTGATCCCTGAGACTCCCATATTTTCCCTAGACAGTTTCTTCAGTAACTCCTCCTCAGTAATTTCCATTTAAAACACTTACATTTATTGAACCATGTTCAACCAATCTGGGTATAATTCATGAAATCACTTCAGTCAATGCACAAACATGTATTCAGTAATCAGCAGAAAAAATAAACACAATGTAATAGATAAATATTGACACTGACAAGTAAGTAATGGTTTATAAGGATCCATTTCTAAGCATTTGTGTACTGTTATTAAAAATTAACCTTAGCATTTCAATAACATGCAACATATATAGTTTATCTCAAAGTTTATATAGCACACAAACATGTTTTAAGAATTTTACTTATTTATAAGCATTTATATACTGAGGAAATATTTTAAGCATAAAATAAGTGGACCACTGGAATAAATTTATAGAAAATTCGGACATTGCAATAAAACATTAGGGGAATGATCAAATTGACTACAAAACAGATATGAAACTAAAGAAAAGAGAGGAAGACTGAAAATGAGAAAAGCAAAATACCACAGGACAAATACAAGCAAGTATTAAAGGAAAATAACAGCCCAACTCAGGAAAAACACATTATAACTGATCTCTATAAAGCTCTTAGACATTACGTACCTCTCCGGCTGCATTCTATCAGTAGTAACTGTTTTTACATCAAAAAGACTGTCTATTTTTAGCCTTTGAATAAACACTTAAAAATCACAAGGACAGATATTTGGCAAAACCTGCTTTACACTTTAATAAACTTAGATGGGGTCCTTGACAAGTAATGATGTTATTCTCATAAGAACTTGATGATTTTATTCATTAAGTATTACATTTGGAAAGAACAATAATACTTTTATGTTAAGAATGTAGAATTTGAATAAATAAAATGCATTAATACTTTGGTGTTACTTTGTAAGATGTGTCTGTACCAATAGTGTATGTATGTTTTCCCCTCAGAGCTAGAGATACCTATTCTGGAATAGCATCTCTGGCATGGCTTAACCACTGTTTCCTCTGCTCATCTCGTTGACTAAATTCCTTAATGACAGGACTTTCTAATCTTTTTATCTTAATATCCCTGCACTTAGCATAAGGCCCTACATATTCTAGGGTCTCATTAAATCTTGTTTTGTTTTGTTTTGTTTTGTTTTGTTTTTGATGAATAGATGAGTGGATGTACTGATGGACTAGGCTTACAAAGGGAAGAGAGGAGGAGGACAGGAGTTGGCGAGGAGAAGTATTCCATCCTGAGGCTGTGAATTCCTTGAGAAAGAGCTCTTTATTATTCACATTAATCATTTCAGCAGTTAGTGTGCTATCTAGCACATATTAAATCTTCAAATAATGTTTGCTGAATGAATGAGTGCGTGATTTATGTTAGAATTTCACTGAGCATGTGATTCTTACAAGTGTAAATTTGTATCATTAATTAGAAACTTAGTCAATCTTTTCATAGATTATCTTTTCTGTTCTACTTTTAGTACCCATAACTACTTTTCTATGAAACTAAAATATTTCACAAACCATACAAATTAGACATTATTTTTATGATAATCCTTTACATATCTTACTCATTCACTAATTTAATACATTCTCTAAAATGCATTTTATATGCTGCAACATCAATATTGTCCACTTTGTTTTCTGCAAATAGTTCACTTTCTTTCCCTTTTAAATACTTTATGAAAATAAATTTTACGTTAATCAAATCAGTTTATCTTTTCCTTAATGACATGTGTCTTTGCTTTTAGACTTTGAAATTCCTTTCCCCCTCAAATGTTTGAAAAATCCTCCATTTGACTTTTTCTAAGGCAACAGTGGCTTGATTCTTTTTTTATTTTACTATTATCCAGTTGGAGTTTATTTTGTTATAAACTATTAGGTAAGGATCTAAATATTTTCCTAATCCCTAGGAAAACACCATTTAAATATTATTTCTCTCTTCAGAAATTTGAGTTGTCTCCTTAATAATAGCTTATACTCTTACATACAACCAAGTCTTATTCAAAGGGTAATATCTACGTCCGGTTGTGGATGACTAACAGACAGGAACTGTGACGATGTAACACTCTGCAGGAATACAACGGAATAAACTCAGGAGCACTTAATAAATGCTTTCTCTTTATAAAATTCTCAGTTATTTTACCCGCTGAGATTTAAATATAATAATGAAAATGTGTATGTAGTTCTCCTGTGGTACACTAGAAGACTTCTGAAAGCAGAACACGTGTCTCATTCATTTTTAGATCCCACATGCGTAGCATATTGTCTGATACAGAGGCTCAGCAAGCATTGGTGAAATGAACAGAATTATGGCAAGACTGAAAGAGTGCCATGAGAAGAAAGATGGTTTAAATGCAGGAAGGTGGAAGATTTTTCCAAGTAAATGAAAGAAGTTAAGCTGTAGCAGGAGAATTTTATAAGAAACACAAAACTACAAAGATTTCATCAGCTTTCTATTCACACAAATTACTATGTAAATATTGATTTTCAAACAACTTCCCTTTATAGGTTAGTTTAGGTTGGTTCACACTCTAAGTAATAGCAAAAATCGCTCTGGCAAAACACAGTTTAATTCTCATTCCCCATTAACTAGTACATACAAATTCTTCAGTCAAAAATTTTCACCTCTAATGACTTGAGAATGTTTCATTTATAAATGGAAATTTGTGAGCCTAATTTTCAAACTCTGAAATCTCATGACTACATTCAGTGTTTTTAAAGGAAACCTAATTTCAACTTTGTTAATCAAAATTTGTGAATCAATGGTCCGAGGAAATTTTCACTAGAAATATGTTAAATTCAGTGAGGCATCATTTAGAGAACGTATGTAACTTCCATTAAGCTGAGTTGTGAAAGGATGAGATGCTACTTAATATTGGACTTAAAATACACATTCATCATGAAAACTTTATTTCAAATAATATCTAATTAAATACTGAATTCCAAAAGAATCCTGCCAAATTTTACATCATTCTCATGAAGTAAGGCAATCTCTTTATTATGAATTTAATTTACAATGGCTGTTAAATGTGTCTAGGCACATCATTATCTTTTCAGTAAGAACAACTGGCTGGCAAGTAAACAGTAATCATGAAAAGGCAAGGATCCAAATTTCCCAACTTTGAAACCAAACTCCACTGACATAAAAAATAATGAACGTTCACAGGAAGTAAAAGGTTTCGTTAAGAAGGTTAGGTGACTCCTATTAGCAGTCAGAGGAGGAGGAAACAAGACGGTGGCTCTTGACACTCTGAAAAATGAGTATAGTGAAGCACGATCCTCTGCAGATTTGACTTAGGTGAGAAGAAAGTGGTGTTTTCTTGGAGATCATCTCAGATTGCCAGAGAGACTTTCAAAATTTAACAGTCCTATTGCTTCTTGAGCTTCTGGCTGAGATCATACGTAGTAACGATCTTCAACCACTAAGCATGTCTACTGACTCAAGTTGGCAGGCAGGGCGGGGTGAACAGTAGAAGGTACCTAACATTCACAGAGATCAGTATTATTAGCCCCATTTTGCAAATTTAGGTTTGCAGCTTTTAAGAAACAAAGGGAAGAGGTGGCAGGATTTGAACACAAGTTTCTCAAATTTCAAAACTGTGCCTTTTCCACTGTACCACATTCACAAATTATCTTGTCAGAAGAAATCTGGAACATCCTAGGTATAAAATCATAGGACACTAGAACCTAAATGACATTTTTTCTCTCCTACCCACCGAAGGTAATGATATTGGAAAGTAAACATAGATATGGAAAAAATAAACATAGATAGTATAGATGGCTTTATAAAAACAATATCTAGTTCTGCACAAAACCTGGGATTCATTTCACTGTGAGATGCAGCTTATCCCTAGCAGAAGACTAAGAACATTATGGCTGGCAAAGCACAACGATTTTGTTCTCAAGTTTAATGAAATAATAAATATAGTAAGTAAAGCAAAGAAACAAGGGTATCTTTAAATTTTAAAGCAATGGGAAATACTATAGATGGAACTTTGTGATCCCTCCTCCTTTTGCTGATACTCACCAATTCCCCTCTACACACACAAATATACACACACTCACACTGGTACTCTCTGAAGACAAGCTTTGTTTCCAAGGCCTTGCCTCCTCAAGTACCCGGAGCAATGCAGTGTACTTGGCTGTTCAGTAAAACTTGCTGAATGAATGGAAACAAATGATAGAGAAGTGAAATTACTCAATTTATATTTATTTCTATCAAGGAGAATGATCCTCAAACTGGAAATGCTACAATATACATGGTTAAGAGCTAACTGAGGGCTAAGATAGATGGAGAGACAATAATGGTACCTGGCTGTCTTACATGAATGATTTCAGTTCCTCAGTTCCAGACAAGTTCTAACTCAGGATTTTCTCATGAAGTATAGATATGATCACTGAGTGAGCCAGAAGAATAAGACTGAAATATAAATTCTGATCCTCAAAAAAAGTATAGGCTAGAAACCACAGAGAATGGAGAGTCATACAATCCCTAGAAAACTTTTAGAATATATCTTTTAAAAACAATTATTTAATGAGATGGTTTATGAGCTCTTATAAGTGGAAGCACTGATCATACATTCATTAAAAGGTCACATCAGATTTTAATTTTCTTTTAGTTTGTATTAGAATTGCTAACCTGGAAAATTATAGACACAACAAAGTTGTTAAAAGTAATGTCAGCATTCACTGAACACTTACTTTATGCCAAGCATCAAGTATTATTTAATCCTTACAATAACCCTGAGAGGAAAAACATTGTCATTTTAAAGATGAGGAAACTTGAGTCATAAAAGTATTAAAGTAACTTATCCAAGGTCATGGAGTTAGTCAATTGTGGGTGTAGAATTCGAACCCAGAACATTCTAGAGGCTTTGCCCTTATAACCACTATGCATATAGCCTCTTATATGATAACTAGGAAAAAATCTTATTAAGTCTCTCATGAAATTCTTATGAAAAAGATGGAAAATAGTGTGCTGGATGACTCAGTATTTAGGGGTAGTTTTAAAGTTGGCTGAACATTTGTCCAAGATTCTGATTAGTAGAACTTTATCAATGTAGAATAGTTGTTTCTAGTATCATAATTTGTGATTCTATACTTAAACCCAAACTATTTATAATACTGTTATCAGTGAACTGGATGAAGACACAATAGGCTTACAAAATAATGTATCTGCAGGTAGCGTAAATATTAGAGTTATAATTCATCCTTTAGAAGACAGAAAGAGTAATTTAAAAGTACCCAAGTGGTTTTAAGGAAGAACTTATATTTACATTGTTGAAATATAAAAGAAATAAATGTACAATCTTAACTTTAACTTACAAAAATCATTTTGAAAATATAAAATACAAAATAATAACTTACCATCTTAAACTATCAAACTGGTAGGCACTGCAAATAAAAGAACTGTTAGAAGGCAGCTGGGAACTTTTTATAAAAGATTTGAAAATATGCCTGTCCTTTGACCCATCAATTCTATATCTAGGGATTGTTCATGAGAAAAAATAGTTAAAATATATGAAAATATACAGTTTATTTACTTAAAATAGCTGAAATTAGAAACAACCAAAATGTCCTACAGAAAGAGTTAAAACAGAATCAATCAATGATGGGGCCATTTACACACTGGAATACTCCTCAGTCATTTAAAATGCCTCCAGAGACAAATACTTGACATAGAAAGCTGTCCACAACACAGTTCAGTGAAGTAATCATTATAAACAGCATGCAAAATAGGATTTCATTTTTGGAGAAAAAAAAATGAAAGAGAAAGAAAGGGAGGGAGAAAGGGAGAAAGTAAAAGAAGGGAAGAGGACAGTGAGACAGAAAGAAAAGGAAAGAAAAGAGAGAAAGTGAATCTACTGATAAACTTTTTTTTCACTGTGACTCATTCTAATAAATGCATTGTACATCTTGTTCCACACATATAAATACTTAAAACATATATACAAGTACTTTAAACATTTTCATGGAACAATACTTACTCTTTCTGTGTACAATGCTATACAATCCATATTTTTCAATTTATACTATTCTATTTCTTTTTTTAAATGCTAGTTGTAACTCACTAAGTTAACTTCAGAGCTGACTATTGGGTAGCATTCTGCAGTTTGGATCTAGATCTAGAGATAGAAACACTGATCCAGAGACTGTCTGCAAGGATACACAATGAAGTGTTAATAGAGGCTACAATGAGTGCAATTTGGAATTTCTTTTTTGTTTTCTAATTTTTTTCTATGATGAACAAAGGAGAAATAAACGAATATGTTACATAAGAAATATAAAGTACTATAGAGATAGTAATCGTAGAGACAATAACTAATAGTTCATATAAAAAATATCTAGGTACTCTACTGGACTTAAAATAAGACAGCAGGGTATATTAGATACCAGAGAACTAATATATTCTTAGCATTAAAAATACACACACACACACACACACACACACACACACACACACACACACACACACATCCCCCTAAAACAAGGCAGGTGAGAGCTCTACTCTCTGTGTATTCAGATCCTTGTGCAAACTGCTGCATACCACATTTCCATTGAAGGATGTCTAGAGGAGAAACAGGATGATAAGAGTCTGTAAATTATATAACATGAAAAACATCAAGAGAACAAAGGATCTTTGTCTAATGTCTTTTCAAATATCTTAAGGGCTTTTATTTAGATAACAGTCACAGAATAGCGTTAAGGTCCAATGCATGTAAGTCATGGAAGAGGTCTGGGTAGATTTTAGCCTCATATAAAGAGGAATTCTAACACTAGCAATGGAATGCATTGCTTCAAGTAGAAATGATACTCTTTACAATATTCTTCACAATCTGATCCCTTATTTCAAAAAATCAATCTAAATTTTTCAGTACCTGTAGGCTAGTAATATATCCAGTTCCCAGATCTCGGTCCCACCCTGTACAGATCTTTCTGGGGCTTTCTCATTGTAGTTAAATGAGCAGAACCAGCTCCCTTGAGAAGGTAATCAAGTCCCTATCAATGGCAGCGTTCAGACACATTAGTGATAACCAGTTAGTGAGGGTATTGTAGAAGAGAACTTCTGCATCAGAGAGAACTAGCCAATCAGCACATTTTCTAAAATAAACACTGTGACTTTTATCTTAATGAAGAAAAATCTCCTTTGCTCATCAAAATGAACATAATTTCATAAGGATAAAAATCAGTTTGCCTAAAAGGGATTTTACAGTATAATTCCTAAATAAAAATATTTTGGTTCTTCCCTATGCATTTGTAATTCTGTGGGAAGTATTTTATGTGTGGACAAGCATATATAAATACATATTATTTCATTGTCTTCTTTTTACACAGAAGTCTTACCACACATAATGTTTTATACTTTTTTCGCATGGTAATAAATCTCAGAGTTTTTCATTTCAGTATTTAAACAGCTTCAATATTTTATATAGCTACATAATGTTCTATTTTATACAAGTACCATTATTTGTTTAACTAGACCCTGATTGATGGTTATTTGGTATGTTTCTAATCTTTACTATTACAAATAATGTAACAAATAACCTTATAAACACATCATGTCTCATATGTAAGTATGTCTATAGAAATATATATTAAATACACATAATACTATATTAAAGGGGATACGTATTGGTAATTTTCATAAATATTAATAAATCGCTCTCCAAATGACTGATATTTTAGAATTTCACCCACAATATGTGAGGGTCTTTGAATTCCCTCAGCTTCAGCAACACAGCAGTTCCACAGTGTTTTAATGTGAAAAGCCTTACATTTCAAGATAGAAGATTTAAACTATAAAGGTAAAATGTTCTAAAAGGTCCTATATTTATTAAGCTAAGAGAGTGCAGCAGTGAACAATACACTAAAAACACGATTGGAAATTATTACTTTATCAAAGTGCTGTGAAAGAAATGAAGCAAACTACAGCAATAACACTAACATGAAGAAGTAGTGTATTTAACAATGGACATCTGTGTGTGAAACCCAATTTCCCTTAATAAAACCCCTCAAACCTAAACTCTGTTAAGGTTTGTACTGAAGGAAAGGTCCTTACATGGAGCCACCCTAGGCCTTAAGCACAACTACTGTTTCCTAGGATTCCATCTTCTCATTGGGAGTCCTACTAATTATGCTTGTCATACCATGCTGCTAGGTCACAGCAGACAGATTCCAGAAAAACAGGAATAATCTATCCTTCTCTTCATGCTTTCCTTAATAGAACAAATAAAACAAGACTACTTTCCTTAATAGAACAAATGAAACAAGAACAAACCAGCACGCTACAATTTAAACGCACTGAGCAACTAGCAGTGTCCATTTTTCTTTCGGTTCATAATAAGAGTTTCAGCTGAATGAGTGGCCACCCATATAGAGACAGTACATCCCAGCTTTCCTTGCAGCCATGTGTAGCCATGTGACAAAGTTCCAACAAATGGATTGTAAAAATTATTGGCCACTTGTTTTAAAAGGAAGTGTTTTGCCTTTATTTCTGCTTTCTCCTATTTCTCAAACTATAACGCAGACATGGCAGTGACCCATATCTAACCTTGCAGACAAAAACAACTTCCTCTAAGACTGCAAAGCAGTAAGGTGAAACAAACTTGGGGCTGATGACCTTGTGAAACTAACCACTTTGATCACCTTGACTACCCTACCATTGTTGTGTGAAGGAGAAATAATCTTCTTTAAGCCAATGGATTTCTTTGTTACAGTAATTTTGTCTTTCAAATATACGCACAGACATACACAAATGTATGAACATACACAAAGATTGGGCAGTGGAGCTATTAAGAAAAAGTAAAAGTTTAAAGCACAAGTAAAAGAAAAAAGGTGTGTATATGTTTAGGCACTAAGATATAAGTCTATCATTAAGTAATAAAGATGAATACAAATTAATAAGCAGAAAGAAAATATTAAAGACCTAACCAAAATAGAAGACTGGTATCAGAAACAGATATTTTCTGTACTCCGAAAATTGATATAATATTGCAAAAGCATTAGAAGGAACAATACATTGTAGTTCAGACGCCCCGATTTTTATTCAGATGATTACTTCTCACAAGCAGCACAGTAATTCAAATATAATTAACAAGTGTATTTGGAAACATTTAAATTCATTTAAACTTTCAGTGAATTATAAAACAAATTTGGTATCTTAGCTTGATTAAATAGTGACAAATAAGACTTTATGAGAAAAGAGATTGAAACTCACTCAGTAAACATTATTGAATATGTACTCTGTAATAGACACTTGTGCTGGATTCTGGGATACAAAGGTGAATAAAACACAGTTCCTACTTGAGAAAAAATCACTAGCAAATTTCATTAATTGTGTTGACATATAAAGATAAAAGGTTCAATTGTATCAAAATTACTTTTTTATACCAATTTTTGGAACAATTATTTTTAAAAAACACACACAGAGTGTTATATATATACACAATCTCTTTAATACAAGGATCATTCAAGAAAAAGTTTTCACTGTATATAAAAATGAGTTTCACAACAAAATTATTTTGAAATATTATGAAAATTCATATTACATATAATTTAAAAGTATTAATCTTCTAATCATTAAAGCATTGCTCATAAAGTAAGATACCAAAGTTTATTAGGCCTTTAGATATAAACTATCTGCTCAATAAGGATTGTAAAATGCTTAAAAATAACAGCATGTACTAACTTCTTCCCTTCTACTTTACATGAATTTACTCTATTACAGGGGGGAAAATATTGGCAAATACTTTTTCATCTAATATTTTCACCTGAAAAGTGAATCATAATAGGAATCTTAGTGTTATTTATCTAAAAATGATAAATATTTAATCTAATGAAAAATAATCTATATATTAATCTAACAACAGTCACTTGTAATTGGTCAAAATCAAATATTTTGTTTTAACTCACTTTAATGCATTAAAATCTTGGAATAACTGGCTGTTATATTAGACAAATTCTGTCAAATGAAAACATAATTGCAACAATTTTATTCATTTTAAAAAATTGTTTGATGCTTAGAAACCACCCTACCACTGTTATGTGAAAGAGAAATAAGCTTCTATTTTACTTATAAGACAATATAAATGGTTTTTTGATGACATCGCCCACTCCTGAAAAGTGCCAGAAATTACAGTAAGTAAATATAAGAAATTAGGGTGAAATTATACAAAAAGTGAATCTAACAACTAACTTTAAAATGATCGTTTCAGAGTTTAATTTATGAATAAAGTTTTTGTATCAAAAACCTGTTACTATGTAACTTTAAGCTAAACATTGTTGCAGATTTAGGTCAGACTAAGATACTACAGTCTCATATACATTATTTTTTTAAATATAAAACATTTAAAAATTTTGAACATTTAGTTTGTCAAATAAGCCTACAAACTAAAAACAGTGTCTAAATCAAGAAAATAATAAAGGTTAAAAGCAAGAAATACTGTAGCTCAGAAGTATGAGGTCTTCTGGAATTCCTTATTTTTTCCCAACAATACATATAACAGCTTCCTAATTTCCAAATACACCTTCTGACTCTAGCGGTTACTTTTAAATTTATTTCTTATTCAACTTTGCATTCTTCAGTCACTTCTACTTCTTTCTAAACAGACACGTGACAGAAAGTAAATTATAAAATCTGACTACAAAAAGAAAAAAATAGGAAGATAATTAATCATTAGAGTACAGCATTAAATGTAGTATTTAGGATGGTTACAAAAAGAACTTTAGATATACCTACACATCAGTACACATCAGGTGTTCGTCACTCAACCCAATGGCTTTCCCCACCTCAAATATGAGTGCTATTTCTTAAAATAAAAGTTTATGTAAAATCGTATCAGCTTATCTAATCACTCTTCAACTTGACTGCCAGGCTTCTGGTCAAGCTTGCCTATAAAGGTCCTTTTCATGTAATTGGTAATTTTCATTGTTCTTTTATCCTTTTCTCCCAGGGTTCCAACACTGTTACTGTTTCCAGCGAATGGAAGGCTTTTACATAGTAGGACAAAAGCACACAGAGCAGAGATGGCTGAGAGCCATAAGCACCCCTGCTGGTTTTTCCCCACTGGAGATAATGTGCTGTGATGCAGATTTTGCTTGACTCTTGGCAGGATCTCACAAAATCTGCAAATCTCTCCCTGCAGACCCAGCAACAAAACTGTACTAGGGTTCCTAACTGTCTCTTCTGTACGTTGGTTTGTTTTATGTAGCATTCTTCTAAAGGTGATTCACTGTGCAGAAGTTATCAGAGGCTGAGCAATTAATTATACTTTTAAACTCTGCATATTCCCATGACTAACTAAAGCCCAGATATATATATATATAGACGGTTCACAAGTAACGTAGCAATATGACAGAACACCGACAATGAAGCAAAAGGGATTACTGAATTACCATGTCTATAAACTAGAGTCTACTAGCTATTCTATGTTATAAATCAACCAGCCAGTTAAAAAAGAAAACAAATAAAAGTCAATCTGGTGGGATCCTTCCCCATTCTAACTCTGTAATTCTCATTGGGTTATTTTGGCTAACTTCACTGTGTGTTAATATTTGTTGGAAAGGGTCCCTTCACCCTTTCTTACTTTCACTTCAAGAGTGTAGTGAGAGCTATCATCTCCTAACTCAAAAGATGCATATACTGATGCCTCTCTACCAACAACTGACTTCATTCTCTAAATTATCTCAGACGTGTCAATTCTGAATCCAGATCTACCTTTATTTTTCAGAGCACTAGTCATTTTAGAGACATATCTAGAATACTGAAGATTTTTCCGTTTCATCTTAGTAACTATTCATTGGCTTTCAGAATAGGTTCACATTTTTGTTCCTAAAAAAGTATTCTTTAAAAGCCCATGGTATCCTCAACAAATATTTGTTAAGTATATTAAGAACTGCACTATTATGAAAATAACTGCAAAAAATCATAGAGATGAAATTTTCTTTCTGATTTCAGTAGATGTGTGAAAACAAAATGGTTATATATTCTGATTTGATTTCCATTGGAAAGATAACAGCTGTCTTTGTGTTGAGCTCTGAAGAATTTTCCACCAGCCAAGAATAAATGTTCTAATAATAATCATTCCTTTATGGAACTAAGGAATAATATTTAAGAAGAAATAATTAAAAGAAAAAAATATTTAAAAACAAAAATCAGGGGCAAAAACAAATCTCTGGGCAAACTAATATTTTTCTTATGCCTTCCATGTAAAACAATGGCATTAAATGAATAGAATATGAAAAATTAAAGATAAATTAAATTTTGCGATAAAAATCTGAGAAATAAATCACTTCTTACTATACAATGAATTTCTAAAAGAGTCTATGTGGAATACAACCATGGAACACAATTTATTATATCCCCTTCAAATTATTCTTTTAATGAGATGTGAAATTCACAGAATATAATGCCAGATATGCTATTTATTATTTAAAGTAATTTTAACATATAGATATTAGAAGAACAAGAAACTCACACACATACACACACATACACAGTTATTGTCTTGAAGTTCTTTAAAGTATATAAGGAAATTGTGGTATAGAAAGTCTAATGCCATCAAAAAGCATCTTGTTAAATAAAAATGCAGACAGGTTTATTATCATATATTGTGACTATTTCCAGAAATCAAATCAACATTTAATTAAATTTTATTTCACAGGCTTCTTTTCATAATAAATTACCATAAGCTTAGGAAAGGAAATGGTGAGGAAAGTTCCCCAAAGAAATATATATTATTTTGAATAGTAATTTATTTTCACACAAAGTAGTAGTATTTTTTTCTAATATGAATAAAAAGATCTTAACCACAGAAAAATCCACATAGCCTTACCAAGATACCTAAAGACCAAGAATTTCACTCAATAATTTTGTCCACAACACTACCCACCTTTTCCTACAAAATGACAAATTTTTTGAAAAAAATATAATTATTAAACTCAGAAAGGTCCCACATAGCCAACAGAATTTTTATAATATAATACTGACAAACCGTTTTACTCTTGAGATCAATAAAAAATAAATTATACATAAAAAATCAATACTTAATTCATACAGCTATCACTATTAGTATCAGTGTAAAACACTTCATTTTGCATGTAACTGTGGTAAAATGCTTTATACTAGAAAAAAAAATAAACTCTATGGTGAATGAGTAGTATTTCATTCCTTACACTCTATTTAGCATCTCTGAGCATATTCTCTAAAGTATATTTATGGCTCTCAGGCTGCATAAGGACATCCAGTTGAAGTTCATACTAGTTTAATGAAAGGAACAAATATATACTTTACTTTTCACAATCACAGTACGTCCATCGCAACTAAGCTGAGGCTATCATACCGGTCACAGAGAGCAAGAAGTTTCTCAAATTTCAAGGAATATGGAGGGAGAAATTCTAGGAATTAGCTAGTATGTAATTGAGGGAATGGAAGAAGAAAAGGAAACTGTAATCTTTTAAGAAGAATTTTTTCAATAAGCTTCCTCAGTTGAAGAGAAATTTGCATTAATTTAAAGAGCAAATATTTACAGAAACAACTTAAATGGCCAACAACAGAGAAATAGATTTATTATGGCCAAGTCAGATGATGTACCATGCAGTGGTCAATAATTACACTTACAAAGTTTAAAATAATATTTAAAATACTCTATATACATTATATTGAAAAAGCAGGATGTTAAAATATCTAGTATGATCTCAAAAATATGAGGAAAAATAAAACAGAAAAAAATCAGAAAAAAATGCTAAGATTTTAACACTGGGTAGTTAATTATAGGTGACTTTATTTTTCTATTTCTTTATACATTTCTAGATTTTCTAAATGTTCTGCAATAATTCTGTATTATTTTTATCATTAGAAAAAATGTTTAAAACATAAAATGTTTGATTTTCCAAAGAAAGTATTCTCTGTAAGTCAATTTGAAACTAATACAACAAATCAGATTTTAAATAGCTGTACAGTTGATACTGCACTTAAACAACATGGGTTTGAACTGTGTGAGTCCACATACACATGGATTTTTTTTCCATGAATACATAATACAGTACTACATAATCTTCAGTTGATTGATTCCACAAATGCAGTACCATGCATGTGGAGGCCCAATTGTAAAGTTAAAAGTGGAATTTCAACTTCAGGGGCAGGAGAAGGGTGTGTGCCCCTAACTCCCAAGCTGCTCAAGGCTCTCCTGTACTCACCTTTCAGAAAGTAACACAGAAAGTAAAAAGTTTTATATACATGATCTGTATCACTTGGATTTTTCTATCCAAACTTCTTCAACTAGGAATAAATGCTAAATGTTTCCATTTTTCCTACACAGTTTTTATACATGAACAAAAAACGCTAACCAAACACAAAACTGATCTTTGAATTATTTCTCTTCCTGATCCAAGAGGAAAATATTTTTAGGGTTTATATGATATGGAGAATAAAAAAATCAAAAATAGCTCTTACTATGCTTTATTCTGTATGTTTGACTCCAGATGCCATGACTCTTAACGTACCCTGGCATATCCTTATTTGTTCAAGATTATTTATGGGTGTTATTGGTCGGGGAAGGGGGAACTGTTTTGGGTTTTGTCTTGTTTTTTCGTTTTGCTTTAGCAGCATGCATTCATTTTCCTATAAAGACAGATCATCTGGAAAGCAGGTTTCAGTTTTTCAATCTTAGTAATGTTGCCAGTGTCCCATTAACATGCTAAGGCAACTTGCCAAAAAATTAAATAATTTTTTCATATCACTTCATAATTACAGAGAACATACAATATAATATGCAGGTGGTTTAGAAAACGTGAATCAAAGGCAAGATTGCTGTCATTAGGAGCTCTAATACCACTTTGTAAAGCTTCAGTTGAATCCCATTTCGAAGACTATATCCAAGAGAAGAAACCATCTTTGAAGCTTACAGTGGTACATTTCACTTGATGAACCTAAAGCTCTTTAAAAATCAGCATTTTAAATTCCCATTTTGAGTGTAAAGCATTCAGTGAATCTATAATTGGGCTGAGATGACCTAATGAATCCAGCACAGACGCTGAGAGTTCCAAGTAAGCATTCTTCCAAGTCACTGTCCACTGCATGTTTTTCAGTGTTAAACTTATTTAACACCAATCCTGAGAAAGCCAACTAAACAGTCTTCATTTTCATTTTCCCCAAGTCCCTAGTTTCCTCAAATCTGACATCTCCTCCATTTTAAAACACACTTGTCTCTTAGCATCTCTCTCATCCCAGGCATCTAGTCCCTCGTGTCTCCCAGGGTTCTATTATAAGAGGCCTCACATGGGCCTTTTCTCCCTAAAGAGCACTGCAGATTCTGGATGAGCATCTCGCAAAACAAACAAACTATATATATATACAGAACACACACACATATATATGAGAGGATTGATATAGGGTTATCAACTTATCAATAATACTGTTCCTCAAAAGAGTAGGACAGACAAGATTATAGAATAAAAGAGAGCGGGAAAACTCACTGCATAACCCTTATTTTCTCATTCTGTCAAAGACCAGTGGAAACTTCATAAAAACCTTGGGAACCACATCCTTCCAACCTCTCTCCCCTCACTATCTTGCCCATCCCCCAGGTTTTTCTCTGCCCGGGAAGAATACTGGCTTGCTACTCTGATCATCTTTGTAGCCCTCTAAAAGATAACAGAGCTGTGAAGAAAACATTAAGTAAATTAGGAAGCAATCCTGAGTAGTTTAGTAGCTCCACCAGAACAATGTGAAATAAAGAAGAAAAAATGCATTGAAAGTGCATCTGCACATTTTAATAAAAGAAAAAATGGGAAAGCCACTACTTACAACAAAGTTAAAAAAAAAATACATGGATTTGGATAGTGGCAAAGATTTGGATTGTAAGGCAAAAAGAACACCAATTGCTAGTCCCAGCTTGGTCTCATTTGAGTCAGACCTATATGAGTTTGAGCAAGTCATTTAATACTTCTTTGTAACTGAAAAGGGCTAAACTAGGTTATCTCTTAAAGTAACTAATTATACCTCTAAGAATAAGAATAATGTTCTCTAGAGAATAAATTAAATGTAAAAATAGTGTTAACTTTTGTATCCCAACATTGTGTTTCCTTGTTTTACTTTTATTAGTTATATATTCCAAAAAGGATGTGATGTGGGTTCCAAGGAAGGACACATAAAATGAGACTATTATAACAAGAAACTGATGCTCTAAAAATATTATACTTCTTTATTCAAGTTTTTCAACTTCATTTTTCATACTCACATGTTCACTATCAGTAGAAGAAACAAAGAGTGAACTGAAAATGGAGTAGCTAAGTAAACTTTTGAAAAAGCTAATTCTAAATATGTCATAAGCTACTGCTACCTAATAATATTAGCATCAAACCATCATCTCTCTAGTCTAATAAAATATAAATCAGAGTCTCGGATAAAGACATAGTTTTGTGAATTAAAAAACACACACAAGACAAAACACTGTCTTACCTTCCAGGGATTGTTTTATTTCCTCATCCCTCCAAGTACAACAAAAGCTCTGTGAAAGGCAAATCAAGATATACTTCAGTTTCTCTCAGCAAAGAACAGCTTTCAGTGTTTATTGAACTTAACTGAATTCTAGGCCCAAATGGTCTAGTCATCTATTATCACTATAAAAATTCCTTATTTCCTAGATCTGTCCAAAACCATGTTTCAGACCATGTATCTCAATATTTCTTTTGGGGGAAAAGCCTGACCAGGTTGATTTTTCTATTTCTCTACTTTTCCTCATGCCATCCCTACCGTGCAGCATAACTTGGTGCCATTAAGTGTCCCAAGAAGTGAACATGGACCCAGTAGATGGCATTCTGGAGACCAACATGTGACCCATTTATAATTAAGTTCAGCTGCAATTCTGTTATTGACCCTCACTCATTCCTGTTTAGCTCCACCTGCTTAATACAAGTCTTGGAACATCTTTTATACTTTCAAGGCTTCTGCTTCTTTACTCATAAAATTCTTATCTATTTACATCAAGTGTCTTTGGGGACTATCTCAAAACAGACTTCCCCGTAGGACCCTAAGAGTCATCATCCTCCTCATTCCTGCCCAGCTTACCCACCCTCTCCCAAACACACACACACACCCACAAAATGTGTCTGCTAATCTCCTTTGTAATCTTGAAAAGGGGCAACATCTGGCTTTACTGGATATTAGAGTTTCAGGTAAAGTAAATCTTCACTTTCTATTAATCTATATTTTCCTTTCAGTACATCAGCTTGCTTAAGCAGCAAAAGGCAGTGAAGTGATAAAATGAAGTTGTATCTTCAACCCCTAATCACACCTGATGTGAGCCTAGGCAACTTCTGTGTGCCTGGCAAGGCTAGGTATAGAGCACACTTATGAGTCTATAATCTATTTGGGGAAGAATATCTTCTCATGGGAGGTGCAGGTGGAATTTGGGAGTAGCTTTGGTTTGGGCTATTATGTTACAGCACATTAGAGAGTACTTAGCTTGTCTCATGAAGAGAAATTCATTTAGTAAGTTTAATAAGAGAAATTCATTTAATAAGTACATTCTGGGCACCATAATGACAGGCGAGTAAGGAGGCAAAGATTTAAAGACATTGTCTGCTCATATGACAAAAAAACATGGAGGAGAGAGAATGAATATACATTGAAAATGATGCTAATAAAAGCAGCCATGTATACAGGGGAATACGAGGCCACAGTGGAGGGAGTGTGACTGGCTCTAGAGGAAAGGGTTGGGGACATTCACAAAAAAGATATATTACTGGCTATATGGGCATTTATATAAGGGAGAAATACATTCCAGGAAGAGTGTCCACATGTGTGGAAAGATGAAAGATAAAAGGCAGGTTACTTATATCACAAACATGAAAAAAAAAAAAAAAAAGCATGTTTAGGATCTTATCCTATCAGAAGATGAGGATGGAGTCTTTAATGGAGGCCAGATTATAATGGGCCTTGTTCAGAGTATAGTGGGCTAAGAAGTTTAGGTTCATCTCACAGGCAGTGAGGGGCCACCAGGGACTCTTAAGCAGAGGAGTGATGGTATTAAATGATCAGATATCAAACACCTACTGGTAGATGGTGACTTGTAAAATCTTCCCAGTCTTTCACCACCAAGGAAATCCCCTCAGTAATTTTTCTTTGGGAAAGAAAAGCCCCTTATTGTTTGGCAAAGAAAACAGGATGAAATGGTTTGATCCTAACCCATATCTGATCTTTTCCAGGTCCCCTTCCTCATGTGTGTGGAGAATGAGAAAATGGTGAAAAGAAAAGAAATTACATTTTATTACGTATTAGGTACCAGGAAACATGCCAGGTGCTTCACACACATTATTATCAGATTTAACTCCAGCCTTCTAAGGTAGGTAAAATTATTCCCATTTTAGAAAGGAAAAAGTAGAGGCCAAGCAAGTTGTCAGAAATCAGAGTAATAGAATACCTAGGTGAAAAACTAGGATTTAAACCCAGACTCAACTAACTTCAAAGATACTCAAGTAGGATAATGTAGCTTCTCCATATGCCACCTTAATTTATTCTTACAATAATCATTTTATAAATAAATAACTTAAAATTCTGAAAGGTGGTCATACATATAAGTGGGTCAAGGAGGAGATGAGATGCAAAAGATAGACAAGGCAAACGTCCTAGAAACATTTTTAACTGCTTAAAGGTGAGCTACTGAAACACAGATACCAAACTAACAAGACCTTCCTTAATCCTTCCACTATCCTTAGCGTTGCATTAGTGAACAATGTTTATTGGTTACAATGCTATTTTTGTCTATATTAAAGTGAAAGAATAGCTATGTAGACAAAAACGTATGTTATGAAAATGTGTAAAGATTTCTTTTCACTACCCCCCAAAATATGTAAACCAAAAAGAAGACATGAGAAATAGAGCAATTCTTTAAATAATCAGGGAGACAGAAACTAATATAATGGTAAGTCCTTTTTTAAAATCAAACATTAATTTACAGGTTTTGTAACTACTTTGTCCTACACACATTGTGACGGGTTTTTTTGGTCATAAAAATGCTTAGAGGAGTTCAAATTGGATACATACTAAGAAAATGACTAAATTATAATACAAACATATCAAATTTCTATTATGTAGTTTTTTGCTTGCTTTAAAATTGAATTCTTGGTAACAATGATATGAAATATCACACAATTAGATTTTTATATTTGATACTGAACAAATAAGAGAACAGCTGCTTTTTTTTATAGATATATACCAGGCAGCAATGAAGTGAAGAGCAACTTTCTCCATTCAAGGGGAGAACTGGTCATGATGAGTCACCTGAATCTCACTAATGTCACTGTAGCTATATTGGCAATAAATTAAACCCTCAGTACTAGCAGATTCCATACTAACATTCTCAAATTGAGGTTGATACAGAGGTTAGAGAGAGATGGCAGCATACCATGTTATTCTTCGTAAAAGTAAAAACCAAGCCACCCTTCCTTTCTGTACATACACAATATCATTTTTTAAATTAACTTTAAAAATGTTCAATATTTAATAACCATTAAAATCGATTTTTTTCATTCTGAGTGAAAATAAGGATATAGAGGAAAATTACATCATTTTCACTGGTAGAACAGGATAAAATATATTTAACAAGATGAACATCCTCATTCTCTGCCTTGTCCTTTCTATGCACTCAACTCAAAGTTAGTAAAGCAAATGAAAAATATATATATATATATACATACATATATATTGCTGTCTTCACCTTGGAAAATTAAGATGGAACATAATGAAGATGAAAATGATCTGGACCTAACGTTTAAATATCACTACAATAATAATATTATGAGGATTATTCAGATAGCACAGTAAAAACTTAGGAGACAGGAATTCTTTCTTTTCTTCAGATAACCTAAAAAGAATGGGAAAGGACTAATGGAGAAGCAGCTATTACTAATTAGAGCACAAAGTTTCAATACTATCTCCCAAACTCCAAAAAACACTTTATTGCTTGTAGAGCTGGAAGATAGCTATTTCATATATTCAAGATCACAAATTTTCAAATGATGAAGCTACTAAAACTATTATCTATGAAAACTGTGCTTTAACAATACATTTACACTGTTCATATGACAATATGTGAGAATAAAATCCTAGATCATAATTGCTGGAAATACTTCTGAGGAAATCTATCAAGAAGGATATCTGAGGCCCTAGTAACAGAATAATTATCCTCATATGATATTGACTAAACAAAATAAGAAAGTGAGTGATCTTGATGTAATTGTAGATATCAATACCTGTAAAACCAAGCATGGCACAATGTCATTTAACAGCACTTTTGATAATGCTGAAATGTTATTTTCCTCCAACTCTGGGTTCCTCAGAAAGATACAAGATTGTTTGAGTACTTAAAACCTTCAACAAGATTCCTCTTTCTATTTGCTCCCCCATTTTTTTTTTAAGTCCTGTCTGGACAATTCCAGCACACATGCAAGAATCAGTCATAGCGATGGAACCATATGACATCACCAGGGCCTTACCTTCAGGCACATGAATGGAATATCTAACCTCCCAAAACAAGTTTTTGAAGAAAACTTGAGTTTGAGCCTTCCAAAAAGTCTTTCACAAATAATTTTATCTGTTAAAACCATTTTGACTATTGAAGCCTTCCTGCAGTATAATAATATTGCATCTTTTTCTTACGTAGCCCAAAATACAAAACAATCTAGCATTTGTATAAAAATATCTCAAAAATTAGAAGAAAGAAAGTGACTGATTCCTTTACTAGATTAAATATCCCTGACTTTTTTTAGTATCTCTTTTGCAGGGCACTGTAAGAGGGATCTTTGTGGTGATAAAATAGTTCTGTATCTTGCTAGTGGTGGTAACTGCATGAATCTACATGAGGTAAAATGACACAGAACTATACGCACAAGTTGCACCAATGGCCACTTTCTGTTTTGATTTCATACTCTAGCTGTATAAGATATAACCAATGCGTGAACTGGGTAAAGGGAATGCACTATCTGCACTATTTTTGCAAATTCTTGAGTATCCATAGTTTCAAGATAAAAAGTAAAAAAAAAAGCGGGGGGTGGGGGAAGCTTCTCACAGAAATCATAATATCTCAATGCCAAGATTATAGGAGGAAAACTATAAGATTAAAGAGGAAAATCATTCTTGTAAATCTAAAAGATCAGTATGTGTAAATATCAGAAAAGCAAGTAAACCAAAGCAGGTGGAAAACGGTTATAATCTGAGTATTAGATAGGACTGCATATAAGCTTACTCTGAATATAAGCTTAATGGGACTAAACATGATGGGAATATGACAACAAAATTACCTATCTGCATGTCAACCTGTGTTCTTTCCTGGGGTCTGAAAACATATTCTATAGAGACTTACCACAAGCAAGAAATTATTTTGAAGTCTTGAATTTTATTTTAAAAAGTGTGTATTTTGCGCTGGATGCCATATTCACATTCTTTTATAATTTTAAACATTTACCAGCTAAGTGACTTAACTACTTTCTCCAAAATTTTTTTTTTTTTTTTTTTTTTTAGTATATTTGACATTCCAAGAAGACAGCCATGTTTATCCAAGTCTTCCAACATAGTTCAGAGTACCCCAGTTAGGAATCATATGCTTATTTTCCAGCTTCAGGGTGGTGACTAACAAATCATTTAGGCTAGCCTATTGTACGGCAGCCACTAGACTACCTTGGCGACGAGGCTATTCTTCAGAAAATTCTTAGAAGACGGATAACTGCTAGCCCTCTATGATTTCAGCTATGGTTTACTGGAAAAGGACTTATCCTAAGAGCCATGAACCTCCTTTAAACAGAGCCTTCCTGGGAAATATCACTCCCACACTGTTTCGTCTCAACAAGAAGCAGTGAAGCCTTGAGGTATTTGCATAAACATACACACCTAAGACTAGGCTTCCTGCATAATTAGCAGCTATTTTGCTTGAAAATACCTGGTTTTTAAAGTTTTCTAGGAATTTAGCAAAATTAAACTTAGGAAAAGGGTCCAGACTACAAGCCTTTGTAAGTTGTTCCCAATCAGATTCATACCACTTAAGAATGTCGAATAAGGGATGTTTTTTATCACCTAAATGTAATTAAAAATTTGAAACTGACTTCTACGACCAGCATTTCATGAAAGTGTTACAATGCACCAGAAGGTGTTTACTTAAGTTTGAGCACACTGTGAGAGTTCTGAAGCCTAGTAGGGAATATGTTTCAGGTTTAGTTCAGAAAAGCTGAATGGTCGCCATTGGGAGCTGACTAGTCTGTAAGTGCTTTTTACAACCAGAAGATGCCCCAAGAAGTTGTGGAATCACTGAGTAGTGTGTTAAATTAAAAATAAAAAAAATTTTAAAACCTCTACTATTTTACAGAGCAAGTATGATTTGTTTAAAAAGTGTTTCTGCTTTATGTTTTTTTTTCCCTCCAGTAAATGTAAAAAGATAAGGAGACCCAAAGTACATTTAGGAATATATTATTTGAGGTTATTTTACTACCGATAATAATTGGACTCAATGCACAGAAGTGAACACAGCCTATGTAGAGTTATAAATTTACCAACAGATAAGGCTGGACATAATAAATATAATAAATAATATTATATAATAAAGTTTTAAAACTGAATAAGTTCATTAATAATTTTCTACGAGAAGACTGTAAAAAAGCAAAAAGTCACCTGTAATATAGAAAATATTTATGTATGGCATTGTACACAATGGAAAAGTCAAAAAGTATAGAATTTTCATTATCTGTTCTTAAAAGGATTCATAACTCTTCTAACCTTTTTCATGACTAAACATCTAAAAAATAAAATATCTGTAATATACTTCTAACCAAACTTTGGTAATTAATAATGAGAGCAAATCCCATTATGATTAAAACCCAACTTTTTAAAAATTGAAATCACACTTATAAACCAGTTGTTGGGGGAAATTATGCTAGCTCAAAATACAAGGTTTCTATGAAAGATAAATCACCTTTCTTATCCGAACTGCTCAGATCAAAATGTCAAAACAATTAAATTACAATTTTGTCTGACATCAACATTCCATGCAGCAGTGCAAAACAGACAACCCTGATTTCAGGCATACTGTTTGCTTTTAACTGGCAAACAAATTGAGCAATGAATCAAACTTTACTAAAGAAACCATGAGGCATACTGCCAGATCACAGAGGTCAAGGAATTCATCAAGACTCACTTTCTATACAACTGTATGCATTTGTCTAAGGGAGAAAAAAAAATCATCCATTCTCTCATCAAATACAACAATACACTAACATAAGGACAGATATTTCACTGCCTCCACATCAAATATGACCACAAATCACACATAAAATGAATCATATTGTTTTTATAGTTATACGGGCATGCTTATATTCTTGTATATACATATCTGTACATGTGTCCATGTGTATAGAGAGAAAAAAGGGAGCTTAAATTCTTGTCCTTACAAGCCTAGTTCCTCCATGCCACTATCTCATCTACATCTTTGAATGTACCATGTAAAAAAATACACCATGATATTTTTGAGTTGTAAGAAGCCCTGCAATGATCTTGAGCTACCTCTTCACTTTTCATTTAAAAAAAAAAGAAAAGAAAGAAAGAAAGAAAAAGAACAAAAGAACTGGGACTAGAACTCTGGGCCTGAGACCCCTAATCTTTTGTGTCAGTCATGTCATACACTAAAGATATGGACTCCTGAGAACTGGTAAATACTGTGGGAAGAAACAACACAATAAGCTCCTATTGATATCATTTTATATCTACTTACTTTTTAAGCAAAACGTTCTGCTTTCAAAAATCCACTGAGGCTTCATGAGAAAAAAATGATGCACCAGATTTTTCTATCCAGGCATATCTGGATTTCATACACTATTCAACTGTAATGCACATTTAGGATTAGTCAGCATCCTAAAACCTTTACATTTATAATCACCCTACAGAACAAGTGCAAATCATTGACTTATGAATTTTCATTCTCTGGTTGACTAAATTCTTTTTCACATTTTTTCATATAATTTTTCTATGTATCTAAAGAGAATGCATCATTATAATTAAGGATATGAATGCTGTAACAGGACTGCCTCACTCCACTACTTACTACCATGTAACCTTGGGCAAGTTAACTCAACCACCTTATGCCTTAGTTTCATTTGCAGAAATAACAGAACTCACATGATAGGGTTTTGGTGCAGATTAAATGAGTTAGCACATGCAAACCAAAACAACAGCGCTGGCTGTTAGTAAATGCTCAAAAGATATTACCTATTATTACTAATTTTTAGTCAGCTAATAGATTAACATATTGGAACTAAAAGAATATCAGAGATCACGTAGGACAGGACTTGGCAAGCATTTTGTAAAGGGCCTGACAATAAATATTTTCGGCTTCTCCAGCCATACAGTCTCTGCCTCAACTACAAAACTCTATGGCAAACACAGACACAGACAATAAACTGAGGGATGCAGTTGTGTTCCAATAATACCCTACTTATAAATACAGGTAGCAGGCTGAATGTGGCCTGAGGCCAATGTCTACAGCCTCCTCATGTAGAAAACAACCACACTCTACCGAGAAAGTGAAGAACAGAGAGATGAATTGAGTAACAGAAAGTCAGCCAGCAAGCCACTGGCAGGTACAGAATTAGAAGCAAGAACTCCACAATTAATTCAGTTCAATGTTCTTTCTACCTTTCCATATAGGACAAGCTCCATGACATCTTCCTTTGCTGATCTACAAACAGAAACAATCTCTCCCTTTTCTACTCTCCCACAACATACAAGATCAGCAGAAAATCAAGAGATTTTGAAGGGAGATGAGTACACTAGGGTTCATCATCCTATTCGCTCTACTTTTAAGTGTCTGATAATTTCCACAATAAACTAAAAAAAAAAAAAAAAAAACTCTCAAAGCACCCAGTACTCTTCACATGGCATTTATCAATTCTCTCAAAACATCTGTGTATGTTCTTTTCTTTTTTTCTCTCCCAGAAATGGTAATTTGAAGGCAGGGATCATGTCATTTGCATCTTGGTATCACCATCTCCTGCCAAGACCTCACACAAAACCCTATTTCATAATTACAATTCAATAAACAAGTGGTTCCTAAACAACTGAAGGAAAGGCATCTCAAACAAGGTACTACTTACAACTGCAAAATTCTCTCCATCTTGTCAAATGGCTCTGTATCTACAAGCAATGTTGTCAAAATGTCCTTTACCTACCCCCAATTTGTTGCCAATCTGGTCTTCATTATATCATTTTCAAAATCCAACTGAAATCTATTTTTAGCTAACATAATACCACCTCTCTACAAGTAGATTCAAGAGCAACAACACTGTTTTCTATTAAATCACACTTGGTACTTAAAAAGTAAACTGTCTCCTTGATATGGTAATAATGGTCTTAGAACATTACTACAGTTATCCAGCAGCATTGGCCGTAGATTCAATTTTTTTACTCTCCTCATCATAGACTTTCCCAAATGACATGATATAATCTTGCTTATTTTATTTACTTCTTCACCTCTAACTTTATAATCTCAACTTCCTTTCCAAGTCTTCTCCCAAACAGAACTCAAGGCAAAAATTCCCCCCTTTTCTTTCCTCAACAAAACACAAAGTTCTTTGCTTCAAGAAATTCTCAGAATCTCAAAGTATTTTCTCACCAAGTATATCTCAGATCAAATAGGAAAAGAGGTAAAAGTTCCTACAGATTTCTCATCCACTATATGCCACACGACACAGTAAGAGAAGGAATCCAAAGAGAACCACCACACAACCCCACCTGCATCTGTGTCCACACAGTCTCTCTTCTCTTATTACTATAGATAAATTGCCCATAACCATAGAAACAGATAACCTCTCCTGTTGCATCCTCCCAAACACACTTAAGAATACTATTCCTCCATCTCTTCTGCACTGTCAATTTTCCACCTCCATTGGCTCTTTCTCACAAAAATATCAATATCCCATGGTTTTGTACATCTTTTAAAACTCTTTACAGAACATAGCCCTCCAATTAATGATCTATTTCTCTCCCTTTCTTTTCAATAAAAATCTTCAAGGGATGTACTCTATCACCCTCTTTAATGTCTCTTTTTCTACTACTCTGTCAAACATTCCAAACAAGCCTTCACCACCTACAGCTCCATGGAAACTGATACCTTCAAGGTCATCAGTGATTTCCTTGGCTAAATCAATTCTCAATCCTCATCTTTAAAATAGCTGACAAGCCCCTTACTTCTTCAAACACTTCCTTCATTTGGCTTCCATGTTTCCACGCTCTCCTACTCTTCCTCTTGCCCAGCATACAGCTCTTTTTCAGAATCTTTTGCTGGTTGCTCCTCACCACATCATGTTGGAGGGCTCCAAGGCTCAGTCCTCGATCCTCTTGTTTTCTAACCCCACATATTTTTGATGGGCTTATCCAGTCTCTATGTATACTGGAGAATCCGAAACACACATCGTTAGCTTGGCCTTCAGACTGCCTGCCTGACATCCCCACTTGGATATTTAAAATGCATCTAACCCTTAACATGTCCAAATCCAAATTCTTAATCCTCACCACCATGTCTTTTTACTGCTGTATCTTCTCTGTCTCAATAATAAGAAGTTTTATCTTTTCAGTTGCTTAACACATTGATCGCCCACTGTGGATCGAGTGCCCCGAGGAAACACAACTCTCCACTCAGATTTGGGTGATGTGGCGATCAACGTTTTAGGCAATTAAGTTGTCCTTAATTTCATTTGCTCTCACACTCTGTATCTAACCTGTCAGCAAATCCCATGGATTGTACTGTCAAAGTACATCCAGAATCTGAACTTTTCACCACCTCCACTTTTACCATCCTGGTCTAAGCTACCATCTCTGTCACATGGTTTATTATAATAGCTCAACTGACACCCTTTTTTCTGCCCTTATCTTTCTTCGATCTGTTCTCAACTCAGTAGCAAGAGTAATGGAATTAAACAGCTCTGTCAGACAGTTCTGATGAAAACACTCCGCAGCTTTTCTATATCACTTCTAGTAAAAACCAGAGTTGTTACAATAGCTTACTAGACCATTTATTATTATCTACCCTCTATTTCATTTAAGGCCACATTCCCTTCTTTCCTCCTTCCTCTACTCCATTCCACCCACACTGGCTTCTTTGCTGATCCTTGCACACACGTTTGTAGGGCCTTTGCATTTTCTATTCTTTAAGCCTGGAAAACTCATACTTCAGCTATCATATGGCTCAATCCCTCACCTGCTTCAAGTCTACTGAAATATCCCTTTCTCTGGAGGCCTTCCCTTACAATTCTATCTTGAACTGCTAAACACACACACACACACACACACACACACACACACACCCCTTCTTGCTATGTTTCTCCACAGCACTCATTACAGGCACACCTCATTTTATTGCAATTCCCTTATTGCACTTCACAGATATTTTTTTTTAACAACTTGAAGGTTTATGGCAACCATATATTGTCAGATGATGATTAGCATTTTGCAGCAATAAAGTATTTTTAATCAAAGTATGTACATTGTTTTTTAGATATAATGCTATTGCACACTTATAGACTACAGTATAGCATAAATGTAATTTTCATATGCATTAAGAAACTAGGAAAAATTCATGTGACTTCCTTCATTGTGATACTCCCTTCATTGTGATGGTCTGGAACCAAATCCACAATATCTGAGGTATTCCTGTATACTATCACCTTACACTTTTCTATGTATTATATATTGTCTCCCTCTACTAGAATGTGCATTCCAAGAAGGCACTACTTTATTCCAGTGCCAAGAACAATGCTTCGCACACATTAAACACTCGATAAATATTTGTTGATTAAAAGAATGAGGAAGTATTTCTATGGGAATCTTTTCATAAGTAATGATTGTATCATTTTACTCTTGTTGGTCCTTTAATAGTCTAAAATACTATTTGTATGGTACCAGGAATACATTAGATCACCCTTATGAAGAATTACTTTTACATTCCCCAGAAGTCCTGAGATCAGAGATTACTGCCAATTGTAAAGAAAAAACTCTGAGCAGTCTGAGATGAAAGTATTCTTGAAAGATCTCTTCTTTCTATTAAGAATTCGTAGAGGGGGAAATAAAAGAAAACGGGGAAAATCGTACTCAAACATCAAAGCCCAGTTTAAAAGCCAACCCTTTCATTAATCCTTTCCTCCCTCATTCACCCAGAGCAGTCTGTACCACCATCCCAGTGCTCACCAGGTTATGTAATCTCCTGGATATGTAATCTCTGGAAGACAGGAACTGGATCACTTTTCTCTCTTAACCAGTCACCAGTCACCCATGATTGGCATTCAAAGAATTATTACTGGATCGAGTTGAATGGAATAAATGCTGTAGGAACCTGTGACGTAACTGCTTGTTAAAACGCAGTCCAGTAACACCATTATCTAGGTATCTACGGTCGATTGCAGACAAACCTGTGTCCTCTATTCTGCATGGCCGAGACAGTAGGACACACAGCCCAATAACTTAGTCACATGTACAGGTCCAGAATCCATTACTCTACTCCTCAGGATGTGCAAGCCATAGTAAGCAAATATTAACTGATAAGGACGATAGAAAAGTAAAGGATGCTGTATCTTCTTCTAACAGTGCGGGATAAAAGTAGACAGACACTAATAGATGAGACACCCAATACAGAGGAAAACTGAAAAAAAAAATACTAATAATTTTTAAAATGTGGAAAAAGAAGGGGGCGGACAAGAGGGTGGAGAAACATGGCAGAAGACCTCAGGTCAAACGTGGAAGTAAGCGAGACACTAGAGTAGAAATCAGCGCAAGCGTTGGTCACAGGCTGCTCTTTCAACAGCCCCTCATCAGCTTCCTCGAGCAAGCCTTCCTGCGCGTCCTCCGGGACGGCATTCCACGCGCGGGGGCGTCCCTCCAGGCGAGCCACCCTCAAGCAGGGTCTGCAGCGCCGCGGTCTTTACCTGCGTCCCGTCAGGACGCCCGGGCGACCGGCCCGGCGGGCGTGTGTGCAGGTGTGAACGTGTCAGACGCAGGCGCTCGGGAGCTGCGGGGCCGTGCTCTTCGACAGCCGGCTTCGGGAGGTGGGCGGGGGCCTCGAGGCGGGGGGCCGGGGCTGCTCAGGCCGGCGGGTGCCCGGGGGCGGCTGGAGCCGGGGGCCCCGCGCGCGGCCCCACCAGGTCTCCGCCGCCCGAGCTCCCCTCAGCCTCGGGGATTCGACGCCCCGGTTGGCGCCCCGGGACCCGCGCAGGGGTGCGGCCTCAGCCGCAGTCGGGGCGGGAGGACGAGAGCGAGAGCCGGACCTCTGGGCCGAGGCCGCGCCGCCTCAGAGCGCCCAGCTGGTTTTGGCAAAACTTTGGAAACAGAGGGACTCGGATTACCTGAGCGGCGCGGGCGCGGGCGCGGGCTCGTCTGCGGTACGGCTGCCGGGCGCGGGCCGGGTTTTCAGCAGCCGTAAAGCGGGAGGAGCGCGCGAGCCCTCGCCCCCGAGCGGCGGCCCCGGCGCCTCCGCCGCGAGCGTCAGCCGCTTGGCAAGGAGCGGGCTGGGCTGAGTCATAATAAAAGACACGTTTGCCGAGCGAAGTGGGAAGGGGGACTCGAGAAGCCGTGGTAAAAGGCGACAGGCTGAGTATAGGGAAGGTTTTGTTGTTTTTTAAAGCGGGCAAAACTGGAAAACTTGCCCCATGATGGGAAAAAGATGAGCTTCTTTCATTATATTTTACAAATTCTTTTCTGTACCTAGTAAGAGTTTTTAAAAATTATTTTTTAAGTGCTTTCGCCTCCAGAATCAGGTGGCTGTGTATAGCGCTGAGCCTCCTCGCTTCCAGCTTGAGGGCCTTATTGCGCTTGTTATTTGAGGCCGTGTCTTTGTCTGTGGAGCAGAATAAAGGCACCTCCGTCGGGAGAGAGAGCGCCGGGAGGGTACTTGGCGTTGTGCCTGCAGTCTGCACTTCCTAAAGCTTAATTATTATGACTTAAAAATAAAAGGGGGGGGGGGTAAGTGAAGAGGGATCTTAGGTGAACAGCTTTAAAAGTAAGAAGACAAAAATAAAACAAGGTGTTGTTTTTTTTCAAGAGTTAAATGAGACTTGTATCTGAATGGAAGATAAGAAACAGGAACCTCTTAGAAACAAATGAGGCCAAGAGATGTAGCTGAGATGAGAGAGAAAAAAAGAGAAGGGGAAAGGGATAAAGGGGAAAGGAAAGGGGGTGAGGGGAAAAGGGAGAAGGGGAGGAAGGGGAGAGGAAAGGGGAGGAGGGGAACTAGGCTCAGTGGCCAGAAAGCTGAAGCTTCACAGACGGGGAGGAAGCGTATGTTTAATCGCTATTGAGAAAATCATGACAAACTCCCTTTGCTGAGAGAGGTTTTTAAAAAAAAAAAAAAATTTAAGCAGATAAACAACTGTTTTAAATGAGCCCCAAATGAGGAGCCTTTGCTCCAATGAATGAGATTTGGCAGTTCTGCAAAAAGAGGAAATTCTTCCCTGTACCGCATCTTAGAGGGGTGAGTCATCAAACCATAGCAAAAATTAGTGGGCTGGATTCCTGAAAGGCACGCCAGATGGATGCATTCTGCTTAGTTTTAATAACTGTATGATGGTCCCTCTGTACTGTCAATTTTAGAAGAAAGGAAGCTGAATAAAGATCTGAGGAGTGAACTTGAAAATAAAAGCCAAACTGGTTACTTAATATATGAGTATCCACCCACAATGAGCATACAGCTAAAGATTCCAAAACAAATGACCATTTCTCCCATTTTCCTTCTCCTTCCCCTTTGTTTCTGCTGTCACTGTATTTCTATCTGCTTTTGTTGTATTATTTTTATACAATGGGACTGCCTAGGGGAAAGGTGGTTTTAATTAATACTAAGGAATGGAAGGAATTTTAGCTAGGCCTCTGTAAGTAGGGTCAAACTTTTTGAAAGAAAGGTTTTTCAGTTGAAGTTTTAATGAGAGCAAGGGTAAATTGGCAGATGTGAAATCACAAGTTGTTTTAGACAAACAAGAAAACAGTAGTAGGACTGGAATGAAAGAATTAAATAGAAATCAGAAACAGTTTTATTCCCTATTTACTGTAAGCACGAAAGGCTAGAGGAAAGTTTTCTCTATCAGATAAAAGAAAATGGGTGCCTTGCTCTACTACCAAGGCTTTCGAATAGAAATTTTTAAAAAAAGAGAAAAAGAAAGGAGAAAAAAGGAAAAAACAAAAACACAAATCAAAATGAAAAACCTCTATCAGATTCTTACAATGATTTGCATTTTCCTAGGAGATCTCCTGCAGGGTAAAAGACTTGAAGGTGCCTCTTTCCATGTAGAAACAAGCAGAATATTTGAGGGGATTAATTTTGGCAGAATTGGGAAAACCCTGCATAGGATAAGAGTACCACTCTCTTTGTTTCAGTTTTGCTCAACTTTCAGGCTTAGGCAAACAGACTATCATTAAACCTTTTATCTCTGTGAAACAGAGATAAAATCTTAAATGGTGTGAAGCCCCTAAACTAAAAGCAAGAAAACAAAACCAAAGCCCAGAAAAATAGAGAAAGAGATTAGGAAGCTTTTGTAAGGGAACCTTTGAACTTTTGGCTGTATTACGAATGCCTGTGACTTACTCTAGAGAAATAGGCAATCCAATCTAAATCTAGGAACCAAGAAGATCAGGTCAGTTCAGATTTTAAAAAACTTACCTTACCTAAAATTTTTGGTCTGAGATAATTCCATTCATTTAAGGTAGAGACAAAAATTCACAACCTGATTTTGTGTGTCCATTAACACCTCAATCACCTGAATTCACTTGAATGTACTTTTTAGTTGAACTTTTGGCATTCTGTAACTAAACCTTGACTCATGGGCTTTTGAACATTTTGTGAATTTATCCAAAAGTAGATTTAGACTAATAAGTATTTGCTTTAAAGCTTTTAAATCCATCATTAATTAATGTTAATAATGTAAAGCATAGAGTGATCTGCTTTTCAAGGCATTTTATGTACATATGTTATAATTAAATCATTTTAATGAGAAGCCCCTGTTACACAACTGACTTTAACCTTAGTATGCTAATATGATTTTTATTTAAGATTGCATATGAAATTATATTGGAAAAGATTGATTGTTTTGACTGCAAAAGACTGTATTGTACTAACTTGAAACATCAATGTGGTGAGGATTTCATGTAACTGAACAATGAACACTATTACAACATTATCTGTTGCTAAATTACTACATAACAGAAACACGAGTTAAACAGGTAGAGAGCCTTAAGAAATTTATAGTTTTCAAAACGAATTTCGGGAATAATAAAGACTGTATCAGAGCTGAAGTGAGATTCTCCAGCCGAATTTGAGCTTTAGCTAAGAACACTATGTTCCAAGATTGCTAGCTAATCCCACTCAAATAGGGAGGACAATCTTAAAGATATAGACCCTTGTTCTTCTCTGTCAGCAATACATATGTATTTATGGACATATTCCATTGTACGTATTTTAGAAGAGTTCTACGTGAAACTGTTCAAATCTAAAATTCAGCACTCTGGTCTCTTTAGACAGTTGAAATAGGTTGAAGAACTTGATGGTTTTGTTTCTTGAATAATGTCGCAACTAGAAATTTCAGGTAATTAAATTTTTCATTGGAAAAATAAACAACTGTAGGAAATAGGCATTCTCCAACATTTCTGACGGGAGTATATAAACTGTCATACCCCTCTACAGAGAGCTATTTGGTAACAATCAAAATTCCAAACAGCAGAATTATATTCCCCTGGAGCCAGCAAATTGCTTTTGGGATTTGATTCTATAGAAATAATGCATGTACAATATTATTTGTTATAATAACAAAAGTTCAGAATAACCTAAAACTCTATCTACAGGAGACTAGTAAAATTATAGTACATTAATACAATAGAATGTACTATAAATGCAGCTGTTGGGGGGGACTAAACAGAATGAGGAAATTTTCTGTAAACAGTTTTGGGAACTACGACAAGATATATAAAGTGAAAGAAAAACAGTACAGAACAGTGTGTAAAATATAGTACCTTTGTATAAAGAGGAGATATGATTATATTTACTTGCACATGCATGAAGAAATTCTGAAAGGAAACATAAGAAGCTATCTATAGTTACGCATATAAAGGGGAGATCAAATGTACTGATTGGACTGAGGATAGGGTGAAAAAGGGCTTTTCATTACAGACCTTTTTGTTTTCTTTTGGGGAGCCATGTAAATATACTCCGTTTGAAAACTTGTTTAAAAAAAGGAAACAGGTGCCAAATACCTTCCATGATGTGTAAAAAAGATAAAGTAGGAAAAGTTATTTTGAAATTGAATAATGTCCCTGTCATAATCCCCAAAGTACTGAAATTTACTGTTAAGAATTCCTGCTAACTAAACTATGAATTCTATTTACATCTGTTTTGACCATAAAGGCCTGTACTATTTTAAAATATCAGATAAACCTTCACACACAAATAAAATTTGTATTCATTTCTCCCTAAGAATTTTTAAATTCCCAGTAATAGAGAAATTAATGCATAAAGTACAGTATATTTTATGCTAATAGACCATCCAGAGTTTCTACAATTTCTTGTTCTTTTGCTGAAAATTAGTATAGTGGCAAGTACTAATATTTTAATTCTATAATGCCTGAGGTCCAATCTCTGTCCCCTCCATGGAGGAGCCATGGGATGAAAAGAGCCTGGGACCTTAACGTTCTCCTTGGAGGAGAGCTACCCCAGGAGCCACTGGATCCAGAACTTCCACTTTGGACCTCGTGTATGAGAAGTAAACTTTTATTGCATTAAGCCACTGACATTTTGGTGTTATTTGTAAGAGCTTTTAGCCTATTTTGACTAATTCAAGCAAGAAATTTCCTTTCAACAAGAAATAAAATAATTTTAAAGATCCACGAAAGAATTAAGGGCTTAATTCTTATTCACAAAAACTTCATTTTTTTTTAACATATAATATTAAGAAACACATACTTCTGTATGTGATCTATGAATTAAGTTTTCTATCTTCATTTGGAAATGATTTTCCATGTCTGAAATAATGAGTATATTTTATAAAAGTTTTATTACTATTGCTGTTTATTATTACTATCACTATTATTACTATTACCATTGATTGATTTTTTCCAAATATCAATATTTCAAGAAGTACAAAGGGTTTCTTTCTCTTTATCTGACTAAACGATATGTTTCATTGAAGAGTCAGAGAAGGGCTATACATGAAATCAGAATTTTAATTATTGAAAAAAGTTAAACTCAAGTTCTTTATCACTATTCCTTTTTCCTCTAATGCAGAGTATACTTTGCTTCTTTCCTTATTATATCTCTGGTATTCTCAAATGGTTTATTAACTAAAAGAATAACTGTATGATTCCCAGTTTTCTTTATCATGTTATAAACCCTTTAAAAATATGATCACATCTTGAAAATTCATTTTTTACAAAAATTACTGATACATGGCTAGATTATGAGGTGGAAAAGAGACTTGAGAATTTCTCTTTTCCTGTTCTGTTAATATACCAAATAAGAAAAAAATATTAAGTGGTGTGTGCAGCCCAAGCTTTGTCTATTGGATGGATGGCTTACCATGAATGTCTGTGAGACTTTTCCATACTAGAGCATGTCTTAAATAACTGTAGGAAAACAGCCCTAAATATAATTTACAGTCTTTTTTAAAATATAAATAAAATGATTATCTAATGATTTAAAAAGAAGAAGACTACTAGAATGCAGAATGGTTTTAATAATTTAATGTCTTGTATAGGTAAGACAAAATAACTCATCTCAAATATTATGTAACACTTCCCCTCCAGCTTTCTTAAAATAGTATATATATTTGAGGTTTCATCACTTTCATGATTTTTCCATTAAGTATACTATTGTATCTACTGATACAATTTTTATATTTTCCATACTAGCATTCCAATCTATGGACACATACTACTTTTTTTCTCCCTAGCCTTATATTCTTGCCTTTGGGAAAATGGTTCTCTCCACTCCAAATAAATTTTATAAAACTATTTAGAAAAAGGCCCTGCCACCACCACTAGAGGCAAATTTTTGATCCAAAAACACCAATTATAAATTCTTAAGGGACAGAGAGTTGCAATTCTCTGTATAGTTATATAGGCTCTGGACCTAGCTGCTGAGGGCAACTCCCTCGCTTCACAGAAAATTTCTAGAGAAAAGCAGAGCCAAGGCAGGATGTGTTCTGATGACACTGCATTAGCCCTAGTCTGTGTCCACACCCTTGAGCCCCCTAAGCACGTGAGCCGCGTATACATTGTTTTCCTTAAGCTGGTTTAAGTTGGATTTCTGTTATTTGCAACCGAGAGTCCAGAAATTAAAGCTTTCACTTTGCACCCTTTTACTCCTTATTTCTTCGTGCTTTCTAGTTTATATTTTAGAGTATTTAATAATGCAAAGAAGGTTAACACAAAAAGAAATGTAGTAATTTGCAATCGAAATTTGACATTCTCAAAAAACCTAGGAGGTGGAATATTTTTGTTAATTCCAGCATAGGAAAGGGTGGAACCAAATCATCATTAAGTATTAAAAACCAATGTTGGGTGTGCTCATTGCTACTGGAGTGTCATCAGTTCTAGGCCTTTGCAGCATACAGTTCTGATTCTAGTCTAGTACCATTTGTATCATGATTCATTATAGCCTTCCTTGCCTATCAGTTCCCTCCCACTCTAGCATTCTAACCTCTTAAATAAAGCATAATTCATAATTTATTTTACTAAGGTATTTGATTTTATATTTGTTAGCTCTTCTTGTTTTCTCTTGATATGAATATAATTATATAAACTGATGTTTGCTTTATCAATATGCATATATAGTGTATATAATAGTTTCAAAATAATGATATCAATATTTGAAATACCAAAATGATGATACCAACACTGCTATTCACAAGAGTACTGCATACAATTTCAGTATGCTTTTGGTTTCATTTTTGTTTGTTTGTTTTCCTTAGGATATACCCACTAGGCATATAGAGTCAAAATATTGTATTTTAAAGTTATTTGGACTAATTTCTTGTCCATGATGTTATGGAACCAACCAGATATACACTTAAAACTTGACTTGTTTCAATTTGTTTTCATATTTGGGGCATGGTTTGTTCTATCATTCTGATTTATTATTTTTTCCAAAATATATGTATGATATTTACATGATTCTGAATTCAAAACTAGCTTCCATCCTGGGCTGTTTCTCCTGTTCTCTCTTTCTATGTACAGGTAAAACATTTTTATTCAGTTTTTTGCCTTACATTATTACGGATTTGGGGGTTGAACTCAGGTAGTTTAGTTCCTTAGTCCATGTTCTTAAACAAAATGATAGATTGAAACTGTCGCATCAGAAATTACCAAATCTTTTTTTTAATTGGGGGGTGGAGAGGTGATTGAAGTTGAAAATTGCATATATTTTTACCTAATTCTTAAAATGTAAACTTGGAAAATATCATTCCAGGTCCCTTCATAAGTTCCACCCCCTACCTGCACCTCCCAAATTCAAAACCACCAGGCAGCAACTAAAAGCCTCTTTTATGGCTTTTTATGTTGTTCCAAAGGCTTACAGCTTTAACCCAGATACCTACTTTATAGAATCATAGCATGCAAGCTTTGCAGATATTCTTTTGAAGTTTGCATTTATAAGCCTTTGTGTACCAGCCTCTGTAAATTTCCATGTGACCTGTCTGAACTTCTTGAAGACAGAGTGTGAACAAACATTACAAGCTTTTTGTGAAAGAGAATGTAGGCTCCATATAAAAGATTTTTCCTAAATCCCATTATATCTCCTTTAACCGTCCCTGTTCATTCTCACAAAGTTTCACTATTCTAGGTTACTAGCACATCTCTCTCCTCTTCTGCTTTGCTTCACTCTTGTCTTCTTAACTCTGAGTTTCTTAAAAATTCCATTCAGTTCACAAGGTCCACTGGGCATAATAAAAGCTTGCTAAGGTTGTGGAATAGGTTTAGACAAGAAAAGCACCAAAGACAGGCTTGTTAGCCACTTTCTAATCACTCGTTGTTCCTTATAAATGCCCCTGGGGAGTCCTCAGTTTATCCAGTTACACTTAAAATTTTTTCATGACTCTTGACCTTGAAATTCCTCTTCTGGGTACCTAGCCCAATGGAATAATTCCAACTTGTGCAAAAAATTATCCACGAAGACGATTATTGCAAAGATTACAAAATAATGAAAGTTTATTACTACCCATGTCCAACAAGAAGACGGTGATTAAATGATAGTATTTGTTTATATGAGGCTATTAAGGATTAGTTGTATTATACTGTAAAGACAAGCATTTTAATAACATAAAAACTATTAAGATGTGCTGCTAAGTGATAAAGTTAAATAAAGTAATATCAGTATTAATCTGAAGAAAATATGTCAAAATTTTTAGAATATTCAAAAAACTATTAATGATAAACAGCACTAATTTCTCTATTCTCCAAAGTTTCACAAATGAGGATATATTATTTTTATTAGTAATACACACACACACCAACCATAGGTATAAGTCTGAGCTGGATGCTCTAGCTTTTTATGTCTATAAGAGAGAGACCCGAAGGACAAGAGTCCACAGAGAAAAGATGGGGCTTATAGAGTATTATAGTTTCAAGATGTGGCTTCGAAGAAGGACTCTTTCCAAATGAAGGCAGACAAAGTCAAGATCTGGAAAAAATCATGAGAGAATGCAACTGACATCTGGCCTTATGGTAGCTGGGATATAAGAGAAAGCACAGCCCATACTGGAGAATGTGACAGTGAACTTGGAGTTTTCAGTGGAAAATTAAGTTTACAGTAAGGTAGCACTTCTTAAACTGCAGTCATTTATGATTTTTTGCTATTTCTACTTTCTATATTTACTATTTTTCCTCAATATTCTTCTTTAAATCAACTCACCAGCTCCCTCCTTTTTTTTTTTTTTTAATATAAGGGCTTCCTTCAATTTTAACTAGATAATATTTATGCAAAGATGACTCCAATATATATTTTTCTAATACACATGAAAATAAAATATGATTATTAAAATTTAAGTATTTATCCAAGGAGCATCCTGAAATCATCTTTGAGACACTCCTTTAGAGCAAGGAGATGAAAAGAATTTTCCCTGTAGAGACTGAATATGCAGAAAAAGATAGTTGACGATGGGATATGGCTCCTGAGAGCAATGTGAAAGAGTATTAAAGGCAATCAACAGTAAGAAAATGAGAGGTTGGGGTAGGTAGATTAGATCTTCAAATGAGAACAGAGTAATAATATACCAGAAGAATCTGCATTTTGGGTGGTACTCAAGTACTAAAGATGAGAAACATGAATGAAATGATCTGATCTTACAAGCATTTCCCTTTGGCTAAAGTTACCTTGGACAGTGCTGGGTCTAGAACCTCCTGTGGGTCCTGCAGGTATTGTGTCCTTAGAGGAGGGTGGGAAATGCCTTTGTGACCCAAGGGTAGCAGAACGTTGACTCCAGGCCATAACTGAGCCCTGAGCTAGCTACCAATCTCAGACTGTTGGCTAAAATTCTTCTACGGTTTCAGAAGATGGAGGCTACTTCCTATTTTCTCTTAAGTTATCAACAAACCCCTGCTTTACTCAATAATATGTGCACCTAATTTTGAAATGGAGGGAAGAAGATTTTGCCTGCCTTGAGAGTGAGTCAGTATGTCAGGTATTTACCACAAATGCCTCGAGTTTCTGGTTTTCCATATCCTAAGGTGCTATTTTACACATAATCTTAAGAGATATGAGGAGAAGAAGAAAATGAAGAAAACATCACAACAAATAAAAATTATCTTTAAAGTCTTTAAGGAGATTTGAATCAGTGACCAGATTGCATCTCATCACAGAACAATTTAATAGGTATACCCCCACAGTCTATCAGCCTGAGGGGATTAAAAAATCAATGAATATTGATAATACACTAAAAAGAAAAACAATATCAATGCACAATTGTCTCTGGCTAAAGTCCTCGGTAAATAACTTCAGGAATCATATTACCCAAATCATTTCCATTTCTGTCAGGGTACAAGTTTGGTCTTTGCTATGGCTTCAGTATAAACTTCTCTCTGTATAAATGACTCAAATAGTATCACATCTCTGATCGCCACCACCCTGGCTCCTTCCTTTTCTTCTAAAACAGCTTTTTTCTCTTAAAGTGGGTAATGCTATCAGTAAGTGTCACACTGAGCCACTTTTGTGTATTGGGCTCAGGACACAGTCATTTGCCCCGCAGGCTAGTAAATCAGTCCAAGCCACTGTACTATGACTTTTCTCAAGGAAATAAAACTATTAACACCCATCTCCAACTCAATGCCATGGCAAAGGTAAGGCTGCCTCTCCTCTCTTTTAGAAGCTCGGAAAATTACTCCTTTTCTCTCATTCCTAGTACCTCTGCTTGACTGTCCTTTCCTCAAAGCTCAGGACAACTCCCTGGAATACTTGTCCACCAATCATTCAGTCAGTCAATTCATCAGTTATCTAAGAAATATTTATTTATTGAGACTTTGTCCTGTGTCAGTTTTTCTTCTAGGTGCTGAAGATACAGCCATAGAGTCTATCTCAGGTTAGAGGGCAGATTTGTTAGCTCTTCAGGATAACATAGACAATCTCTCCCTCTGGAGCAAGGGTTGGGTGGGTTTGCTAGCAGTCCTTTTAAAAGTCTGGAATTTCCTAAGCTTGGAGCTCCTAAACTGGGATACAAACCCATTTTGTGCGTGGTATTCAACATTGGCCACTGTACCTTGCCCAGTAGAACTTGAGGGGGCCAGTAAGGTTAGTTTTCATATGGTGACTCTCTCTGAAGGTCCTAGTGTTGCCTCCGCTTGCCAACACAGTCGCTTTTATAAATGTATCTTACACTGCGAGGTTACCACTGTTGGGTCCTATTGTTCTTCCCTCTCAACACCACTCTGTTTTTTCTGGTTTTAAATTTCCTGTGTTCAGTGGGGCTCCACTGGGACAATTCCACCAACCAGCACATTTTGAAGACAAATTGTAAGAGCAAGGAAGGAGGCAATCAGTGTTAAGTATTTCTGTTCTCCACTGTTGTGTTTCTCTTCTCACTCTCTCCAGTGTTTATCTTGGAAGAACAGTTTAACTATCTGCAAAGAAGAACTGTAAGGCATACTTCATCCAGCCCTGGTTATGCACTCTGTGTTCAAATTCCATTTCTACCACTAACTAGTATGTAAATTTGAATGGGAAAATAAGTTAATATTTTTAACCTCACTTTCCTGGTCTGTAAAATGGGATATTTAAGCCTTGGGGAGTGCTGAGAACTCCAAGTACTGGAGAGTGAAATTTTTGCTAGTACTAGTGCTAGAGAAGAACTCCTGACTGAAAGGGGAGAGGGAAGTGAAGGGACTGAGTACTGTGTACCGCTTTCTGGGCAAGACCCCACAAGGGATTGTCTACATTATGTTTCTAAGCCAGAAACCAGAAGAAATAGGGAAGAATGTGATTTGACCTGAGGAAGTCAAGTGGCATGATTAAAACAGAATGATGATATCACCTCAATAAGCACTCGCATAGACATATAATTCAAGAACACTTTGGGATTTCCTCCTCCTCTTCTGTTCTTTAAGCCAGCAGTTAAAGACTACCTACTTCCAGAAGTAGACAGCCTGGGTTTAGATTTAGGTTCTGTTATTTACTGTGACCTTTGGCAGTATTTTCTTTGTGCCTCAGTTTCTTCATCTTTAAAATGGGAATAGTCACATTCTCTAATTCAAAGACTGGTTTTGAGGATTAAAAAAATTAATATACCTAAATGCTTAGAACTGTGCCTGGAATTTATTTAGGACCTATAAATGTTGGGTACTGTGTTGGGGGGGTCCCTCAGGCTTGGTGATTTGTTACACATATATTGTGAAATAATTACCACAGTAGGGTTAGTTAATACCTCCATCACCTCATATAATTACCGTTTCTTTTCTGTGGTGAGAATATTTAAGATCTACTCTCTCAGCAGCTTTCAAGTATATATCACAGTATGTTTAACTATAGTCACTATGCCATACCTTAGATCTCCAGAACTTATTCATCTTATCAGTGGAAGTTTGTACTATATGACTAACATTTTCTCATTTCCTCCACTCTCTAGCCCCTGGCAACAACCATTCTATCCTGTGTTCATATGAGTTCAGCTTTTTGAGATACCATATGTAAGTGATGTCATATATATTTGTCTTTTTCTGTCTGACTTATTTGAATTATCCTAATGTCCTCAAGATCCATCCATGTTGTTGAAAATGGCAGAATTTTTTTCATCTTTCACATGACTGAATAATATTCCATAGTGTGTGTGTATGTATATATACATATATATACACACACATTTATATTACATCTTTATCTATCTTAGTTTGATAAAGATATCCCTTTGAAACCATGATTTGATTTTCTTTGAATACATACTCAGAAGTGAGATTACTAGGTTATTTGTTGGTTCTATTTTTAATTTTTTTGAGGAAGCTTCATACAGTTTTCCATAGTAGCTGTAACAATTTACATTCCCCCATACTTTATTGATTACTATAGCTTTGTAATATGGTTTGAACTCAGGACATGAAATGCCTATAGCTTTGTTCTGCCTTCTCAGGATTGCTTTGGCCATTTGAGGTCTTTTGTGGTTCTACAGGAATTTTAGTATTGTTTTTTACATCTCTGTGAAAATTTCTATTGGAATTTTGATGGGAATTGCACTGACTTTAAAGACAGCTTTGGGGAGTATGGACATTCTAAGAATTATTATTATCATTATCATTATCATTATTATTATTAATTATTTTGATCCATGAGTATGACATGCCTTTCCACTTATCTGTTTATTTCATCAGTTTTATTGTTTTCAGCAAAGATCTCTCACTTCCTTGGCTAAATTTATTCCTAAGTGTTTTATTATTTTTTGATGCTATTGTGAACAGAATTGTTTTCTTTACTTTGTTTTCAGATATTTTGTTGTTAGTGTATAGAAATGCAATTGATATCTGTATGTGATTTTGTATTCTGCAAATTTACTGAATTTGTTAATTTAATTCTAACAGTTTTTTGGTGGAGTCTTTAGAATTTTCTGTATATAATAAGATCATATTATCTGCAAACAGAAACAGTTTTACTCCTTTCTTTCTGATCTGACTGACTCATTCCTTTTTCTTTTCTAATTGCTCTAAGATTTCCAGTACTGTGTTGAATAGGAGTGATGAGAGTGTGCAGCCTTTTCTTTTTCAGAGCTTAAAGGAAAAGCTTTCAACCTTTCACCACAGAGTATAGTGTTAGCTCTGAGTTTGTCATATGTGGCCTTTATTATGTTGAGGTGTGTTTTTTCTATGCCAAATTTGTTGAGAGTTTTTATCATGAAAGAATGTTGTGTTTTGTCAAATGCTTTTTCTGCATCTATTGGGTGATTACATCATTTTATCTTTTATTCTATTAATACAGGGTGTCAGATTTCTTGATTTGCAACTGTTAAACCATCCTGCTATTCCAGGGATAAATCCCACTTAATCATGGTGTGTGATCCTTTGAGTGCACTTTTTAATTTAGTTTGCTAATATTCGGTTGAGAATTTTTACATCTGTATTAATCAGGAATATTGTTGTATATTACTAATGGGAAAATTAGAAGTTTTTTTTTAGTATTTTGGAATTGGAAAGTAAGTTGCAGAAAGGTAAAGATTTTTACATGTGAGATATGAACTCCTGCACAGATATTAGTAAAGAATCCTCAGGCAAATCTCCAGTAGAGGGCTCATGTGGTCCAATTCTCCCAATCTCATGTCGGGGAGAAGAGGAAAAGGAGAAGCTTACCCAGTCTGCAACCGTGCTCAGTTTTCTTCTATGTCAAGGTCTTTGGACATGCTGTTTTCTCTCATTGCAATGGTGTTCCTCTGCTCCCCTTTATAAAAGTGGAACATTACTTCTCAACTTTCAGGTCTTAGAGTTAAGAAAACGTCCCCTGACCACCCTCACCATCATCCTCTTTTCCTATACATAGTCTGATTCATCCCATCTATCACCACTGCCAACTTGTGTACTTACTTATTTGTTTACTTGTTTATTATCCATTTTCCCCACTAGGTTTAAGATCTGTAAAGGCAGCAATTCTATCTTTTTTGATCTCCTCTCTATAGTCAGTGCTCAGCATAGTGCCAGGTGCTCTGCAAGTACTCAATAACTTTGTTGATGGTTGTGAAACGAGATACAAGTAGTTCTAGCCCATTGCATTCACATGAGTTCATGTTACATCTCTTTATTTTTCTCAGATCATGAGGGAAAAAAAGACTAGTTTTGCAACTTAATCTCATACATTATCATCAAAGTTAAGAGAATAGAACAAGGTGACAAATGGGGCTGGGGGACTTCCTTGTTAAACTTGTTTGAACTTCCTTGTTGAACAGATATAAAAGACAGTGTTATTGCACATAAAATATAATTGTTTCACTTATAATGATAAAAGAGCATTGCCTAAATTTAAAGAAAATTAAATTTATAATGAAATAATATTTGGTTGAAAATTTAATATAATTGTGCAGGAAGTAATTTTTAAGTAAGCACAATTTTACATTGTATAAACTGGAGCATCTAACAGAATGTTTAACAATGTTTTCATTAAGTGATTACATTTTTATACACATACACATTGGTGTGATACTATTTATTAATTTTCCCTTGATATTTTTATTTCAAAAGCAGAATAAAGAGGCAAATAAGGGATAAAAGAAAAAAAGAATTAAGTCATGGAGGGGAAATTAGTCTAGCTTTTTGTTCTTATCCTTTATATTTCTTAGAATTCTTTCTATTCTTCACTTTTATTTGCAAATGCAGGTGAGTGAGATTTATCAGTGGCAATATTAATTTGTACCTTAATTTCCTAATTTATCAAATTTCTGATAATTGTGATATAAAGTATGAGATGTTACCAGGAATTCCTGACTGTGGTAGTTAGATAACAAGAGTGACTATTTTCAACAGAAGTGTCCTATTTGCAGAGAAGCCTCTTTTCACTCTGTGTTCTCTAGGTGGGAACAAAGGACTGGAACAGCACTTGCCATCCCAGGTCACATCAGCAGTACCTCCCTAAGATTCACATTGTACAATGGGAGCTCCTCAAACACAGCCCTCAGACGGTAGCAGAGAAACAATCTGAGTTTGTGTTTAGGAGTCAAGGATAATTACATCTATCCTTTGCTAAACAACTTCAATTTCCCCTGAAAACTGTAACATGAAGGCTCTTAAACTATTTTTCCATTAGTTTAAATGGGAAAATTTATGATGTGTTCTATCTTAATCCAAGGTAACCGAAGAATGTTCACAGAGAGAAAAACATTCAATTAAACAACAAAACAAGTAAATATAAGTAATATTAAAATTTTGAAAGTAAATATAGTATGTACCTGAAATGTAACCGCAACTATGTGAAATGTAACGTAACTACGGTTTATTGTACCTGCTGGTAGAAAGAGAGAAGACTTGATAAAAGATGATGAATAGTAGAAGTGAGGTGAGGTGCAAGGGTTCTTCCTTCGGCAGGTGCTTTTTTTTTTATATGCTGTTTTTAAAACCATTTTTTCCCAGTCCTTTTGAGGCTCACGGCTATTTTACATAAAACTTCACTGAAGTGAAGGCTCAGACAAACAACTTTAGGACAAAGGTGTTTAGGACAAAATAAGCTCAAAATTTGAGTGCTACAAAACATGTAGAAATAGTCCAAGTTCACAATAGAGCAAAACATCAAAGATACTACCTCTTCGTCCTTTTTGGGTATATCCAAATATAATGCATAATTCAAATTTTTCACATGGTATTCTCTCAATAAAAAATATTGTGAAGAATAAATTGGTATGTCTCTGCCTAAAACCATAGTGTGAAAATATCAATTCATGTAAAAAATTTATTTAAGGTGTTTTGGGTTAAAAGAAAAGTTGTAATACTGAGAAAAAGTAGTTTTCTGTAAATCGGTATAACTTTTCAAGGATCTTAATAATGTAAGCAGTTGCCTGAAAAGTCATTATGTACTGTTAAGGTTGTAGTTTTCTAGTAACCTGTCTTCTCAATTCCTGTCTGGAGGAGAAAGAGAAGAAGACACCTCCTGAAGCATTCACAAGGGCCCCTGAAGCACCTCTGCTCACATTCTTTACTAATGGAAATATGTATATATGTGTGTATGTGTATATATATATATATATATACATGTTATCTTCTCACCCCAACTGTTGAACAGAAATTCTGCAAAGAAAATAACAATAGCAGTAAACTGAACCACATCTGAAATTGAACCATAACTTAGGTAGATTCATCCTACGTTAATTTACTGCTTATGTTAGATGTCTATATAATGTTGACTCTCATAGTAAGAATTTCCCTAGACATGGGTAGAACCCTGGGAATTCATATTCCCAATGTTCTTAGTTAAAAAAAAAATTATGTGTCATCCTATGCAAGTTACTTAATTTCTCTGTGCCTAAATTACCTTATCTGTAAAAGGGAGATGATAATATGTATTTCCCTCATAGCAGTGATAAAATGAGGGAATACAATAAAGTTTTTAGATCTGTACCTGGCACAGATCATTATTGTCATACTTCGTCCATCACCAAGAGCTGTTTATTTTATTTATTTGTCCACCAGAAAACTTTATCCCTTTTCCTAATAGTTGAATAGTTTAAATGCCTGAGTTAACTGAGGTTAGCCTCTACCTATAAAAGAACATAGTGGTTTATGGTAGGCAAGAGATGGGGCAAGAGATCAAAATTATTGGAGTTATTGTGAATGCCCCCTTAGGACATACCTCAGGCACTGGACAGACTAAGGTAATTGGGGTACTGAAGAGGCTAAGAGCTTTAAAATGAGATTCTTTTATGAGTAAGTAAGTCTGTCTTCTGCCCTCTGGCCATCATCATGGATTATTCCTAAAACTGAAAGATGGTAATGGTCAGCCAGGGAGCATCACTTGACTCTTACCAAGCAGAGAATGGCTGATCTAGAAATTATGCCAGTGGTTCTCAACCTATTATATTTAATGACTCCCCTTTCTAACAAATATTCTGTAATATTCTCTTTATCTTGTTAATATAACCTGTCTACACAATAACAAAATTAATAAATCAATATATTTAACCTAATATAAGGGAGAAACAAAGACTACAATTTATAATAAAATAGTATGCACTTCAATATGTAAATGTTCTATCTCCTTAAATGCTAGACCACATAACAAAGTGGACAATTATTTGTACAGTATGCACTGTAACTGTGAATGCTGTAACCACAGATCCGGACTGATGAAGCATGTTTTAATGACAAATCAAGTCTCATAAGTAGTACTGTCATTGTGAATTTCAGCAATTGTGAACACTTAGCTAAGTCTTCCCTCAATTTACACAGTAATAGCTTTGTTGGAAATCCAGTGTATATTAAACTTGCAAGATATATAGCTTTTAAATATATACAATTAAATTAGGTTTCACAATCAGATTGTTATTTTAAAAAAGTTTTTAATCTATGGGAACATTTGATGGTACATTATAAGGTCTTAAGGGATTTGGGGCAATTCTTAATTGTGCAGAACATCTAACAGCCCTGCTTCCACCCAAATGAATACCATTATCACCTACTAATCATTGTAACAAACACATTACTTGCCCCCTCTCTCCAATATTTCCAAAGACTCCCCTGGAAGGTAGTACTTCCCTTACGGAAAACCACTGATTTGTATCCTACAGATGTCAACCACAAATACCATTAAAGGGAGTAGTAATCAGACAAGAAATATTCTTAAGAGGAGAGAAAAGTGTTAAAACAGCACAAGTGCACTGCATGAATTAAAGAATCTCCATTTTTTTTTTCTAATTTCCAAAAATATACAGTAAGCAACACCCTACTCTATACCTAGACATTGTCTTGGAGAGGTTTCTGGGATGATGACAGATATCTGAGAAGCTAGGAATTTTTACCTAGAGAAAATAAGATCTAATGTTTAAATTATTACACAGAACTAAATTCCCCCCCCCCCCATTACACATTAGGTGAGGACTTAAGGTTTTTCAGACAGCTTAGCTGTACCCAAGAAATAGTTATCAAGACTGTAAAATACCTCAGGGAATAACACAAAGGCTAATTGCAGTATGGAGGCTACTTTGTGACCTCAGGGAGAACAATTTTCATGGACCTTTGTGTTGCCATGGGAGATATTCTTGGGAGACAAGGATATGGAGACAAGGAAGCCTGGCTGTGAAAAGAAGAAAAATGTCTTTTCCCTTACTAATCTGCCTGTTGTCAGTGTAATCTGCAGGCCCCCAAACACTGGACATAAGCGGATAGGAAAAATGTATTGATCTTCTCAGGCAATAGCATACTAACTAGAGGGAGATGAGATGCAGGGAGGGTTTTTTTTGTTTTTAAAGATGGAAGAAACTTGAACAGGTTTATTTGCTATGGGGAAAGGGTCGGTAGAGAGAAATGGTTGAGATAATGGAGAATGGAGTTGATCAATGAAGGGTGATTCTCCAGGATAAATGGGTAGCCATGATGAAAGAATTTCTCTTGGACTATAGCAGGGAGCAACTATGAGAATCAAACCAAAATATTTGGGGATTTGGAATCAACTGAAGGGAAAACTTGGGAATTCTTGTATTTTAATCAACATATTTAATCATTAAATTGGGATTATATTTTGAGTAAATCTTCAAGGGTTTATTAACCTAGTTTCAATTAATTCTTCATACTTGCTTTTTAATCAACTTTTAAGGTATAATATACATAAATAAAATTGTCTAAATCATAAAATTGTAGCTCAGTGAATTTTCTCAAATTGAATAAACCCTTATAACTACCATCCAGGTCAAGAGACAGAATATTACTAGCACCTCCAGAAGTCCCCTCTTGGCTTCTCTGTGGCAGTCTCCCCTCAAGGTTAATCACTACTCTGACTTCTAAATCATAGATTAGTTTTGCATGTTTTTGAACTTTATAGAAGATATGGGACTATACAATATACTCTTTTTCATCTGACTTCATCCACTCAACGTGTTTTGAGATTTGTTGGGTGTGGTTGCAGATTCTTTATTCTCATAGCTGTATAGTATTCCACTGTGTGTATACACCCCTAGTGGATTTATCCATTCTACTCTTGATTGTCATTTAGGTACTTTCTAGTTTTAAGTATTATGCATATGCAGCACCACATGACCATCTTTGGTCTTGTCTTGGTTTATACAGTTATATATTTCAGTTGGATATAGACTTAAGAAGAGAAAAAAATGGTAAGTTGGTTTTTCTAACTGCCAAAATATGTTGATCTGTTTTACTAGCATGGAGAAACAGTGACATCTGGTGCATAAAATAATGAATTTCAGGTTTCAATATATATTTGAAAAATTTTTAAAGAATCTATTCTTTTTTTTTAACATTTTTTATTGATTTATAATCATTTTACAATGTTGTGTCAAATTCCAGGGTTCAGCACAATTTTTCAGTCATTCATGGACATATACACACTCATTGTCATATTTTTTTCTCTGTGAGTTATCATAACATTTTGTGTATATTTCCCTGTGCTATACAGTGTAATCTTGTTTATCTATTCTACAATTTTTGAAATCCCAGTCAATCCCTTCCCACCCTCCACCCCCCTGGCAACCACAAGTCTGTATTCTCTGTCTATGAGTCTATTTCTGTCCTGTATTTACGCTTTGTTTTTGTTTGTTTTTGTTTTTTAGATTCCACATATGAGCCATCTCATATGGTATTTTTCTTTCTCTTTCTGGCTTACTTCACTTAGAATGACATTCTCCAGGAGCATCCATGTTGCTGCAAATGGCATTATGTTGTCGGTTTTTATGGCTGAGTAGTATTCCATTGTATAAATATACCACTTCTTCTTTATCCAGTCACCTGTTGATGGACATTTAGGCTGTTTCCATGTTTTGGCTATTGTAAATAGTGCTGCTATGAACATTGGGGTGCAGGTGTCATCCTGAAGTAGGGTTCCTTCTGGATACAAGCCCAGTAGTGGGATTCCTGGGTCATATGGTAAGTCTATTCCTAGTCTTTTGAGGAATCTCCACACTGTTTTCCATAGTGGCTGCACCAAACTGCATTCCCACCAGCAGTGTAGGAGGGTTCCCCTTTCTCCACAGCCCTCCAGCATTTGTCATTTGTGGGTTTTTGAATGACGGCCATTCTGATAAAGAATCTATTCTTAAGGGTAGTGTAAAGTCATAAGAATCCATATGTACAGTAAGCTTATAATTCTTGCTTCTAATATTAAATTTAATCTTAAATGTATTCATTTTGAACACAAATAATTTAAGAATAAAATTCTTGAACTGTTAGTAATTGATAGGTTAAGTAACTAAGTAAGATTAATAGATTTATGGAAGAAATGCTTTTTGATGCATAGTAATGACAATTTTTTAATGCAAATCACTATCCTTAATATTGCCACACAGTGAAAAAATTAAAGGTTTGTGAAATATGCAATTTTCTTTCTAACCTAAACCAAAAAACCCTGCACGAAACAAAATACAAATATATAAAAATAATATGTTTATAAGGTAATAAGAAAGTAAAACTAATTTATGTATTGGAATTTTTTTGAATAATTAAGGAAGCTCTGTGTACCCTTTTGTAAACCTTTTTACCTCTGCTGTAAAAGCTAAACTTTTAAAAAAAATTATTACATTATATGATTAGGAAACATACAAGAGCACGCTACTTTACTTTTTTGTTTGTGTATAATCTTTGTTGTCACAAAATAAATAGATGGGTCAAGTATTTCCTTTAAGGCATTGTTACACCTACAGTTTTAGAAAGATGGTACAGTTTTTTTGTTTTTTCCATTCACACTGTGAAGCTCATGAATCAAAGCTGATCACACTGAAGCTTAATGCTCTTCAGCATTTATTCCACGGATGTTTATTGTAACCTTTTATCTGCCAAGTGTATTAGCTAGTGGAGTCCTGGATGAGGTTCTTCTTTCTCCCTCTTGCCCTTCCTAAGTCCCTCGTAATCTTCTTTTCTTTCTTTCCTCTATCTCCCTTTAGTGTGAGAGAAACCTGAATAAATTTAAATGCTGACAAAGAACTTGATCACTGGAGATGTTAAAGACACAAGAGAGAACTGGAGTGACTGGTGAAGCAGAGAAGCAGAAAAGCAAGGACAGAAGCTATTAACTTTAAGTAAGAGCAGGAATCCTTTTTTAATTATGTCAGGGAAGAAGGAAGAACGAATGGAGGAGTGTAAAATAAAAGGAGAGTGGCAGGAAGTTGAGGAAGATTTGATTACTGTTTTCTATGAAGTAGTGATTGAGTTCATGTTCTGAAAGTGACATTGGAGGAGGTATATTGATAGTCTGAAAAAAGGTGAAGAAAGTTTGTGGTAGTAATTACTGACAACTGGAGAAAGTAGGAGTAACTAGAGGAAATAATACAGGATTTCTTAGAAGCCCTGAAGACCCAGTTGAGGCAAAAGATCTTGAATTTATAATGGTGCCAATCATCAGCAGTGCTCATGAAACAAAGTTTAACCGGAGAGGAGGACAGGTGAATTGAGCTGGGTTGAGTTTCTTTAAGAATATATATAATAGAAGACAAATGAGCCAGAAAAATAAGGGTCTAAAGGATGAATATGAAAATATTTCATGTGTTGATGTTGATCTGAAGATAAGGGGTGTTTTACAGATAGATTACTGATAGATTTTGACAGACAGAGAGAATATTGATGATTCTTAAGTACACGGCAATTAGATAAAGTATGGTAATAAGGAAGCAGAAGAGTTGGAAGGATGAGTGAGATTAAGGCCAGAGGAAAATTGTGAATTTATGACGTTATGAAGCATTTGAAGTGATGAGTGAGACAGGAGAGTGTGGCAAATGTGAAGTGAAAATGGAAGTCTTTGGAAGTGAGGAAGTCAATAAAACAAGGGGCAAATGTATTAGATGGACATTGGCAGATAATCAGAATAATAACAGAACTTAAGAAAGTTTGAGTGATTTAGCAAAGTCCTTGATAAATGAGGGTCAGTGATCAGGTTATTAGTTGATGAAAGTAGTGTTGGTGAGGACCAAAAGTAAGTAATTGAAAAAATTAATAATTTTCAAAAGAAGAAAATTAACTGATTAATAAGCCTATAAAACAATGTCCAACCTTACAAACAATAAAATCACTGTAAATAAAAAAATGAGAGACTTTTTATCTATGGAATTACCAGAAATTAAAACGATCATTGTCAAGGATGTCATGAAGTAGACACTTTAATAAATGTGAGTGTAAACTATTGGAATATTTTGGAAAGTAATTTAACAATATTTATTGACTATGTATCAGTAAACTTTGACCAGGTAATTCTGTTTCTGAGAAACTATTATAAAGGGATTTTACAAAGTAACTGCAGTGTTATTTAAAATAATCAAAAATTGAAGAAGTATCTAACAAGAGAGAAAATGCTTTTCATATAAAGTTAAGTAGAAAAGTATCTTACAATATTTTATTTACAATAGGATCAAATTGTTTAAAACCAAAACCTATGCATAAAAAAAAGAGATTGGAACAAAATATCCTAAGAAGAAGGAAAACTAATGTTTTTTTTCCTCATTTAAAAATATTTTCTTTTGTGTTTTTCAAAGTTTCTCTAATTAGTGCTTTATCAAATTTTGCTGGAGATATAAAACCAAGTTTGTTAACAGTGAAACCAACCACCAACACTATCACCAACAAAAATTCCAATGGGCTAAAAATATAAAGGAAAATTAAAATAAATGTAAAATATATCAAGAAATAAAATAAGAAAATGATCATCTAAATTAAAATTCTAATGGTATTTAAATGTAGAATTTGATATGTTGATTCTAAACTTATTCTTGAGGAGTAAATGAAACAGGAAACATATACATTGTAAAGTTTATTTTGATAAGGTCTATTTGTATATATCTTTAAAATTTTTAAATATTTAGACCCTTTGACACGCATTGGTCTCCAATCTGTCTCCTTAATTCGGTGAGATTGTTGGACTCCTTCTAGGTTTGCCTTCGCTATGCCAAAATCTGGGAATACTTCCAAGTCAGAGGTCGGGGCCATGATCGGACTCACCTCATTTGTTTTCCTTTCTTTAGGGATCACAGACCTGTGCCACCTGTTGTCCACTACCTGACAGTTGTTTTCTGTAATTTTTCCACTTTCTAGTTGACAGCAAAAGGTAACTCTAGATACTCTCAGAGCTGTAAGTAGAAGTCCCACCTAGAATTTTAGATTCAACAAAAATATCTTTTGAAAATGAGAGAAAAATAATACATTTTCAGATAAACTGAGACTGAAAGAACTTGTTGCCAGCAAAATTTGCCACATACAAAAAATACTAAAGGACTGTCTTCAGCTTGAGGAAACTGATACCAAATGAGAATTCAGATATACAGGAAGGAATGGAGAATAGTGGAAATATGATATACATAGATAAATATAAAATATTAACTTTTATTTGTTTTCTTTAATTCTTCAAGTCATAGGCTACTTAAAAGAAAGGTAAGAACAGTATATTGTGAGGGCTATAACCCATGTAGAGGTAAATATGTGACACAATATTGCAAAGGATTGGAGCAGTGCAAGTTGAATTTTACCACTATTTCTTACATAATGTGTGGAGTGACATCATGTTAATTCCAGAAGACTGTGATTAATTGAGGAAGCATATTGTCATCCCTATAGGAAACATGCCAAAGGTCAGAACAGAACTCCATAAAGCTGTATTAGCTAAGCAGCCAATAAACAAGATGGTATAAGATATTAAAATTTTTATTAAGCCAAAAGAGGACAGAAAGGGCAGAACAAAGAAACAAATAGCAGGTAGAAAGCAAATAGTGAGATAGTAGATTTAATCTCAGTTATATCTTTCAATTCAGAGTTAATACAATGCATAAAAAAGCAAACCCCAACTATTTGCTGTCTATAAGAGATTCACTATATAATGATAGAGACAGACTGAACATAAAACGATGGAAATACACGAGGCAAACACTAAGCATATGAAAGCTGGTACATTATATTACTGTCAGACAATATTGACTTCCAGACAAGAAGCATCATCAAGCATAAAGAAGGTCATGTTATAATTACAAAAGGGTCAATTCATCAGGAGGCCATAACAACCCTAAAGTGAATACACTTAATATTTTAAAATACATGAGGCAAAAATGGCCAGAATTAAACCCCCAAAGTAAGAGTTTTAATAATTGTCTCAGTAATTGGTAGAAGAGTAGACAAAGTATCAGTACGGATCCTCATAGAAGATTTGAGCAACACTATCAATCAACATGCTCTAAGTGACATTTATAAGCCACTATACCCAACAACTGCAGAATATATATTTCTTTCAAGAACACATGGAACATGCACTTAGATAAATCATACGCTGAATCATAAAACAAATATTAACACATTTCAAAGTTTTGAAATCATATTCCTTGTCAACAAATTAGAAAAAAATAGCAGAACAATATGATTTTATTTATGCTAAACAATGTTAATCCAGCAAACCAATGCATTGTAAATCTACAAAAATATGCATGTATATGTATTAAAAAAAAAAAGACTGGCAGATGTAGATCAAAAGTTACTTCTTAACAAGAGAATGAGAGTGGAAAAGGGGATTAAATAGAGGCATTCATGTGTTATTTATATGTGTTTCTTTATTGTTGGATTATCTTTTTTTCATATATTATTTGTATATTTAAGACTGATAAAATAAGTCTTATAAAGAATAAATATGTGAGGACAGCCCATAAAAGCTTTGAAGTAGAAAACTGAAGAAGGACTTGCCCTACCAGTATGAAAAGTTTTTATATGGCTATTATGCTGGAGGTACAGTTACATGTAGGAAGTAGCAAAAGTTAATGGAATTGAGTCCGGTAACAAACTTATTACATAGGAGATTTTAGTGGATAATAAAAGTAGCATTTAAAATTGCTGGGCAAAGAATGTAATTGTTAATAAATGGGGGTGTTAGAAAAGTTGCCTAAATGCTGGAGGGGAAATTAGACTGTTGTAGCCAAGTGTCCGACATACATGTTTAGCTCTCTTCTGCAGGGCGCATGGTAGGATGATATTTCCTCATCGTCTTTGAAGTTAAGTGTGGCTTTGTGACTTGTTTTGGCAATGAGATGTAAGCATAAGTAGCAGGTATCGCCTCCAGGTGGAAGCAATGTCACAATATAAACTGATTAATGTAGAAATTGGTATCTAGAATTTTAGAGATATTGTGATACCCCCCCCCAATTTTCGTGCATTGACATGGAGGCTAGGAAGCAGGTAGGAAGAAAATTATTATTGGAAGTTGGAGTATTTCTCCATGCTCTGCAGCTGCAAAACTTACCATAAAACTATTACTCACAGTGATGTGGATGACTGATAAAGTATCTAATAAATTTTTATCCTGGGGGAAAGGAATGAAAAACAGAATGATAGTAGCAAGTTTTGGCTGACATAGCCTAAGTCTGGCAAACTATTACAAGAGGGTTAGCTCAAATAGAGATTGCCACTTTTCAAGCAGAAATGAAATTCATAGGTTCATAATGGAATCTATAAATGTATGGATTTGCAGTGATGTAAGAGACAACTGCTTCTTAACCTTAGTTTAATGTAAATATGAAAAATATTTTGAAAAGCAAAAGCAACTTAAAACTCAGCTTCGGTTTATTTATAATTGCCAGAAACTGGTACTAACTCAAATGCTCCTCAACTGGAGAATGGAGAACACACAGCTGGAAAGCACACTACGTTGTATCCATCCCGTGGAATGCCGCTTAAAAGGAACAAATAACTGATACATGAAACAAAATGGATGACTATCAAACACATTATACCAAATGAAAGACATTAGACTCAAAAGGCTACATATTGCACGATTCCATTTATATGACACGTGTGCAAAGGCAAAACTACACGCACAGAAAAGAGACCCATGATTGTCAGAAGCAGCAGTGAGCAGAAGACACAGAGGAATTTGGGGAGTTAATTTCTTTGTTTTTATTATGGTGGTAGTTACACGACAGTACACATTTGTCAAAATTCATAGAATTATACACGAGAAAGGGTGTATTTAAACATATTTGCAAGCCCGGGAGGAGCCTTGTTTCACTGATTAAAAACTGAGCAGGAATGGAGGACATTTGATGATCGCAGAGAAGATGGGTGAAATTAGCCTTGCTGAGGTGGAAAGATAACTTTTCCTCAGAGATGAAAATAACAATACCATTTGTTGAGCACATATTATGTGCCAACTAGAGCCAATCTACTAAACTTGCTTACATGAGAGGAATGCTTGATCTCGAATCCTTACAATATCCTGTGGAGGAAGTATTGCCCCCAGTTTAACAAAACTGCAGATCAGGGAGATTAAATAATTTGCACAAGTAATGGACCTGGGCAGATGTCTGCCTGTTAAGCCCTGGTGGCTTCCTCTGGGTAATACAAAACATAAAATAAGTGATGATAGAGATTTTCAGGTGGAAAGGAAGTTGAGGAAATTATAATCAGGAGACTCTATTACAGCAGCGTGGTAAGACAGGGCTGTCTGTTGGCAGCAAGGGGATTTAGCTGGCTGAAGTGAAGTTGAAGCCTTGAGTGAGGAAAATTGAAGGAGGTTGTGATGATATTGACATTGTTTGCTGTGGTCTTTGTCCTTGTATCACAGACCGAGACAGCATTTCATTCTCAGTTACATTAGGAGGAAGAAATCCTGCTGTGAGATGCATGAGGCCCACAATAGTATTCATTCAGTGCAGATTATCATAAGAATGTGCGACTTGAGAGCCTCTTATTTTGTGAAGAACAGTTCTCATCTATTCCCCAAACCCCATTCATTTCTGTGCTCTGTTTATAAAGGGTATGTCGTTGAAATTACAGTGCATTTCTGAGGGTGGGAGAGGAACTTTGAAGTACAAAAAGAAATTGTAATCTGCAGATGATTGTCATACTGATCTTTGATGGATTGATTAACCTTGATTTTTCACAGATTCTTTAGGATATCAAAAAAAGAACTGGAAAGCAAAGTATAAAGTCATAACTGCAAACCCCACATTCACAACATTAATGAAACACAGTCGAGGTTCAGAGAGACCTTTTCTGTGAATACTGCTTCATTAAATGTAAAGTTCATGTCAGTCTTATTTGGTAAATGTACATTTCATGAAGCCTTGGATGTTTTCATGGTGTTAAAAGTATCAGGAAAACTTTCATAAAGCAAAACTGAATTGATTTAAGTAGTGTTAAAAATTGTGTTTTTTACACAAATTTTAGTGTTAAAATGGAAAGAGTCTTAGAAATCATCTAGTTCAACTTCTTCATTTTGCCTGTGAGTAAAATCGTCTGGATTAAACAATTTTCTCTTAACTAATGAGAATTTGTTAACCAATTGCTACATAACTTAAAAAAAATTGTGTTGCATTTACATGCTCCTTTTTCATCCTTTCTTCTATGTGTCTGTAAGGTGACAGAATGAAGGATATAAAAATTAACAGAAATATTCACCATGAATCGTAATAGATGATGGCATTTTTAAAGACTATGACGTTCATTATATTTTCATTCACCCTTGAGGTAGCACAGGAGACTGAAAAGAATGCTGGGTGAGCAGTCAGATTTCTAATCCTGCTCACTCTTTTCAGGACTCAGTTTCTTCACTTTATGTCCCTGGTCCTCCTAGGAAACAAAAATCCTACAGTTTTTGAAAAAATATTAAAATAAATGAGATTTTTAGATCAGTAAATAGAAACTCTTCCTATAAATTGGGTGATTTTAAAAAAAAACTTGAAAATTGTCATCTCTCTGTCTTGGAATATGTTTATAAAGAAAACAGCCACCAGTCTTCAGTGGTATTGAGATATTTGGAGAGACATGTAAATCTGATAGAGTCCAGAGGTTTCTTCTAGATCTATAATCTTATGATTTTGTCCCCACCGTAGTAGATGAAATACAGTTTAAGACACGAGTTCTCGTCATTGCAGACTTCATTATCTACAGGTTCATGACATTTTCTGCACTGCTATTGGCTCACACGTGTGCCATAGCACCCAGAGTTGGTATCAAGGCTGTAAATAGATGACATTTTGAACTTTTATAAGAAAATAATTTAAGTAGACCTGCACTGAGAAACTGAAATTGAGTATTTACTGTATTAAAGCTGGTGTTTTGGTTAGAAGCAGAGTCCTGAAACCACATTTAAAAGTTTTCAGAGATAATCTTATAAAATGGAAAAAAAAAATCTTCAGACATAAAAGGGTTTTCCTTTACCCAGGAATGATAATGACAACACCACTGCTCTTTTACCGTCTTGCTGGGACTTTTTCTCACCATGGCAGTTACAGAAGAATGAAAGCTTCACGCCTTGAGAAGGCTGCATTTTTCTGTCTGGAGCTCTTCCATTTGGTCACGCTGTTAAAGGCACAGCTCTTTCCTAAGGGAGACCTTGCCTGCTTCATAGCAGCCCCATTTACTCTGCCGGCAGCTGCTCCATTCCCTTCTACTCCATGCAGACTAACCTTTTTGAAACAGGGTAAATGCAGAGCAACCTTATTAAAACAGGGTAGAAGTGTTTCTATGGAAAGTGCATCACTGTTGGTTTAACCAGTTATTATAAATGTAAAAGAATATAGTTCCAGTTTTTAGAAAAAAAGAGAAAATATCCTACAAGTTTTATCTGGACATCTCCAGGAATGAAGAGACCTAAAATAAAACAAGACTGCTAACTTTTGCACAGCATGGATATTTGGCTTACTCTTTTGCAGTGCAGGGGAAAAGTACAAAGATGGAGCCCCACTCCCCGGAGGATATGAAAGGAAAAACCTGAGGAACAAAGTTCATTCTCCTTTACCTTCTTTACCTGTGTGCCCAACAATGTCAGGATCCTCTCATAGAAGAAAGAGGGGCTAGAGATTTAGTGATTCTGCACTCTCTTTGATTTTTCATTTACTTATATTTTTCATCTTTTCTTTTTCAGTTGTCCAGAGACCTAAGGTATAAAACATCATTTTGGCTTTCTTTGGTGCAATGTCAAAGGGAGTCTCCTCTGACAGACAACTCTTTGCCCTCACATCTCAGTAATGTAATTTCATCTAATCTTTCCCTTCTTTTTCCTGCTTAAAATTTGAGCTCTTTCTAGAAACCTAGATCAGATTCACAGATATTAAACCTTTAAAATATGTACATATTCCTTATTATCATGAAAACCACTTCCTAGCTTAAAACGTGTAGTAGAAGCTTTTGTTGTATGTGAAGATGGCAATTCAAACATATCCCCTAAGTCCAAATCAATAGCAACTAGTCTCTTGAGATAAGCAGCTGTTGAATCAACTAACTGAGGGCCTAGAGGATATAAGCCAGGCCTTGGCTCTTCCAGGAGCAGATGGAAGGAAAGGGAGGACCTTTTGTCCTTCTGGGCTTATGACACATCCAGAGACCAACAGTAAAGAGATATGATGTGCTTATCAAAATACTGTGAATTCTGGAGAGAGTTTGCCCTAGGAGACCCACAAATCCCCAGGAGGAAAGATGAATGTTCCTGGGAAAACCAGCTGGTCTCCCCAATCCAGCAAGGAAGCCAAATAGGTGGTACAGGTCCTTTCTCAGAGCCAGGCCTGGGAAATGCTAGCTTTTGCACATGAGGAGGCTGCAAGCAGACAGGTTTTGTGATGTTTCCACATGGGGTGGCTGACAAACTTGGCTGCTACATGCTAGTCCATTGCTATGGATAGTGTGGTCCGTGACCCTAGCAACAGTGGTATCACCTGGTTGCTTAATAAAAATGCAGAATCTCAGGCTGTGACCCAGATCTCCTGGATCAGAACCAGGATTTCAACAAGACTCCCAGATGGCATACAGGTACACCAAAGTCTGAGACACCGATATATGCAGAGATAGCTGCATCTCTCTTCACCACTGATATTATCACCACTGTGGTAGATTAGCAACTGGACCCAAATCCCACTGAGAAAATTTTTAAAAATCCAATGTGGTTCTGGTTCTTAGCCAAGAACTGTTAGATGGGACTGAGGATCACTTCAAGAGATAAAATATGATCATTCTTAAAATACTGAGAAACTTGGTGTCTGATAGATAATATATATCTATATATACTTTTGATCTAGTAATTTTACTCTTGGAAATCTATTATGTAGAATTAAAAGGAAGCGTTAGTATGTATTATTTTACAGCATTTATTCTAATGTTAAAAAACTAGATGCAGGTAAATGCCCCTCCACAAGGGTATGTTTGAATACATTTTTTTAAAAGAAAACATTTTATTATAGAAAATTTAAGCATACATAAAAACAGACATTGTAATACAATGAATCCCTACAAATTCATCAAATCACATTGAATATTATCAACACTTTTTCTAATTTTATTTTATGTATCTACCCCTCCGTTTTTTTTCCTAGACTACCAAAAGGTATCATTTCACCCATAAATACTTCAAATAAGAATTCTTTAAAAAATACTGCAATATCGTTATACCTAGGAAAATGAATAGTAATTCTTTAGTATCTAATATCACTTTTTCAAATGTCCTCTTTGACTCAAAAAAGCTTTTTACAGTTGATTTCTTTGAATCAGAATCCAAATAAAACCTACACATTGCATTTTATTGGTATGTTTCTCAATTCTCTTTTCATCTAAAGTGTTCCTTCTGTACTGTTGTATGCAATTTATTTGTTGAGGAAACTTGGTTATTTGTTTTGTGGCATTTTCTAAATTCTAGATTTAGCTGTTTGTTTCCTTGGGATTTTATTTAACATATTACTTGATTCTTCATTTTTTTTTTCCATGCGTATTGGTCAGCCATTGGAAATTGAGGGTCTACCAGATTTTAGTTAAATTATTTGGATAGAAATATTTCATATGTGGTGCTAAATACTGCTGTTACAACACACCTGTAGGCATATGTCTCCTTATCCCACTTTTCAGTGTTAACATTGATTAGTGGGTTCAGGTGTTATGGGTCTGATCACCAACCTATTCTTCACCCAAAGGGTTTAGTTAGCATCCATTGATGATCATTGCCTAGATCTATTACTTCATTAGTGGTTTTCTAGTTTAATACACTTTGGTACATATATACTATGACACAACTTTAAGGTAGTTATTCTTACCTCCATTTAACAGATGAGAAATGGAGCTTTACAGAGGTTAAGTAACCACTGGACCCAAGAGCAGAACCAGAACAATCAGAGGTTCCTCATCCCCTCGCCCTCTGTAAGTTTGGCCACTGCTCTCACAGCCAGAGCAATTGTCAAGACACAGCTTTGAGAGAGCACTGTATTGTTGAGACCATCTGGATGGTGTATGTGACTGAACCCAGGTAAGTCCCTAGGATTCTGGTGGGCAGGTGCAGAGATCTACTTGTCTTGCAGCTGCCCAAGATAAGCCTCCTATGAAAGTTTCCTTGCTTTTTAACCTGCCACCTGCCAATCTGGAGTGGTATCCTCATTCTTCAGTTTCTCCTTACCCTCTATGTGTGGGGTCCAGTTTCAGATTTCACCTAGAGAACTTCCAAAGTTTCAAATCAAAAGTAACGAGATAAAGAATGGCTTACACCCCTCCATCCCTCACTGGAGAAGGGGCCCTTGGGATTCTTCCTGTCCACAGGAAAATTCTCCTGGTGCACTTTCTCTATGCCCTCACCTACACTGGGAAGTATCTTTAATAATTGTAAATTTTATAGATTAAAACAATTGCATCTAATTTCTGTAATTTTGTTACTGTATGTCTGTATGTCTGTGTGTGCTAAGCCCATGTGCATGAATATGTATGTATGTTTACAAACCTATATATTATGCTCCATAAATTTTCTTATGCAACAACTCGATAATAAATAAAAATAAACATTGTGTGTTTTCCCTGAGACTGTCTGCTTCTTGACTCCCTGCTTGAGGGGATTGCTTGCTTTCTTGTTCTTCCACTTAATCTGTCTTGTCTCGCCCCTTTTCCTGAGCTGGTTACTAACTGCTCAGTTAGTCTTGGACGCAGTAATGATGAGTTTTCTAGGTACTGAAACTATCAGTGGGCAGAGATTGTGGCGTTCATAATCTGGCAAAACCTGGCTAGGGTGTGCAGTGGCAGTCTTCTATAAACTGGGATATTGGAGCTATAGCTCCAACAATGGCCGTATGGGGTCTTGACACATCCCATAGTATCAGGCAGTTTGGGTACCTAAAGAACACCCCTTAGGTAAAAAGGCAGGGTGTGGAGAGGCTTATGCCCTTTATCCTCTGGAGGTGACTTGCCTTATCTTCATTGTTAACAAGACATGATTGTGAATATTTCCAAGTTAATATTAAACTTTTCATTTGTAACTAGAAAGAAGTATTTATCATTAATCATTTAAAATATTAGTGCTATCACTTAGCATTAAGTGATACTGTTAACATTTATTAACATACACTTATTGATTATAGACATAATATCTGGTAATAATAAATGCTGTGAAAATGCAGAATATATAACTCAGAAAACAAATATCATTGTATTCTAACCATGCAAAGATAACAGAATAAATATTAATATCTAAGCATATTCATTTGCATGCCAGATATTGTCATAGTTCTATATGCTAGGCACTAGATAGCAATGCAGACCCTTAGTAATATATCTCAGTGAACTTTATAAGCTAATATGTAAATTTTATTTTTAATAGCTACTCAGCATTTCATCACATGGGTATAATTTATCTAACCATTCCTATGTTATAGGAGATTAAGGCTATTTCCACAGTTTTACTTATTTTCAATAAGACAAGAATGTAATATTCATGAGGGCAGAGACACTCTATTCTGCAATGCCAGCTTAATGTAGAACTTGAAACTTGGTAGGCAAAAAAGAAAAATTTGCTTAATGAGTATATTGAATGAATAATGTCATACCAAGTATCTTTGTATAAAGCTCTATCTGTTTTTCTGATTATTTCTTTGTTATTTCCTAAGAGTGGAACTTTTTTGATCAAATAGTAGGAGCTTTGTATCCACTCCTCACTGTGTGCACTTTCCAGGCTTTATAATTAACTTTTTAAAAATGTATTTGAAAAAAAGTAATTATTCATATGGCAAAAATGTACAGAACAGTATGTCACTATATTCCTAAACATAACCATGTGTTTAGTTCCTTGTTTATATGTGAATTTTTAAAAAGTTAAATATGTGATTTATATCTACTTTTAAAGATTTTTAAGAAAAATATAAGAAAACAGATGGAAAATACCAAAAAATAAAAAGTAAGAGAATTAGAATTAAAGAATTTAGTATCAGTCCAGCAGGACCAAGACTCAACTAGCAGAAATACCAGAAACAGAAATGATGGAACATATTAGTGTAAAGACAGCCTAAACAAAGTCCCCAAATCTGAACACACCAATGATTCCTACTATCTCTCTAAGGCTATTAGTTCTAGTCTTTAAACAGTATTTTCTCCTTTAAAGTTTGTACTTTATTTTATTCATCAGCACATCCCTGTCTGATAACGCCCAAGAGTCCTCCCTATTTCACCTTTTTCCTCTCATTCCTGCTGCCCTCTGAGAAATGTGTTTTCCATCTCCTGGTTTCAGCCACTCTCCACTCTACCTAAAGGTTGAGTGGAGGTTCAACTCAAGGATGTTACTATTCAGGATTCTGTCAATTGGAAGATGTCTTCTCCAGATCCTGCCTGAAGAACTTTTCAAAGACCTTACAGTTTTTCACCCCATTCCAAGGATATCTGCTTAGACCACTAGCCATATTTCCCCATTATTTTATCTTTCTTTACCCAACAGTTGTTATACTTGTCTATCCTAAGTAGAAGTCAAGCATTGAACAAAAGAGCATACAACATAGCTGATGATTCCCAAATTTATGTCTCCAGTTCTTAACTCTTACCTCAAATCCCAAGGTCAAATATCCAGCTGCCAACAGTTTATTAGGCTTCTCGAACTTTACAGGTTCAGGAATTGCAAACAAAGTTATAGGCATCCTCTCTCTACCTTCTAGCCTATTTTTGTACCATTCTCTTCCTGATTCATTGCACTGCTGCCGCACTGGCTTTCCTTCTGTTTCCAGAAAACACCAGTCTTGTGCCAAATTCAGGAGCTTTCCACTGTCTGTTCTCTCTGAGCCTCCCCCCTCAGATATACACCTGGCTGACTTCATCACATCATCTGGGTCTCCATTCTAATGTCATGTCCTCAGAGGACCCTTCTCTGACTAAACTAAAGAATCCCCCTTCTCCATTTTTTAATATCCCATTATGTTTCATTTTATTTACAGCACTTTGAATTTTTATCTTATTTATTTGTTCATTGTCTGTCTCTCTCCACTAATAACATGCTCTGTTAGAGTAGGGACATTATCTGTCTTCTTCACTATGTATCTTTAAGCAACAAGAAAATACCATGTGGTACACAGTAGGTGCATTAAATGATATTATTTTTCAAAGAATCCAAAACAACCATTTTTTTTCAAACTGTAGAACATATCACTATTTCTTGTGTTGAGCATTAAAGAAAGTAGTTGGTTTGTTTAAACACCATGCTGTAAAAATATTATGCATCTTTAGTCTCAAGGTTTAAATTACGCTGATATAATGTGGCATAGGGGATCTTACAAAGGAAAAAAACCTACAAAGGAGAAAAACAATTCATACCTTCTGTTTCATTCTCTGTGGATTTTTATTTCCAATTATAACTTTAGTCTCATTTTAGTTTGTCCTCCCCATAGATAAGATTTATTGAGGTACCCAATTGTAGAATTATCCTTGCTTTCCTGACAGTACCCAACTCACAGCAAAGCCCTACTTCCTTGGACCCTCTCCAAAATCACTCAACTAAAATCCAAATCCTTTAATAAGTTCTTTCTGACACTTTCGTACTGAGACACCCCAGGATTCCTCATGATGTGTGTTCTCTCTTCAGGCAACCAGTAATAAACTCAACTTGTTCAATTACCTGTGTTCTTGGGTCTTTGGCTGGAGGACACTGTTACATCTGACAGCTTGTTACACCTGGTGGCAAGTGGTAAAACCCCATCTATACCCAGGTATCTCCATAGAAGGGAAATTCTAAGACTCTTCTTTGGATTTTTGGCATAGCAGTAATACACTATACACCTAAGCAGAGAGCTGCAGCTGCTAAGATCTGCTCATAGAAATACCACATTTTCTTTCTCCAAAAGACCACAGCCCAATTTAAATACAAAGGCAGCATGTGTCTGAAGTTAGCAACACTGAAACTATAATGTGCATATGAATCACCTGGAGATCTTGTTTTTTAAAAAAAAAATGCAGGTTCCTATTCAGTAGGTCTGGATGGGATAGGACATTCTGTTCTTTTAACAAGTTCCAGGGTGACATTGAGGACTAAACTTTGAGTGACAAGTTTGTCAAGGCCTAGAGACTGCAGGCTTGAGCTCCTGTCCCCGTTTTCCCTTGGTTAGGATGCTCAGAAGACCCCGGGTAGATAAAATTTAAGTTGTGTCCTGAAATCATAGACTTCTCCTGCCCTTTCCTATTATTTTGGGCCAAGGGGTAGAAAAAGATGGAAGACTTTGTATTTAAATTGGAAGTGTATGTATGCTTGTGTTCCTAATCTTTGGGAATAACCAATAGCAAAAGGTATTGAGGTTATTTGTAGCAAGATGTGTTATCAGAGTGTCTTTGTTTGGATTCCCCCAGAAACAAACACTGAGATGAAGATTTGAGAGTCAGGAGGTGATCCCAGGAAACACAAGTAGGAGAGTAAGGAAGTGAGGCAGGAAAAAGAATGAATTTGACAGAGAGTAAATAGGCATGCAAGTTACAACTGTGGTAATCCCACTGAGGAACTGGGAATCTGCGCAGACCACACCTTATTTATTACCTCAGTAGTGGAGTAAGTACTCTCTGTGGGTTGAGATTTGCTTCTAGGGGTGTTAACTATAATCACTTAAAATTTTTTTTTAAATTTATTTATTTAAAAAAATTCTTTTTTTTTTTTTGAAGGGGGTGGGTAACTAGGTTTACTTACGTATTATTTTCTTTTTATTTAACAGAGGTACTGGGGATCGAACCCATGACCTCATGCATGCTAAGCATGTGCTCTACCACTGAGCTGTATCCTCCTCCCAATTCCTATCACTTTTGTCTTGCCTTGATAGCAAGCCTTTCATGCTACCAAGCCAAGAAAAAGTAAAAAAAGAAAAAAAAGCAGGCCTACGTTAGGAAGTGGCACTTGTTCACAGCATGGCAGCCTTCAGCCTAGAGGTGAGCACTGAGATGTGGGTGGGATGCAGACAGCAACTGCTTCCTGAGTAGCAGGAGGGCCCTGCTAACACACAGGTGAGAGTCAATTCATCTTTCACCCTCAAGAAACAGTAGATGGTTCTGATCAAGGGAAGAAGCTGCCTGAAGCTAGCTTCTGTCACCAACAGCCTTTCCCCCTGAGGGTTGACAGCAGGGCCTCCTGAGAGACCCTGGGGCATCTTTTCAAAAGGATGAGACCTTGCTCTTCAGATAAATGCACTCTTCCAGCCCCTGTAACTGCTATCTGGTGATGCCTGTTCTGCAAATCTAACAGGGTGAACTCTAGGCATTCTTCACAAGCAGTCTGTTGATCACTGTTAGTTCAGCAATTAACAGTATGATAATTCACACACTCTCATTTTCTCCCAGACTCCTTTCTCACTACCACAACTGGAGAGGCATATGGGCTATGATGCAGTAATGATCCTACTAACCAACAGCTCTTTAAAATGATCCCTCAGGTCATTAATCTCCCAAAAAGCAATCCTCTTAGATTGTTCTGGAAATGCCCTGGAGTCACTTAACACGATGGTATGCTGCTCCCCTTGGGCACATCCCAGGAGGCAGGCATGCAGGGACTGACTTCAGTTTTCTGTTCACATGCTGAGGACACTTCAGAGTGCAAGACTAGGCTCAGGCCACAGGTGTTTCTAAGACAACAATGCCAAGGAGCAGGGAACAAGGGGTTTTGGAGGAGAAAATATCACCCTTTCCTCTCTGGGTTCTTTTGGCTGGTCAAGTAATTAAAATGACATAAGACAGATTAATAGGAGAAAATAAAATTTAATATGTGCATATGGGGAACTTACCTAAGCATGAGAACTCCAACAACAGTAAGGTGAGATGAGCTATGTATGTCATTCTGAACTAAAAAGAAGGAGGAAGAGGTTTGAGAATTCAAAGCAAAGCAAAGCAAAGCAAGGTCATCCACAGAAAGATGAAGAGAGTTAGTGTTTGGTAAATAAGTGCTTGCTGGGTCATCTAGAGACGATAGGACACAGAGGGGACTTTGACTAGCGGACCTTGCTAGGTTCCTCCCCGTCTACCACACCTAGTTCATATTATATTATAGGATCTGACAGCTCCTTCCTGGAAGAGGCTTTCTATCCAATTCGTTTAAGGTAGTTAGGGAGAAGTTCATAGTTTCTTCCTGAGTCTTTTGGATCTTGCCTGTTTTCAGTCAGAAGTCACATGCCAGAGTGACACATCTTGGGTCAGCCTGCCCTGAATTCCATCAGGATCATTTTATTTTTTAAAAGCATTGTATGTTAGACATGTGTGGTTAAATGGCTCCTGGTGCTTGATGCTGTCCATGGTGCTCTGCAAGCTGTCGAGGGAGTTATCCCTCAATAGACCCACGACAGCCAAATCTGCTGAGCAGAACACACCACACAGCCGCTTACTAGTTCTTCCTTTACAGTCTCTTTAATATATCTTGATATCACGACAATATACCTGGTAGGACTTGCTCACTGTACCCAAACCTAGTCTTTTCGGGCAGATGTTAAGTCTAGAAGCACTAGAGCATTATATTTATCCAGTTTCATAAGGCGTGGTCTTTCTCCCCTCCTAATTTCTGGGATAATCTACAGTTCCCAAGGGTAGAGATAACAGGTCTGAGTTGAGTCTATACTTAGGAGGGGTCTTGCCTGTTCTTTCACTGTTCCACAGGGTTCTGCAACTTCTGATCTACTGTCGTAACTTTCTGACCTGCCCCTTGAGGTCTCTGTTCCTGACTGTGAGAGAGTGGCTTCCCTGGTGTCATCACTATACTGACCTCACTGAAATTCCCCTATGTTTCTAGCAGAAGGAAAGTTTTCAGTGCTTTTATAGGCCTTGTTTCTTTCTTTTTTGGAGGAGGAAGTAGGGAAAGAAAGAGAATTAGGTTGTATTTTGGGGAGAGGGAAGAATACCTGGCCTTTTGTAATTACAGAAGCCTCTGCGCCTAGACTTGACCCAGGACAAAGATCTATGTCCCCAGCAACGCCCACCACCAAGGCCTAGGATAGACCACTGCTACTGGCTTTTTATTTGGTCCCAGTAAGCTTCCAAAATTGCTGCTTTTACCTTCTCCTCTGGTGTAAAATTCATTATCAGTGAGAAATCGGGGAAAAGGGTCAATTGTTCAAATGTCTCATGTACTATTAAGCTTCCAAAGCTTCCAGAGCTCCTGTTAGTTAGAAAGCTCCTGTTTTTGCTGCTGAAATAAGAAAGGCTTGCTAATTTTAACTCAGAAAAGATTTTCTCTATTACCCTTTACAGCAGCCTTTCTAGCACAAATGATGAAGTGAAGATCTTTTTCTTCACTCATGATGTTGTCATGAATTAAACTTCCAGATTCCTGTAACTCATAATTTGCACTCACTTGGTTGACCTGGAAATTTCCATAAGGTAGTTCCAGCTGCACATAACACATCAAGTGTGGAGACTGAATCCTGAGAATAACCTGGGCCTCTTTCCCGTCGCCCTGTGCTGTGGGAGCAGGGATGCCCCACTGTCACTGGTGTTATTGTAGCTTCTCAATACCCAGGACTGGCCTGTCAGAATGTCACCTCCTGCACTGATAGCCTTTCCCACTTCCATGCTTCCCCTCTCCCCATGCAGCTGTCTATGAGAAAAGGGGGTGACACAAAGAATTTAATTTTGCCCACCAAATACTGGTCACTGACATTTCTATCTGCTTTCAACCTTACCCCTCCATCCAGTTTTCTGAGCAAATTCTGTTTCCAGATATTTGCCCCATAAATGTAGGTATTGTTATCATGTTTTCTGACATATGTAGCCGGCTTATGCCAGCTTTTACTTTCACTATTCCTTTGACTTACAGAGTGTGCCTAACTCATCTGCATCTATAAAGACCGATTCTTGTGTCTCAAGGGCATCCATATTTCCACCTTTTCTCAACAAAGTTTCCTTTATCCTTTGAAATGTACTCTGATTCATATCCTTCCACAACATAAACTATTGAAACTTAGGGTAGTACTGGCAGGAAAAGCATTAACAATGCAGCCGATCCTTTCACAGGTGGGGATACTGAGACCCAGAAAAGTTGTGGCTAAGCAAATGGCAAATAAGTAGTTAGTGGCAGTGCTGGGACCTGAATCTGATATATCAGAATTGTAGCAAATGCTCTTTCCTCGAAGAGAGAAACCCTGTAGGTTGTAAGCACTTGACTTTGTTGTCAACATATGATGTCACCTTCTGTCATTTATTTGTCGATATTTGCTTTGTTGTCTTATGCCCCTTCTAAGATCGGAAGCTTTTCACAGGCAGAAGTAGCATCTTACTCATTTCTGTATTTCCTTTATTATTAAGCGCAGTACCCTGCCCTGAGAAGCAGCTGGTGCTGACAAAGTATTTAACCAGTAAACAATGCATGAACAAATGAGTGAATGCTCTTTTTGCTAACAGTTATAAGGCAATACAATTTAATTGGAAGAAGTAATGGACAGTTTGGAATGCCAGTTGTTTTGTACCATGTTACCTAAACAGCTGGTTAATTTAAAAGTAATATGAGTCACACCAATGTTTTGTTATCACATAGACAAAAATTGGCTCATTAACTGGATTGTTCACTTTCTCGTTTGTGGCTGTAAGATCATGTAGATAGAAACTTGTAGTGTTCTGTGTTTTTCCCAGATAAAACAATGTTTAATTGGGTGATCTTGACCAAGTAAATGAAAATCCTCTTGGGTCTTCTCATCTGCTAAACCTGCTCATTGCCTCACAGGCAGATTGCCGTGCCAATACTTTTATAACAGAGGATTTTACGGAGAGAAATGAGAGGCCAAGTGGCCTAATTCCTATCTCTTTCCAAAGAAGATTCTGTAAGTGAAAGGTCTTGTTCTAATTCATCAACCCAACTTTGTGTTAGAGCTGTGGCACTTTGAGAGGCAGGGGCTCCTCAGCGTCGCCCCTATTTTCACACCCTCCTTCTCTGGTTGATTTACTAAGTAATGTGATTACAGATAAAGACACCTGCTGGATATTCTGGGGTTCCTTGAGCTATGGGACACACACACACACACACACACACACACACACACACACACACACACACACACACACATGAAAAGAGAGAAAGAGAGAAGTATTTGCCTTTAAATATCATTAAACTCTTTAGTAATTGGATTTCTGGTTTTGGCCAAGAAAAAAGAAATCAATTATTTGACTTACACTGGCATAAGATCTATTCTTGTGAGTTTTTGAAGGAGAAAGTTCTAAGTTTGAGTTTTAAAGAGGATCAACCTGTGATCTCAAAACCTGACATACTCATACTTGGCCTTTGAGTCTTAGCCTTCTCAAGCTTTCTCTGCCTCTATTTTCTTCCTCCTCCAAATCGTACTGTACATCACTACAAATCCATCTTCAGAAAACATGTCTTTGATCAAATCCTTCTCAGGCACCTTCAGTCACTTACTGTCTGTTTTCATAAATAAAAGGTAGTAGAACACAGACATGCATGTTCATTTTCTTATTGCCTATGGCTGCACTTGTGTTATAGCAGCTGAGTTGAATAGTTGCCACAGAGACTGTATCCCCCCACAAAGTGTAAAATTTCCACTATCCTGCCATTTACAGAAAAAAATGTTAGCCGACCTCTGGACTACAGGATAAAATAAAAACTCTACAGCCTGACATTTATGGTCTTTCATAAACAGTGGTTAGCACATAGTGGGTGATCAATAAAAGTATAATCTAGGTAAAATTTTATGCTGGAAATAAATCCTGCACTATTAATTCCTAGCACAGTCACTTAGCTTCAGTGGTCTCCCGGCCTGTGGGGAGGCAGCATGCAGCACATTGTCAGGGCATGTACATAGCCTCTGCATCAAACATGCTGTGGTTCAAATACAAACTTTGGCATTTAGCAGCTGTGTGACTTTAAACAAGTTAGCTTTCTTTTCTATGTCCTGGTTTCCTTATTTGTAAAATGACTTCAAGAGGTTCTAAAAATAAAATGAAGTAACATATTTAAAACATCTAGTACAGTGCCTAAAACATGATAGTTCATACTCAAGAAAGGCTAGTGCCTAATTTCTTGATTAGCCAAGGAGATGGGTTGATTGAAAAACATGGTGTATTTGTCAGTTTGCACCCACATAACAAAACACCATAGACTGAGTGGCTTACACAACAGAAATTTATTTTCTCACAGTTCTGGAGGTTGAGATTCCCAATGTCAAAGTGTTAGCCAATCTGGTTTCCGGTGAAGGCTCTCTTCCTGGCTTGCAAATGGCCACCTCCTGGCTGTGTCCTCACATGTTGAAATGAGAGAGGGAGGGGGACAGAGAGAAGGACAAGGAGAGAGGAGGAGAGAGAGAGAGCACGTTCTGTTTTAGGACTTTTCCTCCAAATCCCTTCATTCCATAGCTTACTCCTTATTAGAGCATTCAACTAAGTTTCTGTATTAATCTTCATAGAGATATCAACCTGCATTGATTTTGCACTCATGTACCATATTCATGTGCCACTATTGTATGAAATTATTTGTCTCAAATGGTTGGAGCTGAGTAGCTTATTGGGCATGAGTGTTCATGTGCTGGGGATATTAGTAAGTTTTACACAATGAATGAAAATTTCTAGTAAACTTGGTAGCTGATTGAGTAGAAATTGGTAAAGATCTTTACAGGGCAGTGTCTGGAGGAATTTCTACAAGTTGCAGAGTCAAAGAAGTGAAATGACAGTACACACTTAATTCCACATTCTGTAAAATATCAACCAGAATTCGGCAAATTCACTATGTAAGATTAAAAGTACAGCAATATTTGTTGGCAATATTTTTAAATATGGGAAATATAGTATCAAGATTAAAATGTTGAATACAAGTAAGTCGGAAGAAACTGTGGCTCTAAGTGATAGAATTATACTATATCCAGGAAAAATATTAACCTGCAGGGACAGGTGAATCCGGAAAGTCACAGCCAACGTCTACTTATCTGTAACAGAAGCAACTGAAGCCATAAACTGGTAGGAATATTTAAATGACAATTTTAATGAATTGCTGGAGGATGAGTGTAGACGTGTAAAACCTGTGCATGAATATTTATAATAGCTTTATGCATAACTACTAAAATCTGGAAAAATAATAAGATGTCCTTTAACAGAAGGATGGATGAAAACTTGTGGTATATTCATAGAATGGGATATTACTCAGCAATAAATAAAGGAAAGCAATTATTGAGCCAAAGAAAAAGACATGGATCAATCATAACTACATATCGTCCAATTAAAGCAGTCTGTCTGAAAAGGCTACATACTGTATTATTCCAATTACAGGACATTTTTGGAAGAGGCAAAGCTCTAGTGACAGTAAACTATGAGTGGTTTCCAGGAGTATGGTGGAGGAGTGGGATAAGTGAATCACAGAAAATGTTTTCAAGGTGGTAAAAATGTTTGTTATGAGACTGTAATTGTGGATACACCACACTATGCATTTGCCAAAACCCATAGAAATTTATAGCATAAAAAGTGAAACTTAATGAATATAAATTTAAATTTTAAAAATGTAGGAGGTTAGAGTTTTCCAAGAAGGACTGCATACCGTGACAAGAGAATTAATCATATTACATATGTATGAAATCTTTTCAATGAATGGGGTGGGGAAGAAAAGTGCTGACCTCAGTAATTTTTGAAATAAGTGAAATCTGGAAAACTAACTTCAAAAGGAACTACATATAAGCACTGTACTCTAGTTGATAAAAAAATTTCCCGTTAGAGGCTGGGTTATTTATTCTAAAATTCTACACATGTATACTGGAATTGAACAATTAAATAAATAAGTGATGGATATTGGGAGTCAAATGTCTCACTGTTATGGTAAGAATTTACAGATAAGAAAGTAAGGGAGACTAGAATAGAATGATTCATGTAATGGATTAAAGACTTTAGTATAAACTCTCATTTAGTTAAAAGAGTTACAGATGATTACATATAGAAATATTTATAGCTATTCATTTATATACATATATGTTAGTGTGCACACATATATGTCCTTATTCTGACAGGTGAGAGGAACTAGAAACAATGGCACTCTTAGAGCCCAGAACCTGCTTTCTAATACCATTCTTTTATAAAAGGATCCAGGGCTGCTTGGAGAAATGATTGATTCTAGGAACAAAAAGGAAATATACAAATGGTCCTGGAGAATCTACCAGTGCCAGAAAGTGAGGAAATGTTTAAAAAGAACAATAAAAAAATCTACAATAATAGGGGTATGTCCATGGGACAAAAGAACCAACTGAATAAGCTCTCAATTGCCAAAATGGGGGAGGGGGGCACCAAATTATGTAAAGTATTTTGGATTGTAACCCAAAATATAAAGTAAATATCCATAAGACTATACTGATACAAATTTTCAAACAGTAAGTAGATAAAAATTTGAGGTGGAAGAATAAATAAAATAAAGCCCAGGAAATGTTAGTACAAAAATTTGATTCTATTCTCTAACACTTCTATACATGGTCGGCATATTTCTTCTGTTTCTTAGCAATCAAAGCAGAGAATAAAGTAAGTTACAGGACTCCAAGTAAATACAAGCACGTAGAAAAAGTCAAATTACTTGTTCAGGAGAAGGCCAGCTTCTCTTGAAAATGAAATTTAAGAAACATTTCTTTCTTGCATTTTTATAATATCTTTGCACTAAGTATAATAAGGAGTTTTAATAAGATTTTCACCATAAACAAATTATTAATACATTTAACTCCTGATGGCACATGTACAAGATAATGTTTCTAGATACTATATAATCTGTTCTTACATAAAATCTAAAACCTTTACTTTCTGAAAGAGGAGGTTTTTATTTATTTGAATTCTTATAATCATAGGTGGCAGAAACTAGTAAAGATTGAAATATTTAAACATTACTTCAAATTTTATTTATTTTTATAATCCTGATTATTAAGAAATTGGCTTGTTAAAAATACATATTTCCAGTTTCAATCCTGAGTTTTACATATATGCATTTAAGGAATGGTCTTAACCAAGACTCCAGATATTGACATTAATCCCTCCTACTACACTATTGCACCCTATTTTGGTCATAAACCTCTGTCTATCTCCAGTTGCTTGCACAGCTTTATCTATAAGCCAGAATGGTTCCAGAACTATTTAGAATAGGTTGTTTGCAGATTGAAAGGCAGGAGTTTTCATCAACTGGCAGTATTATTCACAAACTTTCTAAGTAAGATTGGTTTGACTTTGTAATCTACTGGAGTTGTAAAGCAAGGCTGTGAGATCGCACTGGAAATGGTCAATTTGTGTCCCACAGGGTTCACTTCCAGAGGAAGAGCTAGGCGCTCTGGTGGGGTGGCTCACACAACATTAGTTCTAAATAGAAAACCAATCTATATTCACCCCCAATGAGGATTGAAACTGGGAGGGCTCATTTGTTCCAAGTGGGGAAGAGGTGCTGCAGACTCCCTGCTCTAGGCTGTGTGGGTTCTTATCATTTAACTCATCATGGGGCATCCCACAGAAGCTGACCTGGAATTGTTTTGGAATGAGACTACAAAGGCAGATGCTTGTAATGGTACCCTGTTTAACTGTTTCCATCAGATATTACATTTAAGTCACATTATGTTTTAGTCATTCAAGTACTGTTTCTGTAAACAGAGCTGCTGCTTAACTTGCAACACTTTTATTACTTGTAACATTTTATTCAAAATGGAAGACTCTATTTAAGGAAGTGATTGGCAAATTGACTGAGGCTCCCTTTCCTTGTATTAAAAGACACAAGACCTATACAGTCTTCATTGTCTAATTTAGTAGCCTATGGTTTTAATGACTGAGAGCCAATCACTTTGTCAGGTATCAAATAAACTCCAGTCAAACTGAATGTTACCCTCTTGGTGTCTGTCAGTAGGCTATTACTTAATTTAAGATAGACTTTGCAATTCCCCTTTCAAAGCTTGAGCAGATACTTTAACTGAGAAGTGAATTTTTCAAAAAATGTCCTTCCTACATCAAACCTCTGTTATAATGTATTTTGTGTCCACAGGGATACATTTCTCCTAACATAACTGTGCTTTTTAAAGTGTATTATCACTTGGGAACATCTTTTCTTATTTTTTACCTGGGAACTTGAAGAGAACAGAATAAAAACATCAGCTTAATCAGCTGAGTACTTATGTAAAACCTAAATATTTATATTTAAATCAGGGCTGTTTAAAGTTTTTATTGATGGGAAATACTAAACATTAGGATACACTGATATACTTGAATGGAAACAGGCTGGCTCTTGGTATAGACTAAGCAGAACAGAACTTCAAATGTAAAAGGGGTCAATGAGTATGTAGGCTGGAAGGAAAACAATTGCTGCATACCTTTGAAAATTCAATTAGGAAAAATAAATGATTTTTTAAAAAAAAATGTTAAAATCATTAGGGAAAAATAGAGTTTCCATTATTAAGGGGGTTTAAATTATTATCTGATTCCATATTTTATTCTCTCTGACTTTTAGCAAGTCTGCCTTCCTTATTCTCTTTCTTATATCTTCTGTCTCTTCTCTGCTAATTGCTTCTACAGACGTTCTTAAATAGTCTCAAGTTAGAAAACAACTTCTTTTGATTATTCTCCTTCTGTTTGTTGTATTATCACTCTTCTTTCATTCACCTGTAAACATGGTGAAACTTTACCTATCTACCATTTGTGTTTCAATCCTTTACAAACTGTCTTTTGCAATTGTATTTGATTCATTGTTAATTATCTTTGTATTGTCAGGTCTCTTTAAATTGTCTTGACATGAACTCTGTTCCCTATATGCACCCCAACCCTACTTCCTATTTGAAGTGTCTTCTGTCTCTTGGCTTCCTGGATAACACTCTATTTTTTTCCTTACTTTTTTTTTTTTACTGTAGTGCTATTTTTGAACCCCTTTCTTTGATGTTTCCGCCATTGCCTGGCCGTAAAGTACTGGCCTGCTCTCCCTAGCCTTCTTCTCAATCTGTGCTCATGCTGAGTGATCTTACCCATTACCTGGGCTGCAGTTCCCATTAACGTGCTAATGAACACAAAATCTAAATGGGTCAGACATGGGAAAGTTCGACTACTTTAAGGAGAAAAAGTGGACATTCTGGGTAATAAAAGTGGAAGGATAATTTTAGACAGATTATGAAAGAACACTCAATACATTTGATCACAAAGTAGATTTACAGGCTCTTCTATTAATAAAAGAAAATTAACCCAAGGCACTGAATTCAGAGAATGTAGACGATAATGGAATTACCTACATTAAGACCAAAAAGTCATCATTGTATTTTAGAGCTTAGAGATGCTCTCTCTCCTTCGCTTGGCTTATAGCTTCCAGCAGCTCACAATAAATGACAGAAAATGTCATGCTATGGAATTTTCTTGCTGTGATTACAAGATATGAAGCTTGTGGGACAGAGAGAAGAGCTAGAAAACAACGACAAACATCCGGATTTCTGAATCACCCATAAAGTATGTAGTTACTACATCTCAAAGCAGTAAAATAAGATGAGTAGGCAGATGAGTTAAGATATTAAGGCGAAAAGTCTAGGACTTCATTGCTTATTCATTGGGGAGCATAAGCATCAATGTTGAAAGCAAAGCCTGAAAAAAAAACTGCCTGAGTCAGAAGTGGCTTCTGTAGGGTAGCAATAGCCTGTGGGACATGCAGTGCTGCTTGAGGAGACAGCCAGGGTTATGTGACAGGTTCCAAACAGAGCACAGTGTAACTCTTCAGGTTTAAAAAATAAGACTGTCATCAAAAAGTCTACAAATAGTAAATGCTCAAGAGGGCATGGAGAAAGGGAACACTTTTACACTATTGGTGGGAATGTAAACTGATGCAGCCACTATGTAGAACACTATGGAGATTCCTTAAAAAACTAAAAATGGAGTTACCATATGATCCAGCAATTCCATTCCTGGGCATATATCTGGAAAAGATGAAAACTAATTAAAAAAGATACATGCACCCCAATGTTCATAGCAGAACTATGTACAAGAACCAAGACATGGAAGCAACTTAAATGTCCATTGACAGATGACTGGATAAAGAAGATGTAGTACACACACACACACAATGGAATATTTCTTAGTCATAAAAAGAATGAAATAGTGCCATTTGCAGCAACTTGAATGGACCTATAGATTATCTTACTAAGTGAAGTGAGTCAGACAGAGAAAGACAAATATCATATATCACTTATTTGTGGAATCTGAAAAAAATGATATAAATGATTTTATATACAAAACACTCACAGACATAGAAAATAAACTTATGGTTACCAAAGGGGAAGTGGGGGAGGGATAAATTAGAAGCATGGGATTAGCAGATTCACTCTGCTATACATAAAAAACAAACAACAAGGACCTACTGTATGACACAGGGACCTATATTCAACATCTTGTAATAACCTATAATCAAAAAGAATCTGAACTATATAGAGATACAAATAGATATATAGATATAGATATAGATATCTGAATGACTTTGCTGTACACCTGAAACTAACATAAAAATTGTAAATTAACCATACTTTAATTTTTTTTTAAAAGAGAGAAATAATGGGAAAAGAGAACTTCGTTGTTTAAATAAAAGTCATATCAAGGGTTTATTAATAAACATAGTAGTAGAATACAGACTTCTGTCTTGTGGGCCATTACACCAGGCAGCTTCTAAAAAATGAGGAGGAATCAGAGAAATTTAAGGAAGTTCTTTCTGTTTAAAAATCACTTTAACTATAGTTTACCCCAACCAAGTCAACATCAACATTTATTAAACAAAATGCCTTATTCACAGGGAAAATGGTAAATTGTCAAGGGTGGCAGATAAATGTCTCACTGCTCCTTCTACTGTTCTGCCCCCTGGAGCCTGTTCAGCATTGTTAGCTGCAGGGACAATTCGCTCCTTTCAAAATTCTCTAAATTTAGAGCTGAGATGCTCAGAAATCATTCATCACACATTTATGAACAGACTGATTATAATTTCCAAAACATCGAACATCTTGGGACAAACAGGGACACACACTTTCTTTGAAGAATGTAGTATCTTTGCTTTGTGGGCTTCTCCACTTTAAGAGGCTGCTTGGTTCCAGATAACTCCTAGTGCATTCTCATTTGACAAATCAAGTCGATTTTTGCAGTGAGATTATTCTTATGCAGACTTTCTTTTCTCATTTATCTTGATTGTTAGCAATTTAGGAACATTCACAAATATTGTAAATGATAAAACTTAATTAAAAATACAATATAGATGAGAAGTATATACTGAATGAGATTTTGTAATAAACGAAGTCAGTCTGTGAAGGAGAAAGGCCCACGTCACACACAGCATGTGCATAAACTGACTGCTATCCTTGTAGCTCCGTGCTTCTGGCACAGGGAGTCGGTGAGTCGGGGCTGTGCAGAGACTTGGAGCTTCAAAGGACAGGCTGTGTTTATCGAGTCTAGGTATTGTTTTTTATTTTTTATCTCACGTTGCTCCCTGAAATTCTTATAATTAGAATATTTAGGCTCAAATAAGAATACTCTAATAAAATTGCAAACATTTCTTGGAATGAGCGATGGCTTTTAGGTATTTACATGTAGTATGAATTAATTTAATCAGGTTATTTTCCTCCTAACAGCTGGCCTTTTGCCATATGAATCTTTGGAGGAAAGAAAGCACATAGTTTGAAAACATAGACTGCTTTGGTTGTTGTGAACCGGATCTGGTAGGCAACATTGTAGGACAGAAAGATTACTGAAGATAGATTTAATGAATTAAAAGAAAATAGTCCTTTCGGTTTTATTTTTTTTAAGTATCCTTTGTTTTCTGTGTGAGTGCCGGTATATATGATTGCACACACACACACGCACGCACACACACACACACAGAGGCTATATTCAAGATCTCTGCTCTACCAGGAAATAGAACTCAGGGAGTGCCAACAGTACCATAAAAATTAGCTATATTGTGACTTAAATAATTTTTATGGACTGGCATATAACATCTTTCCAAATTTCAAATTATAGACCAAAAATAATATTTACAATATAATTGGATTATACATTTTGGAATTTCTAGAGAGCATACATAAAAAGAAAGTCTCCAGGATGTGTTATTTAATAAAATTATTTTTAGAGAGTTTAGCACCCCAAAGGAGAGTGTCTCCCTTGAAGAACTGGCAAGTTTCCTTTAATCAGATAGTGAGAATTTTGTAACTCTTTTGTTCTCGTCTCTAATAAATTCAAATTTGATGATGCTTAATCATGTTAATGAACCTGGTTCTTAATATGTTGTTGGCTTATATGTCACTCACTCCTTTTTATTATTTTGATTTTTAACTTCTAATTAGGCACCTAATTATAGGCTGCCTTAACTCTTCTTTAAAAAAATATGGCAACTAAGAGACGAACGCAGAGGAAACAGAACGTTGTTGTAAGTTGTGTGCTGCACATTACAGGCGCAGCACGTCCGTTATTTCTCCCAGCAACCTATGACACAGATCTTATTACCCCATTTTTAGAAATGAAGCTGGGTTCAAACAAATCTGAAGTGACAGTAGTGACATTCAGACTACTCTGCATATAACCACTTATTGCATGAGTGATATTCTGATAAGTTGTAATCAGGACAGAGCTTTTTTTAAATCCATGTTTTCATTCAAAAAAGGTCCTTTGAGCCTCCTCAACACTTGATCAGGAGATTGCACAACTTTCAAGTCACTTGTGCCTTAAGGATACTTTTGGTTGTCAGGTATTACCAAGTCTAATCCTTCCTAAAATAAATCTTCAAACATCTGTCTAACATAAAGCTCTCCCCCTGCCTTAGTTAAGGCCTGAGCTGGCAGATCAGTTAAGATATTAAGGCAAAATGTCTAGGAGATTGGAGATCGGCAGTGATAAATCTGCTGTAGGCTTTTCACTTTCTCTCCATTTATTGGGAACTTGGCTGCTCCAGTTTATCTGTGTGTTGGGGGTGAGGGTAGCCTGGGTGGGGATGGAGGGGTCTGGGGTAGGAGGAAAAAGCAATGTCTCACTGCTAGGAGTCTCTAGTACTTCATCTCTCAGAGTCCTCTTTGATGATAAACTTCCAAATACTGGCTGATACTGGGGATTCAGGGGATCAGGGGATTCACGTTCTGGCTGACTTCTCGAAACTTCACTTCCCTTCCAGTGAGGCACATTTCCAGCTTCTTCCTATGGGATGCCCTTTTGGCTGGGTTCCATCAATATGTTTTGAGAACTACCTTCCAAGGAATCCATTTGGCATGAGAAAGCTCAAAACATCTCGCTTCACAGAACAATGTAAGTGCAGTCTGCTTCCCACTGCAGCCCGCTTTACCTTTGCCTTGCCATGCAAATCAGTTTGACCATCCTCCCACGTTTAGCGCTCTCTGGGGAAGAGGCCACGACCGGTCCCCAAGTTTGTCTAGGTCCTGGGAATATATGTCAGGTTCTCCAAATAGCCAGCTGAGGAATGAGAGCCCCAGTGTCTCCTTTTAAACAACGCTTAATATTTATGCCAATTCTCCTATTTCTTCTCACTTATCTCAGTGTGGGGGTTCGTACTTCAGCAAGACTGGTAGCTCTTTACTTTGATTAACATCTCTGGTGAACTAGTGTCCTTTTACATTGCTAGGAAGAACATGTCCATTGCTGCTCTGATTTTGCTGCCTTAAGTTAGTCCCACGTGGTTGGGTCTAGCACCTTTCTTTAGACTGAAGGAAATACTTAACATCCATTTTTCTCTGTCTGGGGGCTTTGGCTGAAATTTAGAGGCAATAGGACAAGCACCATTTCATACCCTGTTACATTGTTTTTAGAGTTAATAGTCTTTTCACTACAACATGCTGTTTCCCAAAATTTGAGAGGCTTTGAACATGGCTGGCCCAGGAAAGCTGTAGGGGCAATAGACTTGTCTTTCCCTCTGGGCTGTCTCTATCTGTGCCTAACTCTGCTATCCTCACCCTACTCTCACCAAAAAGTTAAAAAAAATCAGGATATTTTTCACTTTCGTTTGCTTTATATTTTAATAAATAATTTTCAATGATTAAAAAAGAAAAAGGTCAGATCTACTTCTATTTTTCAAATGCCCCCCTTTTAATCTCGAGGTCCAATATGACCATAAACATACATATAATATATGAAGTGAGCAGACCTTACATTGTGAAACACTTTCCTACTTCTGTTGTCTGTTATGAACATGAGATACATATTTTTTTGCTACAAATATAATATTGAATTACAACTAGAGAGTGTCAAAATGTCAGTATTTGCCAAACCCAGCAATATTTCTGTGGAAATAGTTGCAATCCAGTATTAAAGACTTTACCACTTTATTCTGTTTTCTTTCCAACATGGCCACTGGTTGGCCAGTTAAAAGTGTTCTGCAAAGAACCACTAATTGAAAAAAAGTGTAGGTCTTACTTTTGGCTTTAGTACTACACAGCTGTGTGAGCTTGGCAAATATGTTAACCTCTCTTCCACTCAAGGTTCTTATAATTAAAGACTCCGAGTAATCTTTATAGCCACAAAAGGTTAACCATGCACAGAGTGCTCAGATGGACCATTTCAGTGAAGCACTGAAATCCTTCTAAATAAAGCCAGAGCCATCGAAGCTGCTGACCAGAAAATAACCCCTAACTGATAATACGTCTGGACAAGCCATTATCCAGGATGGGTTGCTTCGATTTTAGTAGAGTGAAATGCTAATCTAAGCAGTTAGTTCTTCAGGGTTTCCAGAGGCTAAAGAGAACGCATACCAACAAAACAAGTATACTTACCAAGCGTGCTATTTCTTAAACAATATTGACGATGTAGTGTGTGTGTGTGTGTGTGTGTATGTTCACAATTATTAAGAATATTCTGATAACATTTTCACAAATAATAGACTAATCTTTATAAATAGATGTGTTTCAAAATATGGATGAATATCCATTGGTCCCAAAATAAAAATCGAACCCCATGGCATGAATTGCTAGGATCTCTATGACTTGGCATCTGCTGATCTCTTCAGTCTTGTCTCTTGCCTTGCCCTGACTCGTACTCTGTCCTTTGGCCATACTCAGTTACTTGTTCTCACCTGAAAACACCAGGATGCTTTAAGCCTCCACACTTTTTCAAATGCAGCTCCCAGTGTCTACCATTCTAGTTATCTCCTGCTACGTATTAATCCTGCCAACACCTCGTGGTGGTCCTGGGAGCCAGCGATGCTCAGCGAGGTGGTTCTTGCTCAGTGAGGTCTCTCTCGTGGATGCAGTCAGATGGTGGCTGGATCTGGAATTGTCCAGACTTGCTAACTCACATGTCTGGTTCTTGGGCTTGAAGGACTCAAGCAACTGGGATCTGGAACAGTTGGCTTCTTCCTTAGGCATTTCTTTCTATGTGGTCATTTGAAATGGTCTCTCCAGCATGGCATCTTCAAGAGAGTCAGACTTCTTACATGGTTTCTTGGGCCTTCAAACATACGTGCCTCAATAGAGCAAGAGAGTCGGGTGGAAGCTAGATCATCTTTTATGACTAACCTTGAAAGTCATACAGTGTTACCTTTGTTGCATCCAGTTTGTTAGAAATGGGTCATTGAGGACAACCCATGTTCAAGAGGAGAGGAATTAGACTCCACTTCTTGGTGAAAGGAGGGTCAAAGGATGTGTAGACATGAATTCAGATCACCATATGTACATAGCAAGTACCTGTTATCTTTCAAGATGGCTCGACAGTCATCTCCACTGTGAAGCCTTTGGACCATGTTCATGTGGTACCTTCTTCTTCCCCCTTTTTCAAATTGGCCATTTGCTCCATTGTATCTCTTCTCTTCCTTAGATCTGCTTCTACTATTACATGTATGGTTTTTGGGGTCTATATTAGTTTATGTTTATCTGGCCTATTAAAATACACATTTCTTAAGGGCAAGAAATGTTTCTATTTTCTCTTCTTTAGCCCTATTGTTTAGCCTAGTACTGGGGGGTGGAGGTAGGGGGGAGGCATTACTTGAATAACTAATGAATTGACTAGAATGTTAAGTAAGACATGTGAAAGTATATGTGAAGCATATAAATACCAGAAAGTACATTCATTACAAAATGGATTTACTTTTCAAAAGGATATTAAAGCATTTTTCCAATGCTAAGAAAATTAGTCTTTGGGCATTGTGAAAAATTACAAGTTGTTTACTACTTTGTCTACATTGAGCACAGGTGGTTGGAAATCCTAAACTTATTTTTTCCTTGCTAGAACTATGGTCATTGTAAGTAAAGTATCCTAGCTCACATTAATAAGAGCTCATGCTCTTAGCTAAGAGGCATTGAAAAAAAAATTAGAGAACAATGCAGAATATATTCATCTTCTCCCTCTCAGAACTTTAGCCTTTGTTAATCTTGTAGATCCTCCAGTGCTGATTACTGTGAGAGCCATCAAAGGTCCATAAAAGCCCAATACAATAATGGAAGGAGGAACTTTTCCAAGATGAATTTAAGATGTGATGGATTTGCGAAATGTAATGGCTAACTTCCTGGCAATTGTGTAATGAATGATAAGCAGAAATTAAGCAATGCACTTCTATTTGCTTTAGATTTATATGTTTGCCTTTTGGATATATGCTGGCCGTTGAAACTGACAGCATTAATCTTTGGCATCTTCATTTCATCTCCTGTATAAAAGCTAGCTTAAAAAGGTGTTGCAACTCTCACCCAAATTAGTGGAAGCAAGGTTATTTATATTTAGTTTTCCCCAGAGCCAGACTTTTTGCTTCCTATGCATTCTTACATCAATATTAGTACTTTGTATGTTGAGAAATTCAACTTCTTGACATATATTGGCAGCTTGAGTTCTCTGCCACCTGCAATTACAATTGCATGGAGAATGGGTAATTATTCTTTAATAGTAGAAGAATAGTAGGGGTCACATTTGTCTCTGAGCCATGGGTAGCATTTTCATGAAATACCACCCTGCAATCATTACTCACTGCACACTTTAGCAAGACCACTGATGAGAACGGACAACAGAACAGGAGCATTGCCATCAACGGGCAGAGCACGCACAGGCTCAAGAGTGTAATTTGGTTCAACTGGTACTTAGAGATGCTTACTGTCACATTATACCATCCTATAACTAAAAAGAGTTTAGGGGATAAAAACCACTGTTTGGAGGAAATATGTGGTTTTTCTGATGGCACACACGTCAAATTCTGTTCAAATAAAAGCTAAGACAGGTGAGAGGTCCCATCCGTTCTATTGTACCTTCAGTGAAACGGAGGGCTTTGAATCTCACAATTTCATATTTCTTCGTGCAATACATGGAATCACGTCCTTCACTCAAGTCAAGTGATAGGAAATGAGAGATACTCCCAATCATTTATACATAAAGCTTGAATGTAGAGGGAGGTAGAGGCAGGGCTCTTTTAGTAATTTTTCTCAGCCTTTAAATGTAGTATGAAGGAAACTTTTGCACTGATTCCCACTCTTGTTGTTTTATATATTTTTAATTTTTTTCCATTCAGAAATTGCAAGAATGATGAACACGCAGATTTATTTTCCAATATTTTAATTCTAAATCTGTTGTTTTGTTGTTTTTGATGTGTTCAAAAAGTGAAAAACAGAAACCAAAATCCCAATAACCCAGATGCTTAGTGTCAGCACACATGCATGGCTTGAGAAGATTTAGCCCCTTCATGATCTTCTCCTGAAGCTTTCCCCAACGTGAACATGCATCCAGTAAAACAGCAGGCATGGCCAACACAGCTTTCTGATAAGTCTCCAAGCCTCTGATTCCAGCCAGATTACTGCTCCTGAGCCCTTTTTATATGGAAAATTTCAAGTTGCCACTGTTTACATAATTTTCACTAGAACACTTAGCACCCATAAAAACTTCCCACTTTGTCAAATAGATACATGCAAAGTATGAGAAAAATAATGTCTGGATATTCATTATTTATACTAATTTATGATTTAAATTATGACAGAAGGGTGAAGTCAGAACTCTGTCTGTCCCCTAAGAGGTCTGGAATAAAGACTATTGAAAGAAAATGAAAGGATGGGTAAGGTCATTAATATGTGATATGTAATACTTGCTCAAAGTAATTTTGGACGGTTTTATAAACTTATTTTGAGAGGAAATTCTTCCTTTTACTTTGTGCTTCATGTTTTTACTGATCTCTTTTCTGTATGTTGAGTTGGAGGGTCAGTGTTTGTGCATGATTCTGGCCAATAGGGACTTTCTCTCGCTCATTCGTTGGGAACAAAGAATAGGAAACAAGGCAAAAGATTCGTTTCAAAAGCAGGGTCACCATTTGGAAAGAGATAGATAGCAGACCCAGACTGTGCCTCTCTCCTTTCCTCATGGAGGACTGCCCATCACGTTCCCTTTTCCTACCCATTGTTTGTTTTTAAACAAACTTTTGCCTTTCAGGTGATTATAGTGGCTCTATGCAACTTCTTTTATTTTCCCATTATTTTTTTTTTAACTGTGAGATATATTATACAATGCACAAACATAATGTAGCTTAAAAACTAATTATACATACCCTGTATCCATCATCTACACCCAGTGCTGAATCATAGCCAGCCCATTCCTCAATAAATTTACAATTTTAGTGGGAAAAAGAAAAACGTAAGTGAGCATAATGAAATATTATAGGTATTTTAACAGACACATGCATACATATAGCGTGGACACCAAAAATAGGGCATGGACAATTATATTCTTCAGAGAAAGGAAGAAAGGACAGGGATGACTTCATAGATTCAATCAGAGGAGAGTCTTAGACCAACGTGCAGGTAAACAATGAGGTGGTACAGGGTTCTAGGCAGAGAAGCTGTAAACTACTGAGGTGTGAAAAGTCTTGGCATGCTTTGAGATCACAAGTGGGATTGTGAGATGTAGGGCCCGAAGAGGGCCTTAGGATTTTAAATTTTCTCTAGATCTCAGTTCTAAAGTTTGACTGGGACAAACCTGGAGGCAGAGTGGCCTGAAAGAAGGCTGTTTGGGTAGTCTGGAAAAAGATTATGGTATGGATTAGGGAACGTGGAAATACAAAGCTGCAAATTCAGGGACTTTCAAAGAAGCGCAATTTTAAAGAAGTACAATTTTCAAGAACTGTTTGTTGATTAATTGGATATGGAGAGGAATGAAAAGAGGGTACAAAAATCAGCCCCAAGTTTTTATTCTAAGTGATACCACTTAGGCTATGGTGATACCACTAGGGAAGATAGAACATTCAGTAAAACTGCTCCATAACGTGAATTTGGATATAAGGGAACTTAGGACTGCTCCCAGTCCTCCTCCCAGCTCCAGTTTTCAACAGGGAAAAGCAACATGAGGGAAAAAACAGCAGGGAGGGAAACGCAGCAGGGACTAGTTGGGAAGTGAGTGCTTTGTGATCATCTGAGCCTTTTTCAGGGAGTGTATGGCCCTCTGTATTCAGTATACGTTTCACTGTCTTTACTTTTGTGCCTGTTACAATTTTATAGCATGACTTTTTAATTAACGTTGCAATATTGTGACCTTGAATTTTAGCCAGCATACAGCACTCTTTGGACCCCACATATACCATTTTGGTGGGGTTCTACTGTCTGTATAGGTAGGGGGTAGAATCAAAGACATCAAATTGAATTTTTGTGGTGCTTATGATGGATGAACATGGAACCCATTAAATAGATATATGAATACCTATATCTGCATATCAAAACTGAGATGAAAATACAGATTTGGTGGTCATTAGTATATAGATTGGTACTTGAAATCATGATTATATTTTTTGTAGGAAGCTGATGTTTTAAGAGTAAGCAGAAGAAGAGGAACCCACACGGAAAACAAACAAACAAAAATGATCACAATGCAAAACAGCTGAGGGGATCAAATGAATGCAGAGTCTTGGGAACTGAAAGAATAGGGAGATGTTTTGAGAAGAAAAGGATGAGGCGGTAACATGAGACTGGAAATTTCCCCTGTGTTTGATAATTAGGAAGCAGTTTGTGGTCTTGTTTGGAGCCAGTCTAGCAGTATTCTGGGGATGGAGGGCAGATTGCAGTGAGACGAGAAATGAAAGCGGTTAACAAAGTGAGATTGAGTGTATTCTTTCAAAGTGCTCGAATGAGGAGGGGAGGGGAGAATTTGGAGGTAATTTTTCCAGTTTTCCAGTTGTCAGGATAAAGAGGCTTAAAGATGGAAGAAACTTAAGCCTGTTTGTGGTGCCAGTAACTGGGGAGATACCTAAACCTCAGGAGAGGGAGAGGCTGGGCTATAGAACGGATCTCTTCAGTATTGACAAGAATCAGATCAAGTGCCACAAAGGCAGGCTTAGGCTTGAGAAAGAGAAGGAACCCTTCTTTCTCTAAGGTTAACCAAGAAGAAATTAGGATCAATTTGCAGCTCAGAAGTAATCAGAAATAGATCAGGAGGAATCAGAAGGAAAAAATAACCCTGGCTGATGGCCTCTCTTCTTTTACAGAGACGGGAGGGGAGCTTGATGACAAACCAACAAAACTGGCTCTTGAATGCAAACCACCAAAGATTCAAGGCTGGCTAATGTGTGTTAGTGAGAAGACTACCAACATGTACCTAAGGGCTTCATGTTTTCTTAAGCATTGTTAGAGGAACACACTGGTGTCTTGATTAGTAAAAAAAAAAAAAAAAGTAAGGAGAAAAGACTTACTGCCCAAGAAGGAGCCCTGGACCGTGAGCCTGGAGACGGGCTTCTGATTACAGTCCCATTGTATTTCTCTCGCTGTTACGTTAGATGAACCAATTTAAGAGGTCTCTTATCTGAAAAGGGAGAATTGAATTAAATAACCTCTAAATGTCCTTCCCGATACAAACCTAACTTTATCTGCTTTAATTTTGACTAAGGCAACTCAAAAGTATGGAGAAATGTTTAAGCCCCACTATTTGATTTATATGCCCACACCATGCTGTGAATTCCTGGTAGCAGGAGACTTAAACTATAGCTTCGGGTTTGGGGTAGAATTTTGTATTTATTTCAAAAATATTCATGGCATTCCTACTTTGAGTCAAACACTGTGCTAGGTGTTGTACGAATAAAAAGATGTATTAGATGGGTTTGGGTCCTCGAGGGAGCTTACAAACTAGTGAAGAGCGGAATATACATCTTTCAAATGTTGAAACTATAAAACCGAAGACAAGAAGAGACAATAAACATTCCAGGACTGAGCATAACAATGTATATAGTCTTTGTTCCTGGGCTGTTTGTTAATTGCCACAGACATTTGCTGTTAATTGGCCAGGACATTTTCCAGTTCAGTTCATGTGATGTGCTGCTCGTTCCCTCTTGTCTACTAAATCTGTTGCCACCATAGCCTGGAGAGATTTTAAAAGTACCATAGAAGACTACAGAAATGTTACCTCCCTGCAGAGGGAATTGGTCTGGGCATGAACCCATGAGCAGTTTAATGTCATTCAGCTTATGTCTTGCGTTATCCTTGAGCTGACTGAACCCTGCCATCAGAAGCAGGGTTGCTGCTTGGGGCTGGGGGTTGGGGGTTTCAAGGGATAGTGTTCTATTAAACTTGACATTAACTCCTCCTCTGGTTATCTGCAAGCCAAATGAATTTTCAACACTCCCTCCCTCCCTCCCTTCCATCTTTTCTTCCCTCTCGTCTTTCCTGCCGTTCTCTCTCTCTCTTCCTTCCTTATTTGCCCATGCGGTCTATACATTTTTATCCCAATGTTATGGGGCCCTGTGCTGGATGATAAGGGTGTAGAGATAAAAAGTATGGTCTTTTTTCTCAGAAATCTCATAGTCAGAGGAAGGATATACAAATAAACAGGGATAATACACCTTGATAACTGTTCAGGCAGTACTGTGCAATAAAGAGAAAGAGGAGGAAAGAGGGAAGGGATAGTGGTGAGGGAAGACGTTCTGAATGAAGCCTTGAAACCTAGCTGTGTGTGCCTATGTGCATATGCATCTACTTTCTGTGGGGAAGAGTTATTGCATCTTTGGAAATTCTGAGGCAATAAGGGGCCACAAGTGGAGAGTCTGATGGAAGTCTGAACATTTTGTCTCTACTCCAAATGATGGAAGAGAAGTTGAGCCTCAGTCCTACTCCTGCCACCCACCTGCCTAACTAGGGTGTGTATCTTCCTTCTCACCTATCCTCTCACAGCTTCTCTCCTCTTCGAATGACATTTTATCAATGGACACTTCCTTTACACACACCCATGGGCCCCAGAAACTTGTCTTAATCCATTTACTCAAAAAAAAAAAAAAAAAAAAAAAGGAAAAAGAAAAAAGAAAAGAAAGAAAAGAAAATTAACTTTCTTGTTGTTGCTATAAAGTAAGCATCTATGTGCTATCACCTATTTTTACTAGTCAGGGTGCTGATGAGAACAGGAAAGGGCCATTAGGAGAAGTTCCAGTGGTTTGGAAGGGCTATAGGATACAAGGAAAAGAGTGCATGATATGAGGCTGGAAAGGTAGACAGAGGTCTACTCTCGAGGTGCCTAGTATGCTGTTTGAAAGGGAATGGACCTTACCCTGAAGGTGATGAGTCACTAAAGCTTTATAATGATGTGATTTATTTTCAATAGTGAATCATATTTCATAGTCTGTAGTCAAGAATTTGGCACTGCCCAAAGAAAGGTCTGGCTTTTGTCTTCTGGGAGGTAATCCATGTCAAACCTGATAGGAGCATCTTTGTTCAGAGTGGGGGATGCCAGTACCAGATCTTACGGTATGGCCAATCACATCTGATAATCTTAGGGTCAAGGCTGGTTATGACAGAGAGGCCAATCATGTGATTTTGGGGTGGGGTCATGTGGTATCAGCCAAACTGGAGGCTGAGATCAACCCCATGGGTAATCAATCAATCCTGTTCAATCTGACTTCCAAGAAAAACTATGAATTCTGATGCTTGGGTGAGCTCCCCAAGCTGTCAATGCCTGATGAGTATGTCCACATGTTGATGCTGGGAAAGTAATGCATCCTGTATCCAGGGGGAGCAGACCAAGGAAGCTCATGTGTAGAACTCTCTGGACGGTGAGTTTTATGAGTCCTTTTAATGAATTACTGAAACTGCTGGTGGCTTTGGGAACCCTCCCCACCCCACACACCTACACATACTGCCACACTTGATATAATATTTATGCCAATCTTGGAGGGCTTGATCCCTGTAACTTTGACGTTGGCTGAAACATCTCGCACATAGGATATAGAAGTAGGGGCTTTGGAGTCCAACTTGGATATACATCCTGGCTTGGTTACTTTTGAATCTGTGTTACCTCTCAAAGCTCTACTATCTTCATCAGAAGCAGGTGTCTTGGGTGCTCGGCGCCACCTCCCTCTAACTTACCTCGGACTGAGCTGCCACTGTGCTCACTAGCTCCATGTGAGCTCAGACTCACTTTGCCCTGGTAGTAGTCCAACTCAAGTGTGTGCATCTGTTCCCCTTCTGACCCTGGGCTGCAGGAGCCTCTCAATTTACGCACAAATGGCCCAGGGCCAATCCTGTAACAAAGGGGGAAGGCAGCTGCAGTAAATGCCCCAAATGCTCACCTTGCAGATGGCCACTTCTCGGAGGCCTCCTGTTCATTTCTCAGATATTCCAGCTCTTGTTGCCCGGAGCGGCAACCATGACAGTGCACCATCTACTGGCTTTTCCTCCCTCCTGCCTACTTTTTTAACCTAAGACCTTCCTCATGCTCTATTTTAGAGCCTGAACTATGATACTATCACACTCTTACTATGAAGGTTAAATGAGATAACATATTTATTTCAAAGAGACTTAGTGCTTATTATGTAAAGGCTGCTCTTAGAACTGGATGTAAATCAAGGCAGTATTTATAAGGTTGGAGGGAAGGAGATTCTTTTGAGACATTTGGGGAACTCATCTGAGAGACTTTAAAGATACTGGATGGGTGTATCACATGGTTAAATATGCTAAGGATAGTGAGAAATCTGAGCCGACTCTCAGATTTCTGACTTTGACATTCTTTGAGAAAGAGACTATGAGAGAGGCAGGTTTCGTGGTGGGGAGAGCTGAATTGAATATTTGACGTATGAAGCTTGCTGTTCTCGTGGGTAGACAAGTGTGACTGTCCATTATTACATCTATACAGATAAAGAGACAGGCAGTCTAAAAAACAAGTTACCACTGATCCTAAGTAATGTTCTGCATCATCAGAGAGATGTTTACAGAACAGAGGTTACAAACTGAACCTGGGGGTCCCAGACATAACTGGCTTTTGTTTAGTCTGCATAGTGTTTCTCCACATATTGGTATTTTTTGTTGTTGTTAGTTTTATTTATTTTTGAATCATTGTCTAAGTGTTTTTATATAAAAATCAAGATTTCTAGCTCTTCTTAAAAAGAAAATCAGACTGATCTCCAGCACTAAGCTTGCCTTTCTGAGTGGCCACACTCAGATGGGTGTGAACAGTTTGTCAGCATTAGGACGGAACACGCTTTCTTCAGCTGACCACAGGCCATGCCGCCTGCCCTACCTTTAGGCCAAGGGTCAAGGCTATTCACAATGCAGGCATTTTTTAGTTTTCCTTATAACAAAACCACATCACTCATTTTTGTGCTTCCTTGTAGCATTTGTGATTGAAATCTGTGCAGAATAAGAGAGTGGGGGATGAGGAAAACCCTGGGCAAGCATTAGATTTTAAGTGACTCCTTTAATAACATGGGTCAGATATATCGATCCTCTGCCCCAAGCTTCCAGAGCCTTCCCACGTTACTCAGAGTGAATCTGTAGCTTCTCCCACGGCATCCAAGGTGTGTATGATCTGGTCCCCAGCTAACTCCTTGACCGCATTTGCTTTTACTCTCCATCTTGCTCACTCTACAGTAGCCCTCTTGTTTTCTCACCTGGCTTCCTTTTTCTTCCTAGAGTAAGACACGTGTACTCCCCCCTCATTACCTTGGCATCGACTGTCCCCTCTGCCTGGAAATCTCTCCCACAGATATCAAAGTCGTTACTGCCTCACTTGACATTGCTTGATGTTGCCTATCAGAGACAATTGTAACAATTGCTCTCTCTGAAGTAGCAATCTCCATCTCCAAACACCACATCTGCAGAAGTCAGATGAAGATACATGTGCGTGCATGCAAGCAACTGGTGTAAAAGGGATTTGTTGGCGTTCTAGAAACAGCAGCGATGAAGAGGACTTTGATTTGATGTGGTTGTGGAGTCAGGTTCTTGGGCTCTCGCACAAGCTCTGCTGACAAAGTGCACGTGACCTCTGATAATTCCCAGTTTGGAGTGTTTCTTCCTTTCTCCTGCTTCTGGGTTCCTTTCTTGTGTCTTTCTAAGGGTCTCACTTTCAAATCTTTCCTATCTTCTCACATACTGCATCTGCTACCTCTCAGATGAGTTCTTCTCTGAAGCACACAAGAATGCTTAATTGTCTCCCATCCAAATGAACAAACAAGTAAACAAACAAATCTCAAAAGATCCTACATTTACCTACCACACGTGAACACTGTGGGTAACCATGCTGCTGACTTGATTGTAAACTCCATGCAAGTGGCAATTGTCTCTCTTAATCTGTGCTGCATTCTCAGACCCTTGCCTGTTACCTGGATCATGACAGAAAATACATAAGCAAACAAACAAATGAACAATTATGGGGTGGATGAATAAAATGAGATAATACATGTGCCCTGAAAGTGATGTTCAATATAAATATAAAGGCATAGGTCATAATTTATTTTTATCTTCTTTTTGAGTGAACTGTCATTGAACTATAAAGCACGTGCAGAAACATGCACACATCATGGCACAGCTCAATGGCTGTTCATAAAGTAATCACGCTTGTGTAGCCAAGACCAAAGTCAGGAACAGAATTATTGCTGACACCCAGCACCTCAGAGTTCCCCTCCTTGTTCCTTCCAGTCACTACAAACCTCCACACACCAAGCTCTCTTGCATCCAGCTTCACCAACTCAGATTCTTGTTTGGAAGTTTCATCTGTATTACTCTGTGGAGTTAATCCATCCTCTATGGCTATGCAATATTTCATTGTATGAATATATTAAAATTAATGAATCAGTTCCATTTTTGATAGACATTAGGGTTATCCCCAGGTTTTGGCTACCATGGTTAGTGCTCCTCTGAGTATGTTTGCATGTGTCTTATGGGAGATTTTATCCAGGAGTAGAGTTGCTTGGTTATATGGTTGTTTTTTAAGGCTACATATTGAAATGCCACCTATAAACACTTCTAAAACACCTAATGAGGAATAGAAATTCAAACTCACTCAAGTAACAAGGATTTTATTGAAAGCTATACAAATTCCACAGAGTTCAAAAAAAATAGGAAATTACCAAAAGCAGGCATATGAATTCATAAAGCACAGCATTTGGGTTTAAACCACTCTTCATATTTTAATAGATTCAGAAACATATAAGATTTTATAACCCAGGAGGATGCTCACAAGGAGGCCACTAAGTCATCAAGAGCAAATTAAATTGTCAGGGTTGTGTAATATATTTTAGATAATTTTTTAATTAAAGAATTAAAATATAATTTGAATCTTAATAAGAAAAATATTTAGCAATGTGGAAATATCTTCTATCCTCATCTGGCTTTACTCAGGAGTCTAAATAGCTGCTATTTTATCCAGAGGAAAAAAAACCAAACTTTCTGTATGTTGAGGAAAAATGCTGTGGGGAACACTTAAATTTACTTTTAGCATATTTCAAATAAAGTATACCTTCATATACTTTAAATGTACCTTTTACAAGGACATACATGTATTAATCATTTAATAAATATATTATTATATTTATAAATCATGTAATTATCTCACACATGATATGCATACAACAAAGTACAAGTAGAAGGACTTTCATTAACATATGTTGATTAAATGCCTATACAGTGTATATAATATGCATCATGTAAATTTTATATCCCTCTACCTACGTTATTAAACGTTCTTTTGGCCACATAGTTCCTCACAGGTGATAAATTTGTGCTGTAATCTTTATTGTGATTTCCACAGTGATATCCTACCTACACCATTAAGGAAGTAATTACTGTTTTCTCTAGGTGCTTACATAGGTGACCTCGTGCTTTGTTATTCAACCTTCACTGAAATGTGTCATGACGTGCAAGAGAGAAAGGGCCTATTATATTATTAGACAGGCATACCTGTCCCCTGGCTGGTTCAAAAGGACATTGTAAGAATTAATGAGATTATAGCACTGAAGTACCTTTAAATACTGGAAAAATTCAAACTATGTAATGGTTATGACTTTAAAATAACCACCAACGGTACACTTCAGGAGTCTGAGTATGCATTCCATTCAAAAATCATTAAGTCAATAAATTGGCTTTATCATGTCATTTTTACTAAATTTAAAGGGTAGAGTCTTGAATTAATTTAACTTTTGTGAGAGACCTTTTCTATAAGGCAGGATTCTTTCAGTGGCAAGTCTGAAAACCCAACCCAAAGGAGCTTAACTATCAAGGGAATTAATTGGCTAAAGTAATTGAAAAGACTGGGGGTGGTATAACGGCAGGCCTGACTAGGTGTGGAGTCAAAAGGAATGGAAAAATGAAATGGCCGCCGTGCTCCGTCTCTTCTCCATTCTGCTCTGCTAGGTTACTGTCGTTCTCAGGCAGGTTCTCCTGTCTAAGAGCCAGTTGAGTCAATAGCCGCCTTAGAGGTGTCTCAGCCCATGTGGAATTCCCAGAGGAAAAGGACAGCTTATCTTTCCCAAGAGTTTTATGAAAGTCCCCAGACTATTGTTGGCCACAGTGGCAATGCACTCCCCGCTGTGGTCGATCTGATGTGACCTCTGGTAGCCGGGAAGGGGTCACCAGTAGATTGTGGAGTCAGTAGTTCCAGCATTGTCTGATCCATACACAGAGAGGGAAAGGGCTGTCTGCCCTGAGGAAGGGAAGGTGCTGCCACCAGAGGACGAAGCCAAAGGCAAAAATCAGCAAAGGACCAGGTTTTCTTTCATTCATCAGTGTGAAACGTATAAATCAGAAAGTCCAAAAAATTTTTTTCCACCAAACCCAGTTTTGTTTTCAACATTTCTTGAAGATTGATGAAATGTTCAACTGTTTTCGTGTAAATGTTCTGCCACTCTAAATTACCTCTTGGTAATTTAGCAAAACTACTTGTCAAAATCTTATTGACTTCGTGTTTCAGATTCACTGCCATGTTTTTCCCAGCGAGATCATAACTAGACTCATGTTAATTAGAATATTTGGGACCCCAGATAACAATTGAACACAGCAAATACGTAAGGCAAATGGGATGACCCTATCATGTTCAAATACCTACTAATTAGGAAGCTGTGAAGTTTCAGAGAGCAAGTAACACCGTTAAAACTCCCAATAGAGGAAAACCAGATCAGTCAAACTGATTTTATCTGTAGACAAGATTTTCCACAATTATATAATTAAAAAGGAATTTAGAACCTCAAGGGGAAAATTAAAGATCTTATAGAATAGAAGGAAAAAGTAACAAGGGCAAAGAAAGTCAAACTATGACAGATGTGCTTGTTGGTGGGTCATTTGAATTTTGCTGGCGGGATAACCCCAGCTGGAGGGGTATTTCCACATCGTTTAGCAGAGGCCACAGCAGGGATAAGGAGTTCTAATCACTTTATTAGAATCGCAAAGTCATCAAAGGAGGCTTGGGCATGTGGGAACAATTTATAGAAATATTCCATGAAATGCTTGTGTGACCACAAGAAATAATGGGAAGTAGATGTTCATGGACACATTAAGAGAAAAAAAAATTGATTTATCTTGGCTGAAAAGAAGGACTCATGAGATTCTCTTTGGTGAGGAAAATAATTTTTTCTGAGAATGAGGTCTCTACTGGCAGCTTTAGTGCACAATCTTGGACTATCGGCTCCAATTAAGTTCTTATGCCTCTTTGGTAATGGCGATTAAAACATTAATCTACCTTATAATGTTGATTGTAACATATAAACTTGAACAGAGTTTTTAAAAAATCACTTCTGATAGAGGAATTTTGAACTATTTGGGATTCTGCTCTTCCTACCAATAATGTCTTAATGGAATTGTTTAACCTAGACACAACAAATCTTAGTGATTCTATAAACTTAACTCTGATATGTAGAATCTGCTGGTCCAGAACAGCAAGCTCATTCACATGCGAGGTTCAGGAAAGTCAAAGAGTGCGGCGTAATAGTGGCTGGGTTCAGATAGTACCTGTCACCACAAGCCAGGGTCACTTTTGTGCAACTGGGTATGGATTAGTTTTCTATTGCTGTGAAATAAATCACCACAAATTTAACAGCTTAAAATAAGACCCATTTTTACCACACAGTTTTTTAGGTCTGAAGTTCAGACACAGAATGACTGAATTCTCCGTTCAGGCTCTTGTAAAGCTGAAACTGATGTGTTGGAGACTCCGGGAGAAAATTCATTTCCATGTTCATTAACCTTATCGGCTGAATTCAGCTCCTTTTGGTTGTAAGACTGCAGTCCCTGTTTCTTTGCTGGCTGTCATGTAGGGGCTTCTCTTCGCTCCTGGAGACTGCCAGCATACCTTGCCACATGGCCCCTTTTACCTGCAAATCCAGAGATGAGGAATCTTGTCAAGTCTCTCTTATGTATTGAATCACAAAGTTCAGGAAGAGACCTGTTGTCTCCTTTAAGGGCTCACCTGATTAAATCAGGCTCACCCAGGATAATCTCTGTTTCTTAAAATCAACTGTCCCATCTAATATAACTTAATGATGGAAAAAAATCCATCATATTCACAGTGTCAGGGATTATGCAAGCTATATACCCCAGGAACTGGGCATCTTGGGAGTCATCTTAGAATTCTGCCTACCACATATTTGGCTGTCCTTTATGATTGGATTACCGTGTTCTGTTGATTCTTCTTTTGTGGTTGGCTTTATTCCTCTGATAACTAAGTAAGTTTAAAAAGCTAAAGCTCTAATCTGTTCTTTTTTTAAATTGAAGTACAGTCAATTATAATGTATCAATTTCTGGTGTACAGCACAATGTCCCAGTCTTGCATATACATACATATATTCATTTTCATATTTTTTTCCATTAAAGGTTACTACAAGATATTGAGCATAGTTCCTTGTGCTATAAAAAGAAACTTTTTTTAAAATCTATTTTTATATATAGTGGCTAATATTTGTAAATATTAAACTCCCAAATTTATCCCCTCCCACCCCCTTTCCCTGGTACTAATCTGTTTTAACAAACAATGGTAAGTATATATATGTAAACTAAAAAAAAGTGCAGTATATTGTATATATGTATTTACATGCAATATAATGTATATGTGTAGTCAAACTGTAATAATTCTACTTAATAAAACTGAAAAGGGGGTGGGGTGGGGAATTCTGCCTATCAGAATGTATCCTTCTTTGACCTGAATGTAGGTGGATAACTCTACAATGCTCTATAATTCAAGCAAATAAATCATCACTCCAGTTTTAAATCTGTTTCTACTTATCTATCACTGCTCTTCCTCTGCCTCAATCATGAAAATTGCCAAACTCTTGACACCACATGAGGCAGAGTAGTTCTGAAACTTAAGTATGCACGAATCTTCTGGGGAAAATGTTGAATTTGCAGATTGCTGACTGTCAATCCTAAGAAATTCTGGCTCAACAAGTCTTAGATAGAACCCAGAAATATGCATTTTAACAGTGATTCTGCTATATGCAATCAGCAGAACACAGTTCAAGAAACACTAAGGCATCTGTGTGGTGATCCCGGCAGTCTTGGTGTGGCCACCTCCGCTCCTGATAGTCCAGGGTACACAGCATTGTTCAGACTTGAAAACCAACTGTGGGATTTCTGAAAATATTTGGGAACTCAATTTGAGATCCACTTTATCTAGTCCTGAAAATGCCAAATTAACGTAAAGCAACTTTGGATGAGAAACAGAAAACAGAAAATAAATATATATGTTCTTCTACATATCTTATATATATGTGTGTGTGTGTATGTAACTGAGGAATTACTTAAAGAATTTTAATGCTGTTCTCTAAGTGTCATTATTTAAAATGTTTTCTTTTTATCTGTGCTATATTTTGTTCGATTTACTTTAGCCATTCTTCACTGAGATAAAGTGTCATAAATATTGACTGCATTTTGCTTTTACTCATACATAATGATGACCAGGGAACAAAACATGAAAAAAGTGCTGTAGCCTCTGCTTTCATGCTGAAATAGACATTGTATTTTGGGATCATCAAAGTCTAAATACAGAGGCATAGTCTTGATTTGTGGATAGAAATGAGAAATAAAAAATAAAAAATAGCACCATAACAGGAAACACACTCAAAAGGAATGCTTTTTTTCTTTGACAAATTTTTAGAGTTACTCTGAACATAAATTGTTTCATCTTTTCTTAACTCTAGTGACTTCAGTTTATTTGTATTTTATTTTTCAGTCCTTTCACCCCATCATTAAATTAAACCTGTTTGTCTCTAGAAAATATTAAACACTTGAAAGAAGAAATTTGTGCATTGCAACTAAGATATTTGCAGTCAGGCTTGCAGTAGATTTCCCTCAGGATTATGCCATTTTTTGAAAAACACTATAGTAAATACAAATTCAGGTGCTCTCTTCAGAAATTGTAATCCATATAAAATGCTTACCTTGGCTTACCTGGTGAAATGCAAATAAGTCTTTTCAATTGCTATTAGCAGCAATGATTATGGTAATAAATGAATATAAATATCCAGCTTCACTTTTACTTAACCTGTTCACAGAAACTAGTACAATATTAATTTATCACATTGTCATGCCTGCTAATTCTATCAGATAAAAATCTTAGCTTTTTAATAGCCAAATTCCATTAGATATCTAAGCATCATATATATTGTTATTGAAATTGAGCAATTTCAAAATATATGTGAAGATAATATATGATGACTACCAAAGTGAATTCTAGAACACTTTATAATTTGGCTGGTATGGTTGAAAATATAGCATATATCAGGTTTTTTCTTTTTAACCACTGAATTTTCATGTGAATTTTTTTCCAGGAGATAATTTTCTTTTTCTTTTTTTAATTTAGTTTCCAAAGTCATCCCTCAAAGAATTGAAAGATAGATTTTATTCTCTAAAGTTCAGATCTTTCTTCAATGAAAAATGTCCTCTTTCCTTCCTGTACCCTTCACTCTTTTCCTTCTTGGTTTAAGTTCCTAGGGTCTTGAATTTCGCTAACGTTTTGGGGAAAGTAAAGGTACTAATTTTTTAAATTTCCATAATCTTCACCTTTTTCATCACCTTTATCACCTGGAGACATGGATGTGAACTTCCTTCTCCTTTATTAAGTGAAACCTAAGCTTTCATACATAAACTCCCTCTGATTTCTTCTCTGCAACCTAAAGTATACGCACATAGCATCCTCTGCTTGCTTGACGGAAGAAATGCCTTGCCATACTAATGATAATCCCTTTGATTCTGGTCCAGGTTCCAAATGATCACATCTCTTCTGGGAACTGCTCAGTTGGTTTGCTTCTGGGTCTTCAATTTAACCACTAACTTTTTCTCTTTAGTTTTGTAGGAGAGGGAAAATAATTTTTCCTCTACCCTTCTAGGTTCTTGGCTGAGACCCACCCTGTAATAAAAAACAAATTAACAGGAGAATACAAAAATTTAACTCCTGGTACAGCCCCCTTTCTAATGTAAATTTCCCCTACAAAAAGGAAACTTCTCCTGTTTTCAAAGCTTCTTTTGTTTCTTCACTTTTTCAAAATAATCCTGATGCCAAAGGGGTATATTTTAGGGTGGCACATTCTGCTACCCTTCAGCCTATAAACACACTCAAGTCTCTATTAATCAGTTTTCCCACAAAGAACCAAGGTTACCTCTGTAGACTACTCATCTGTTAAGCTTTCTAAGAAAAGTAGTCAACATGAACTTTCTCCATTTCTGCTCATCAACTAACAACCCTTTGTATTCTGCCTTCTCTCATGAACTCCCACTTTCCTTCTGAAATATTTATCTTCTGATCTTTTCTCTTTCTATTCAATCTCTGCTCATTTTTATATTGATGACTCCACCCTTTTGGAAGTGCTCTTACATAGATTAATATCATTTTGATGACATTCCAGCATTTTTCTTTATTATTTTATATCCATCTCTATCAGTATTTTAACTTGGTCTTCTTTGCTTACTTTTCCAATGTGTACTTGTAAATATCAGTGTCCTATCTTTTGTCTCTGGGTGTTGCCTCTTATTCTGTTTTCTTTCTCTTGAGGATTTCATATATGATGATAACTAGAAAAATCACTTCCTAATCAGATTGTTCTAAACTCTCACTTGAATTTCAAAACAGCGTTTTCAATTGTTTTGTTGACTATTTCATAAGGATGTTCTGCCTGAATCAAAATTTCAGCTTGTCCACAACTGCCACTAACATCGCAGCTGTCACAGTTCCAGAATGGTGCTCCTTCCTGCCCGTAGTGCTGGACACTGGAAAGGAGTCAGCATATGCTGAATATGTTGCTCCCTCTCTATCAATGGCCTTTCTATTTTACCTGGTACTTAGGTTCAAGGCCACGGAATTTTCTGGAAATTCTTCCTTTTCTTGACCATTAGTATCAAGAAGGTCTTGTCAGCTCAGTCTTTCCAGTATCTGTTGCTATCACAGTCTTCTTTTCTACTGCTTTTGCCCTCAGTTGCTAAAATGTGAGTCACAAGAGGGTAGAAATATTAGACTGTTTTGTTTACAGTTTTAAGCTAAGCACCTAGAAAAGCACTTGGTATATCATCAGTGTTCAATAAATATTTGTTGAGTTGGATTGAATTAAGGGCTCATTGTTTTTTTGCAGGGACTATTACAGTAGACTTCCACCTGGACTCTATCAGCCCCGTCACATCCCTAGTCTTTCCTGCTCTTGACTGTCACAAAGTACTCCTCCTCCTCTTCCAGTATAAAAATTCTCACTTCTGTGAAATACATGCCACTCTTTATCCTGCCTCAAAGCTATCATTGACCAAACTCCTGGTTGTTCCCAAACATCTGTCTAAGCTTTAGATGTATTAAAAAAGCGTTGTTCTTTTCCATTTTAAATTCTTCCAGCACTTAGAGCACATTAGTATCTATGTATATATAACCGTCTACATCAAAGACCACAATTTCTAGTTCACTGTATCAACCTTCCAGAAACCCTGGAATATCCTTTAACTTGTTGGAAGTATACAGCCTAAGTCTTTGCTGAGGTATCTCCGGATTTCTTAGTTTGTCCAGTGTACTTTTAGAGGTTTTCACCTAATATCAGAAAATAGCTTTCATAGCCTATATGAGCTTTCATAATGCTTTGGTTCCATGAATACCCACAGGACGATGTCTCTATCCTTCTGATGTGGAAAAGACTGGGATGAGATTAAGAAGCTCATTCTTGGTCAAATTACAAATTATTAATATATTCAGAAGATAATATTCCATAAATGATTCTGCCAGGCATTGTAGAGGACTGTGTTCTTATGAACAGCTCTCCTGGGAAAAATAAATTATTTTCTGCATCTGAGTTGCCAGTCCATTTATGTTATACTTTAATCAGATTAGCAAGACTTTATTTCTCACTTTACCCTTTGCATTATAGCTGAGTATAATATTACTATAAAACTTTACATTGGCTTTATAACTACACGACACATGTTGATCTTGCTTTCGGGTCTGTGTTTAAAAAAAAAAGTTATAAAATGAACACTGTGATTTGGAGCCATGTTTCTGTTTACATCTATTCCATTTCATTCTCATGGAATAAGATGCCTTTGTTAATAAGTAAATTATGTTCCTTGAACTCTCCTGCCATATATTTAAATTATAATTTGCATGACTTCTGGTGGCCCACATACTACACAACAACCCACAGATAATTCCCTTTTCACATTATGTGAAAGCACAATGAGTCATATCATTCATAAGTTAATAGTTTAAGGTATCATCTTGTTATTACCTGTGTAGTTTGGATTAACATTTGAAATCCATACCACTAAAGTTTGGATTAGAAATGTTATCAAGAGATACTTTTGTAAATCACTTACACAACATTAGTGAGCATTTCTCATATTACCACAGATGCAACAGTTTGCATGTTTTAACTCTGACTTGACAGATTAACTACTAAGGTGAATTATTTCACAACTCTAGTTAAGGAAACAAATCAACAAAATTAAAATTAAGAAGACAATGAAAACAAGTTTTAATACACTGGAAACTTTAATGAAATGAATAACTTTCCAGAAAAGTTTAAATTACCAAATTTGATTCAGGGATGATTTTAAAAATATAATTAGAAAAACGTGGGGAAATTGACATTATAAAATAATTACTTCTCACATATATCTGAAGTAAGATGGCTTGTTGGCCAACTATTTAAAACTTCAAAAGACATATAATGCTTATACTACATAATATGTCACATATTGTAGCAAGAAGGAGAAAACTATCCAAATTTATTTTTGGAAACTGGAAAAGCTTAATACCAAACTTGACAAAAAACAAAACTCTAGGTCAGTATCATTCAGATATATATATGTATAAATTAGAAATAAAATATTAGCATGTCAAATTCAACTCTGTTAAAAAAATATCATCTATCATGACCAAGTAGAGTTTATTCCAGGAAAGTATAGATGATTCAAGCTTAGGAAAGCTATTAATATAATTTATCACCTCAAACTGTCAAGGAAGAAAAGTCTTATGATCATCCCCATCAAGTCCAAAGAAGTTATTTCCCAAGAATATATCTAAGAAAACTCAGAAAGAAAAATGCTTACTTAAAATCATAAACAATATCTACTTTGACCAATAGCTCATGTCATACTTAATGGTGAAAAATTTAAAAGATTGCCTTTAAAAATCATGAACAAGATAAGGATGGTTTCTGGTTGTCATTTCTAAAGAAAATATAGCCACGATCCCTAAGTCTTCTAATCTCTTCCAATCATCAGTTGCTGATAGAGTTGCTGCTTCTTACACTTAGCTTTTACCTGTGAAATACGATAGCCAGTCAGATAACTTTTCTTGTATGTTATGGCTTCAGCCATGCTGTCATGGAGGGTGCATGAATCTGAAAGATCAGCTTAGCCTGTTGTATGATTTACCTACTGGTGAGAAAGGAGTCAGTCAAACAGGAAGCCCCATCAGTCTCAATATTATTTAGCCATCCACATTAGATGAAGAAGAGAAGAGAGATACACAGAGAGCAGAGAAAGAAAGAAAATTTGAAATGAGTGACCCTTCCTAGTCCATTTCTACTGATTTAACATATCTGGTAGTCAGTATAGTCTAGGTTTTGCTGTAGTAACAAATTAAATCTTAGATACTCAAGTAACAAAAATTTGTTTCTCATTCATGCTGCATATTCATTGAGGATTAATATAGGGTATTGCTCCACTTAGTTATTCAGGGACCTAGGCTGATGGTGGCTTCACCATCTTGTCCCTGCATCATCTGACACTTACGGCCTCCTCAGATGGCTTGGCCAGAGAAGATAAAGAATGGAGGTTGCTTGAGGATTTTTCACTGCCTCAGTCTAGAAGTAATTAGGGTCATTTCAATCACACTTCATTGCACAGAAACCTTATGACCCTTTAGAAGCAAGTGGGATATTTGTTGAGCATTACTGTCTACCACAAAGAAAACTAGTCCTCCTTAGTGGCCTTCAGACTCTAACTAGTATATGAATGAGATTACACTGGCTGGGATAGAAGAAAGTTAAAAAAAAATGGACTGATCACTATTTTAATTATTCCTTACTGTAAGTAGCAATGATCTCCCAGGTGTTACTCATAAATTTATTTAAAATGCAAATACTCAGTATAATCTATAATTGTTAGCTTGACTAGCACTCTGTGCTTATAAACAAGCTGAAGGAGATTCCAACATTATTGAAAAGTTGAGATGAGCCTAGACTCAGAAGGAGGAGTATCGTTCTATGATTTTAATTATAGTAATAGTAACAATATCACAACAGCAACAGATACTACTTGTATTAATCTTCTATAGCTGCACAACAAATTGCCACAAGCTTAATGGCTCAAAACAACACAAGTCTATTACTATTTCCATGGGTCTGGAGTCTGATTATATGAGGTCCTGGGTTCAATCCCCAGTACCCTCTTTAAAAAAAATATTGAAGAGGAGTCTGATTATGGGTTAACTAGGTCATCTGGTCAGGATCTCACTACGATGATATTAAGATATCAGCTAAAGCTATAGACTCACTGAGGTTCAAGGGCCTCTTCCAAATCTCACTGATCATTGTTGGAATTTATTTCCATGCAGCTCTGTAAGGTTGCCAATTTCCTGCTGGTTTTCAGCTGGAGACTCTTCTCAGCAACTAGAGCTCACCCTTAGGTCCTTGCCCGAGGCCACCTCCTCTCAAGAAATGGCAGTTCCTTTAGTCTTTGAAGCCAGCAGGGGTCCTAATTTCAGAGGACTCACCTGATCATGCCTGGCCTACTGAGGGTGAGCTCCCTTTTGATTAACTTATGGTCAGCTGATTAGAACTCTTAACTTTGGAAGTGATGCTCCATTACATTCACTGGTTCCCGCCACACTCAAAGGTTGATGATTATGCAGAGTGTGTACATGAGAGGAGGGGATCTTTGGGGCCATCTTCCAATTCAGTCTACTACACTTGGATAATTTCTGAGTGTATACTTCGTGGCAAGCATTACAATAAGCATTTCACATGCCTTATTTCATGATTTCATTTCACAAAATCCTATGAAGTAGATATTATTCGTCGTATTTTAAAGGTAAAAAAAAATTGAACGACCTAGAATAACCTGCTCGAAGTATCACAAGCAGCAATTGTTGAGACAGAATTTGAACCTGGGTTTGAAGGACCCAAAGTCAGTCTGCTTCACCTCCACACTGCATTGTGTTTCCTTTTTACTGCCACCTACTTTAATAGAACAGGAGTTGGGGGTGCCTAGCTCTGCTGCCCGGGACATCACTCGTGTTGGTATTGGATGCTTTGTCTTTTCCCTATGCACCCTTCATGACCACACCCTCTGCCGATGGACCAACTCTTTAAGGTTTTAAACTCATGTATTGCCGACCCTGGAACAATTCTGTTTCCTTGAGAAGGCTTTGGTTATCTCTCATCTGGTCCATCCACTTTTAACATAACTTCCTGAAAGTCGGTTTGTTTCATCATGCTCCCGGTATTCTCTATAGATACAAAAGTCGTGGAAGGAGACATGAAGAAAGCGCGGAGGACTAGAGCACATTTCTGAAAATTTCCGATTTTTTCTTACATGAAGAAATCTTGTAGGGATTATTCTCTGAGAAAGAAGGATGTTTCCGTAAGTAGAGTTGTTTTTAATCCAAGTCTATGAAAATCTTAGTTTCACAATTTGTCTCTTTCGGGAATGTATCTTCTAAGTGTTATGAAATTTACTTGTGGTAGTCTCTGAAGAACTGACACAAAATGCCTGACACCAAGCGAAACTTGGACCTGGAAGCCTTCCTCATCTCTTTAGCGAGCTGTGTGCTCCCCTGATTCACTTAGCCACTAATTCTCAGATTTCGTATTCAGATGGTGATTCTCAGTTTGAAAGAGAGTATAAGTTTCAACAGAACACATTTTAAAATAATTCTTTTTCTTTTTTTCCCCCACCTTTTCCATGGGGATACACATTCTAAGAAAGATTTTTCTTTGTTTATCCCCTCACTCATTTCTATACCCTCAAATCATTGTTGTAATGAACCGTCTTTCTGATGGAAGTAGATATTATCCTTTGGGGTGTATTGATGTTGAAAAATTGAGAATTATTGTTCTAAAAATTAAGAAATGTATTGGACTCTATTACTTAACTTTTGAATGAGAAATACTATTGTAAAGAGAAACATTGCATAGATTAACAGCTGTTAAAGTTGTTACTTTTTTTTCCCTAAGACTGTATTTTTGGAAGTCTGTGAGTATGGTGCTAGCATGGTCTTATGTGACTGACTTTAGAAAACAGAAGGTTGATAAAGTCTTGGAGCTGAAGTCATGAAATTTTGGAGGTTGTAGAGGAGAATCCCAGCTGTGGCTGCTCAGTGAGAAATCCAGACTCCAGTCATTGACCCTCTGAGTGGGACTCAACAGAGTAGGAAGAAAATCAGGAGGGAGTGTTTAAACACAGTTAGCTAATTTAAAAATATACATTAGGTTTGTTTTTAAATAAATAGGTGACTTAGCTGGCTTGAACTTTAGCTAGGGTTTGAAGCTTTACATTTTATGGAATGGAGTAAATGTTAGACAACTGTAAATTATTTGGATTGAGATGATGTTACTTTGGGGCAAAGACAGGGCACAAGGAAAGCACTTCTGCGTTGGAGTCAGGCTGCGTGGGTTCTAATCCCCTCTGGGTGAATTAACTGGAGCTAGTCACTTAACCTATGTGTTTTCTAATCTATAAAATGAGAATAATAGTAGTATGCACTAAATAGGGTTATGTGAGGATCAAATGGATTAATGCCTATCAAAGTACTCAGCATAGTGCCTGACACATAGTAATTAATCAGTGTTAGCTGTGAACACGCTGCCATTAGTGTGGTAAGACAACACAGCCAGCAGTATTTTGAGAACTGGGAATAGCCCGGGGGTGACTGTTAGACTTAGTACATAAGGTGGGACGAGGTCACGTGAAACATTTCACTGGCTTCTGAGCAACAGTAAAGAACATTTTTAAATGACTCTGGGGCTGGAAGAAAAAACTGAAAATAGTTCTCATGAAGATGCAAGAAGTGTTCAGGAAAAATCCTGTAAGAGAAAAACAATAGCCAGAAAACACTATAAACTTATAAATACACTGGGTTAACTCAAGGGAGAATACATGATTGGTCACAAGATTTAACGCCTAAGGGGAGTTGAAGTGTTCCCACTCCTGCCACTTCAGCCATTAGGAAGAGAAATTCAGATACAGATAAATATAAAACGGAACCCTCAATCACATAAAATCAAGGGCGATGGCTCAGAGCTTAATTTTGCAAGCGGGCAGAGATATACTGTACAAGTAACTGTGAACCTATCTTGCATACTTTCTGAAACAAGTGGAGTAAGAAACAGACAAACGTATCAAATCTAGAAACAAATTAAATTGATTCACTTAATCATTCTCTTCACCCCTCTTTGAGCTGTCTCCTGAATCTTTCTTGCACTATGCTCTTTGATCTCTATCACTAACATTTGTGGCATATGGTAGGACAGACCTGGGAGAACATGCAAAGTTATGCACGAGTCTAGGTGTGCTCAAAGGAAAGAGGGTCACACTCGCCTGTCTTTACTCTAAATCTTGTACGTAAAGCACAGGTGCTCATATCTGGTCCAGGTCCCTCGATCAGAGGAGATCTGATGGAGATACCAATCCAAAGCACCAGTTAAAAGCAGAGGGCGTGAGGGAGCTTGGGGTATAACATGTATGTAACTGTGGGGGTGGTTAATGATTTGTGGTTGCCAACTGAAATAAAATCACACGTGAGAGGTGTGGGTTAAGTTTTATTTAAGGCAAAATGAGGATGATAGCCTGGGAGACTGCGTCTCAGATACCTCTGAGAAACTGCTCCAGAAAGGTAGAGGGGGGACCGTCAGCATTATATACAATTTCAGTGAAGGCGGGGGTATGGGCAGTCAGGCACACATTTAGGCAGGGGCTTGCCGCTAGTCACAAGGAACAGATGTCGCTGTTAATGATTTTAGTGCTTTTCTCGACATGAAAAGACGCAAGAATTTAGGCTCATAAAATCTTCTCCTGAAAATAACTATCGGAAGGTCTGTTCTGCCAGTTTTCCCAGAGCACGGAGTGCCTCATTCCTGATCTTCACCCTGACCTCCTTTCAGGGAGTGCTGGAGGTCAGGGCTGCAGCTGCTTGTGATTTAATTCAAGCAGAGTTAGGTGGCAAGTGCCAACATGATTCAGTCCTTATGGAGGCAGATGACAAGGGCCAGTTTTCAGTTGGCAGTGGTTTGAAGTCCTTTGGATCCTGGTATCTTCCTTTATGTTGCATTTGAATTACAAATACTAGTATTAATATTGCTCTCAAATTTCTTTTCAATGTGTGCAGATAATATAAGCCAACTGTTCAAAAATCCACTTCTAACATCTCTCTGGTTTAGAGGCTGCAGAGGTAAACACCTATCACAGGAGTAACTGTCTCACCGCGGACAGGTAGTAGGCAGAAGTCCCCAGGAGGGCTTTCTTTCATAATGAAAAGCAGAATCACACCGGAGAAAGCCCTTCACCCCTTGATTTTTTGGTCCTTTCCCTGCTGGGAATGCAGAAGTAATGCCTCGAGGGGCGGCAACCATGTAGAAAAGGTGATGCAATAAAGACAACCAAGCAACCACAGAAAAGCAGGAAGACAGAAAAGCAGCTGCTAGGCAGATGTGCCTTCTTCCCAACTTCTTCCGATAAAACTTTTAGTTGAAATGTAACACGTACAGAAAAGAGTAGATGTCATAAGAATATAGCACACATCCGTGTAACCACTACCTGAATCCAGGTATTATTAGCACCAGAGAAACCCCTGCCATGCCCTCTACCTGTTAGAGCAGGCGGATAGCTAGACATGAGCAGAGAAAGGGGGACGCAGGCCAAATGGGAGGAACTGGGCGGAAAGGAGGGGCACGGGCCAAATGCAGGAAACCATACATCATGTGAGCACCAGGGGTCCCTGAGCAGAGAAAGAAAAGCAGGAACCTCTGGGCTGATAACTGGTTGCACCTTATGGGGTGATGAGCAGCCTGGAGCCTGACAAAGAAAGGGGAAAAGGCAGGAATCTCCGGTGTCCGAATGTAACCTTTTGCTAATTATGCCCTCATTACAATAAAATTGGCCTTGCAGATTAGAAGTACCCATATCATGCAGAATAAACCCAGAATAAATCAGAAATAAAATCCCTCCTCCCTTTGGGAAGGTGGAGTTGGGATAAAAATCAAGGAATACGACCCCAAACCCTTCCCTCCTCAATGAACATTCCACCCATTCATTTTTACACTCTATGTAACCACCAACTTGCCGAAGAAAAGCACAGCTGCTCACTTAAGCCTGCCCGCTCTGCCCTTGAGAGTTACTATCTATCCCTTAATAAATCCCCACTTTACTTTCTTAACCTCTGTGTCTTTGAATTCTTTCTGAGGTGGGACAAGAACCTGGACACCGGCTACATCTACCGGCAACATTATTATCCCCTTCCTCAAAGGTAATCTCTATTCTGACATCTATCATCATTAAATAATTTTTCCTGTTTTGGAACTTTATATATATCCATATATATATAATTGAAGTATAGTCAGTTACAATGTGTCAATTTCTGGTGTCCAGTATAATACATATATTTTTAAATTTAATAACGATGTAGATGGTACTTTTCTAGATGTACTGGGAATACAGTACTCAGAAGCTCATGGAACTTATATTTTAATAGAAATGAACTCAAAATAAAATAAGTGAAATACTTGTTAGATGATGGTAATTGCCTTGGAGAAGAATTGCAGGGAGATAGAGTATGTTGCCGGGGGGCCGGGAAGATTACAATTTTAAATCAAGTGGTCAAAAAAGGTTGAAATGAGAAAAAAACATTTTAGCAAAGGCCTGGGGATGGGCAGGGAGACCGAGATTTGGAGTCTGGGTGCTTGCCAGACCCTTCGGTTAGAAATAACATTTTCAAGACACATAATAACACTAGCTTTTCTGTAGGTTAGGGGAACAGGCAAGTTTTTCCTTCTTGTCTTCCTGAGAGCTTTTCTACCAGTCGTTCAGACTTTCATTTTTCAAGACCAAGTGATGGAATTCCATTAATTAGTACCAAGTGGGGAGGAAGCAATCTTGAAAAGGTCAATATTTGCAACACAAAAAGGAAGACAGCAGAATTGGATTATTGACAAACAGGACACAGGGCATGTGACACGGAGCCCTTTGCCTTCCCCACTTACAGGACCATATTCTATGGATTGGTGAGTACTTCTTCCCATTCATTACAGGAGACTATACACGCGGGTGATGCGTTGCTCTCCCCAGTCCCCAAGACGTCTCCACTCCAGCAGCCCCAGCTTCACCTCCAACCCAGGTTCATTTCAGTTCCTCCTTTATATTGCTGTCAGGAGGTCTCTTCTAAGATCTAAATGTGATCCAGTCCTTCGTGTTGTGGGCACACATGGCCAGTGACACGGGTTGGTAGAAGAATTATCTGAGACTGAGAAAAGTTTAGGAAAGTTTAATAGTTATGCTGCTATTGGCAATAGCCGGCCACACAGGGGAGAGGTGACTGCATGAGCACCAGGAGCGGTGCAGGGTCTTTTACTGGGGGAGGGGGCGTCTGTGCCCACAAGGAGTAGAGGCTGCGTGATCAATTTGTGCACAGGTTCCTGATTGGTTGTAAGATCTGTCAGGGACTTCTCTGAACAATAGGTTTTCCAACTGGGATGAGGGCAGGATGTGAGGCCTGTCCCCTAGGGCATTGTGAGTGGGGCCATCTCCTGGAGCGGTGAGTTGTTAGGGTAAACATACATCAAGAGAAGATGTTTTCATCCTGAAGAAATGCAGGTATGCGGAGGGTCCCGCAGTGGGGAGTGGGGGTTAAGGCTCCAGCACGCAGAGAGCTCAGGAGTGGGGGTTTTAAGACTCCAGAGAGTGCCTGCAGGCTCCACACTTGGCTCCTGGAACTCCTTTAGATAGGAAACGCTCATTATGATTTACATGACCCTTCAAGGCTAAGCTGTGCCCTGTTTCAAGTCTCCTGTGCCACACTTCTGCCACATGCCACCGTATTCTAGCCAGACACTGTACCCCTTTGCCCTTCTGCATGTGGTTCTATTTTCTCAGATGTCCTCTCTTCTTTCTATTCCTCAATAATGTAGGGGAACAGCTCTGCCATGGCTCCCTGGCCTTGCACATCCCCGCATAGGTCACGCAGGCAAAAGCTGGAGCCACAGCGGCCCTGAATCTTGGCAGAAGGCCTTGTGCTCCTTCCAGGGCTTGAGAGGTTGAGGCTTGTGAGGAGCTGCTATGAGGTTGTCTCTCACTCGCCTCCCTGTTTCCCTGGGAGGCTGTTGGGAGACGGTTTCTTATCACCTCTGATGAAGTATGAGGCTTTCCATCTTATCGCCGTCAGAGTCTAGCTGCATAAAACCCCTTAGCAACAGTTTAAAACTGAGTCCTCAGCAATGGGGTATCCCACAGCTCACACTGCAGTCAACCAGCACCTTTTTGTTTTCCTGTCACCCTTTGTGCCGTGTAGGACAAAGACTCAGGGAATTGTCACTTTTAGCTACTAGTTCTTTCACTGTCCTTGTAATAAACTTCCTGGATCTAGCAGTGGCTCATTATATCTTTACTGGCTGAATAAGTCAGGGCTTAACCTTGACCCTTGCCTTGGCTCTGCCTGGTGTTTTGTGCTTAACAGATAATCCCTGGTTCCTTCAAGTCTCAACTCAGCCCTCTCATCACTCTGAAGCCTTTCCTGACCCACCGGCTGCCTTCCCTGCCCTACTTTTATTATATCTGTAAACACCTCTATCCTAACAATTAAGACATAATCTACCTACATCTGCACTGTCGATTATGGTAGCTATTAGCCAGATATATGGCTAATAAGCTTTTGAAATGTGGCCAATGGATCACAAATATTTATATGAACAAAAGTATCACATTTTTCTTGATACATTCAAAATATTGATTACATGTTAAAATAACATTTAGGAGCTTTTATATTGAGTATAGTATTAAAATTAAAGTTACCCATTTTCTTTCTTTCTTTTTAAAATAGATTTTATTTTTTAGAGTAGTTTTAGGTTTACAAAAAGTTCCCCAGAAAGTGCAGGGAGTTTTTCACGCCTCCCCTCCTCCCAGCTTTCCCCTATTTTGAAGTTCTTGCATTGGTGTGGTCCATTTGTCACACTGATGAACGAATACTGATACATTATTATTAAGTAAAGTCCACAGTTACAGTAAGGTATACTCTTTGTGTTGTATAGTCTGTAGACCATAGTTTCAACAAATGCATAATGTCATGTGTCCATCATTTACAGTGTCATCTGCCATAAGGGAGAATAGTTTCTCTGCCACAAAAATCCCGTGTCCCATCTATTCATTCCTTTCTTCCCCTAACCCCTGGAAACCACCGATCTTTCTACTGTCTCTTTGGTTTTCTCTTTTTCAGAATGTCATGTAGTTGGAATCATCCAACATGTAGCCTTTTTAGACTGGCTTCTCTCATTAACAGTAGGCATTTAAATTTTCTCCATGTCCTTTCATGACTTGATAGATAATTTCTTTTTTAACTTCACCTAATTGTGATTGGAGAAGATGTTTTGTATGATGTATTTTCAAATCAATTGAGAACTTGTGGCCTAACATATAATCTATCTTGGAAAACATCCTATGTGTGTTTGAGAAGAAGGTTTTTGCTGTTGTTGGACAGAGTGTTCTGTATTCTGCTAGATCCAGTTGGTTTATTGTGTTAAGTCCTCTATTTCCTTACTTATCTTCCGTCTGGTGTTTCTGTCCATACTAATTCAATATCCATACCATTTATAGATCCGTTCAGCCTTTCTGTTTCTTCATGATTCAGTCTTGGTAGAATGTGTTTTTAGGAATTTATGCATTGCTTCTTTCTTATCTGTTTGTTGATGGTGGTGTTGTTCATAATTGTCTTTTATGACTCTTTTTATTTCTGTGGCATCAGCTGTGATGTCTCCTCTTTCATTTCTGACTTTATTTACTTGAGTCTTCTTTTTCCTTAGTCAGCCTAGGTAAAAGTTTGTTGATTTTGTTTATCTTTTCAAAACCTCAACTCTTAGTTTTATTGGTCTTTTTCTATTGCTTTTCTATTTTCTATTTCATTTATTTCTGTTCTGATTTTTATTATTTCCTCCCTTCTGTTAACATGAGGCTTAGTCTGTTCTTTTTCTAGTTCCTTGAGGTATAAAGTTAGGTTCTTTATTTAAGATCTTTCTTCTTTTTTATTTAAAAATTTTTTTAAATTTATTTTTCCTTTCATCTTTTTTAAGGTAGATATTTACTGCTATAAACTTCCCTCTTCATACTTCTGTTGCTGCATTCCATAGGTTTTGGTACGTATGATTTTTACTTTTATTTGCCTTAAGGTATTTTCTAATTTCTCTTTTGATTTTTTTTAATCCATTGGTTGTTTAAGGGTATGTTGTTTAATTTCCATGTATTTGCGATAGATTTTTAAATAAATGTTTTAGCATGTATATGGCTTTCATGACAATTTTTTTTTAATCTCTATGCCTGCGGGGCCTTTAACAACTCCTTTCTTCTCTGCAGGATCCCATGCTCATCTCTATAATTATACATATTACATTCCATTCTAATAGTTGTTTATACAATTGCACGCAGCACCCTGAAATGTGAGTACATGAAAGGCACATTCTCATCTAGTCTTCACAGTGCCTAGCTCAGTGTTTTAGTGGTTTATGGGTGTAAGTAAATATTTGCTGAATCAGTGAATAAATTAATAGATTCAAATATTTATGGGGTCAGCTGTGTCCTAACATCCCCAACCAGTAAGCATATGCACCAGGAAAACTGTATGCTATAAATGTTAAGTTTAGAAAGCTTGCACGATTTTAAGAAGCACAAGGTTTTGAAAGGAGAAAGTGGCATCCATGTCTTAACCCCAGGAGGCACAACAAGTAATCCGTGTCTGAAGGGCACGAATAACACTTCATTACAAAAGTCAATTTCCTACCATATCCCTGGAGCAGCTAACACAGGAATTGTCAGTTTTCAACCTATTTGCAACTGCTTTATTTTATTTTCTTCTTCAAGGGCAATATGGATTTTAGTAATTTTAGTGCTCTAGAGAAACAGTGCATTTGAGTATAAGCCTCTGTTCAAATAATGCAGGTAGCTGACCCTTTAATTCTCTGAATGGTATATTGTTGTTTTGTTGTTTCTCTCAGTGAAATAAAAGACTAGAACATTTTTAGAATAAGTTTAGGAGCAGACAGTGAGCCAGAGGAAAAGATAAAGGGAGGAAGTCTAGAAAATTTATATGTATCAGTTGCTCACTGCATACTGCTCAGCCTACAGCAATCAAAGCACTTTTAAATTTGTAAAACCAATATGTGGTATTGTTTTTTGAATGAAACAGATTTCAAAGATAATTTGCTTTAATGTTAAATTTTTAAGTTTTTGCATATTTCATCAAGTATTTATATACTAATACGATCATAAATTTATTTATATGAAAGGGTTTATATGTTGTTAGGAAAGGCTTTTGTTTCTACCTATATATTTTTTGCCTTATGTTTAATTTTTACATGTCTAATTTGGCAAGTCTTTATTTCTACTAATCACAAGTAAGAAATTCCCAACTACATTCAAGGAATTTAAGATTTGTTTGATGTAATTGGCACAAGCAGTTTTGGTGACAAACCATGCTGATAACTCTCTCTTGAACCTGACCAGAATAATAGCATATCTAATAATAGAACAGAAGTTCAGGGGGGGAAATAATGATTCTATAGAGCACCAAAACAAGAGCACCAAGGGGCCTTGGTAGTTTGATTGGAAGAGCTTAGAAAAGGAAATGTGAAGTCATATGAAATAATTTTTTTTTTTTGGTCCTTTACAAAATTTTGCCCTTACGGTTTACAAAATGCTTTCACATGTATGTTTTTCATATGTATTGTGATCTTCAACTCCATACTGTTATCTTCATGGGTCAGGGGTTCAGAGAAATTAAGCAACATCCCCGACATCACTCATCTCAAAGGGGTGGCAGAGATGCCAGTTGAACTCTTGTCGTCCAAGGGCTTGTTTTACAGGCAACTGCTAGGAACATATCTGTTCAGTGCATGTGTTATGAAACATCTCATTCAGCCTTGAGAAGAAAAGCAAAAGTACCCTACTTCCTGGAACAAACCAACCAATCCCTGACAACAGTAAACAAGTACATCCATGTGTAAACAAACTTCATTGCCAGCACTGAAGTAATTGATGCAAATCAGTTTCTTCCAGATTTTGTACGGCTTGTGACAGATGAGTGTTAGAATGCTTCAACTGATCTCATACAGAGTCTACTTGCGGTAGTATTCTGTAATGGCATAAGAACAACAATTTCTTTTTGGAATCCTTGTTAATTGCTTTCAGAGTATCAGCTACTCACCACAATGTCACTTCTGAATGGTAGTTGTTTAATATTTATAGAGTTCTTGTACATGTTAGATTCTGTGTAGAATATAAACAGCCTAAATCTCTGTTCCTTGGAGCAGTAGTTGCCAAGCTCACACCACCAAGGGCCCCTCTTATAAGTTGTCTCTCCACTGACTTCAGACAAATATTTTGTCTTCCAAGTAAACAGTTTACAATAATTTGCTGTGGTTTTACATTGGGAAAAGAGGATTTTTCAAATATTTAAATTGGCTTGGGTTTCTATGGCTACTTCTTGGATGTCTGGATTCCAAGAATTCTAGACTCTCTTGTGCCAAGGTTTGGCTCCGTGGCCAGCCCACACAGCCACACGCACAGAGCAGGCAGGACTTCCATAATGGCGCTAGAGCGGTGACCACCTACACCTTTGCCTGGACACACTCCATACCTTAGAATCCCCACATTTTTACTGTTTCTTTGGGTGAATTGAATCTAGACTCCAGAAGGGTCTTATTTTTCAGTCCAGAAACAGCTCTGAATGAAAGAACACTGTACAATATTAAGAGTTAGAGGCTTAAAAAGTCTTGGGCATAGAATTGGACAAACTTGAGAGAAGTTTACTAAGTGAGAGGGGGCGGGATGTGGGAAGATTAGACTGAGGAGGGTGTGGGAAGCTTGGAGACGACTTGACTTAGATGCTTGGGAGATACTAAGGTGGTGAGCAGTAGCTAAGTGGTTACTTGGTTCACTGAGTTTAATCCATCTCCATGCTAACACGTGTCTTCTTCTGTTTCGGTTTAGTAACCTCCTACTGCAACTACACACGTAACATTCTTTAGAAAACACCGATTTTTTTTTTCTCTCCTGCTTTCGTCTTTTTGCAATTGGTGGGATAACTCTTCCCTGATGGTGTCTGTGCTCAGGTTTAAGAGTGCTCAGAGTTCTTATAATTCTATTGAATTGACCTTATGGATATTGATTATTAGCAAGGGTTACAGCCTAGTACTGAGCGGATTATATATTCAAATAGGATTTATCTTAGGTTGTGATATGATATACTACTGTTGGCATCAAAAACGTACCCCTAGCTGTGTAGTCCCACACAAGCACTTAAACTTTAGTGTACGCTCTGGTTACTCTGGATTGGAGAAACATCCACAAGTAGTATTCCTTCATGTTTAGTGGACGAGCACCAAGTGTCCTTGGTGATCTGACTGGAAGACCTTATAAAAGACAGCCTAGAGGAGGGAATTAGGAAATGTAAGATCCTATTGTGAAAAAAGATAAAGCCAAGAGAAGATTTAGAGGCCAATGTTTCTCAAACCAGAAGAGTTCAGTCTGAAATGTTAGCTGAAATTGGGCTCCTCGAGATTTAACCAGATGGCAGAAATGTAACTTCAAGTACATCTTTAGTGAAGAAATAAAACCATGTACAAAAAAAATGTGTTTACATACATGCATACATTAATACAGAATATTTCTCTCTCTATAATATTCTTAAGCAATGGGAATTTCTATTGAAAATTCTGGTCTGGTTACTGTTCCAGATTGGTCAGAACCATGGTTAGCAAACCAGGTGTATAAATCACACTCTGTTGGGTAGTTGTTTAATTTAAACATTTAAAAAAATTGTAAAATACAATATACATTTTCAAAGGTATAAAACATTAATATATAGCTTAATGAATTATTGTAAACACTAATACCTGTGTAGCCACCTCTCAGTTCAAGTAGGAGAATGTTGCCAGCACCTCTGAAGGCCTCCGTGTGTCCCTCTGCAAATTTCACCCTCCATCCCTCCTTAGACGTAACCACTGATCCAGCTTCTCTAATAAGCACTTCTTTGTTTTGTTTTATAAATTTAACTTCAAAGATTGCACTCCTGAACAATAGAATTTAGTCCTGCTTGTTTATGAAGACAATATAGTTTTGTTTAGAAATGATCAGCGTGTTCAGAAGCCCAGGTCATCACTACTTAGTACAGACCAAGCGCAGTCAACATGCTCCACTGATAGCATGAGATGCAAAGTGTGTTCCCCTCAAACAGCTTAGCAACGTCTATGTTGACCAGAAGTTAATTTTCAAACAATATTTTCTACCATTTAAGCTCTTTTCCTCTTGATTTCTTCTTTTTAATCTCCCTGCTCCTTTAAAAATGTCCCTGGATGTAAAAGTCAAAACACAGTTTCATAATAAAGCTTTTTTTTTTGTAAGTCATGGGCTGTTTCTATACTCATAGCTGTAGACTGCTCCAGCCTTGACTTTGATTCAGCTCATCAGCTGCCATTTCTCTACACAGCAGTGTGACTGGCAGAAGCTGGGATGTATTGACTGGTTCAGTCTTGCAGAAGTCTATGAAGAGTGTTGAGTTGCTTGAAAGAAAGTTGTGGCTTGGACAACTCTTAGCACCATTCTGCCATCTCCTGTGTAGACTAGTCTATTGATCTCATAAAACTTATAGATGTACTTCAAATTGTTTTACTTGTACAAACCAATCTAAGAAGAGTTTAGCGCTTTAAAAAGCAGCTGCAGGGCATAGAAAGGCTAAGAGTTCAATGCCTCTGAGTATTTGAGGCTAGTAGAAAAAAATGAAGTTATTTTTCTTCAGATCAAAAAAGACTAACGGGACAAAGACTCCAACACATTAATAAATGAGACATGACCCTTTCCGCTGATCCCAGATATTAAAGTTGCTTTTCCAAAATAAGAGTTTTATTTTTCAAGAGAGACAGGGTCATGTGGGAAAGAAAAAGGTCAGAAAAATAAAAGGTGATGTCACTTTCTAGTTATAATTAATAACTAGAAACACAATGAGAAATGTCAAGAAAGTAAAAAAATACAATTTTAAATGACTATTTTAATCTAGAACATTGTTTTCAAAAGAGGAAAAGACTTTCGAACACAAATTTGTGTGTTTTTAATCAGATACAGCTCAGTTGAAATTAGATTAAATACCAGAGCACGTGGGATTAATCTTTTTTAGTTCATCATGTGGAAAAAAAAAAAGATAAATCACCCTATGGCCAGAGTCTCTTCCTTATTTTGGGAACAGTGCATAACATGTTAAAAGACTCTGTAATGTGGGAAATTTAAAATATATACAAAAGTAAAATAATAATGACTCCATGTTTTCATCACCCAGTTTCAAAAATGAGCATCTCAGGATTAATGGTACTGAACACCTCATCATTTCATTAGCAAAGAACATTTTAGCACTCATCTCCAAAGACATGGATGCTTATTGTCATTTTCATAGTTACCATTGATGTTTTATGTTTGTAAATCCCTTCTCTTGAATAATGACTCCACTTTTTCTTCTCCTTCATAGTAATTCTCAAATATTAGTGGGTGAGCATCGTCAGGAAGGCATTGGGGACAGAGCTCAAGAATGTTCATTTTAAACACACAGGCTGGAAAGTTTGATACAGTTGATCTGAAGAGCACACTTGGAGAAACATGACTGGAAATTCATACTAGAGTTTCAAAGTAATTCAGTGAAGTTAAAAGTAAAGTATTTCACCTGAAGTCTACATTCGAAGTTTTTCCTCTATGTCCATTGTAAGTATTTAGAACTCATCAGTGTAACATTATTTGCCATTTCCCCTTGTGATGAGTTTACATTCGTTCTCTGCTTAAATGATTTTTAAGTTTCATGGAAGTGAAACCTATATGTTGTACTCTTACATAAGTCGAAGTTTTATCACTTCTTTTAGGAGCTGTTTGCTTTAGGAAGCAGTTGTTTCTGGTCCTGTCTATACTTTTTGCTATGGGAAATATTAAATATTTAATTTTATAAACTGTACAACTGAAGTACTCTTCAGGAAGGGAGAGAGGAATTTGGTTTCTCTTGGGAAAAAATAACCTGGCTAAACACAAAAAGGCATTCTTCTTATTGGTTAAAGCAAAGTTAGAAAATCATTCATCTGGTAGAGAAATGCTTGCTATGCTCTACTTCTTTCAGACTCTACCCATGAGAAAGAGGCAGACAGATAAAAGATGAGTGGGGGGACTTAAAAGCCAAGCTTAAAACCTTTGGCCAAAATTCTTGGAGTATTCTTGGATCATTGTGCGGAAAAGCTAATGATTGCTCTAAGTTGTAAGTAAGCAGAGGTTCTTACTAGAAAGACAAAAGTTTTACCTGTTCAAGGAAGTTAAACAGACATTGAAAAACACTCTCAGCCAGCATCCTTATAAGGGATTTGGATCTCTACTGTCCAAAAGGGGAGGTCTGACCAGAGGAGATGCACAGTCACCAAAAATTACAAAAGAAAAATGAAAATCAAAGATCAGCTTTCAGGCTCATAAAGCAGCATTTGCCCTTGTCTTGGCTGCCCATGCTGGACTCCAAATGAAAGAGACCTCACCCTGGAAACCTACGTTTTCAACTTATTTTCCTAAACATCCCAGTGGTACACATCCCATCTTTTGTTCTTCTTGGTCTTTTCTCTGACCTCAGATCAGGTCCAGATAAGTCACTGCTTCATGCCTTCAGTGAGGCTGTATTTCAGAATGCTGGGATCCTGTTTCTGTAGCTCCCCTGGCCCTGTTTCCTGAAGATGTAGAGGAAGGAGGATTGAGGAGGCCCCAGGACCTCTGCCCTAGGAAGGAGCAGCTCAGGGTTCCCAGGACAGCTCATAAGCTTCTTCCTCACACCCTTTCCCAGATGCAGCAGAAGTCAGATTTCTTTGTGGAATATTTTCAACCTCTAAAATGTGTTCCAAATTGTGGAAACAGAAGGACTCTGACTACTGGTGCCCTAGGAATACCAGATTGCAAACGAGCACCACCTTCTGTGTAATATTTGGTGGCTTCTCATCGTTCTTGCATCATTCAAGGGGGCTCTTGAGACGGAGGTCTACATATATGTATGAGCAATGGTAAGAATATGCCTGGGGAGGAAGATGAATTGAGTTATTAAGATAGAGGCTGATAACTTCCATCATATTCAGTTTCTTATGCTTTTAGGATAAAGGTAAGTATAGATGTTGCAAGAAGGTCTAAAGAACATTTTCACACCAAAGCCTGGTGCCACTTAATGTCATTTTTGTACAGTTGCAAGTATATTTGAGTTCCTCCTTGGTCACTGGTTGTACAAGTCGGCTGGAAGCTGTTAGCAGATGTAACAAGTCGATGTGGCACTGAAGGTTGAAGAAAAGCAATGGAAATGAAACTCAATTTCAATGGAAGAAAACAGTATAGGTAGAGGAATGCTGGAGCTATATCCAAATTCTATGGTGTTAAGTAAACGCAGGTACGTGCTAGTGGAAGTATAGGAATAAAAATTCTCTAGTGATCAAAAGACTTGCCCTACTAAGGCGCCAGTTTGATTTCTGAGCTGGGGATTTGCTCACATAGTCTGTGGGTTCCTAAAACAGTGTCATCAAAAGTCAGAGACATTTGGAACAAAAATACCCTGATTATAGAGGGTATGTGCTTCCGTATTTGGTTGTAAAGTGTCGTACTATAGGCAACTTACAGCCAAATATTTCAGTCAGAAGAGGGAGGTGGATAAAACAAATGTGGTAAAATGTTAACAACTGGTGAATCTCAGTGAAAGGGATCACTCTTTCAAAGCTTCTGTGGCTTTGAAAATTTGAAAATAAAAGCTGGAGAGTGAAAAGAAACACTACAAGTATATTTATAAATATGACGGTAAGACCCACATAAAATAGTCAAAAAGAGTTGAAATTGATTGTCTCCGGAGCTAAGAATCCGGTCATAGTGGCTGACTGCTTTTTTTCATTTTACGACTTTTAGTACTACTTGAGTCTTTAAGCTATGAGTGCAATACTTTGACAAAAACTAAACACTGACTTTAAAAGAAAAAAATCAAACAGGCAAACTGGGGGATCAGACTGCCAAATGCTTCATGGAATCAGAAAACCCACTGATAAATATGCTAGAACAGTTTTATCTACGTGTATAAGGGGAAAAGTGTACCATCTCAAAGAAGAATAGAATCACCCCAGGAAGAGGGTGACAGCCACGTCGGGGAGCAGGTCAAAGATGGAGTACAGGGAACCTGAGTGTCAGGAGAGGTGACCACATTCTCTATGGCTGCTCAATTCAGTCCTTCTTAAGAAGCAATACAAGATAATTCATTCAAGAAGGATTACCGACTTAGACCACTTCCCAGATCAAATAAAGTCACTAGATGCTTTTACTGACATCTTAAAAGTCATCGTCGATCCCTCAGCTTCATGGATAGGTTGTAGGTCCTCCTATAAAACTAATTTACTAACTACTGGTTCTTGTTCAAGACATCAGAGATCATTGTGGCTAGAGGAATGCAGAGAGTTACTTCATATTTTATGATTATAACGGGGAAGGAGCTCACCATTCTGGTTGTTTATGTTTTTATTTTATTGTCATTTGTTGAACAAAAACACCAGGTTCCCTAGGAAGAAGGGGGATCTTGGAGATACTTCACTGTGTTGTTAAAGTTGTATCAGTGTACTTTCAAATGGCCTCAGCCTTGATCCCTAAAAGGAAGTATAAGTCATGGGTGGTAGCCAGAGTGGGCTCTGGACCACTGAGAAGCTTGGGTGGTGGGTGAGTGATAGGATAAGTACTTGACGTGCTCCTGACATATGCATTAGTGGGGACAATCATCAATTTCAACAAGAGATTTAGGATGACGTGACCACGGTTTGGACCATGATTCTGACTCTTGGCACAAGTGAATCTGGGCTGCCAGTCCTCTTTCTCGGCTCTGCTATTCCATTCTTGGTCCTGGCTGAGGTGCAAGAACCATGCAGCTTTACTGATCACTGATCTTGCCTCTTGTCAAAGCTGGTGAATGACCGTGTCTGTCTCTTCAGAGATTGTTGGAAGCTGCAACTCATTGCTGAGCTGCCTCAGAGGCCATGCTATCCAAACAACTTTGCTTCAAAATGAAGAAATCCTAAACCACATCAGTCTTTGTGCAAGTGAGAACTAAACCTTTATTATGTTAAACCATGACTGAGAATTTGGTATCTTTACTGTGGCAGCTGAAAATGGTTATCCTCTTTAGATGCAATATGATTTGGAGAAAGAAGTGGAAGATCCCCATTTGTGGAAGATCCCCAGTTCTACAGTGAATCACTACATGGAGTCAGGGACCTCAGAGTTACTCGGGGGATAAGGGTGCTGAGTTCTACAGCAAGAGAGCAGATCCCACATCTGTGATTAGGTCCTGGTTCCTGGCTGGCAGAATTGGGTGGGAGACTTCAGCAGCTGCCGCAAGCCAAGCCCTGCAGCAACTCTCAGTTGCTGCATGGAGAGAGAAAAATCAGTTACTTAAGGAGACAGAGAGGCTCATTAAAGATATTACTCCAGGGTATTCTGATGTGTAGGTCCCAGATGTCTTCCTCAAGACCACTGGAGAGAGGGATATGAGATAACCGCCTGCTCTCCAGTCCTGGGTGAAAAGGGGGCTATGTCAGTCATGTAGTGATTGGTCTCAGACCCACTGCCAGATTTCTCCTGCTCTGTATCACAAGGGGTTAACCCAGACAGTTTTCATTTGATTTGGCCAACAGTGAATTGGCAGAAAATTGGAATCCAGAGAAATCAAGGGTCCAGAGTTTTACTCCCCCTCTAACACTCTGACTTAGGCGATGTTCATGGTGATGGCTGTGTCTCTTTGACTGGTATCAGCTTACCATACAGTTTACCCCCTGGTGATCTCGGTTTCTATCCGGCATCCCTGACTCCTGGGGTCTAGCAATTTCATATTCTTTTTTAAATCCCTGCAGCCTGGGGGACAAGAGTAGCTTTCTACTGTTGCTGATGTAAGGGTTCTCTCATTACCCTTTTTGGTTTTGCATCCCTTCCAACACCTTTTAACTAGTTCCCTGTATTTAAGGTCCCTTTGAACCACCTGTCAGGGGCTGTTTTACTGATTGGATCTGGCTGACTTGGACTGTACACCCTGCTGGGGTTCCAGGAGCCAGAGTTGGATACAGCATGGAATGGACCTCTAGATATAGGGGAAAAGATAGAGGGTGATACCACTGGAATTGTGGGGAGATTTGGAAAAGAGTCTTAGGAGAATAGGACACTGAGGAGGGAGGATGTCTTTTATGGGACACCCACATTTGAGCTCTTAGGTCAGGAGTGTGAATGTTCTGCACCATCTTGGCCATGTCTTGGTCTCTCCATTTTGAGCAGGTGTACTTAAGAAATCCTCAGAGTACCTACCTTCCCTCCTACTAGCTCATTAGCAGTACCTGAATCTGGGTTTCTCTCCTAATGAACAACTAGACTCCCTCTCCTCCTGGTGTCCAGGGTCAGACCTAGAGCTCAGTCATATAGAAGGCTGTCTCTGGAATGTCTAAGCTGGTTTTCTTAGGTCAGCTTTTCTCTTCCATCCAGATGGTTTGCCTTCTGCAGACGGTAAGGCCACATGCAGACTCTGACCAGCTTCCTAGGAGAGGCACAGAACCATGCCAACGCTTTAAACTGTTAGATTCAGGTTTACAAATGTAATTATCGCAGTGAAAAATAAGGACTTAAAAGTAATTAAACCAATATATTTCTTATTTTTTCTGAACATAGTGAAGCATTATTTTAATGTTAAATATAATTAACACTGCCTATTAATACAATAAAAGTTTATCAACTTAATTATTGATCGAGCATAAAAATGTACTATGTTCTATCAATAGCACTTAATATAGACTTAACTAATGTCCATTTATTTCTTTTTGAATCATTTAGTGAGTATTCCAGTATGCTCTTTAAGCAGCCTCTTATGGACTACTTTGGGTTCATTATATTTCTACTCAATTCTTCTAATATTATTTGCTATTTTTTTTTAAATCAAGAGCCTGTATGTGTTTGTAAAGAACCAATGATGCCACAATAATAATATCCTTAAAAAATCGCATATAGGTTCCCGGAACGTCTACTTATATGCTCACTATTCACACTGAAACGTGAGAGACAAAGAAAAATAAGAGGTGAACTTAAACCCCATGAACTTAAATTTGTTCTAAGCTTTTGGTGAGAAGATATAAATTGCTAAGGAGGAACTTTAAAGACCAAACTGAAAAACACTCTATTTCTTTGTAGCATGCTTCATTTCATGGGTTTTTAAACTTAACCACAGCGATATGTTCTCACGATGGCAGAGACGCTCCACAATTGTTTGCACAATTCCACTCAGGCAAACTGGGTCAGGCGAGGAGGCATGATTGAAATGACAAATCATCCAAGTTCCCTTTCAATTCTTCCTCCTCTCTCTTTCTCTCTCTCCATCTCCAACCTATTATTTAAGGTCAACTCAAGCCCTGTTTGTTTTGTACAAATTTTCTTCTTTGGGCACTCTCTGCTTTTCCCTAACCTGTTTGGTTTTGCTGTTGGTACCTGTAATTAGCACATTACACAGTGGAAAGTTTTAGTCCAGTTTTTCCCATTGTATAATGTGAAAATTTTTTTTTCTTCAGATATGACATCATTTAAATTGAAAAGAAAAACCAGGAGAGCAGGCATACTGGAAAAACCTCAAACAAGACTAAATAGTTTTAGTTAAGATGGGAAGTCTTTCTATTTTTCCTCTCCAGGAACATTTCCTCCACCGATGTAACTATCTCAACACAACATTTTTCCAAGTGTGCCTTCATGCTTCTCTGCCTTTGCCCATCATTTTTTTCTTATCCTGGAATTCATTCTCACATTCTCTGCCCATCTTTCCAGACTCTTAAAAGTGACATGCTCTGTAGACTCCTCCTTGGTATGCTCAGTCAGTGTTTTGTTCTCTGTATTCCCTCGATACGCTGCTTGGACCACTGTTCAACACTCATTTCATTCTGTCCTGTTTTGCAACAAGTTCTTTATTGCGTATTAGCTTCACTTCAATATAGTATGATATTCTTTCCCGGAGGGAAGGAGCCCATTTTACTCATCTTTGTATCTCTTACAAAATCAAACCCAGCCACACTTATGATATACTTAAGTCAGCGAACTGAATGTATATATATCCATTATCTGTTTTATGAGGCTTTGTCACAGCCAGACTGTCAGCATCTTTGGGGCAGAGGCTGAGATGTTTTGTAATACAATAGAAATGAAGTTAGTTAAAATATTTCAACCACATCTTTCTGTATGTTTTGCTTTTTAAAAAAGTTATTTAATTTATAAAAATTCATTTGGACATCACAAATACTATATCGGTAGGCTGCATTGTCTAAAGAAAAAAAAACATGGTCTTTTTATATGGTCTTGGAGTCAGCTAGACCTGAGTTTGAATTCCTTCTCAGCTCTTTGCAGGCCATGAGGTCTTGGGAAACTTCTTTATCCTCTCTAAGCCTCAGTTTTCTCATATTAAGACTAAAGGTTAGTCTTACAGAATTGTTGGGAGGAATGTGTGGTATATGCATAAGGACGTGTGATACATATTTGACATTGAATGTAAGTGAAGATTCCCCTCCATGCCATGGTCCCTAGGAAATAGAGCCTCAGGTGGACTAAATGATTGTCCAAGGCCATGTGGTTGTCAAAGGACTGCAAATAGTAACCAAGCCAGGACTGTAATCGTGGCCTCCTGAGTCTATGTGTATGCACATACCTGTCCCTTGTGCCTAAACTCTGGGCTGAGACTGAACATTCCTGCAGGAAGCTGAAAACAATTCGCCTTTGCTGTCATCCTGCTACCACGCATACTTTATTATCTAAGGTACCACTGCAGGCTGCTGCTTCGGGATGTGATGAGGAGACTGAAGATCAGAGAGGTTAAGTGACTGGGCCAAGGTGAAACAGCTATCCAGGAGCCATGTCCACCTTGTTGCCTTCACTCTTGCCTTGTATGACCGTGCATTAATCCGGATGCACCCTGGGTGGAGGAGACAGTGGCAGCTGCAAAAACAGCAGCACTAGGCCTGGCTCCAGAGCATCACCTAGAAAGAAAATAAACTTGCTATCTCTTGGCAAGCCCAGCCTCAGAGGATCATGATAATAAGAGGGAGGAAGTGGCTGAGGTGACGAGGATAGCGAAGACTCAGAGGACAATGAGGACATGCAGCACATGGATGAGATAAATGATTACAGTGAGGAGCCTGATGGTGGGGAGTCATTGAGGTGGACATGGAAGGCAACAAACAGGATCAGGACCAGCAGATAATCAAGGTAGACAGGGCAGGGTGTCCTTGGGGAGATTCCACACCAGCCAATCTGCTCTACCCCTGCTGTGGAACTAGCTGATGGCTGTTTTGGAAAAACAGAAAAAAAAAAAACCCAAAAACCCACAACACAGCAAGAAAGACTTCTGCTCACCTGCTCTACTCATGAGGAAATGTCACCCTCAAGCCATCTCTGAGTAAGGAAATGCAGATAGTAAAATTGTTGGTAATTTATTAAACACAGAGCTTTAAATGTTTCCCATGAGTGAGTATCCAGTTAATATAAATTGGTTAAAATCATACATCCAATAATTGAAATTATTACCTGTGAAGTGGAACTAGGGAGAAATAGATATTGACCTGTAATGCATTCCACTTCATCCCAACACATTTTCTGCCAACTGTGCTCCCTCTTCTTCCCTTACTAAGATTTATACAAATTAAGATGGAAAAAAAGGAAATGCGGCATGTGTAGAGTCAAGCATGAAGTGTGTTTAGTGGGAAAAAAACCCTCATATGCATTCAATCACCATACTCTTGTACAAGGAGGCTGAAAACCCTTTGGATGATTGGCTATTTATGATTTCCTGGAAACTGATCAAAAGAAGCAAAATAAATAAGAAACTTAGAAAGTCTTTGAGCTCTTGTGATGTCATAGAAATGTTAGCTGGAAGGATTTTAGGGGATACAATTAAAAGCAATTTCTGAAATTTTTGTGCTTTAGATAAGAGCTTCTCAAATTTGTAAGGTGGAAATGAATTGCCTGGGGATCTTGTGAAAATGCAGGTTCTGATTCAGTAGGTCCCTGGGAGGTCTCTAGTTTTTCCTTCTCTAACAAGCTCCCATGTGTGCTAATGTAGCTCATCCACTGAGCAATAGGCTTTAGACCATGTTGACCAATTTTGGATTGCTGAAACACTGAGATCCCCTAAATAATTGCTAAGAGTTGCATTTTGAAGATAGTGCTTTTTGTCTGGATTAATAATGGTGTGGAACCAAATCATGACACAGGCTTGAGTCTCAGGGAAATCAGCTTTAGAACCTGTTCTAATCTATGAAGATAGACCTACCTTGTTTCTCAAGTGCTGAATTATTCATATGGATGCTTCCGAGCAGCCCTGTATAAATCAAAGGAGGAGAACTGAATTGGGAATTGTAATGGTGAGAAATTTTGAGCTCCTAACCTGATTTACCTGGGCACTCTCTCAGTTATCTTTCTCTTCTTCTGACCCAATCATTCCTGGTGATTTAACAGCACCTAAATATAGCCCCAGAGGCTCTTTCATTGCAATATGTGATTTTTGAAGCCTCGTCAAATGGATATTGGAGTCAAAACTGAAACCTGGAAGTGCCATGCAAGAGACTTTCTAGAGAAGGCTTGCAGTTGGGTCATCCAAATGCTTTTATTTGGTTAGCAAGTTTGGAGCAAGATGGATCTATCATAACAACAGTTATTTGTGATAAAAGCACCTGATCCAACTCATTTTACAGCAATATTTTGTTATTCTATTTATAATAATACAATGTTCTCCCCCTCCCCCTCAGGATGATTTGGTTTATGTAAGAATTAAAATATTTGATATGGATGATATTCATTCATTTCTGTTGATTTTTTAGTGATGAATGGATTCTGAATATTAGGAGCTAGGAATTTCACCAAGAACCCTAACACACTGATTAGAGTAGTAAGAAATTGAACATATTGCAAATTATATGGAAAGCTTTAAAAGTAGGTTGAAATAATCATCAATATGATACAACTGGTTTTATGATGATACAACAAAAAAGTTGCCCTTTGATAATGCTTTGTCCTACCTGCCTCACAAGATTGCTGTGAGCATAAAATAAGAAAGTATCTTTGAAAGTGATCTGTAAAGTCTACATGGTATTGCTGTCTTAAGTCTTCCCTTCTACCTGTCTATTTTACATAAGACCACCACATTAATCTTCCTAAAGCATCAGTTTGATTACTTCATTTCCCAGTTCAAATACCGTCAGTGCCCATCCCAACCTCCTAATGAGTTGGACTTGGCTTCCCTTGGCATTTAAGAAACATCATGCTGCCTTTCTAGTTTTGTCTCCAGCTATTTTGCTATTCTAACCTCATATTCCAAGGCTGTTGGGTTACATCAGAGCTCCTCTGAGTTTCTGGACCAAATTTTCCATTGTCTCCTAGATATCTCCATCTGGTTGTTCCATGGTGACCCTAATTCCAAACATGTCCAAAACTAAGAGGATAACCTTTCTTTCTTTACATATGTAATATTATCCATTTAGTTACCTAAGTCAGAAAATGGGGAATATTTGTTGTTTTTTGTTTTTGTTTTTATTTCCCAGCACCTCTCTCATCGGCCCACCTTTAATTAGTATTGGGTAATTCTTCCTCACCTTCCCTTCTCTCTGTGTTACCCACATCCATTAATTCTGGCAGACATTTTTTCAGGCCTAATATCTTACGGTTCTTTTAGTGACTAAATGTTTATGAATCACCTGCTATGTGTTGGCTATTGCATATGTTTTATATTGCTGCTGTAATATATTGCCACAAAATTGGTGGGTTAAACCAACACGTAATTGTACACTTCTGGAAATCAGAAGTATGAAATGGATCTCACTGGGCTAAAATCAAGGTGTGTTCTTTCTGGAGGCTCTGGGGGGACTCTGTTTTGTTGCCTTTTCCAGCATCTAGAGGCCCCTCGTATTCCTTGGCTTGTATCACTCTTCCATCTTCAAAGCTACCATTTGTATTGGCCCAACCTGTGCTTCTTTTGCCCTGTCTTCTCCTGACTTTCCTAGCTCTGGCTTTCATTCATAAGGACTTTTGGGATTGCATTTAGATCCTTCCTGGATCATCCAGGATAGTCTCTGCATTTCCAAATTCATAACTTAGTCACACATGCAAAGTTACCTTTGCCGTACTAGGTATCATATGTACAGGTTCTTGGTATTAGGACATGGACATCTTTGATAGGGGCAGGTTGGGGGAAGGGGAACATTATTCTGCCCACCACAGCCTAAGCAGTGTGAGCAAAAGTCAATATGGTGATATAGTCCCTGCCCCCAAGGAAATCAAAGACAAAGCAGTTAAATGAGTGGGCAGTTACAATATTCTGTAATTACTGCTATGGAATTATAATAAAAAAGCCAAGGTTTCTTTGGGGATCAGGGAAGTCTTTGGAATGAAATAACCTCTAATACATATGATTAAAATTCTATTTGAGATTCTTTTTACATCTTAAGAGGGAAAATTATGGCATCAAAATATGTTTGGTACAGTAATTTAGGCTCTAATAACATTAACTGATTCTCTCATTTTTACAGTGGTGATCAGATTGGCTTAATATAGATATTAGTTCTACTCTAAGGATATAAATACGTGCACTGTATGTACATATCATATTCATACACACAATCTTTATATATGTATAATGTACCATTTAACAGACAATATAAGCTTCAGAACCAATATATACATGTAAGGCATTTTCTATGGGCAAAGGGGAATGGCAAAAATCAGGCACAAATTCTGCTCTCTGGGAACTCACACTTCAAAAGGGATACAAGACTTGGGTATAAATATTCACAAAAATATGCGGCAGAGATGACTGTCATAAGAGAGATACAAAAATAGTATTGTGTGTACAGGGCTGGAAGAGGATGTGCCCTACTTAGAGAAAGCAGAAAAGATTTCACTAATAATGTCTGATTTGAATTGTGGTATTGAAGGATATGTGGTTGGGCTTTGGTCATGTTAGTGATGAGAGAAAACATGAGAAACAGCACAACTCCACATTGCTTTTAGGTAGAAGAGAGAAAAGTTTCCACTGGAGATCTCAGAGCCTTTGAAACATCAGCTGAAGTGGTGTGAATTCTAAATTTCACCTGTACCCAACAGAATTATTCACGTGCTTCTATTGCTCCCACCGTCCTCAGAAGGATTTCTGTTGTGGTCTGGTAAGGGAAATATGTAGAAATAAATCATATACTTCCTTGTTGTAATAGGAAAGATTAAGAAAGTCACAGTGGGAAAAGCACCTCTACTGAACATTTTCTAGAGAAAACACAGAAAAATTCATAGCTTTGGAAATTTATTGTACAATAATTCATTTAGTACATATTAAGCACTGACTCTATGCAGAACACTTTGATAGATAACAGAGAATACAAATATTATAAGACATAGTCCATATTTTTAATCTATCTCTTTTGAGAGAAAAAACAGGGGCTGAATTCATTATAAAGCAGTGTGTGATTCATGTTATCCAGTTAGGATATAAACTGGATCAGTCAGTGGGTCTGATATGAGAATGTTCATGAGAGACAGAACATCGGAGTCTGACCTAGAAGAATAAGCAAGATTATAACAGACCAAGGCATGTGCAGAGGGCTGGAGGGAGTCTTGATTTTGAGGGATAAAATTCCGGCAAAAAGAACAGCATGTGAAAAATCATGGAGGAGAAAAGTCAAGACATTTTCAGGGATAGTATGTGTCATTTTCATTCCCCAAATCTGAAAGGAGCAGTAATCACAAGGAGTATAACTGCAAAGAACATAGTCCCTGACTTCAAGGAGTTTACAGCCTTGAGGAGGATCCAGAGAACCAGACAAAGTATGACTCATGTTGTGGCAGAGATAAAAGAGAGAGCCAGTTTTTACCTAGCCTAGAAGTCACAAAGACCAGAGGATGTGCCATCTGAACTGAGTCCTGGGGGATGACTTTGAGTTGGCCAAGCAAAGAGCAGGGAGATGGAGGTGTCTGTGCAAAGACCCAGAGAAGAGAGACCAAGAGCACAATGCATTTGAGGAAATTAAAGAAATTTCTTTGTGGTTGAAGTTCAGGCTTTTGGGGAAGACGATAAAGAAACTTAGTGATGCAAACAACAGCGGGGTCATACAGTGTTTTAGATACCATGTAAAAGGCTATTTTAACATCCAGATCAGAGTGATTGAGAATAAGAACTATAAAATGGCACTGAGGATTAATAAAGAGAATGCAGATGAGATAGATATGAGCTGCATGAAAGGAGATCCCTGGAAACATAGTGTAATTGGAAGAGGTTTTACTACAAGGGGTCTCTATGAATGTGTTGCTATAGCAACAGTAATGAAAACATACTCAGGAGTAAAGGCAAAGTGACAAAGACTAGGTTGTACATCCAAGGAGAAAGGACAAACAAGTTTGCAAATAAAAGAAAGTTTGGGGGTCAGAGAGGACGGGAGAAGTGAGGGAGGAACTCAAGAAACTCAGGATTTGCAATGAGATATTCTTTTGTATAGAGGCTCTACTAGGTAGAAGGTAGCCTTTGCAATGGAGTCACCTTAGCTGGGTAAATGCAACTTGATGCGTCTTTTTATCTAATGTACAGAAGAGTAGTCTGATGATTTGGCCAAGATTTTCAAGGCTGAATCCTCACAAGAGAAAAACAATCTTGTGAGTCTCAATTCATCTCTCCACTTTACTATTTTGCTGGTCTACATAGCAAAGAAAAGACATAATATTTTCTGGTGGATGATATTAGTTACTTCCATGTCAAATGTATACAAATCTGTAGTTTTATATTTCTTGGTTTTGGTAAAAGGAAGTTTCTGACTTAGGACAGGGGAAGAAATCATTGTGTAACACAGAATTTAAGCTGTGGGGAAAATGCAAGGGGAAATTGATAAGATTGACTCTTATTGATGAGTATTATCTTAATGACTGCTTCTTCCCTCTTAAGATTTTTTTTTTTTCTGTAAATAATGATTCCTTCAGCTCTAGCTCTCATTATTGGGGTCCTCAATCTTTCTCCATGGTTTTACAGCCCTTGGAACAAACATGTGGTTATTATTCAAAGAACCGTTTGGTTGCTAGAGGAAAAATACAATTTTACTTTTCCCTCCTTAACACATCTTTTCACATCTGCTGGGCATCCCAGCTTTTTCCCCTTCCCCTCTCCCATCTAATGTCCCCAAAATGTTTTATTGTAAACTATGCACACATTGCTAAGCTCTTTTGTTTTGTCTCCCAAAACTTTGTGTAAGCTTTGTGTGGAATGGCAACCTGTTGTAGACATAAGATATGTGAATATTAACTATACTTTGACCATCAATTAAAGTGTTCTTCTATACATAGTCTTGCTCACACAGTACCCAATTAACCTTTTATCACTTTTTAAAACATACACAGCTTCATGGCACGGGCTCATTTATCTTTGCTAAAAGCCTTCATGGAAATCTGAACAAAAGTAACTTCCATTAGATACTCTCCAGCTCTAATTAATGTGGAGCCTTTCTTTTATTACTTCCTTTTAGTTCTTTCTTTCTTTTTCTTTCTTTCATAGCTGTTCTTAGGCTCCTTGAAGCATAGAGTAAAAAGGCATAGTAATAAGTCATGTAGCCAAGTGTGCGTCCCAAGAATCAACCTCAAAAAATGATGGCCAGAGAATCAAAGATGGAATAGACACCTTGGGCAATGGATAACAAAATTAAGCAAATAAATTAGATCTTTCTCAGCAGCAGGAGAAAATGTGATTAGAGGACTGTCTATTCTATTGCTGTACAATTTAGGAAGAAACTCAAGACCATCAAGTAGGGTACCTTAAAGTTATCAAGACTACCACTATTGTCTTTAAAATACCCTACTTGGTAGAAATCCCTGGCATCCTATGGTAGCATCTATCAGGCATTTGGTTAGGTCTGTAAACCCAGGGGCAGGTGAAGGTGTACTTTTGTTGTTGCTCTTTCCTGACTTCAACCTAGATCAAAATGCTTACCCATCATAGTTCTTTTCTTACTGTTCATTTTCTTCTGATAATAGGGCTCAGCAAACTTGTTATTTTTAAAGTAGTTTAATAGTGAGTGGCAGTTAGGAAATAGGGTCTGTAGATGTGATTATACTTTATAACCTCAAGCCTCAGGACAGAAACCCACGTGCAGACTTGGATCGTAAGTCAGAGGACCTTCCCTTCACTAGCTGGATAGTTTTAAATCCCTTGGGAGTTTCCTACTAGATGTCTCATACTAAGGGAGCAGGTCGGTTGCAGTCATAGGCATGTGAGAAGATAGGCAGAGGCAGTAACAATTCACATGTGGTTTAGTTAGCATCTTTCTTGTCTGCGGTCTTGTAGATTTCACTGAGTGAAAATAAGAAGTTCTCAGCTTTACTATAAAACAAAATTCATTTTACTCAGGTCTGAAATATATTAAAATCTTGACTTATCTGGGAAAAAATAAAACTGAATTCCTCCTTACTTGTCATGTCCGTAGAAATTTCAGATGGATCAAAAATTTAACTTTAAACAATGAGGTTGTCTATACAGAGAAAATATGAGCAAATTTTAAAAAATCTTGGAATGGGAAACATCTTTCTAAGCAAGACACAAATCCAGAAAACAAAGTAAACACTAATACATTTAAAAAAAAAAAGCACAAACATTTCTGCCCAGCACAAAATAACATAAAATTCAAAGGAAAATTGAGCAAAATTATTTACAACACACATGACAAAAAGTACGGATTTTATTTATCTGGAGAGCTCTTATAATTCCACAAGAAGAGGTTAATAAACAAATAGAAAAAATATACAAAGGAAGACATTTAATATAAAAAGAAATACAATGGCTTATAAACATAAAAGATGCTTTACTTCAATTTAAAAATGCAAACTAATTCAATAATGATATTCCATTTGTATTAAAATGGAGAAGATAAAAAAGTGATAATTACATTTTCGGCAGAGTGGAGAGAAAAATGTACTCTAATACACTGTTGATGGGAGTGTAAATTTGTATAACGTCTTTGAAAATCAATCAGGAAATAGTCAAAAAAGAGAAAATATTTTTTGATCCAACCTTGCTACTTTTAAGAATTATCCCTTAAGTGTACTTCCATTCATGTACACAAATACATGTTCAAGGATTACATTCCATTTCTTACAGTACATTTTGTTTTTCTCTGTATTAATAATGATCATTTTGCTTGTTGCTTAGTTTTCTACATCCTTCTAACTCAGCAAAGGAATTAAAAAATCCATACAAATAACATTTTTTTTCACATGACAAAACACATCAACATTCTACCAGTTTCAATTTTATTTTAGAGATGTCTCTACCTGGGTGACCTGTGTCACACTGAGCGGGACTAGCTGTTCTCTGGTCTTCTGAGCAGTTGTCTGGGCTGTTCTCTGTCTCCATCTCCTGGATCTCTATCTTCTTGGACTGATACACTGGACTAATATTTGGTTTAGATATAAAATTCTAAGTTGATCATCATTTCCCCTAAAAATGTGAAGGCATTTATTCAATGTCTTCCAGTTTCCAGAGTGGATATTGAGAACCCCTTTTCTTTCTCTCTGGAATCTTTAAAAACTTTTCTTTTCTTTGGGTGCCCTGACATTTCATGACTGTATGTCTTGAAAAGAAGTTTTTCCCATCTGTTATTCTGAGCAGTTGGTAGGCCCTTTCATTTACTAAACTCATATCCAGTAAGTCTGAAACATTTTCATGTACAATCTCTTTTATTACAATTCTTTTAATTTTATTGCAAGTTATAACACAGGTACAGAAGAACCTCACGAAATAAATGTTTGGTTTCATACATCATTGCAAGAAAAATACTCTGGAGAAAAGCAGATTAAGAAATAGAACTTTGAAAACCATCCCAAAAGTCCTCCACATGCACCTTCTCAATACCATCTTTCCTCTCTTTTAAATTATTACCATCCTGGGTGCTTGTTAACCATCTTGCTTTTCTTTACAATTTTTTTCACCCAAGCGTACTTCCCTAAGCAGTATTTTTCCCCCAGTTTTTGTAAGTTTCTTTTAATCTACATATTATCTCACCATATTTTTTCCTTGCAATGCATTCATTGAAAAAAACAGGAAATTTAACTGATAAAATTTCCTGTAGTACGAATTTTGCTGATTTTATCTGCATGATTTATTTTAACCTGCTCCTTTGTCCTATGTATTTCTTGATAGTTGGACCTACAGACTGCATCAGATGCAGGTTTATTTTGGGGTGCAAGACTGCTTCAGAGCTGGTGGTGTGTATTTCCATCCAGAGGCACCTAATGACTGGTTGTTTCTGTTTTTATGATACCAGTCATTGATGCTGAATAACTAGATTCATTAGTTCATCAGAAGTGAGGAAGGATGAAATTCTGATTCAATGATTCCTTCTTTTATTAGTCAAAATATTTCTATAAAGGGTAAATTCCCTTCATCTACTATTTGGCTACTTAGTTATATAGTTCATAGAGAATGGTGGGACAAATTCTCTAATGCTTCTTTTTATTTATCAGTTTTCAGAAGAATGAGTTGAATTCTAGTTACCCAGTTATCCTCCGTAAGTGACAGAAGAGGTTTTTTAGGTTTTTTTTTTTTTTTTTTTGCATTATTGACTTACAGATTTTAATTTAATTTGTTCCAATCAATTGAAATTATCCTTATTGATCCTCAAGCTGTCCCGTCTTTAGATAGTGAGATCTTCTTCATTTTGCCTCCTGAGTCCTTTTGGTATATGTATTGCCATTGACAGGATGTTCCAAATTCATCTCGTACAGTTGTTCCCCAGATCTCTCCTTATCTCTCTCTTTCTGTCTGTCTATCTCTCTATGTGTGGTGTGCATTTTAAACTAGGGAATGTTATTTCAAGACCACAGTCTGAACCCTGGAGATGCTCATTGTTACTAGCTTGGTCATTGTTTGCATAAATTTTTTTAGCATATATTCTGATACTTGCACTTTAAAATCCAAACCACAAGATTTTCACTTAACCTCCTCTATCTTGCATCAGAATATCTTTTCTTCTACATTAATATTGCTGGTTCTCTAAAGCACTGGAGATGACAGAATTAGCACAGCACAGTGCTTCTCATTTGCTGTATCCCTCATTATGCAAAGTTTCAGTGTAGTAATCACACTATAACCAACACCAATATGATTACTGAAAGTAATTAAAAGTTTTACATGTTTCCCTATTCTCCTCACATTTTTTACATTTGTGCTATGTCTTCATTGTCAAAGCCATTGTATAATGTCCTCTCCACCTTATAACCTTCATTTGGTCATAGCTCTTTGAGTAAATATAATGATGTTCATCATCAGTCCTTACATCAGTGTCATTTTTCTGTTTGTCTGAAGGTCATTTTCTGGTAAATTTCTCAGAAAATATTCATGGGAACAATATTCCCTGAGCTCCCAAATGTCATTAACATTTTGTCTATGACCTTCATATTTGTATCTTAAGTAAAGTTAGTTTATGGCTGAATATAAAAATCACTGAGTCCCATTCTCTTTCCTTGAGCATCTTACATATGCTACTTGATTTTTTTTCTGGCATAAAGCATTATTTTCAAAAAGTGTGGTGATTAATTATATTATGAGATTCTCCATTATAAAAGACTTGATCTTTTGGCCTGGGTATAAATAACCTAAGAAGTGTTTTTCTTTGATATTCAATAATCTTACGAGAATATGTCTTACTCTTGGTCATTTTTAAATCAGTTTTGTCAGATACTCAGTGGATTCTTTCAAATATAATTTCAAATCTTTTTCTATATTGAGAAAACTTTTAGAATTATAGTTTCCATTGTATTTATTTTGTTCTCTGGTTTGTTTTTCTTTTTAGAAGATTCCAGAAACACATCTGTTGAGTCTTCTTTGTCTACTTATTTCTCATTTACATTTGAGTCCTTTTTCTTCTTCCTTTTTATCTTTTTTACTTTTGGACTTTTCCTCCTTTATACCTTTTATTTCTCTTTAGGCATCTTTAAAGTTTCTTGTAGGATTCTTTGGTCTTGTGTATTTTTCAATTTAATCTTCACTTTTAAAATCATTGCTTCTTTTATTTATCATTCTCGAGTTTTATTAAAGTGCCTTTTAACTTTTCTAATTTTGATTTATGTTGTCATTTACAAGTTGCATTATTTCCTTAATATCATTTAGTATATCTAATTCTTATCTTCTAAAAACTTTTTAGAAATCCTAATCTGTAATCTCTTCTACTCTTCTGTTGTAATGGATTTATGTATTTTTTAATCTCTCTTATACTTTTGTGAGGATTATTGAGAGTGAAGAAACAAAGGCATGTTTTCAAATCACAATATTTAATCAGCTCCATTTTCTTGTGTGTTGTCATTTTTTTATTCTTAACACATATTCTTACTATATGTGTCATAAACATTTATTTTCAGGATATACTTGGCATCATCAACAAAATCTTATTATCTGATGTACTGAGATTTTAAAAAATTTCTTGTCCTTTCTTTTATGGTTTATGTTGTTTTATTTCTTATTTAATAAATTCTTCCCCACTTCAAAGACATGACAGTATTTTCTTACATGTTCTTCTAAACATTTAAAATTTGCTTTTCATGTTTATATTTTTAATTTATGTGGGATTAATTTTTGTAGTATGACATAGAGATAATTTTCTATCATTTAGATGGAAAATTTTTAGCCAGTTTTAGCTGAAGAGTTTTCCTTTCCTCTTGATGTGTAATGTTACTCTAGTATTCACCAAATTCCTCCTTTTTCATAGGCCTGTTTATGAGTTCATGGCTATTCTCCACTTGTCTCTTTCTGAATTGATACTACAGTGTTTTAATTACAACAGCTTAATAATAACTCTTGAAATATGGTAGGTAAAGTAGTTGCTCGTCTTTTGCTTCAAAATGATCTTGATCATTCTTGACCTTTACTCATCTAAATTCTGAAAGCAAACAAACCAACCAAATATACTCTGCTGTAATTTTGATTAGAATAGTTTGGATTCATGGATAAATTGAGACATATTTTATTTACTCGAATTATCTTGTAAAGCAGACATGTGTGCTCCCATGGAGAATTTTCAGATGGGTTAAGAATATATGCATACAATGCCCTCCACTTACATAATAGAGAATACACATTTGCACATGTTCATATGTGAATGGAATGTTTGTAGAAATATATATATATATACATATACAAATGAGTAAGTGTCAGTGTCTCTGGGGAAGGGGGCTAAGGAATTGGGATCTGAAGTGAAAGAGATGTTTACTTTTCACTGTAAAATATTTTATCTTATTTGGACTTTTTACCTTGTCCATGAATTACTTTTTCTACTAAGCAATCCTATTTGCAGAGTATACTTGCCCGACCGAAATCAGCACTTTAAGTATGACATATGGTTAGTGTAAAAATTGGGGAAAGTAACAGAACCATATTCTTTTTTTGTGATATCTTCCATTATTTAACATAAGCTCCAGCAACTTGGAAATCTTTAAATAGAAGGTCTGGAGTGATTATTCCAATTTTCTAACTAAAGATGACTATGATGTCATTCAGATATTTTAAAGGAAAGAAAATAGATTCTTCAAACTTATCTGATAAAGCCTCGAGATATGTGTGTAGACAAAATGAAGAATTAATCATTTAGTTGATAGTAATAGATCAACAAAGGCTATATTTTAGTCCCTTTTCTATCCCTTACAAAGAGCTCAGTGACTCACATGTAATAGATCTTTAATAAGTACCTTGGGAAGAATGAATTAATGAAAAAGTATTTCCGCAACTGTTGATAGGTTCTTTGAGAGTGGTATGTAGTGGTTCGTTGCGGGGTGTGATACAGAATCTGGAATATAGTAAGTGCTCAACAAATGCCAGTGTTGCTGGTTTCAGAACTTTATATACTACGTCTATTACTGTAACTTCAGAGTTCTGTCCTCACCGTGATTCTGCATAGGGTTTTTTGTTAATGGGTAGAGAGAGAAAGGATGTTTATCACTTTAATTGATTTCATTCCTCTCAGATGGATAGAAAGATCTTCATAGCCTAGAACAACATGCTGAATCTAATGAGGTGGAATTTGTGTTCAACTTCTGAAAGATGAAGTAAAACTCAAATTATCAAGGATGGGATGAAGGTAGAATTTGCTTAACGGTTATTTGTGTAAAATTTTAAGGAGTTTTAGTAGCGAGTTGGTCTCAATCTGAATTATTTGTGTGCTACGACTGACCACCAAAGAAGGCAATCTTCTCGTAGATTATATTTTTAAAAAGTTTCTACAATGAGGAATTCAATAGCGGTGCTCTATTAAGCAAAGATCAACCTATACTTGAAGTGTTTATTATGTTCAACTCTAGACATCATGTTTCCTAAGAAAGCATGTTTCAGACGATACTCAGAAAACAGTATTCAGAACGGTGTATTGAAAATAGAAAATTTTCCTTTGGGAAGAAAATGACTTATGGAAGATATAATAGCTGTCTTAAAATATTTAAAAGGAAGTCAGATGATGGAGATTTTAGGACCCTTAAGGTGAAAAAAAAAAAAGAACAGTAGATCAACATAAGGAAGAAATTCCAAATGGTCCCAAATGTAGGCAGCTGCTTTAGAATTTCAGACCCATGGTATTGTGCAATAATAGGGTTCACAACCACATATTAGGATTGTAGTAGAGGGTTAAGGAATCAGTTAAGTGGTTGGATCAGATGAGCTTTAATCTGATTATTTCATAGTCCATGATTTATTTAGGCCTAATGTAGAGTGACATCAGGTATGGCCATATTTATAATTGGGGAGGATTAATATAGACTTGCCTTTGTTAATAGACTTGCTCAATAGAATTCAACTAATATTGCTGTAAACTAAACAAATGTTGTTTTATGTTTACTATTTTGAGATGTATCAAATGGATAGAACAAGATAGTGTACACATCACAGTGATTTGGTATAATGGATAGCACAAAAGGTGATCTGAGTAGTTGAAGTGTTTAAACCTATTCCTAGCGTGGCAATAGTTGTATGTTACTGAGTAAGTTGTACAGTTGGCTCGTGTTCAACACCCAGCACGTGATCTGGCACATCTTGGGTACTCCTTGCTGAGTGAATGGCTACCTAAAAATTCCTCTCATTGCTTGATTGATGGTCCCAAGCTTCTAAAGTGCCTGAAGCACCACTTATTTAAATCACCTTAAGACTTTCCCCACAAATTCCACACCCTTGAAGAAGAAGGCCTAAACAATAATGGGAGAAGGCATGGAAATAGAAGGTTCAGGAATGGATGGGAAGATCTCCTGTAATGCAGAGGGAGTCAGCTCTGAGAGTGAAGATGAGTATTCTTAGGAGAAAAATAGAAATGTTTAAGGGGAGATTCAAGGCAACTCTCCAGGATTGTGGGCAGTAGAAAGTACTTCAAATTATGGCACTCCATTAGAGAATATTGCTTAGAAATAAACATTTACAAGATATATTTGGGATTTTTTTTTGAACTCAAAAAATAACATTCTGTAACATAAGGAAATGTAAAAATGTGGTGAACAAATGCAATCCTACAAAACAACATCAAATCTTACGAACATCAGAATCCTTTTGGGGAAAGTGAGATTCTTAGAAGGTATTTTTGAACAGTTTATTTGGTACTGATGGTTCTATATGGCCACAGAGACCAACACAATGACAATTCTTCTGCTTAGCAGTTTGGAAATACTGATCTTCATACCATGTAAAAGGACATTCTGTGATGTCCTATCTGTTCACTGTACTTTTATTTGGGGCTATATTCAGATGACAGATGCTCATACTTCACTTAGTCTTCTCTACCAAGATCATTATTGATTAGAGTACACAAAATTAGAAATATAACTCTCTAGATTTTAATTTTGTTTGTTTCTAGTGACACAATTTGACTAAGACTTGGATCAAGGATTAAATTTGTTGCCTCTTTCTAAATATTATTAATCTTGTTCTCCAAGGACAATAGATTATGGTTTAAAGGGATTTATTTAAATATCTTAGCCCTCTTTTAATATAACTGTCATACATCTCTGCTTAAAAAACTATGTGGAAGGGGGAGTGTATAGCTCAGTGGTAGAGTGCATGCTTGGCATGCATGAGGTCCTGGGTTCAATCCCCAGTACCTCCATTAAAAAATAAATAAACCTAATTACTTCCTTCCCCCACAAAAATTTTTTAAATAAAAAATTAAAAAAAAACTATATGGAAGCAAGAAGTCATTAATTAAAAACTGCAAAATTTTCTTCCTTTTTTCTCCATCATTTCTTCCCTCTTTTCCTCTGTCTTTTCTGACAAGCTGTGTAACAACTATATCCAAGTTCCCAAACTTTTCTCTCCAGATTCTTTCCCAGCTTTCACCAAGAGGTGAACAGACCATAAAATATCATTGTTTCCATCAAATCAGAACTGTCAGCACATGTGTGGGCAATACAAAGAAGTTGCAAGGGGACATTTATCTTAGAAATGCTTTTGTGTCAAACAGAGAAGAAATTATTTCTGAGTTTAAAAATAGTCAACACAACTTGGAAAACATGGTGATATTTATTCATGATAATAAACCTGTTTGTAATGAAAGCCATGGCTGTCCAGACGCAAGCTGAACTGTGACAACCCAATGGCTTTCTTTCTTTTTTTTTTTTTTTACAAAAAAAATGACACATGTCCCATTATTTGCTAAATGACGTGAGTGCAGAGAAAGATAAATCAAAAACACTAAAATCCTTTTAAACATATCATTTAATACAGATATCAGTTCTGGAAATGGCATTCAAAAATAGTCCCTTTGCTTTAATTTCATCTGCTGAGTTTTGTTACTATGCCTTTACACATTTCTTTAAAGCTATAATTGTTATCATTCATTTCAACACAAAACAGCTAGCACTTTGGCTTGACTTTCCATAGAGGACTAAATTCTATCACATTTGTACATATGTAGGGAGGTATACAATGTCATTTGTAAATATGAGTCTGAAAGGGCCATTAAAAATATCCTATGAATAATATAGTGCATAGGATATATATATACTATATGGTACATATAATAGTTGACAAGAAAAAATTATCTACCTATCTGATTTATAGTTGTCCCTAATAACTTCAGACTTCTTTTAAATTAAAATTACCTTTTGGAAAAAAAATTAAAGTTTGTTGGAGATTCAAATTTCTACACTTAAAAACCATTATATAATTGTTGCTTTTCAAAAATTCACCTCTTTTCCAGGAGTCATTTGGACTCAGTTGATGACATACAAAAATCAAACTAAATGCAACAAAAGACCTTGCTAAATAAAATTTTCTTATTGGAAATGTATAACATGGTCATCTTACACATTTTAAATTGAGTTTTTAGGATTTGCAAATGTAAGATAGATGGCAATGTTCATAAGTATAACTGCAGGAAGAATGGCACTCCTGCCCTGCACACGTTTATTCCCGTCTGTAGGCGCTACAACTCTTTTCAGATGGAATTGATTTCTGGCCCCCATGCAAATACGGTAAAGTGCCAGAATAAAATCAAATCAGAATGCTTATGAAAAATAATCAAGTTGGTTACCAAATGTTTCACATCGCTAGGAGATTTCTTAAGAGACTTCTGATGGAAATTTGAAGTGTATGCTATATATCAAGTGCAGGAAAGGTATAAGGCTGCCGGAGAAGTTGCCTCGGTTTATTGACTAAAAAGCCAAAACAACTGTCATAACAATAAAGCTTGACAAGCTAATTAAATGAATGATAACAAAATCTCAGCAGGGAAGTGCCCATTAATTGAATTTATTTGAGAGCATGTTTTCACAAGTATAACCAAATTATCTAATTTTCACTCACATTTAGAAAGTGATAGTCTATAACAACTAATTACCAGAAATGAAGAGAAAGGCCAGTACTTTGAACCAATAACACAGAAGAAAACAAGCATCAAAGAACTGCCATGATATTTGACAGCTTCCTAAGAATTTCATTCATCATTTCACCCTGTGAAAATACTTCTATGAAACTCGCCAAAGAAAAGAATCCCAGTAATTTCTCTGTAGTACTGTCTTTAAAGCTGGAACGCAAAACCATATTCTTTCAATCCTTTCATTACATTAATATATGTGTCAGTATAAGTAGGCCAACTGGTGAAATAACTAAGACTATATTATAGATACAACGTTTAAGCATTTCTTTTCTGTAAGATTAGTGCCATCCTGTTTTCCTCTTTTGTATTACATATAGCTGATTTTTTCTTTTTTAATTTTGTTGCTGTTTTCAGCAACATGTACAGATTAAAAAGAAACTGAATTAAAATATCATTATGGTCAACCTTTAAATTTGAAATTAAGAATGAAATAATCTATACGCAAATTTTCTGCTTTGAAATATTAGCATGATCTCTCCAAACTCAAATCAGGTATTTTTAATGCTTTAGCAAATGACTTTCCAAATCCCTAAAGTTAATAATAATAAAACTCACGAAACATTTGTAGCAGTCAACTAGGTTTTGTTCACAGTCAACATATTCAGTAAAAATTTAAAACTATGAAATCTGTCACTTTTATATTGCTGAATCCCATGCTCTAAAACAACATTAATCTGCTGACAAACATTTGGCAATACTTTTATATAATAGCAAGACAATGAAATAAAGCCAATTTTGGCTTACTGTTTATTTAAATTCTAAGCAGCGTTGACTATTTGCAATTTCATCTGAGGCAGGAAAATCTGAATTAATAAGTAATGACAAGATATTTGTTTAATTTTTGGACTATTTTTTCCTGAAGAAAATTTTCATCTAAATAAATGCATATAGGGTAAAATTTAATAACAATACTCAAAATATTTCTTGCATTTAAAATTTATATTTCAGCTTTAAAAACAATTCTGAATGTTCTGTTTATTGTGGGACATCAATTTACATTCAGAAAACTAGCTGCCATAATTATAAAACTAGCAACTAACATTCATTTGCAATGACTTTATCACGACTGGAAACAGTAATAAAACTTAGAACTGCCTTATCTCCCACAAAGTTGATGCTATATTAATTAAAATAAAAAGAATAGGGCTATGCTTTGTTTTCCTAAATTATTTCCCTAAATTAATATAAAATAGATGTCAGTTGTGGTCTAGATAGGTAGATTGATTGATAGATAAATTTAGAGCAACATATACGTACATAGATACAAATATGGCCATCATTAAAATACGACAGAATGATTTTGCTAAGTGAATTAATGCATATGAAAGGCTTCATTTATTTCTTATTTTGTTTTCATTTCTATTTCTGTTTTTATCTTTTATTTAATCAATATACTAAAAGACAGTTTTCTGATTAAACAATATTTCAGATGCTAGACAATTCTTTTTATTGGTTTACATTGGCAGTTCACAGTCTAAAAGCATAACCACATCAGGCAAAACTGCATGTAGACCACTCTGGATTTTGAAGACGTTTTGCTTCTAACAGAGATACTTATTTGGAGTTAAGGAGCAGTATCTATGTTTTACTGACAGTTAATAATTGGGAGGGGGAGTTGTAAGTAAATAAATTCTTCGAAATAGGAGATTTTTTTTAGTGTTAGCTTAATGTCTTGCTCAGCACTTTTAAATGTTCTTAGAAGGATAACTTTTTATCCACTACTTTATGATATTTTAATCAGCCTTATTTTTGGAATCTAGCTATTCTGATTTCATATATACTGCACATTTATTTTCAATAGACCTTTTCTTTGATGATCAGAATTGGAACTTGGAACCCGTATTTCTAACTGAAAACAATTGGCACATTTTATTTCCACACCATTTTCATGTAAGAGGTATTTAAAAACACAATGCTAATATTTCCCATGAGTCCCTGGGCTTATAAATTCATAACATTAAAGTTTCATCAGTTTCATCTTAGATGAGACTTGCTTTTAAAAACAGGATGTGTTTTCTGCAGAAGTTAACCTATATGTCTTCAAAAACCCGACTGGTCTAGAAAAATGACTCTCTGAGACAGTCATGTTCCTTTTGTTTGTTTGTGTTTTTAAAAAAAGACAAAACAGCAATAAACATTTTAGCTCTTTAATGAGCAAAGATCATGTCTCTTAGCATTGGACTAATAGTCATTATTATCTTTATTTCACGCAATGACCAGTGACATGGCCAAGATGTACAAAGTTGTTTCCATCAAGTAGTATACAATTTTTTTTTCGTATAATAAGCTTTCATTCTTGAAAAAGAGTAACTGAAAAGAAAGGTTTCTGTTACTGCAGTTAGTTTGTCAGAGAAAGTTCTTTGCATTATCTTACAAACTATCAAAATTGCTAGTCATCTGAAAAAATGTAAAAAAAAATCACATAACTTTAGTCTAATAGAAATATAGTACAGGTAAGAGAGAAAGTATTTATCAGGATGTGCTCTTTAAGTCCATCTCAATTTTTTTTAATATAAATGTACATCTGATTACATATACAAACATTTGGAAAGGTCTGTGATATACTGTTACTGGTAAACAACAAGGGAATGAAGAGTTTCCTGTGGTCTTAGAATATTCACTTAAAATCACACGTACGTGTAAGACTAAAATCCTCCAGATGTTGACTCCCCTTTTAGGTCTGTATCTAGGTTGCACTCTACTGAGATTGTGTGAGTAAATTCCAGTGAATGAATGAACCTCAGTAAGAAAGATAAGCGATGTGAGGAGGGACATAACTTTATATTGAATTCTTAGTAGTAAACATTTTGTCATGCAACATGAGTAAATCAATTAACTGAGAACTGTAATCAGAGTGGTAATTTGGGGCATCCTCATATCATAATAAAGACTTGCAAGTAATTTCTTTGGACACACTTCACCTTACCAAAAGTAACAAAACACAGAGTAACAAAAACCACAGCAAATTATAGATCCCGTAACACATTTCCAATTAGGGTTCTATTTCTCTAAATTATTTAGATGGGAATGAAAAGAACATTAAAAACACGGGAAATTTTTTTCTGGGATTCATATCAGCGAGTATTCACCACTATACCTATAGTTTCTTCAAATACCTTTAATAACTAACTCCTTCTATTATCAATACTACGGTGAATTATTTTATTGTAGTTACTTTTGCCCCTTAAAATCTTCTTTAGGTTCTGCCAATTGATGGAGGAAGCTTCTACTAAAAACTCCAATGAGATGAGAAGGATTTTAATTACGGCTTAATCAGCAGCACAGCCACCAAGCATATAAATTATCATGCACATCGTGCTAAAAATATCCAGTTTCCTTTATCCCCACAACTTTATACTGACAGCACTTATGTGATAATGTTGTACCTGCCAGTCTTTAAACTTTTTTGTTTTACTGGCAAATTTCAGCATGAGCCTCTGCTAAGGCCATTAACAGCATTGGTGCTTTGTGTACTTATCCAAATATGTAAATATGGTCTACACAATAAAACTGCTCCAAATAAAACCTGGTGAAAATTATCTGACATTCCATTGGTGTGTCCCTTGTGCATATTCATGGTTGTTTTTTTATTTTTATTTTTTATATTTCAGACATAGTTCTTTCCTGTTTGATGTTCCACATGCCTAATTCCATTATGTAACATAAATCTTCAAAAAATTAATTCTTGAATGTGAATGAAAAAGTATCATTCAGAACAATTGCTTCGAGCAATTGAAATTCGTTTTTAAAGTTGATTTGTGTATATATGTACAATTCAATTTTTTCAAAACCCCCAAAGTTCTTGATATGTATATTCACATAATATTCCTCCTTATTTAAATAGTAAGAGTCTTGTAGGTTGAAAGCCAAGGAATCTTCAGTACTCTTTTACTGCAGTCCATCAAAAAATAGAGTTTGTTTCTCTTATCTGGCTATACCCTGGTTGTTGAATGTGAATGGGGGTGAGGGTGGGGGTGGGGCAGAGTATTGTTCTGTCCTCCAGTAAATGTATTGAATGTGTGTAAGGGCTGAATCCCTGGTATAGTGTTGGGAATCATTGTAATGGTGTTAGGTGTCATTAAAGGAACATCATCAGGTGACCTCCTCATAGCTAGTGTGTAATCTGGGGGACAGGCGGTCCGAAGAACCACCTCATGTGGATGGATGGACTCACATTCATGATCCAAATCAGTGTGCTTCATTTGGAGGGACATGATCTCCTCTTCTTGTGCATGGGTCAGATCATTGGTAGTCGTGCGCTGAGGGCTGCATCTCCTGTGAACATCATGTCTCCTCTTATCCTTTTTGTAGTACAGGGCTGCAAAGGCCAAGATGTTCAGAAACAGCAGTGATGCTCCAACCGCAATCGTGACGCTCAGCTCTGTGGAGTAGTCCCTTTGATCCACTGAAAATGGACTCGGTTGTTGTTTGGGATCATCCTGCTTGGCAGTGGGAAAGGCTGATGTGACAGGTACAGAATTTTTTCTTGTGGGTCTGAAAGTGATGTCAGTTGATGGCACTTTAGTTGTTGTCGAGGTATACTGAGAAATGTCATTGAGATTATGCAGATGAGGTACCAGCTCCAACCAGAGGTTCACCTTATTGGCTCTGTAATGTTCTTTAACTCTCGGTTTTAATCCAATATGGAGATAGAGTTGGTCTTTCTGGGAATATCTGGTCCATGCTACTTCTTCAAAGCGGTTGGGTTTGGTATGGATGAATTTTGTGTCTTGAGGGACTGGCTGATTTGGGTCACTAGAAAAGAAAGGAGAAATTATGAGGAAAAAAAGTCTTATTCTTTTAAGTCAAAATAGTACTAGTTGAACATATAATTGAAGAGGTAACTCAGCAAGGCTTTAAATTGTGTTTTAACACAACTTGGGTCAATTTAGAAATATAAATCCCATCACAGGCAGGTGGATAATGTAATGCAAGTAAACTATACATTCTTATTCTCTCTGCCCTTGGATTGCTATATAGCCAAAGGTTTAAAAATTCATATACATATGAGTTGTCTCATAGGCCCACTAGCAGAGACAGCCACAGGAAAACTTGGGATTTGGAATTGGAAGATAAGAATTTGAGTCCTGGTAATGCTATATCCTACACATGTGAATATCTATATGAAGCTTTCAAAGCCTAAGGTTTCTTTTCTGAAAAATAAGATTATAGTACCTGACCTGCCTACCTCACAATTCACAAGGTAGTTGGAAGGATGAAAAGGTATTCAGTACTAAAAAATAAAAATCTATATAAAATAATATTTGTCACTATTGAATAACAATAAGTCCTGTGTAATTAAAAAGCAAGATAAATTTAATTGTTGAGTAATACCATAAAGATATAAGCCTTTCTTAATAAACTTTACCAAGTAAGAACTAATAAAGCAATGATTTTTGAAACACCACAAATAAAGAATTTTGAATAAAGGAACTTAACATATTATTGGTATTAATCTATTAAATTAAATCATTTGGGCACAAAATATGTGTTTTTTAAGTGCTTAAAATGATGCCTTTATTAAATTATAGCATTCGTTCCTTAGGTACATACCCAGTTTTAGCAAAATTTGTCCAGTATGTCATTACGACTGCACTCAGCATCACATCATTTTTGGAGAAATTGCAAGGAAATAACTCTGTAGGTCCAATCATGGGAATTCCTAGTACGTAGGGAACCTCATCTCCATGAGCTGCATCAGCCCAAGCTGGAACCTGATCTGTTTGGCAATGATGGTAAAAGGCATAGAAGTATGTAGGTGAACCAAAGTTTGAGTGAAGATCTGCTGTAGCTACAGCTGGTGCCACCCACTGATGGTCCGTAAACAAAGCCAGTAATGTCTTCCTTCTGGTTTCAGGATTATGACGGTCAGCCCAGTCAGTATACATGAATTTAATGGTTTCTCTCAAAACATCTTTGCCTTCAGGATATCCATATAAATTATCAACAAAATTGGAAACAGCAAAGTCAAAATCACTAGCTGATATACCATCATCGCTATCTACTATATTTTCGACAAATTTTAACCCTTCCCCTTGGTTAACTCCTAACATTATATCATAGTTGAGAAACTCTCCTTGCTCCATCAATATCTGAGGGTCATCTGGAATTACATCACCGTCAATCACGGGTCCGAAGGCTATGTGGTATCGTGCTGGTTGAATATCTTGGTCAACAAGTTCTTTGTAAGGCTTCTTCTGTAGGCATTCCACTAACTCTACTGTATCTGAAACATTGCAACCAACTTTTGTGGCCAACATTCTAGCGTATTTTGCAGGTTGGAAACTAACAGCCCAGCTGGAAAGGGCTGTTCCACTTTGAGCTATTGCTCGTTGAAAAAGACCTATGGGAAAAACAACAAAGTTTCAGATGACCTTTGAATAATATGGTAAAACAATAAAATCTTGTATTTTAGACATGTGTATAAAAACCCAGATATGACTCAAGAAACAGGGAGATAGAGACATTTCTGCTTAGGAGAAGGTACATAAGGTCATCCCCAGGATATAATGAATTAAAGAGTTGAACCTAAGTCTTCTACTTTGAGTAGCAACTACTTTAGGGATCAAGAGGTCGAATCTGCAGTGTCTCAAGAAGGCAGTAAGAAAGGAGAGAAGGAGACTGTGTAAATACTAGTGGTAAAAAGCCCCTAATATTTCTTTGCTCATCATGTAAACACCTATGTTATTATTATAGCCAACCAGATGAGGCCAACTCTCTCCTTTTTAACTCTTTATCAGAATTTGTATTGTCTTTTGAGGATATTTCCTCCAGTTTGGCTATACGCATCTTTCTTCAAAATGGCTCTGTATGTTTGTTTTAATCAGATTTTATTTGGAAAAATCATAACTTGGGGGCTGGAATTTGCTAATACCCTGGGGATGGCCCTAATGGCACACAAAACAGAATATCACTTTAGACATACTCTTTCCAGCTCTTCATGTCAGACATAGTATGCTGAATACTTTTCTTTCAGAAGAGGACAAAACATTTGAAGTGTTTTTGCCAGGTTAAAGAAAATACCATCAGCAGAGGATTTAGTGGGGGATGATTTCTTCACTGTTGAATGTGCACTGCTATATTTTATCATAAAAGATGAAAAGTACACGGTCCATTGCTTTTCACTTAATTGCATTTAAGAATTGTAAATCATGGTCCCATATGCAGTTTGATAAGAGTTGAATGCCATTCAAATTTATAAATGAACTTTACTCATTAAGATATTTTCTAATAAAATTTTTGTTTAAAAATATGATTTATCTTTTTTCAAAAATTGCATTTATTACCAATTTCCAAATATGGCTTTTTAGTTCATTTATTCAAACACATGCTCAATTATTCACATGTGTTAATGCGTAAGAACTCTTTTCACAAAGGTGTTAAAGCAATGTCTGAATTAGAAGCAAAGTTTTCATTTTTTCTCCAAACGTGTGTATGTGTTCAAAATGTCTGTAATATGTTCCCAGATAATTCTAAAAATATTCAAAAAGTCAAACAGTACTAATTTAAATTTGTTTTCGTTTCTGACATTTTTATGAACATATTTTTCATTTGCTAGAGCAAAGTTTGCCAAAGCAAATAATATAAATACAGATAATTAAAAAAATTTATATAGGCTATGTGTTTGTCAACATTTGCTCAGAGAACTATTTTACTAATTAAAAACTTCACAACTAAAATAACTTGGTGATTTCTAGAAGATTCTTTCCCATTTTAGGGACTTACTGACATTAACTAAATATACCAAAAAAGATTTTAAGGCAAATACACATCATGTTCAAGATTGTCTGAAACAGGCCATCTAGATGGTATTTGGAAAACAATGTATTTTATCCTTAGGGATAGTGCTTGTTATGTGTGATTGACTCCTGGTAGATACAGGCCTGAGGATTGCTGCAGCCCTGGGAAGTTGCCAGACTTTAAAGTCTATGTCTGCAATGGAGACCGAATTAACCCAATGATTTCAAGACCTCTTCTGAGCATCTTCTGATCAAATTAGGTAGCTTTGTTAGTGGCGATAAACTTAGGATTAGACCAAATATGAGTCCATTTATCTAGGCAGGTACGGACAGATTTCCTTGAAGGCTGTGATGGAATCCTGTATTTTCAGTTGTTTGCACAGCCAGCCATTTTTGCCAATGTTTCCCACATCACAGATTGATGAATAGCAATGCTAGCTGATGAACTAATTCATTCATCTCTTTATCCAATGTTAGTTTTATACTGGCTGAAAACGGCTTTGGTGCCCATTTTCACTTTACATTTAGAAAAAATTTTAGAAAAAATCAGCAGAAATAGCTTGAGACTAAATGACCCCAAGAAGTCCGAACAGACTGTCTAATGTTAACCAACATAACATGGCATTAGGCTAGTCCTCAGGCTAGAACAATCTAATCTGTTCTATTACACAACAACAACAAACTTTGTTAGTTCAAAATAAGCCCTTTCACTACAGACTAAAATCTCTGTACAATTGGAAATGTTCTCATATATGTGTCATTTTGTCATCTTGAATCAGAATTCTACTAGTATAAATGTGATGTTACTATATCTATAAATTAAGTCTATAATAAAATATGATTCTCCAAATATATATACTCTTTTAATGACTGACTGTTCTTTTGAAATTTCACATTAATGTGTCTTTGATACCAAAAACAAACATTCTGTGTCTGGTGTTCATATCATAAAACTCAGTCTTACAAATGAAGATGCTTCATGAATTACAATCGACAGTGTATACTTTCTTAATATATATAAAATGACAATAAAAAAACAGAAAATACATGATGGTCTATGTTGATATATATTCTCCATCTTCCTGCTTATTATGTATATAAAATGGAGAGGAAGTATGTGCTTTTACAGATTTCGCTAACAAAACACCTCTGTCTTGTGGACATTTCCAGTGAGTAACGCAATGAGCATGGGTGACTACACTCATGGTAAAATGGGAGTCCATAAAGACCAACATGATGAGCTTTGGGTGGGCACTTTGGAAAAAAGACATCAAGGCCAGAAAATGGAGACAAGAACAATATTTCATGGATTTAAGCAGCCTCGGTGCTCCATGCTGCTTTGTCAGTCTTCAGGGGGAAAAAATAACACTTTTGCAGTTGAAAATAGAAAAGGCACAAGTTCAAACGTATCTTTCTTTTTAGTCAAAACTCTACTAGTGACCTCCATGCTTTGACAATTTTGGATCATGCATGCAAAATAATCAAACATTCATTCTCTACTCAGACAACAAATGAAAATCACATTTCCAGACAAACTAGTTTACAACTGCTCCCTTATCTTCATACTACTAAAGGGTTTAAAATGTCTATTATCTTAAAATTAGAATGCATACAAGACCTGCATTAAAAAAATTAAAAATAAAATTTGTCCTTGATTGTGATTACTGAATAAACAGAGATGACACAACTGTGACCGTCTTTGAGTTTCCCCAAAATCACCCTTTGGAGGAAAGAAAAGTAACTGTAATGCTAACTGTCCTGAAGTGTGCTTAAAAGGGCGTCCATACCAAGCTCTGCAGGAGACAAAGAAAAGAGTTTGGCAAAAATTTCATGCATAGAGAAGCTGAAAAAACAAAGTTTTAAACAGTTATTGAGTTCAACCTAACACTTAGTTTGCACAGAGAAATATATACAGAGCATCACATACTACTGATGGTGGTGGCATGCAGACACCAAAATTGTCAAAATTTGCAACCTGCATAATACCTTTGGTTGAATTGCTCCAACGGTTACCTTCAGAATAATGGGATAAAGTCAGCAGATTGACACATGAACCCCCAGCGCCAGATCCAAAAACAGTGATTCTTAAGGGATCACCACCAAAGAATCCAATATTCTCACTAGTCCATCTTAAAGCCTGTATGAGATCAAGGAGTCCATAGTTTCCTTTTGCAGCCTGATCCCCTGTGCTCAAGAAACCTGGAAAACAGAAATAAAAAAAATCTTAGAACAGCCTTTTGAGTTGACATGCATCAAATAGACATCAAATTCAAATACAATTGAAGCCTGTGTTCATCAAGATGGGTACAATCCAAGTTCTTTAGTAAAAAATTATTCCCACCAGAATAAAATAATTTACTTTAGGAAGAATGACAGAGACTAAAATCTGAAAAATGACATTTATCTTCCCCAAATGTTTCCCAGGTTATCCAGGCAACAGGTAACAGGGGGCAGATAAAGAGAAAGAAAACATTCTGAAGACTTTAAGGGAGACCTTCTAGAAGCCAAGTTACTTGGAGATTTTTGGGATAGTATCATGGGGTGTATATGAGACTATGTTTTTGCATAAATACTATTAGTCCTCAAGTTGTTCATTGTCTAACATGGTTGGAATTTAAGGTATGTGTAGCAGACTGGCTGGATATGAGGGTGTAGAGAAGGGGTATTTTTCTAAAGTTTGTTCATAAAATTATATGCGTCTCTTTGCATGTATATGAATATGCACATTTTTATTAATGACAGTCCATGGTTAAGAAAGAATCACTACTAGAGGTAATTTGAGATTGCATTTTGGAATGCCTTAAGTGCTAAATTGAGGACAGTTGCTCAATTAAAAAGCAGTGTGGAATAATTGAAGATTTTAGAAAAGCAAGATTCATATTTCTAGGATGCTCAAAGCTCTCTTGTATAGTGATTTTAATAATGAAGAGGAATACATGTTAAGTAATAGAGTAGAGGTAGAGGAGAGGTCTCAAAGATCTAAATTGACAGAGTGGAAAAGGCAATTGAAAAAAAGAAGACGGATGGTGTAAAAATGAAAAAACAGAAACTTCAATTAAAATAGAACCGAGAGATCAGTTGGGGGAGCTCTCAAGCCTTCTGACAACAGCCAAGCCCAACAGGAAGAAGAAAAACTTCCCATGCCTGGCAAGAGCTCAGCCAATGAGAGACTCTCACAACTTGGCCAATGAAAAGCCATTATGCTTTGAACTCTCAATTCCTCCAATGGATTCTTTTTCTTTTTCTTTCTTTCTTTTTTTTAATAGCCCTTTCCACTTCCTTTCCCCTGTTTAAAAGAGGTCTCCTCTCCTTCCTATGGGGGACTTGCGTGTGGCTTTCCATGGTTACTGACCCTGAATTGTAGTTCTTTGTTGATTGCGAATGAACTCATTTTTGCTGGAGAAATAACTGGCAGTCTATTTGTTTTAGATCAACAATAGAAAAAATATTGTAACAGTAAGAGCTGAGTGACTTTCTTATATTTGGAAGTTGTTGTAGAAAGAAGAGCCAAAGATATTACTTTAATAATACTTTAAACATATTCATTCACTTGCTGACTTAATAGCTTTTATAATGTTTACTATAACTTGTAAAACAAACATCTACTCTAATATATTTCTACAGTTGGTATCATAGGGGAGGAAAAGAACCTTTCTTCTATGCTTTTATGTTCTGGCTGGTCTAAGAATTAAATTGATATGAGACAGATTAACTAGAGAAAAACAAAGTTTAATGACATGTGTACATGTGAAAGACCCAGGAAAACTGAGTAATTCACCAACATGGCTGAAGTCTTCAGCTTACATGTTATTTTCAGCTGAAGACAACAGAGGATGTTGGGTATTGTGGTTTGAGACTTCAAACGGGAGGAAGGAGATTCACATGAAGATGGAAAAGCAAATGTTTGGTAAACAATTATTTGCTGTGCCCTGCAGGCGCAATGGGACACAGAGCAGCACACCTGCTGAGTCCCCCTACCACACTGAGCCCATATTCTCCCTAGATATTTCTGGCGATAGTTCACTTCCTGCCACAGGCTCCTCTATCTAATTCTTCAGGCAGCTTAAGGTGGAGGTGAAAGGAAGACTTCCTGAGTCTTCTGTTTCTTAAAAATAATCAGCCAAAATAATCCTCATATCAAAGAGACACATTTTGGGGTGGCAAATATCACAAATATATTCAGATAGATACTTATTTCTGAATACAGACACATTATAGAGATTCAATGTTTGTGATAAAAATTATTTTATCCAATTTAAACTATACCACTAATTAATTTTTAAAAAGCCAGGAGGTCAGTTATATTTGTGAAAATCAGACTGTGGTAATAGTACCCATCCATTGAGCAAATCAATCTATACACAAAACAAAATTTTGAACAGGAAATTCTTTAGGCTCACTGTAGAAAGTCATAGATGAAATCAAATCTTTCTGAATAATTTTGAAAAATATTAAGAAATGCATACAATCAGTTCTTATTTTCCTACGAGATCACAAATGCTAAGAAACAAAAGTACAATCTAATCTATTGTGTGCGTGTGTGTGTGTGTATGTCTCTGGAAATATCAAATCATCCTTGAGATGGAGGTTTTTAAAAATAGATTCCAAATAAACATATCTTTCTGGTTATACTACTTAACTTTTATCGAATCTACATAACAATTAAATACATTTTCATGGTATCTTCTCACATAAAAGAATATTGCAAATATGCAATATTCATATAAGTGAGAATATATTAAAATACAAAACAAGACAAGGAACTCTTTTAACTTTATTTGCTGTTAAGTGAATTTTGGTATAAGACAGAACCATTAGTTTCAATTCCTGAGGGAATCTGTTAACAAATGTTTTGGTCTATAAAGATAGGCTGATGGCATGAACCCTGAAAACAACATTCTGGAAGGACTTACTGTGTATTAGATAGAAAGGACTCTTGAAGGATAAAGGAAATGTGTGTGTGTGTGTGTGTGTGTGTGTGTGTGTGCGTGCATGAGACAGAGAAAGACAGAGAGGGAATGAAAACATATTCTAGGTAGTTTATTATCTGTAATCGCACATCATAAATATGTTCAGATAGACACTGATTTCTGAATACAGCTTATGCCACTTGGTGCAAACCCCAGGATTTGTATTTAATTCCTCTTGAAATAGTATTGAATAAGTCCAACTACATTGAAATGACTCTACATTCACAGAAAAATTGACTTACTAATAGCCATCATTCAATACGTAGCATGTAGAGAACAATGATAATAAGATTATTATCTCTACACAAACTAAATGTAGTGTCCCCTCTACAATTCCAATTTCAGTAGCACAATTTAAACCACTCTGATAGATTGGTCAAATAGTTTTGTGTTTATATAACAATACTTTAAAAACATGCCAAATATCTCTTTATAGAGAGAACAGCCTCTGCTTTATATATAAAGAAATCTTGTAGCGTCTTAAAAAAACTTAAATAAAATTCAATTCCAAAGTTTCCTGTTAAGCCATGAAGAGTGGAATAAATCACTGGGTAAAAGTTTGTGTCCTAGGCTTGGAATGTCAAGCTCTGTTTTCATCCTTCAGAACTGAATTCCCCTCCCTCTTAATTTCTATTTGATGTGTATGTTGCCCTTCTCTCTCTCTCTTTCTCTCTCCTTTCTCCAACTGAAAACAGCTGATCATTAGAGTGAATTCAGAGAGCCACTACGAGTTTTACATTAGAAAAAAAAAAATAGTTAGCTCCTGCCTTTATTAAGGCCAGCCAACCAATAAAATCGTATCTCTTTCGACCTGTTAAAATAATACTATATGCTTGCATGAATTCCTTGATTTCCAATTCTGCATTCAAACAAAACTTTATGGCTCAGCTAAGGGCACAAAATGAAGACAGTTCAATAAATTGCTACTCAAAAGAGACACAGTTTGCTAATTGTCCAAGTTGTGTGCATTGGCAGTATTCTTTATACCTTACTATTGAACAAAGTATTCATTCAAAGTTCCTTTTAAAATTAACGTAGCTGTTGTGTTCTTAACAGCAGAATCATTTCAGATCACTCCAGCTGGAGCTTTACCTTGAACTGCTCAGCTACAGCCCAGCCATGAGAGAAGTCAATTTTTCAAAGAGCTAAAAGCGTTGCTCTCCTTTATGATTACTTTAGAGAAGGTTCTTCTCTTAATGTCACTGAAGTTATTTTTAACAGATAGTTGCTAATTTTACTTGGCCTTCAATTGTAAGCTCTTAGAATGTGAGACTAATTTTTGTCTTAACACACTGACACATTTTTTTGTTAGACAGAATAATAATAATTACAAAATAAGCTCTTCTTTTTTTGGAGGGGGGAAGCAGCAGAATTTTCCAAAAAAAAAAAAAATTCAACTATTTAATTTGCTTGACTCATGAATATAAAACCTTGAAAAAGTATTACTTTTAAACTTATAACGTACTTAGAAAATTCATAATTATAATTATACCAAAGATATATCATTGGCTCATGTATCCGCTATAATTGCCATTCAACTATATGTTTAAATAGAATTTATTTAATGTCATTTTTCCCACCTAGAAATTCATTCCAAGTTTAAAAAATCTCCAATGTCTGTTGTTCCTTCATGGAAGCACTACTAATCTGATTAAATTTACTGAGCAGATTTGCCCTCAATTTGATGATTACCTGATCTAGCAAGTAGGATTACTTTCTAGGTGTTAGAGAGAAACCATGCAATTGGACACATAAGTCCGCAGGCCCTTGGAACAGAAAAACCAGCTTAGGCCTAAATAAACTGGGCAAGGGGAAAATAAATAAAGATTACTGCAGCCAAGGTATTGGCTTGGGCTACTGACGGACAGTGAACTCAGACAGCTCTCTGATAGAAAGACCCTAAAGAGCAGGAAGGAACTAAGTTAAGTTGTCTGGCAGCAGCCCTAAAGCTTACTGGTTGACCCCATCTATATCCAGAGCTCTTACAATACAACCATACAGGCAACATCTTCAGAATGTAAAACAGGAGGAAAGCATGGTGCTTCTCAGTGGGAAAAAAAATATATATCCAGCATATTCCAGGAGGAACCTGGGACTAGGAAAAAATGCAGACTATTTACATTTTAGTTGACGTCTAGAATGTCAGAAATTTAAGATGTCAGTGAGTCTATAATTTCGTTTCTTTGGGAGGGGGCAAATTTGAATGTCTATGTTTATTGTGTTTAATTTCTGAAAATGCTAAATAGAATATATATATTTAGATTCCACAGTATGTAATTCATGCTACAAAGAAGTATAAAAGAAATCTTTTGTGTTTATCAATGCTATTGTCTGGTTACAGATAATTGTGGTTGGCTCCTTGAGTCAAATTGATAAGTACTTCAACATAGAGACTGTAATGAGTATTAAAAAGCCAGCCTTTCAGATATGAGACTTTGAATAGTAGTGAGGAATCTTTCTAGGGACTGAAGAGTATGGGTCAGAAAATTAGCTCATTAAGAATTTTGCTCCTTAAACACAAAAGAATTTAAAACTGTGGGATTAATACTTCAAAATTTTTGGCTAGCAATCCACCTGGAAACCCCATGTGCTAACTCTTTCTCATCTTCTCAGTTGCCAAGACTGGTCAGTCTTTCCTCTGCATTCTGTCTCTGTCTTCTGTTTTCTGTGCAAGTCACTGACTTATTCTAGATCTTCTTAGACTCATAAAATCCTCCTGACTAGTCACTCAATCTCCGAACTTCCAGCAAGTAATCTTCCTTCTATTCTGTCACCAAACTTAATTTTGAAAAATATTTTTTCTAATGGAGGATGCTATTATATCAAAATAAAATCCTCATGTTTAGACATAATTGGATAGTTTCCCTTTATTTTTTTGAGTCTAGGTGTTTTAAAATATGATGGTTTAAAATTCCTCAAATTGGATACTTTGGGATCTGTGTAGTGAAGAACACACACAATGCCATTTAATTACCTGACATCTCTAGCTAGCTTCCTTGCTCTTGTGTTCTCGAGAGCTACTGTCCAAAGTCTTCTTAAAAAGTAACAAAGGGTAAAGTCAAAAGGATTTCCTTTTTGTATTCTCTGAAAAAAATTTGCTTTGATATGAAGCTGATATCTTAATATATAACTTGTGGTATTTCCAAACTTTTATATTTAGTGCATTTATTTATTTATTTGTTTCTTGTGAGATAATTTATTTTTTAGTAACCGATCTTTGGGAAGAGAAAACTGAGTTACTGGCCAAGGCTTTTACTCCTGATAGCTGAACATAGAAAAATATAATGGGAAAGTAGATGGTAATTGCTAACAGATGTCTGGAGAGAAAACACCTGTAGATATTTCTGTATTTCAGTCCCCAAATTCCCAGTATTTTCAACATCTCCAAGGTAAACAGGTGAGATTGATCCTTCTATATTACAATTTAAACATTTTGTGACTCTTTCCCCCATACCGGACTAAAGTATTTATTTTAATCAGTTTCTTCTGAACATAGACAGTAATGGAGGGGAAAAGGCCATGCCTTGATTATCTCTGAATTTTGTAACTATTCCCATTACACGAATGGCTCAGAATGCTGGGGAAAAAGTAACCCTCCACCCCAGCTCCAACACCATCATTTCTATTTCCACCCCAGCCTGACAGCCTAAGGTTGTTAATGTTCATTCTCCTAGGGCTGCATGTCAAGAAAAGCATATCCAATATTCCCTGTACTTCTTGTCTGTTTGAACCTGGACAACGAACCTGGTATCAAAACTGACAAAATTCCTGTGTTTTCCGAATAACCTTTCTCACAATGAAGTGAAAAAGATCTCCTTTCTAAAAGGCCTACTGAGAGACAATAAATCACATTGTTCATTTCTAATTATTCTGATTATGCAGGAGTGTGTCTAGTGATTTAAATGCAGTTTACTTCAGAGCATGACATTGAGGGGCCCACAGTGGTGACCACATAAAGAAAAGTTTTCAGGAAGTATATAGTTGAGAACTATGCTGTATTGCTTCAGGAACAAAGAGGACTATAAAATTTTTGTAAATATCTAACTGTCTAACATATATCTGGCTCTCTTATGTGCTCCATTGTAGTGTGTGTGTGTGTGTGTGCGCACGTGCGTGTGTACTTTGTAATTTACAGTTTGTATTTATAATTTGTTCATCTTCTTTATTTTTTCTGAACCGGATGTTCCACTGTGTCTGCCCCAAATGGCCATGCTATATCTGTTTGCTTGAAAGCAGGCAGGCATTAATACATTACAATTCTGGTACCAACAACTCAACTTTCCAAATGAAAGGGTCTATGTGTCTTGCTTTGATGGCAGCAACAAGGTGAAAATCAGACAGATAACCCTCTCAGCAGCCAACCTCTGGGGAAAACAGTCTTAGACACAAAGTGAATGGCTGTAGTAGAAAGGGAGAAAAATAGGACAGTACTGGGTAAGACGTGCCTGAAGGAATAGGACACACGGCTTCGCAGGCTACCTGGAATACTGGCCCAAGGACATAAGTTTGAGAGACACTTGGGCTCTCCTCAATAGGTAGTGGTCCATAGAGACCACCTGACTGAGCAGGACAACTTGGATGTGTAAGCAAGTTACTGTGTGAGCAAGGTTGTTAGCTCCTCTGAGTCTCAGTTTCCTAGCAGATAATGTTAATAATCATGATACTACCCTGTTCAGTTATCATTATTAAAAGAGATAATGTTTATGGAGCACAAGAGAGCTTAATATACACTGGGTAAAAATGCTTTGGTTTTAAGTAACTAAATTTGACATTTTCTTCATTACCATTTGTTTCATTAAAAAATAATAAACCACTTTTCCATTTTTATTGAAAGGAAATATGAATTTCAAAAGAATTCAAAGAAAAAAGTTAAAAATGATAAAACAGTTGAACATATGTATACAGACAACAAGGTTAAATTTACCACAGAGGCTTTTGTTCTAAAGACTATAGTTGGCAAGACAATTGAAAATGCATACGTTGCCCACTAAGTTTTATTCAGGCAGTAAGGGTATTTGTTATGACATACACCCATTTAAGGAATCCCATTAAGGGTAAAGAAGATGTTTGTATTCACTGCAGGTAGTGCCTTAGAATTCAACTCAAACATTTAATTGGGTTTATTGTAATGAGAACAGTTTTGTGAGCCAAAATACCATGATGATGATTACATAGAAGACATTGTGTCTCGACTTGCTGATCGCTCATTATTTTAGAATAGTTAGCAAAATTGCTAACACATATTAGTTGCACATATTTTAGACTGTAGGAGAAAATGGAGGAAAAAAGTGAGATATGAGTAATTTTGACCATTACAAAGCAGGCAGCAGTCGTCCACTGCATGTGGCTGGGAGTTGAGTGGGGAGGAGGCATGTTGTGTTTAATCTCACAATAGGTGACCCCTTTGAAGGACACGAATAATAAAAAAGGGGACGATAGGACATAGGTCTGGGTAATGAAGAAAGTGACAACTTAATTAATTTCATATGAATATTGACCAAGCCAGATTATTTTATTTATTTTATTCCTACCATCATATGATTTTTTTGAGAAGATGAATGTCATTCTAAGGTATGATTAGTAAAATCTGGTTTTAATTAAATGCTGTTTTTATTATATTATTTTCTATTAAAAGTTAATCTGATTTAATGATTTTGAAGCTTTCTATTTTTGAATACTTTCAGTATTACAGAAACATTTCAAAAATAGTATAAAAAATTACCATGCGCCCTTTCACCCAGGTTTCTCACTTCCTAATATTTTCTTTCCTTCCTTCCTTCTCTCTCTTCATCTTTCCCTACCCCTGTCCCTTTCCTATCAAATCTGAAATCACATGTTGAATTTATTTTCTCTTTAATCTCTTTAACTTCAAACAGTTTGTTGGTCCATATATGCTTCTTTTGACTTTGATACTTTTTGAGAAATATAGGTCAGTTATTGTATAGAATGTCCCTCAGTTAGAGTTTATCTGATGTTCCCTCATGATTATATTTCCTCAGGTTATGAATTTTGGGCAGAAAGACCACAGAAGTAATGATGTTTTCATCTCAGTGCATCATAACAGGAGGCACTTGGTTGATTTTTCCCATGATCATTTGGTTAATGTGGTGAGTTGCCAGGTTTCTCTGTGATTAACATATTACTATTTTTCCCTTTGCAGTTAATAAGTACAAATTTGACAGGTTAGGGAGAGACAATGTGAATATCCTGTTTCTTGTCACACTTTCAACCGCTAATTTAGTATCAGTTCATGATTCTTATCTGAAACAAATATTAAATTCATCACTTGTTTATTATTAGTTGGAACTGGCTGTAAGAAAAAGCCTTTCTTTCTGATTTGCATTCATTTGTACATTCATTCATATCAGTATAGACTCATGGGCTCTTACATTATTCTCAGGGTTATAATTTTTTACTATTATTATTTATTTTGAGGCTGAAATTGTCCCACATTTGTCCAGTGGGAGCCTCTCCATGCTGCTCCTGTGTCGTTCTGACATGTGCCTGTCATCCTTGGGCACCTTCTTACTTCTCTTCAGCACATTTTTTGCAAAAACCTCTAACTAATAGTTGGGGGTCTTTGACTTCCTTTTGGTTAATATTTTGGAATAGTCTTTTCATATGTAAAGCAATGAAAAATTTTTAGTGATTACAAAATGAAGTAAATTTACAAAGTAATTTAGTAAAGCATATTAAGATTACAAAAACTAATTACAAAAGTCACAAAATATTTTAGTAGTTTCAAAAATAGAAACTGAAGTGTGCTGAATATTGGAGTGTAGGGACACCTCATCTGTGAAAAAGTGGCAAACAATGAGGTCACTGCCAATCTGGAACAACACAATAATCTCACTAACACCACATACAGAAGTGCCAACACCCCAATACAGACACAAACACAGATGTGCACATCAAACCAAACAGGTAGCAATAACAAAGCTATAACTCACCCTAGCTAAAAATAATTTTAGTGACTTAAAGTTTGAGGTTTGAGGTTTATGGAAATAGCATGGTAGTTTAAATTACCTAGATGGTGTCAATAGAATATAATAAAGTCCATGAGGAGGACAAGGGAACAATTCTTTCACTGAACACTTCAAATGCACATTGAAAACCGTATGAGACAGGAAAGATGTAGACAAGACGATTTAGCACCCAGTCTCTGGGCTACCTCCATCTGAACTCTTGCCAAATTATATTATCACTGGTGTATTGGTCTATTTCCCTGAGTAGACAGAGGACATCTTTTTGTTCCTGACACTTAACTTAATTACCACTGAATAAATATTCCATGAAATAATCAATACATAAATAACAAACAAATGAACTTCCTAGCAGGACTCCTATCACGCGGCTCTCTTGCCTGATGGAGAATGTAGCAAAATTTGCATAGCGCCTTTCACTTCCTTGTCCAAATACCCTAGGGACGGGATAATATTAATATATACTATGTTCAATACATTTAGAATCTCCTTTGTAATTTTGGAATAAAAATTTTCTGTTTAAGAAAAAGCCTAAGCACTATAATAATCTTGAATATTTTCTTTTAATCTCAAAAGTCATCAAAACACTTCAGTCATTGCAATGAGACAGAACCTATCTCTGATTCCATCACTTCACTCTCATCCACTGGTTCTTCTCTGCAAAGTACCACTGTTCTTTGGCTTGTTTAAATGGTCAACTCTTATTCAGTCTCGAAGGCTCAGTTCAAATATCGTTGTTGGGAGAAATTTAGACACAGTCCACGTTCCTCTAAATGCCTGGTTTACTCTGGACATCCTTTTATAAGTATATACCAACAGTGGATTGTAATTATTTGTTTGACCCTCTCCCCAGATGGGGCACAGTGCCTTCCCTATAAGAGGTGCACAGCAAGTGTTTGTGAAGTTAAAGGTGACTATTTCTAAGTGCCCTTGATTCCAGAAAAAACAGTTAAAAATGCATATGGCAAGAAAGAACTGGTTAATGATTTCTTTTTATGTATAGCCTGAATAGGTATATAGTTGGACTATTCTGGTTTACAAATACCAGAAAAATCCAGCACCATTCCTAATGTTACGTAGACTCAATCACTAAGGAAAAACTAAACACCAACAAGATAAACCTAATGAAGGTAATATGTTTACTTTCATCTAATACAATTATCCATGATTATAAGCATAATAGATTCAAAGGCGAAAACGAAGAATGGTGTAAGCATTCTGCAACAAATGGTCTACAAACACACGGAGAAAGAGAAAAGCCTCAGGTTAAAAGTAGCGAAGGCTACAACATAAAGACAGTTATACTAAGATACTTCCCAGTAATCAGATCTCTGATTAAATTTGAATGAAAATCCAAATTGTTCACTCTCCCAAATTTCAACTTATGAAGACCTCTTTTTTTTTTTAATCTAACTTTTCCTAGGAAGTTTCAATCAGTAGTTTTTAAAAGACAAGCTTGTGAACCCTAGATTAGGGCCATATGGCATGCATTTTGGAGCAGCTGTTAAGCCTACATAAAGGCACTAGAACAGGGGCCCAAAATATCCGGAGGCAAACCACTAATTCCAGCGTCCAGGGCAGCACACCGGCAGCTAGCCTCGGGTAATCTTATTTACTAGCGCCAAAGGGATATGTGATAGGTCTTGATTAGATGTTAACAATAAATCCACCTCATATTGAAAATTGGAATAATTCTTGGCTTTTGGGTTCTACTGAAACCTAAGTAACAGGGTGACACTGGCCCCTGCAACCCATCAGAAATACTGTCTGAAGCCCGAAATCCACTGTTGTGTTAACCAGTGAAGGCTCATCGCAGGGGAAATTATTCATGGAACTCAGCCCTCAGTTAGAGAACTTTTTCAAAAGTTTTCCCGGCCCAGTAGTTCCTACAGTAGCTAATGTGGATTTCCAGCTCAGAGGGTCATGGAATGCTGTTCGATAGCGAAGGAAATATTAAAACAAATAGAAGGTCAATTTAGAAGAAGCAATGATCTGAATCTCCCCCAGGGTGCCCTCACATTAAGCTTGGATTGGTAATTGAAAATAAATCTTTTATGTCTGTGTGACAAGGCTGAGGTCCGGTCCTGGGTGCAGTTTTCTCGGAGCATTATACTTTCCAGCTTGAAGTCCCTGTCCTTTTGGGCTGATTTTGACCTGTAATGCCACAGTAGGATGCTGGCTGCCAAGTGATTAGCTATTCAAGAAAAAAAGTGAAACTAATCTCCGTATTAATATACATGAGGTGAAATGAGAAAGAATCTGAGACTTGGAGGCACAGAGACTGATGTAACAAGCTGTGCAGTGAGGCATACTCCCCCGGATCCAGTGGCAGAATCAAACCCCAGAGAGGCAGGGTGACATTTGGCAGAGGTGGTGCAAGAGACAGTTGCTGTGGGCTGAAGTGACAGCTTGATTTTCTAGCACTCTAATGTAAAGAGTTAGTCCTTTTTCAGAATAAAAAGAGCATCCTGTTATTATGCCACTTAGTAAAAGGCATACAAGTGCAGAATTCAGTTTTTTTTCCTTTTACTTTGAGGGTTGGAAGGAAGCTATATTGAAGACAAGGTATGAGTTTTTAAAAACTTTGCTAACTTACAAAGCACATCTACATCAATTTGTAGTTTCTAAAGAACCTATGTATAGCCTATCTGCCCTCTGTTAGAAATGCCCCTTCTTTCTCTTGAAGAGTCAGATAATCATGAAGACCCATTAATATCACAAATAAGAATTTTTATATGAAAATTAGTTCATTAAATCAACATTCATTGGGCACCTCCTTTTTGCCAGACACTCTGATAGTTGCTCAATATATAGTCTAGTAAGACATGTCTCCTGTTATTCAGAAAGTTAGATTTTATTCAAATATTTCTCAAGTGTATTTCTTGGCCTTCCTGCAATCTCACCCCACAGAGAGTATGTGAAAATGATTCTTTAGAATCAGAATGTCTGAGGAAGGTGTCCAGAATCTCTGGGGGGTGAAATCTGCACTTTCTACAAGTCCCCAGGTGATTTCCACATACACTAAAATTTGAGAACTATGATGTCTTAAAGGTAAAGAATGTAAGGAATTCCTACCAAAAATATTAGGGCTGGAAAGAACGTTAGTAATAACTAGGGCAATCACATAGTTTTACAGATGAGAAAACTGAGGATCAGAGAGTGAATGTAAATTGCCTGATGTCACGCAGCTGTTGAGGACCCCCATTTTCCCATCATTTTCCCCCATTTTCCTATCTTCTAAGCCAAATGTTTGCAAAGGGTAAGAAACAGGCTGTGGGTTTCTTTACTCAGACTTATTCACAACATTGTATATGTCCCCTCTTCTTTTTGTTTGACCAACCAGCTATTTCCATGTAATAGTGTTTTGTGTTATAGGTCTGTGATGGCAAAAGTTTGGTCTATGAAACTACGTACTCTGTTGACCTGCTCTGCAAGACTACCTTTCATCTGCCCTGAACTATTGTAGACAAGCAGGGGTATTTTTCCATGCAAAAATCAGTTCTCCCACAACAACAACAACAAAATGAATGTGCAAAGTCTATTCTATGCAACTTTATTAACTTTTCTTGCAGTTAAAAATGTTGATTTTTATCTACAAATTATCCTTCTAGTTCCAAAGGAAAGGAAAAGCTGGATTTTAAAATGTGGGGCAATAAAATCCTTCCTATTACTTTTACATTTCTATGTACCTTGGGAAAAATTTTCTCTTATCAATTAACTTTATTATTCTCTTTCCTAGGAAATTCTTTTCTGAGTCGAATTAGCTATGTGATTAAGACAGTTTCCTTTTGTTCTGCACTCAGAGAAGATGGAAAACATCTGGCAGATTTTTCTGGCAGGATATTCAAGGAAAATCTTTACCCTTCAGGCAAAATAGTCCAAATCTTTTTTGTCTACATTGTAGGAATCTATTCCCCAACTCTTATATAAATGTATCAGTACTTGATATAGATGAATATCTGTTGATCAGAGCCAAGTTATAGTAGTTTAATTTGCAATTTATTTGAATAAAGTCAATTATAACAAAAGCAATGTTATAAATTCCATGGAAAATCATTTACTCTTTAGGTGTTTCACCTGTTATCCAAGCCAAGAAAAAAGTCATTATGCAGCATGCTAAGAATTTTTTTGAGCTTATATAAGGGAAAGGCCGCTGGTATATTGCATTTGACCAGCTCTGCCAGGTGCCATAGGGTTGCTCATTAACCCAGCCCCCTCATAGTGAGGAAATTGTCACGGCACAATGAAGTTGGCCTCCAGGGGGCGCCTCCTCCCAATTTACACAAAGGTGCCTGACGTAGCTGCTGGCCCAAGAGGTCCACAGCAAGCTTCTGCAAATCGTTTAGGATTATATTTGTGTATAAACAGGCTTAGACTCTTTCCCCATCCCACTCTTCTTACAAAGAAAAAATAATAGTATATTTTACACTGCAAATCGGTCCACTATTAAGTGAACATAATTTGTAAAGTTTTCATTTCTTAGTAACAATTTCTGTGAATATTTTAGAGTTATTAAAAATAGCAGTTTTCTATTTTGTTAACTGTTGTACATAGTTTCATTTTGTTTCTTAAAATTAGACTTGGTTAATATTGCACTCCTCAAAGATGAAAAATTCCACCAAAGTGAGTGTGATGGGCTGACTCATGAAAAACAGGCAGCCCCTGTGATAGGTGCAAGTTTGGCAAAAGAGCAAACCTTGACTTCCTACTTAGCTGAGCTGGTACAGTCATTCCATCCTCAATGGTAAAACAAAAAAAAGCCCTTTCCTTACTAAAAACAGCATGTCAGATTCCACCCAGGGAAACTTCACTCGGAGAAACAAGCACGGCTTCGAGGGTAAGAAGGGGTGATCAGTATTTGATTACATATATCCTAGGTCACAGCCCTCGCTTCCCCGAGCTGGGCTGCAGATCCTCTTAAATTATTTGTGATCAGATGCAAAGAATGTTAACTTCTCAAACTCAGCTTCCAGACCCAGCACCAAGCCTGCTCCACTAGTGCAACCTCCTTCTCCTTCCCTTTTTTCCAGCCTCTTTGATTCAGCCAAGTCAGACTTCTATTCCTTTTTCCCCCAGAGTCTTCCTCCAGGCTATCAGCTACATCCGTGTTCTACTTGTATTTCATTTGCCACCTGAAAGTTTCTCTGCACTCCAGTCTCACTCCTCAAGCTACCATTTTTTTCTTTTACAACCCTTTCCCCTGAACACAAACAGATCCCTAATTTAAACCAAATAAATAAAATTCAAATTTAAAAAACATTTTAATATATACACTATAAAAAGTTATATATAATATATAATATATAATATATATGGTCTTTCCAGAATACTAATTACATGATTTTTACTAATGCCTATTCTATTATATAGAAATTAATAATAATTATTTTCCTATATAATATAACTATGTCCTCTGTAATATAACTAGAATTTATTGAGAATCTTACATTATGCTAGGTGCCTGGTTAAGTGCTTTGCATACTGTATTTCATTTTATTTAGATAATAACCCTAAATAGTAGGTAAAGGTTTGAGGTCACCTAGTGAGTTAACGACAGGGTAAGACTTAAAGGCTTTGTCCTGGAAAAAAGCATGCACTTAATATTTTGAAAATGAAGTTTTGCCTTTATGTATGATCTTTTTTAAGCAAACTATTCCTCTGCTATAGCAATCTAAAGGATGACTTTTCCTGGGCTTCTGAGCATTTCTCTTCTGAACACTTAACTTTTTTCTCCTTTAACAAATCATCCAACCTACATAACCTCCTTTCATTCCTTGATAATATAATCTTCTCCTTACCCTAGGTCATACAGTGGAACAAATGCATGCTCCATTTGTGACAATGAAACACAGCAGCCTCCTTCTTACAGGACAAAGGCACAATCAGAGAAGAGAAAAATAACTAAGCGAAAAAGGAAAGTGAGAGAAAACTCCCCTGGTTTTAAACATAACTCAGCAGAAAATTTGTCTTTCATCTAAAGTATTTCCAGGCTAATGACTTGTGGTTTCTTCAGCCTTCATTTAAGTAGAACAGGACTCACTTTTCATAAAGCAGGTAAGTGGATAAAGTCCTTATTCATTTCCACATTAATTTTAAAGGGACTGTGAACTAGCTTCACTTGATATCAGCACTCATCTCAGAGAGAGCCGGCTGTCAGAGCTCCTGGGGACAGAGCTGTCTCGTCTTATTTCAGGAGAGGGGTATGTTCCTTGGTCATGCAGCTTAAAGAGATTGGCATTAGATCTCTGCCCTGAGTGCTCCGTTCTTCATGTCTTCTGCACAGGACCATGCAGTTCTTGGGGGGAGGGTTCTCTTAATTATTAGAATAGGTCTTAGAGTTCAGCTCAAGAGAAAACGCACTGGAGCATGTGACAGGCACAGCACTGGGCACTGAGTTTAGAGAGGCATGGAAAAAAAGCAACACGTAGATTAGAACAATCACAGTATAATAAAAATGAAGGAAGAAATGCAGTTCTCAGCTTGCTGCTGTTCATAAAGGAAGCAGTGACATAATATTGAAGACGGGAGAAGGGCACTATACAACAGGTGTTTTGACATCGAGAAATAGGAACTTCAGGTGTGCTCCATTTCGTTCAGAGTCTAAGGCTGTATCATTAACAGACAAAGGTGTGGGCACCAATACGACTGTTATAGTCTCTTTAGGGCTCCTCACAAGTTTCATATGAAACTTTCAGTTGTATATGGGGCCATCACAAATCTTTTGGGCATGGAGAAGCCACAGAGTAGAAGGCAGAGAAGCAAGAGTGGGGAAAATGACCGCATGGGAGTAATATAAAGAACTCTAATGTCAAGACTGTATACTGGATGACTGTGTCCATTTTTGATTCTAACCTCCCACACTATAATCTGAAATACCATCTTTATACTAAAATTCTTTATTTTGCAATAAGTCCCCAGTACATATCCTAAAAAAATCATAAGTATTCAATACACGTTTGCTGAATTGGAGGCTATTCATAGTTATTGTGGATAATCTTTATAAATAATTATGTACATGATTCTTTTCCATATTAGAATATAAACATTTGAATGAGATTGAGGGGAGGGAAAAAAATCATCTTTATAGCCCCTGCCAGCCTCTAGCACATGGTAGGCCATCATCTATAGGAGGACACGATGTATGCGTGAATTTGGGTATCATTTCTCCTTGGTCAAAATGGGATCTTGATCTAGCTGAGCTCCACTTGCAAATGTGAAGGTGGAGCTGGAAGTCGGGCTCCTGTCAGTTCCGAAGCTGAACTAATTGTGCAGTGATCCACATCACTCACTAACACAGTCAGCATGGAGGAATGAGTCACAACTGGTCTGCTTATTTCTTGTGTACAGACACAGGCTAAAAACATGTCCTGTGGATGATAACTTTTTTCAAGAATCTGTCATTTACCTATATCACACAGCTGCAAATTTTTAGGCAAACTTATAGACACTCTCAGTCCTCCTTCAGATGAGGTCAGACATTGGAGCAAAGCAGAGCAGAAGCCATCACTGTGGAGACTGAAAACGCTAGTCTTTCACAGGTGGGAGGCTTCCCGCTGAGATGGCTGTTAGTGACTTCCTGTGATAGCTGTCATGGCTGTTGGCTTAGGCTCTCTATCTCATCTCCGAGCTAGGCTGCTTGACTGGTGAATGATGAATGCAAGTTGGTCTAGCTGACAGCTGTCTACTACCCAGGGACTATAGATAACTGTAAGTAAAGTTAAAAGATTGGAGAGACTTCCCGGCTGCACTGATAAAATCATTTAGATGAGAAGTTTGCATAAGAGGTAGAATTGTGGGAGAGAGCTAAGACAAGAAGGATGTGCCACAAAGTCCTCCATAAAGGTTCTGAGAAACAGATTCTTAAGGGAGAAATGGAGGTGGGCTTTTCTCTCAAAGATCTTGAACATACCTTCTGCCAGATAAGAGTGAAGAACTGATCTTAAGAAGCAAATGAGGGAGTGGCGAGACTGTTGAGGTCAAGGATTATTTTTACAGTTTCTAGGACATGTGTATCCCTAGGGCTTACCATATAATAGGCTCTCGATAAACATACATGGACTTGAAATGAAAATGGGCACAGAACTGTCAAGACTAGAGAATCACCATTGACGTTGGTATCTAAGTAATGCCTAAAAACAAAGACGACTCATAAATTTTATTGGCATTATAAAGAAGTATAGGCAATCTTCCCTAATGCATGATTGATTCACAGTAATTTAGAGAATGCTTAAGATGTATCAGTCTTCAGATTTGGAAATGCTCCAATTAAATAGGCTCTTGAGCTACTGGTTGTTGAGGATTATTCTATTCCGTATGCCTACCTGGTCCATAACATAACAATGATAAGGATCAATGGGCACTTAAGTTGGATTAGCTCCACGCACTTGTCACTTTCCTCTCTTTGGTTCGTACTGATTCTGTCCATCAGTGAGACCATCTGCTGATTGTCAGAGCCATTTTTCCCACTGCAACAAACTTAACCTCCCATTAATTCATGAGTATAATTCCTCTAGAATCCAGAAAAATTTCTTATTAAAAATGGAACTAAGGTTATCCTGGTGAGTTTTTTCATAAAGCATAGCCTGCCTATTCTTCACACAAAAGTTTGTCTGCACGTGGAAAGCTGGTTTTGCAGTTATAACCAGTTGGATTTAGAGATAAGATCATATATAGAGCAACCAATATGCTCAAAGATCAATGACTTCATTTCCATTAAATTTGACTTAGTCGAAATAGGTAAGTAAATATGTGGTGGGAATCCTGCCGCTTCTGCATTTCTTTTAGATCCTTCTGCTTTCTTCTAACCTCAGCAGGCCCTAACCAGGGCCAACACTGCCATTCTTACTTCTAAAATACTTGTTTGGGGACTAGCTAAATAATCTGATGAGTGAATGACTACTGGGTGTTTAGGAGTCACTTAATGTGTATCCCTAGGGTTTGTCACATAATAGGTAGTCAAGAAATATACCCTGAATTGAATAAAAAAATGGGCCCAATTTTGTCAAGGTTACAGAATCACCTTTGGTGTTAATCTCCAAGTAATGCCAATTAGGTTACAATTAGGTAACATATTAGGTTACTGTATTAGGTAATATTTTCATGTAATAGGAGACTTTTGGAGACAATATTCGGAGATGGTTGTAAGTCTTAAGAATGTGAAAAATAATTAGGCAGAATATTTGAATCAAAACATAAATTGATCAATTTGTTCATATAGAGAACTTACGGAACTTACTTTTAGAAGACACCTAGAGCTGTAATCCTTGATATGGATAATATTTACTAGTGATATTGAGAATTGGGAATCAATTTCATCATTACTTCATAGTCTTTGTAAGGATAATTGTATCTATATCTATTGAGTTACTGTGTATTTAGAGACCATATTTATTTTCTTCATGGTTTTTAATTCCAGGTGAAAACTATTAAACCAGTAATATTTTCCCAGATGATACTGGCTGGGAAAAAAACCAGAAGACTACAGTTTTAAAACAGAAGACTGCTTTAATAAACAGTTGCCTATTAATACTCAGCAGTAACTGGCAATATGTTCTTCCAAAGGTTTTTAGAATTGGTAGAACGGGATGCCTAATACCGAGTTCACTCATGGTGCCCTCCCCACCATCTCGACAGAAAGCTTACGTCATGTTTCATCTGTTAGACAACAGCAGCTATGTAGGAGAGCTGGTTAAAAAAAAAAGTAGGGGTGGTTGCCTCTTGAATTAAAAATCACAGAGACTCTAAATGCCACTTCGGAAGAAATGAGTGCTATGAATCTACACTTCCCAAATGGAATCCGGGGAGATTAAGCTACTGCTGGTGGCACATCTGTTACACAAAACAGCTGCATCAGAGGGTATAGATTAAAATAGAAATAGATGGTGTAGATGCTCTTTTGGCTCCAGAACATCCTTATAAAACACCTAGTCACACACAGTCTCCCTCTAATTTTCTAGCAACAATTTAAATAAATACAAGATGTCAGACAATAGTCCCAGTTCAGGGAAAAAAAGGGCTTCAATTCCACCCAAGTTAATTGAGGCTAGAATCATTCCTGCGACATCTACGGCAATTTCACATTGGTGCACTTCAATTAAGGAATAATAAGAGTGCAAAGTAATTTATACTCATAGATTAGATGTCCTCTGTGAAAAATTACCGATTAACTCAAAGGCGGCCTCTGGAGTGCTCACCAAGCATTTTAATGGGGGTCTCTCTCTCACCTCTTGTCCTAATATCTGGTCAGAAACTAGCAACACTCTAAATTTGCCTTTTAAAAGACTCAATATACCTGTTTTGCACATCTATGACATCCCCTTTAAAAAATTCTCTAAACCGCAATTGTTTTGCAGTAATCAATTTTAATCATCTCTTATTTTTCTATTATTTTCCCTACACTTTTTTTTCCTTTTGTTTCGATTCTCCCAGTTTTACTTAGTGTGAAAGGGCATTTTCTTCAATGAGATAACAATAAAAAGACATTTTTGGGGGGAGGAGAATAATATTGTTATTCAGTTGTTCTGTGTTGTATTTCCACCTCAATGAGCACACATAACTCTCAACAATAGAAAACGTGGTGTTTGTAGTAGGGAGCAGATTCTTAATTACTGTTTTCTCCAATCCCAAGTTTTAAGCCTTAGTAGATGATGATTTATAGAGAATTTTGTGCATAATATTTGACCTTTTTAAACTCTCCACAAATTAAGCAGGAGGATTATCATTTGATTATCTGTTCTCAAATCAGTACTGTCTTCTTTAAGTGTCTAAAGACATGGTTAAGAAACATTAAATAAAGGGGAGAAAGGCTGAAAGTAGCTTTATTGAAACCATTACTCCCTTTCCCTTCATCAGTTATTATCTGAAGAAAAACAAACTAAAACATAAAAGAAAATCTGCATGTATATTTTATGAGGAAAAGAAGTGGTCTACTTTCAGTAGTCAGTAATTGTTCTAAGAGATGAAAGACCAAAAAAACATAAGGGAAACACGTTGACCTGCCCCTTTTCCCGGGGATGATGTTAAGTGTCAGAGAGCTTGGACCTGGTAAGTCAGAAAATCTGGATGCTAAGGGGAGTTCTGCCAGGTATTAAGGATACGAATCTTGGTGAACATTGTGAGTTTTCTGAAAAGCGGCCAGTACCTCAGCAGGCTGTTGTGCTGGCTAAATTGCATTCCATGTGCTGACTCTGTGCGCTCAGGGCAGCTGCCATTTTTGTAGGGCACTTTTCAAACAGGACCCCAGAAGAACTTCTAAAATGTTTGTTTCTATCTGCAACAAGTATTCGGCGGCTCTTTTTCTAAGAATGAGGAATTACTTATGTTGTCATTAGTGAGAGCCTGTGGCACCACCAACCTAATGTGACCTTCACAGAACGTATTAGGAAAGTTTAAAGAGAAGCTGGGATGGAAAAAGCAATAGAGAGGGGCATTTCAAGAAAGAAAAGGCCCTTCCATCCCCAGTACCCACTCTAAAAACAAACAAACAAACAAACAAACAAACCTAATTACTAACCCCCTAAAAAAATTTAAAAGAAAAAGAAAAAGGCCCAGGGGCAGGGACCTAGCTAATTTAATGTTAGGTAAAAATTTCTGAGCTTACAGTCATTAAAATGTGGTTCTGTGTTTGGCTTGGAAGTCTTGCTTGTGGCAGCAGTGAACTTACGCTGCTTATTTATTTAAACCCATGATTGCCATAGTGCCTAAGTCTTCAGCCTCCCACACACAAGCCTGGAAAGCCACTTAAGTCATTCTGTGAGCCCTGGATCCGGGAAGATAGACATGTTTAAAAGGAAGAATTTAAAGATGATCTTCATCTTCTCTGATGCAAAGGGTTATCAAAGCAGTAGGCAAAGGACATACTTTTTCTAGAAATTAGAAATGTCTGTAAGTGAACATTTAAATATGCCAGTGGCTCGGGCCTGTTTAGATCTTCCACTTAGCTTTGCAAGGCTTGTGATTAAAAATGGTGTTATTAACATTAATTAAACAACCCCAACACACCCTCTCTCAACTTCCCTCAAATAATGGAAAAGACATAGAAAAATAAATTGCTTTAAATGATGATAAAAATCAAGTTAAACTCTGCCAAGCATCTTGGAGAACCTGGAACTGATCATAAAGTTGATCAAACTGGGTTTTATTAATTTAACACCTACAAATCATTTATGATCCACCAGGCAGTTTAAGCAACTTACAAATGTTGACTCACTCGATCCTGATTAATCTTACTAGGTCAGCATTGTTAATATCAGGTAAAATCACAGTTGATTAGTAGCAGAGCCTGGATTTGAACTCAGATGCTCTGACTCCAAAGTCCATGCTCGAAACCAATACACTCTGCTGCTGTGAAGACTAGATTATAGGCTGCTTCCTGGGGCAGAGCTGTGGTGTTCTGCCAGCACACAGCCAGATCGGCAAGGATGTGTGTATAGGTGGCTTTATTGATTTAGAACCTATCTCCCCCAAAACTGTAAGATCCTGGAGGTCTCCTCTGTGATAATTTTGTTCTTGTATATGTTAAGTACCGGGAAAGTGTTCAAAAAAATTTTTTTTTATTAGCAGGTAAGTGTATGCCTGAATGCTGGCTTCCGGCTCAGAAGTCTGAGGTCAACATCTAGTTGGACATTCATCTCTACAGCATGAGAACTGCCTTTTTTTTAAAAAAAATTAATTGTCTTTTTTTTTAATGAAAAAAGCAGTACACTAAAGAAAACGTGAAACCTGAAAAAGAAAACAAAAATAGAAACATGAAATGGAGAAAAAAATAAATCACTCAGTTCTTACTAGAAAGACAGGAAAACAAAGAGTTAGGTTATGAAATAAGAATTTTAAAACAATATGGAAAGTTATTAAATTTCCTAGTAGTTAAAATGATTATAATAGGACTTTATTCATCTCTGCTTTTCTAGGACGAAAATAAAGGAGAAAAATAAAGGAGAAAAAACGATTGTGTTCAAAGTGGTGTAGAACTCTCAAATCTAACTTTTGTCATTTTTAGCAACTGTTAGACTAGGACAGAACTTGTTATTTTAAGTAGACACTAAATAAGTCATGAGACACCATCTCAGTTGTAAAGTGGAAGATGTGGCACAAAGAATACATTTTGGAAACTGGTGGAAGTGTGGGAGCAGAACAGAAACAGCTGAGGAAAAAGGTAGAATCTAGCATCTCCCCTGGGTTGGTTGCAGAATTCCCCTGACGAGACATTGTCCATCTAGGTTCCTGAGTTGGGACCAAAGTATGGAAAGAACCATAAATCCTCTTACATATATAATGTTCTTGAATTATTTCAAGATGAATGCAAGCGTGGTATTAATTCTGAGCCCTTGAATATCTGAGAATAGGAATTTTGTTGTGTGTAATATCTTTGGGTCACATTGTTTTTGCCTGAAACTCTATGTTTGCTGTTCTGTTGTCTTCTGGAATGAAGCTGGAGAGAGGGCTGGCCAGGGTGATTTTTTTTCCTTTCCAGGTATCTTATTGTGCATTGGTTTTGTTGTTTTCTTTATGGACTTTATGGGGGGGAGGGGTTGAAAAAATGAGAGTATGCATTTTTCAATCTTTGTAATTAAAAATTTTTTAGGGCTGGTCTAAATGTGGGTATCTCTTTTCAGTCTTTGCTTATAGTAAAGGAGACTCTTTCAATTTGGATATTTAAGCCATTTTTTCAACTCAGTAAAATTCTTCCCCAATACAGTTCATAATTTTTCCATTCCAATGTTTGTATCTTTCTTAGAAAACTCTACTATTCTAAAGTGAGTTTTCTATATTTTAATAGCATACCTATCATTTTCTACCCCCTCATTTCTACTCTGTTTTCCTCTTTATCCCTATATTACGAGTGGGCTGTTTAAGTATGACCTCCATGTCAGTGAATCAGTTTTCTACCATATTGATTGTACTCTTTATTAACGTCAATCATTGTGGATTTAAAATCTGCCACTATTATTTAATTCTCTTGATATCCTTCCTTATTTCACTACCCATTTTTTTAAGGTCAGCCTGATGTCTTTTATTTCAATCTATTTTCTTCAAGTTGATTTATACCTCCGGTTCAGAGGTAATATATTATACATTCTAGGAAGAATGTCAGATTTCTAAAATTATATTCTGGCTTCGGCACCATTTTCAGAGGGCTGCTTTTCTTTTAGTGTGGGGTACCTTTCTCTTGCTTGATAATGTTTTTAAATAGGAAAATATTTTTTATTTTTGATGTTTTTGCCTTCTTTCCTTGAGCATGGTATCCAAGTCAAATTACGACTTTTGATTTGTTTTCAGTCCTACTCAGTCAACTTTTCCACTGGCAAAATTCCCTTCTTAGATCTAAGACTGGATCGCTGGTTGGTGGTTCCTCTACATGACCTGGTTTTTAGTGTCTACAAATTGAGGGTCTGCCTCTCTCACCAAAACACAAAGAAATAAATGCTAAAACACATAAAGAAATAATAACAATTGTATTAGCTAGCATTCTTTTAATTTCTGAAAGGGGAAACATTTTTAAAGGAATCAAGCAAAAAAAAAAAAGCAACAAAATAAAAGGCACTTATTGGGTCATATAATAAAATAACTGAAAAGTCAAGTGGCATCATGCAAAGGTGAATCCAAAGGTTTAAGCCCTACCATCAGGCCCCTCTCTTGCATGAGTTCTAGAAACAAGGGGCCAAGCGTAGGTCAGTACAGTATAAACATGCTAGACGCAAAGATGTAAGTTCTCATTTTAGGCAACACATCATCCTGCCTTTTAGCTACAGGTATGGAATGGATATGTAACCAGCTCCGAAGTAGATTATTAATGACCAGAGCCAAGCCATTTCACCCACCCTATTGAGGAGTAACCATACAGTCAGTGTAAATGACATTCCATTTGAGAATAAGTAAAGGAAATTAAAGAGAGACTGAGAGAGAAAGGGACAGATAGAGAATATTATCTACATGACTGACAGTGAGTGCTCATCTCTAAAAATTATTTACCATTGGGATTGGGAAACAAATATAAACAATACTATTTTGCATTCTCCATAGGGTACAAAAATATACAGTATATGAAATTAGATTACAAAGTCATAAAAATAAAATAAGACAACTGGAAATGAAATCTGTAAGGAGGAAAAACACTTAAGAAGCTCCCCTTAGAATAAAAGGACAAAGATATAAAAACAAAGAACAGAAATTAGAGATTGAGAAAATGGCCATGTAACCTTGGAGTTACAGTTACACATTTTAGAGGAAAATAGCATCAGGGCAGTTGCAAAGTAAGCAATTCACAGGTAATAATGAGCCATGCAAATATTTAAGTACAAGGATGATATCTCTCTGGGTTTAAAAATGAATATTCTAATGGCCTAGATTTAAAAGATACAAGTATATGAACACCTACTAGAACAAAATTTTTGAATCACAAGGATAATTAATACATTCTATTGTCAACCATTACAGGTAAAAAAGTTGCCTACAAAGGAATAAAAGTCTGACTAGCAACTGACTACTTTGAGACACGAACTAGCTGGAGACAATAGAAAAGGTGCTGCAGAGTTTTCAGGGCAGATCAATTTATGACGTAAAATGTTTTATCCTGACTGAGTATTTATTCACACATGAAAAGACAGAGTAGTTTCAGGTATGCTTGGCTCAGAAATCATGTCCTTTTTGCAGATATTACTTAAAGAAGAACTCCAGCTTACTGAATGATGAATTAGAACTCAGAATTTAAAAACTGGAAAATTGTGTCAATAAAGGACTGGTGTGATGCAAAATTGTTAAACAGAGTTAACTATATATAATTATTATTCTAAATAATCATAGCTTTAGACTGACAAATGGATAAAACATAAAACATTGGAATAGAAGCATTATAAGCTATAAACAAAAACTAATGTAAATTTTTAGGTCTAAACAAGTAGATTATATTAACAAGGCCTTTAAATTGAGAGGACAGTAAATAATGGTGAAGACAAAGTATCTGAGATTCTCTACATTAAATTAGGAAAGCAAAAATGATTTAATTTTGACTTTACCCATGAATTAACCATAAATATTGTTTGTAATTTCTTAAAAGCAACTCACTAGAATTCAAGTTCCATGTCTTTTGTGTTTTGATTGCTGATGTACCTCAGCTGCCTAGAACATTTCCTCTCATGTAATAGGTGCTCAATATATATTAGTTGAATGAATTAATTAATGAACTTACCCTCAGAGTTAGAAGCATGGTGTGTATGTGTATTTACTTTTATAGATTTGGAAATTGCTATACTCACTGGAAAACTAAAAGTAAAGCCACAGAATCCAAAAAATAAAAACTAAGAAAATAAAGAGAACTATCAGACATGATAACTAAGATAAAGAATAATAAAAACTAAAGCTAAAATAAGTAAAGCCAAGCAGAGTGGCATTGGCAGTAGATAAAAGTCGGATAAATTCTACCTTTAAAAGATGAAGAATTTCTGACTGTTTAAGGAACAAAATCCAAATACATGCTGATCATAAGCAACATGCAAAAAAAAAAAATTAAAAATCCATGGGCGGACAAGCATTACAAGGTAAACAAGCTAAAAGCAAGCATTGGGCAGTATTAAATTTAGATAAAGTAAAAGTTCAGAAAGAAAATATTAAATAACTTATTTTTTTCCCAAAGGAAAATCCACATTCTGGATCAGAGTTATAACCAACAATGAAAATAGTTGTCAATATTTATATGACAAAGAGAACAACACTAAAACATGTAAAATAAAGAAAATTTAAAAGTAATAAGGGAAGCATGGGTAGAAGTACAATTATTTCAAAGACTTTTATGTAACTCTTTGAGCATTTGACAGACTATGTAGGAAATACATATGGACATAGAGAATTCGAATTACACGATCTGAATTACAAACTGCTTGGATTACAGGTTGAATTGATTTGCCTGTATTGAACCATAAGCTCCCTATAGAGAACACAAGTTCATTTCAAGCACCTAGATCCTATTTACCAAAATTGATTATATGCTAGCCCTCAGACCTTTACAGATTTCAAAAAGCATATCAGTAATATTTATTCCATCATCTATTTATTACTATTTATTGAGGGCCCACTGTGTACTAGCACTCTTCCAAGCACTGGTGTTACAGCAGTGAACAACACAGACCTACTCCCTGCCTTCTTGAACTTTAATTCTGGGTGAGGGAGACAGGAATAAACTCATAACAGGAAATATATTGAATAGCAGATAGTGAAAAGTGCTAGAGAGAAAAATAAAGGAGAGTAAAGGGGAACGATGCGGGGGGTGGGTGATGATTTGGTAAGAGTTTGCTTTCTTTCTTGCCTTTTTGGGGTCATTTTTCTCAAACCTCCTGAGAATTTGGGCTATTCTTAGCTCTGCTTTTTAAGAAAACACTATTCTATTTGGCGTGAAGCCTTTTGTAATTTTACATAAGTTGTCTGACCATAATACAGAGGATAACTTAACAAACCCACACTTTTAACATTCAAGTAGCAACCGTAAGTCCTATTTTTAATCACAAAGGACATAAATCAATAAAATAACAAGCCTATTAAGGAGGATTTTCCATTTTTAATTAAAACATATCCCTTATTTCACTTTTTCTGGGTCTTGGGAGTCTGCACTTATGATGCATCTGACTAGGATATTATAAGAGGATAATTGGATGCCATGTACTAAAAAAGGTCTGTTAAACCACTGAGCTGGACTCACGTTATCTCAACAAACACAGAGAAGTGCTGGAGGGTGAACAAGTAACTGAATTGAGAAGTATGTGCTCTCCATTGTTCCCTGCTTCACTCCAGCCTCACTGGAGTTAATTATTACTACTCCCTAGAACTGAGGTCTCAGGAGGAAGAGAAGTTCAGGGGAAGGAGACGGAAAGTGTGGGAGTTACACACTTTGCATATACCAAGAAGGGGTAGGGAGGTGGACAATTCTTGTTTAATCCCCTATTTCACTGGGTTAAATCTTCCTAAGAGTAGATTTCAAAATGAATTTAGGGGAGACATCCTTAAACTTCAGGGCATATGAAATCTGTATGAGTTCTCAGCTCAAGTCAGTGACAAGGTGGAGAAAATTCAGACTGAATGCTCTGCATGTTGGTTTGATGATGTGTTAATACTAAAAAACAAAACAAACAAACAAGCTAGCCATCATTAGAACTGTAAGAGCAATGATTGCAATTGCCTTTTATTTTTTTACAAAGTCTAGAAGGACAGGCTATAAAAATATGCATCAAAGGAAGAAACATGAAGGGTAATTATTTTAAAATTTGAGATATAAGATAATTTTAGGAAGAGAAGAGTTCCCTATATATTTTTAAATTGCAGTTATAAACTGCACAATTTTATTTTGCATTAATTTGGTGCTAAAAGCATAACTGAGTGATTTAGTGGGGAAGGACTAAATTTCATATTCTTTTATTCACATGGAACTTAAAGTAGGTTACTGCAAAGAAATATAGAAAATTAAAGTTTAAATGCCCACATAAAGAATAAAAGGAAAAAGAAACTATATGTCAACATGTCATAGGAACAACCAAAAAAATAAGCTAGAAAGTAGCATAGAATACAGATTGTAATAAATACTGAATTTGCATTATTACTAAAGAAGTAAATGGATGGGGTGGTAATAATGACCACTCTTCAGGGATCTGGCATTCACTAAACGCCATCTTCAGTGCAGGGCTCTTTCTGGGTTGAAATTCCCATATTTGCAAATCACTCCTTTGGCTTAAGAGGACACATATCTAAGTATTCAGCTTTCACTATGCCATTAAGCCAAGGAATGTGCAATCCCATAATTTTACAGAAGATTAACCCAGACTTAGAAAGGCAAACCCATTTTTCTCTATAACCACCAGGAAGAGGAACCTTGCAGGTGGAGCCAAGATGACAAAAGGGGCAAGGGTGGAGCACGCGAGGCCAGCTTGACTTAGAAGCAGCATCCTAGCTTGGGGCTCTGGGATGACAGAAGGTATGAGAGCCCTGGAGATCAGGAATCATGAGTCTAGAGACACAGGGATTAGGGGAGAACGATACTGTGCAGAGAAGATTAGAACTCCCCAAAGGCAAAATCCACCTTTTACCGCTCCTCCAATGCCAGCCTGGTTGGCAGCCTCCCATCTTGAACATCGCAGACACGCTGCTTTGGGAAACTTTGGAAGAGTCTGTTGTTCAGACTATTTGTGTCCCCTCCACCATCAGTACCTCTTTTTTTGTCGTGAGCTAGTCATCCACATCCTAGACTCCTAAGGTCCTAATTTTCACCATTCCCCTTTGTAAATCCATCCTTAGTGAGCTGATTCTGATAAACATCAATCAAAAAATTAAATTCCATTTAACTAAATATTCATTTTTAAGCACCTAGGTACTCTGAGAATACAGAGGCAAATAAGATGCAGTCTGTGCAGGTCAATAAGGAGCACAGACCTCTAATAAAATAGAGTGTGACAAGTATAACAATGAAAGGTGTAAAAAAAAAAAACAGTGAAGTTGCCAAAAAGAAACCTAGGGAAGTCTTCCTGGAGGAAATGATATAGCTGGTTTTTGCAGGATAATAAAAACAAAAGCTATCATTTATTGAGTATTTCTGTGTAGTTGGTAGAAGCCACATTATGAAGGATCACACGTGCCACGCTAAAAAGCTTCTCTTCTAACCTTCCACCGTGAGGGCTCAATGCCGGGCTTTAACAAGCAAGGGGAGACGGGTTATATGGATAACCTACCAACTTGGCATCGACATGGAAGGTGTACGGGAGAAATGTAAGGCTAGAGAGAGGGAGCTCACTGCAAAGGCTATTGGATTATTCTTAGTGTGGAATGATGTCACCTAAAACTAAAGCCAAAATAATGAGAAGGGAAAACAGCAGATGTTTTATTGCAAATAAACAACAGTTTAATCTGCTCCTCTTCGAGGCGTATTGGCATAGTTTCAAGGATTGTACCTTCACTAAACTTGGACATTTTTGGAGTCCTAGGGGGGCACTGTTAACAATTATATCTAGAGGGGAGGCAGAAACCAAGGTAACCTGTTTAAATTAGTTTTAAGGAACTAGCAGTAGACTGACAGGTCATTTAGAGGTGGAAAGGAAAGAGACAGCTCAGAATGCCAAAAGATACAAGTGGTCACCTCTTAAGGACTGCCCTGCAGGAACCTAACTCCACCTGATCTTTTGGAAAGCGAAGGGCAGATATGTGTACTTTCCCAGCTATGACTATCAGATATAAAGCTACTTAACATTTAGAAGCTTCCAGACTTATTGTAACAACTAATTTTTCACTGAGGTGATTTCTCAACACCATACACTTTCCTGAGACTCTCATTTGCTCTTTCTTGGGACATCCCTCGGTCGTCTCTGAGTCCTCAGAGGGACAAAGCTAAGGGGGCAGAATATTGCCTTGGCCTAGCTGTGCCGTGTTGGAGACAGCAGAGGCTTTCGCAAACCTCTCCTTAGAGCTTGAGCAGCATAAACTTTGAGCTGCTGCTCCTGGACAGCACATTGACACTGAAATGAAAGGCGAAAATATCAGAAGACATTCTGCATCAATGGATACAATTTTGTCCCTTTTGAATGTATTAGAAAACTTCCTGCCATGTGGATTAGGAATTAAATTAATTTCCATAAGCCAATCATATGCTAATATTTTAGAATATTTTGCCGTGTTTCATAATGTCGCTTGTAATCACATTTCCATAGTTTTAAAAAGCATTTAAGTGACAGTAATAGCAGTATATGCCATTGTTGGAGAATTAGAGAAAAGAAAACTATAAAAAAAAATTATCCATAATTTCTTCATCTGAGTATCTACGTTAAATGATAAGAGAATTTCTTGCCTTTATATCTGCAATATGTCCAACTTTCATTTGACTTCTTCACTTAAAATTGTAGCAGAAATAATTCCCTATGCCATTAAAGTCACTTCCAAGTATGTTACATAATAACAGGCTAATGCTTTGCCTTACAGGTGTACGATGATTTATAATCATCTCTCTATATTTAAACATTTAGATTGATGCCATTATTTCACTAAAACAAATAGTGCTGAGGTAAACATTTTTGGACATAAATCAGTTTTTTTTTTATGTATTCTGATCATCTTTAGATTTTTATTAGGGAAAACACTGAGAAGAGCTCTATTCATATTTTAAGGTGGATATACATTATGAAATTTGTTTCAAGAAAGTTTAAATCACCTTACACACCAGACATTGTGAATGTTAGGTCCCTATCGTATTACTCTTAGCACTGGGTATTATAATTTTTGTAATCATCTCTGATAACCGCATGGGGGGAAATGGCATCACATTTTTTTTTAATTTGTATTTCTCTGATTTTTAGTGAGGCTGCAAATCTTCTCATGTTGTTCATGAATACATTGACGCTTTCCTGATTGAAATTTTCCAGGGAAATACTCATCTCAATTCTCAGTCAGCTTTAGAAGTTGAATGCAGTATTTTTTTAGTTTTACACCTCTCCAGTGACGGGAGCTCCTTAGGCACCGAGGAAGGTGGTGTGCACACAGTGGGTGTCAGGACCTATCAAGGTGAGAGCCGTACTTGCACCTCACTTCACTGCCACCCATGGATATGAGAGGCTTTCACTTGTAGGAAAATTTTCTGGAAAAAAGTATCTGAAGACTATAGTGAAATGGGAAAAAATTTTTTTTTGATCAGAAGGAATTTAAGAACTTTTCTGAACTTCTTTTAATTCATGAATTTAGGATGAGTGTGTTTCTTGCCAAATTAATATCACACAAGAACTGGAGGCTCAACTATATTCTGCTCATACAGGAGTAGAGAGATAGGTTCCCATACGCAGGCGATCAGCAACAACAATCGCAGGCTTAGGTAAACCCAGCCTAAGAAGCAGTAATTACCTTTCCACCAAAAAAAAAAAAAACCTTGTAAGAGTGATATCACATAATCACAATTACAATAAGGTGGAAATGTATTATATTCTTTTGCTTTGCTCTTGCTGAAAACTTCCTTAAATTAATTAGCAAATCCTACAAATACATATACCTGCTAGATTTTTTTTTTCAGCTTCATTGACAGGAGAATTTTGCCTAAGACAAAGACCTGAAAGAAAGTATATTATGCCTCAAATAAAGCTACTAATACAAACTTATCATTTCAGTTTTATTAATTTGGGAATTACATAATTTGATTGTTACGAATTTGTAAACTGAGAGTTTGAGAAGAAAGGGAGAGGGGATAGGGCGGGTGTGTATCATGAGCCAGGATTGATGCAGATCTCAGTCTTGTTTTTAAGTAAGGAAACTGAAACTCACAAATTTTAAGAAACTTGCCCAAGATTACACAATTAATACATTGCAGACTCATAATTAAAACCTCCTTCTGTATGGCACCAAAGCCCATTTTCTTTCTGTTTCACTTTCTGTCTCCCAGGTCCTGTTATGGTGTCCTTTAGAAATGGTAGCTCATTTAATTTTCTTAATAATTTTACTGTGGTGAAATTAAAACACAGAGTGGTAAAGAATTTAAGGTCACACAATCTGCAGCAGAGCTAGAAATCAAAATCCAAATAGCCTGAGGCTAGAGTCTGCACATTAGACCACAACACGGGCACGACCTCTTGATGCGCCATGGAAACAGATGGAATTACTGTCTTCAGTAGGAAATGGACACTACAGCCTAATTCCTACAAGGTAACACCCTCCAGGAAGTTATCAATGTCTGCTTTATAATCAATATAATACAATAGTCTACTTAACATGATGAATATCTGTGCTATTTCTTGGTTCCCACAGAAACCTGGCAGACTAGAAAAGCCATGTTATCTCATCACTAGATTTGTACAAAAATGCTTATTGGGGGCAGGGCATACTCTGAAGAAGAGCTGTGAAAAGGAAGGGCATATTTCATGCTGCAGTTAAAATGAATTCGTTTTATGTAATGTAAATGAAGGGCAAATGTAATTTTATTTGAAGGATCGCATTATTATGGAATTAAAATGGCCACTATGTAGTTACCCCATGCTGAATAGCGTATATGTCACACTTGTTTTCTAAAAGATATTTTATGTCCTCTTATATACATGGTGAAGAAAATACATCGATGTCTTTAGATTTGTTTCCTTAGCCCCCACCATGTAGTAGGTATCCTGCAAATATGGGCCTTTGAGAATGAAGGTAAATGATTATGTTAATAGAACCATGATTAGACTCATAATTGAGCCAAATCTCTGATAGGTGGAACTGCATGCCATTTGATTTGCAAAAGTCGTTTCATCTGACTTTACAGGAAGATACACTGATGATGTATCATTTTAATTTCTTTCCTGAGCACTCACTGGAAAAAAGTAGCAAATGACGAGGTTGTTTATTTGATACAGTAGTGCTCCTCCAAAATCAAATGAACAAAGGTAATCTTAATGTCATGAATCAATTATCTTAATAAATTCCTACATAATTAACTGAGGAATTCTCTATGGAAGCACCAATTGAGAAATGATTTCAATGTGAGAAAATAGTAAGAGAAAAAACACAGTAATTCTGAGCTAATATGAAGCTTTCTCACTACTACCAAATAGGATATAGGAACTTCCATAAGTATATGTACAAACATATATTAAAAATCACTTAAGTATATATAATGTGCAAATAGTGTCAGATTTGATCCTGTTATTTGCTCTCATATGATGGCCAACTTTAATGGCAACTAGCAAAATTATATTTTTAATATCCTTGGCATATTCATATCAGACAAATAAATATTAGATTATTATAACATTAATTTCTTTTTCCATCTCTGACTTGAAATATAATTCCACTTGAATTAGTTGAATAATGCTATTCATTAAATATTTCTGAAGATTGTTTGAAATCTAGGTTCCAACACCTGATGTGTTTCCACCAGACATCTATTAGTCTTTAAGAAATTTTCTTTGCCTTTTTTGGTCACAGTTTTCTTATCTGTAAAATGAACAGATTGAGCCAGATGAATTATACGAATTCTGAGACTCTTTATCTGTTATAAAAATTATACTCTTAAAAAATACAGCTGCACTGATAAGTTATAAAATAATTGGAAATAAATGGAAAATAATTATATTAAGTGGTATGACTACTGTGTGCTGTAGATAAATCATGTGATTAAGGAATTGAACACAATTGTGTTTGAATCTCTGCTATCATTCAAATGACTTTTGTGAACTACTAATTTTTCTTAGCTTTAGATTCCTTATCTCTAAAATAGAGACGACAGCAAAAATCCTTAATTTTTTTTCCCCAGTAAGTAGCAAGAGTTCGTATTCCCTTGGGGGGCTATGTTTTAGTCTTACAATTCCACAGGGATTTGGTTAATGTAATGAATCTATTGTATTTCAAATTATCTAAGTGTTCAATTAGCTAATTGTACAGGAGTAAACATTACTTTATGTTTTTCACATAACATCCATGTGAACCCAGCAGGTAAGTACAATTGCTCATCCCCATTTATACATTCAAGTGAATCCTATGCAATTAATCTTCATTACTGTTAACAATTTGCCTATTATAGACCTTACTGTACCTACCCTAGAATTATTTTTAATATCTGAATCACTTAAAGCCAAGGATCCTATCTCTACTTGCTTTCATTTCTTGTATGCCAGTTATAAATAACCAGGTCTTTAAGATGTAACTTAATTAAAACACAGGTGTTCCTTTGCAGCTGGGACAAATGGAAGAAGTGATCACCTCTCGAAGTGAATAATTCCCTGAACTGCCAATTTGCGTAGAATGGCTATAATCAGGCAGCCCAAGAAATGGGGAGAATACGCACAAAGGAACATTTCAGCAAGTCACTTCTTCATTTTAGTGTTGTTTTAAATTTTCGTGGATGGTATATAGTCCTTTTTAATTGAGTAACAAACATATAGCACCTGGTTCTTATGTTGTAAGATACTTAAAAAGGAGAGGAAGTAACAATAAAATTCAATGCATCATGAGTCTGGTAAAAGCTGAGCTCAACAAAATCTAGCCTAAAAACATCCTATTTGTTACTTTTAATGGCACCCCAATGTTACAGCAATATGGAAAGTCACATACAAACTAGAGCTTAAAACTAACACTTCTGAGTCATGCTAACTGAACCTGGAAAAGAAACTTCTGGAGATAATCCCTCCCACACCATGACCTGCTTAGTTTTTCATGCTGAGCTGGGCCAAGGTCTTGCATTGCATGAGAACTGGATGGTCACAAACACAACTAAATAACCAGGGGGAGTAGCTAATAGTCCATCTCTTCCCCCTTGATACAGTATGTGCCTTTAATTATAAGCCATATACTTTCTTGGCATCTACAGTCATTTCCTAGCTGTGCTCATAAAGAACTTCCATGCTTTCTTCATAGCAGAGACAATTCTAGCCATCTGTCTCTTAATCATCTCTTCGAACAGATTTTGATGATCCAGGCGATAATTAAGTCTTGGTGGCCATTAGTGAGTATGCAATTTTGCTGCATATAGGAAATATGACATTTAGAATAAAGGAGAAAACTATATGGAAATTTGTGGTCCTATCTACACAACTTCTAATGAAATAAGATCTTATCTTCTTTGGCTATATTTCATATTGGTATTTCTACTCTAGAAATATTTTCCTTGATGTGTTTAATATGTCTTGCTACTCTAGAGTTTAATTGTAGTTTAAAAACTACAAAAAAATTTTTGTAGATACAAAACAAAATGAAAACAAAAAAGGACCCAAAATATGAAGATATTTCATGGTCCTAATTATAAGCGTCATTTTTCTGCACCCTTATATTTCTGACTTGCAAGAATAGCCTAATAATATAGTGATAAACCAATAGTACAAGGCATATTGCATCACTTTGGTTATTCATGTTACAAGTTGGTTGGACCAGATGCTGGTTGCTGAATTTCTTCTCTCCTTGCCCACTTCTCAAAGTGAATGCCCATGAGCCCTGGAAGGGTTTAGTGGCATCTGAAAACTGTTAAAATTCCAAGCATACTTTTGTTTGTCTGTAGAAGGCTATGTTTTTCATTAAAATTTCAAACAAGATTAAAAACTCCTGTCGGGTTTTTTTTTTTTTTTTTTAGACTATTATACTGTAACTAACATCTCAGACTGCACAACGCAGGTATAGAATTAATGAGATACTTAGGATGTTGTCTTTTTCTGTTCTGGGGGATGATAAACGGGTGGCAGAGATGAGGAAAAAGCCTGCATCAAACTCAAAATAAAAACAGGCTGTTACTTAGAAGGTTTGGGTTTTCCTTTTGATTTAACCTCTGAGAAGTTCTCTGAATTTGGACACATCAATTGTCCTCTCTTGACCTCAGATTCCTTATCTCTCAGCAGAATGTGCTGGGCTATATCAGTGATGTTGGAAGCATATTCTGTGATATCCTGGGGGTTCTAGAAAAGTATTTGAGTGACTCTCCAAAGATGAAAGACTAGTGCAAAAAGGTTCAGTTAGCCTCTTGCATCTCCTAAAGGGGAAGGTAGAAGCAGTGGATGCCAGGTGAGCATATAGATCTACTTCCTCAAGACAGCAACTTTAAGTTACGTTAGGTGATTTCTTTACATTTCCATGTCATTCCTTTTTTGAAATGTTGAAGCTGTTCAAACTGGTAACACATTTTATATATAGTATGGTAATTACCAGCCTACAGTTCTGTTTCTTCCACTGGATTGTAAGTAACTCAGGAGAGGCATTATTTCTCACCCATCTCAGGAACCTAGAAAAAGGCTGCCATATGGAAGGAGAAAGATAAGCAAACAAAGGGAAAAGAAAATATGGAAGATGGGTTAGCTGTTCCCGAGACAGGTAAGAGACAAGCAGAACTACCAGGAATCTCATGCAATCATAGTCCATGCAGTGGGGTAGAGGGTTGGGGTTCAACTTGAGAGAGATTTAAGGAGCAGAAAGCTAATGACTTTGTGGCCAACTTGGTAAGAAATGTTGAAGAGAAGAGCCCAAAATAACTTTTGGATTTCTGTACTAGGGTCTCATAAACTAGGAGAGAAAATACAGAAGGAAGAGCAATTTGGACGGTAATGATAATTTGTTGAATTATGGTCATGTTCCTGGGGCCGCCAAATCATGTAGCCCTTTTGTGTCTCTGGGGATACTCTGTGATTTGAGATACAAAGTGCATTTATTTCTGTGAAAAGAAGTCAACACAGTTTGAAAAATATTTCTTTAAAAAGTACGCATGAGACATTCAGTTGTCAACAAAGTACATGTTCTGGATCTGGGATACAGATTTAGAAGTCAGCAGGAGACATCTGACTGCACACGCTGATTTGAGAGTTGCCAGTGGGCAGGTTGGCTGAAGGCAGGTGAGTGGGTATGATTAGGTAAAGCTAAAGTGAGAAGGAAGAAACTCTGCAGAATACCAGTATTAAGGGACTGACAGAAGAAAAGGAGACAGGAAAAGAAACTGAAAGTGAGGGAAGAGGACCAAGCTTGCTAGGAACTTAATTGTGCGTGATACTTACACAGATGTGAACCTTCCCCATAGGAACATATCGTCAAGGACCAAAACAGACATTGACCAAATTAACGATAAATGTAAAAAGCAGAATCGGCACACTGATTTGGCACAAAAAAAGAGTAAGCTAGATAGAAGACATATTCAGTTAGGAAGGCAAGGGTAGGAGGAGAGGTGGGAGGTGCTGCAGGGACAAGAACAATGTGAAATCATCAGCTCTCCTCTGATCAATGTGAGAACCCAGTTAGGAGAAGGGAACATCTTCTCAGTGATTTACGGAAGAGATCTATAAAATCCCTGAAGGAGGCGCGATTGGCTACTCCCTTCTCGGCCAGCACAAACCATGTAAGAATCTCAGCAAATAAATTACATGAAATGTGAGAATTGATTTTGAAAATGTGGAAAAGTTATTAGTGGTACACTTTCAAAAGGAAAGTAACAACCTTAGAATAGTAAAAGTATAAGGGAAAGAGTTGTGTTTTCAAATAAACACTTCCATTTGTATCAATTCAACAACTCCATAAGGTAAAATAGACAAAAACAGCAAGTGGGATGGTGTAATCAACACCTGGGGAGACATGGAAGAAAGAAGTGAATCAGTCGTGTGCAGAAGGGAGATTGCATTTACATGTGTCTTGTGAACCTGAAAAGTGGAAGAAAATTGCACACTCAGAGAAAAGAAAACTTCACTTGCCCAAACAGGAATCTTATTTTGCCAGATATATTGACTGAGCTGAATCTAATGAGCTCTTGTGCCAATGCGAAATGGACCCCAAACCTAACCTAGGAACCTTTTATTTGAAAAATGATTAAGTGAGAGAAAATCGTATTGGTTGTGAAATAATACATTATTTGCTTTGCAAGCCACATATTACATCTATTTACTATTTGAAGTAATGTGTGCATTGATTTGGGGCAGGGAGAAGGCTCTGATTTATTAGTTTTCGAAACTTTGAATCAGGTCAACTTTTGCCAACCAAGTTTCTAATATAGAGCAAAAGAATGTACTCTTAACCCTGGAAGTCTTTTGTTAGTTGAAGTACTTGTAACATAAGTACAAGAAAGAATTATACAGTTTGTTCTGTTATAGCTAGCTGTCTAAAAGTTTTCAAACAAGATAAACACTTGCTGCATAAGTTAACACACCATACAATCAAGCAGACTATCTGTGTTTAATGCATGTGTGTAATAACCCATTAATAAAGACTTATGATTTAAATCGTTTGAATAGTTATATGTCTACTCATACCAAAATATTAAAAGGTTTAGGGCTACAAATTTAATTTGCCTACTGAAGAGGGTTGAATAGTGTCACCCCCAAATTTATGTCCACCCAGAACCTCGGAATGTGAACTTACCGAGAAATACAATCTTTGCAAATATAATCAGTTAAGATAAGGTCATACTGGATTAGGGTGGATCCCAAATCCAAATGACTAGTGTCTTAATAGAAGAAAAGAGAGGGACACTCAGAGGCAGGCACACAGCATGACTTTTTCAGAAGAAAATATTTATGGGTATTTGTGTAAGTACTGCTTATCCAGGAAACTGATGTTAAAGAAACTTCAAGGATTGTTCCTGATACCAAGAAGTTGAGTGACTTGCCCAAGGTCATTTGGTAAATCTGTGTTTTTGTTGTAATTGGAACCCAAGACAACCACCTATTTGGAGTCTTTGCTCTAGTCACTGTCTCTTGCTGCCTCTGACTTTATGAGGACAATTCTGGAGAAAAATGGCTCCTGTAAATTCTGCTGTCAGTCAGTGGGAGCTGGCAAAGTGCTCGTGCTGATGGTTTTCGTGATGAGAATGTAGTGCAAACAGCCCCACACTCTGGCTTATAAAACAAGCTTAAGTGTCACCGGCTTCCTCACCTCATCATTTCTAGAATGGTACTTATCTTTCAAGCCACAAAACAGGACTGATGCCAAGGCCATAAAAAGTATTATATGGTTCTGCCTGCCATCTTTTCAAGGTGGGCTGGCAAAGCAGAGGACCACAGACAGAAAAATGGAGTAATAAAGTTTAACTAGTAGGCAATAATATTAATCTGCTGTGCTGCAGTGCCGATTAAGAGATTGAACCAACTCCCTGCAGTTCTAATTGGATTTTCCTGTGTTTTCTACAACCCTCAGGGCTTTACCCTGATAAATCCTACTTTTGCTTGCCATTTATTCCCCATGAATGACTCCATGTAATGGATTTATCTGTAAAAACACGCAAGTGCTTGAATGGCCGTAGAATTATTTGGTGGTTTTCTTTGCAGATTGCTGGCATGTTACTTTCTAAAAAGCAAGTAATTAATACAATGAATCGCTGGGCTAATTGCTATCTAAATATTTCATATGCATAATAAGATAGAAGACGCAGGTACTGAGAAAGAACGATCATATGCAAAGGGATGCCCCAGACAACCATTATTTTAAGATGAGGAAATTAGATCTATACACCGTTATGCATAATATCTGAGGTAATCAAATGCAAAATGAAAGGAATACAGTTTTATGTATGTATATGTCAAGTATATTTCTTAAGCCTGTAAGATCATTTTTCACATGGTCAATTCACTATTATTTTTGAAATAATGCTATCTTCCTGTAAATTTGTCTTCTACTTTGTGTGTGTGTAGGCAAACAATACTTTTGTTCAGGATATTCTGTACTTAGGGATTACTTGGTTATGATCCCAATAACAACCCTGTTAGTCCAGCTATAAAACATGAATTGTGTACGAGATGGAGAGTGTGGAAATAGGGTCCCAACATGTGCATCTCTGCAGAAGATTGCCACACCAATTTACAATCAGAGTTTTGATTGAGGAGGCTGGCCTGCTCAAGTTGTCTGATTTTATCATACAACCGGTGATGCATCTATTTTCCTTCAGTATGCTTTTAGTTATGATTTAGTCTGGTACCACCCCTGAAACCACCTACCTCTGATGATTTGCCAGCCAGAATTCACCCACAAATTCCCAAACTCAGCTAGGTATCCCAATTTTCTGCTGCAGACTCTCAGGGCAAAGTCTCTCCTCTCCAGCTAGCATCGTCTTATCCTTGATTTTGTGGACACCTTGATCCAGATTGCCAATAAGTTTTGCATCATCCCTCTGCCTGGTTCCTTCTTGCTACAGTATCCATTAGATTTTCTAACTTCTTTCTTCCATTGTCTTTCCAGTGGCTTCTACCCGATACCTGGTGGCTGCTCTTCCCCCTTAATGCAGACAACTGGAAGACTGAACTGCAGTCAGGAATCCTGCTTATTTTCAGATGCAATGCCTTGTTTTTATGCTGTTTCGCTTGAACCTAACATTCTCTGACTCTCCTGGTCTTTGCTTCCAACTCTCACTAGTGATTTCTAACCATCCACATCAACCAGTATTTTCAGAGCATCTGCTTTGTGTCATGGCCTTGGGCTGCTGGTGACGCAAGGGTCAACAGACACCATCCCTGTCTTCCAGGAGCTGACGGTTTGTCTAGGACAGCTCGGCTTTGTTCTGCTCCTACTATGCACCAGGCGGCTTACACTGAAACCTCACAGCTGTGCTTGTCCGGGCTTGGCAGGCTTGGTAGTCAGCTGTGAGGTTTGCGAAAATGTCAGAGATCTGGGCTGCATTCTGGATTTATTGAATTAGAATCCTCAGGGATAGGGTCTAGGAATCTACCTAGGCAAGCACCCTCTGAGTTTATGTGGTTATGTAGTAGATGATTTGAAGACCCTTTCCTGAGAAATACTCTCAGCAAGTCCAGGAAGCAGGTTTAATAATCCCCAGCTTACATGTAGAGATGCTGAGGAGTAGAAAGTTATGTAACTTTCCCAACTGAAGAGTGGAAAAGGCAAGATCCAAACCCAATCTATATGGTTTTAAACTCCTTGGCATTTCCACTCTACTCCTTCACAAAGCCTCCTACCTGTGTCTCCCACAGGTCCTGGTTCCCATTCCAGTGTGTTCTCCCAAGCAATCTGTATAATTACGGCATTAACCGGCACCATTAGCAAGCTGTGATGGTTAATTTTATGTGTCAATTTGACTGGGCCATGGGGTGCCCAGACATTTGGCCAAACGTTATTCTGGATATGTTGTTTAAATGAACGACATTTTCTGCATGAGATTAACATTTGAATCAGTAGACTGAGTAAAGCACGTTGCCCTTCCTACTGTAGGTGGGTAGCCTCCTCCAATCAACTGAAGACCTGAATAGAACAACAAAGCTGAGTAAGAAGTCCTGGCTGTTTAGCTGGGATGCTGGTTTTTTCTGGTCTTAGGACTTGGACTGGAACATCGGTTCTTCTTGGGTCTTGAGTCTGCTGGCTTTTGGACTGGAATTACAAGTCTGTTTTCCTGGGTCTCCAGCAAACAGATTGTAGAGCTTGGGACTTCCCAGCCTCCACAACTGCATGAACCAATATACAGATATATATTCTTTCATTGGTTCTGTTCCTCCGGGGAACCCTGACTAATGCAAAGGCATTTACCAACATTTTAGAAAACAAGGAACCATCTTGTGGATATCTTGACAAGTTACCTGAAATAAAGTTGGATACTTCATACTTATTTTAAGGAATGAAGACTGAGTGTGAACAAATACGGCAGAAAATGATCTAGGTCAGAATGAGTCACCAGCTGAACATAAAACAGAATTGTTCCATCAGAACTACAGCATCATCCCAATCTCAGTAAATGGCAGTAACGTCCAGAGGCAATCCTTCCACTTTAGGGAGCTGATGAAATGCTTCCAAACAACAGAAAAGGGCTACTGTCAGCTGGATCCCCACGCAGAGTGGGAAACTTAGAGGATGTCAAGAACCAAGAAACTAAAATTAAGGTGAAGTCCATGGGGGAAAATAAAGCTTGGGAAATGTCAGTCACTTGTCTGATACAAGGCTCATAAAGCAATGCCTCAGCTACAGTCTTCTGATGCACTTCTCTTCAGAGTGATCTTATTTTTGAAGGGTCACATTAGCCCCCATCCAGGAGAGGATTCCAGAGATGAGGATGCCTCATTTTGAAGGAGGTCCACAGCATGGACCATGGCTGCAATACTGTTAGAATACTGAGGTGAGATTCTCAAGGGCATAATTACTGTTCATTGAAAAAGCAACTCTGTTTGCGCAGAGAGGCAAAGAAAAAGACTATTTGTTCTAGGAAATATTTTGGTTAAACTAAGAAAAATTTATAAGGCTGAAGTAAAGCAGCATTGTACTTAAACCATTTCTGATAATCTCCTTCCTATTCCGTAATCTCCCTCAAGGAAAGATGATGTAGCAATACTGGGGAAAAAAAAAACCCAAAAAACTGTACTGGGAGCATTTTTATTATCTGTCTTAAATCCTCCCTACTGCAATTTTACCTTATTACTCTCAGGAAGGTAAGGGGTGGTCAAAGCATGGCATTAGTCATAGTTTCCTTGGTAAGCTGTATTCCTCTGGTGGCAGATTCTATTACCTTGAATATTCTCATTTTAACTGTGCTTGATTATTTAAAGGGAACTTAAGTGGTAAGGATTCAACTTGTCTAACGCATTAATTTTTCCCATGGGAAAAGGAAAAAGGGTGTAAGCCATAAAAGAGCTGTGAGAGGGCCAAAGACAATCCTCTGAAGAAATTATTCATTGACTTAATTTACTTTAAATTGCAAAACTCTGCTTCTAAAGTTCATTTATCTTCTGGCGCAGGCAAACTTATGAAGTGGGTAAAGTTTGTCTTCCTTACTCCCTCACTCCTTTAGCTGGCATAATCTTTCAGTGCCTCCCCGCCCCCTTCAATGCCTGATATGCTTATGTGGTCTTCTAGTTGACCAAGGAGTGCCCGCCATTACACCTCCCTTGGGGCTGCCATACTGATTTCATTCTGTTCTCCTTCCTGTTTCTTCCCTGCCCTCTCACCCTCCCCCCTCACTTCATAAAAACTCCTTGGCCTTCCTTTTCATTTTTTCAAGATTCTTGCTTCCTGCTAGTTAAGGTCTAACTAACCTGAGGAATACTTTATGTGTTAATAGAAACTGTTACAGTTTAAATTGTGTCTCTCCAAAAGACATGCTGAAGTCCTAACCTTCATTACCTCAGAATATGACCTTATTTGGAAATAAGTGTCACTAGTGAGCACGAGGTCCTTCCTTGTCTTTTCCAGCTTCTGGTAGCCTTAGGGATTCCTCAGCCCGTGGCAGCATAACTCCAGTCTCTGCTGCAGACATCTCATGGTGTTTTCTCTTCGTGCGTCTGCTGCTTATAAGGACCCCAGACATATTGAATTTATGGCCCACCCTAATAAAGCATGACCTCATATTAGTTATTTACACCTTGCCAACACCTTGATTTCAGAGTTCTAACCTCCAGAACTGTGAGAGAATACACTTTTTATTATTTTAAACAACCACAATGGAATACTACCCAGCCATAAAGAAGAATAAAATTTTGACATTTGCAGCAACATAGATGGACTTGTGCTAAGTGAAATAAGTCAGACAGAGGAAGATAAATACTGTATGATATCACTTATATGTGGAATCAAAAAGCTACAACAAACTAGTGAATATAATTGAAAAGAAGCAGACTCACAGACATAGAAAACAAACTAGTGGTTATGGAGGTAAGGGTGCAGGGATGCAATGCAAGGATGGGGGAGTGGGAGGCAAAACTATTGGGTGTAAGAGAGGCCCAAGGATGTATTGAACAACACAAGGAATATAGTCAATATGTTGTAACAACTGTAAATTGAGAGTAATCTTTAAAAATCGTATAAAAATTTTAAAAATTTAAAAATTAAAATAAGGTACTTAAAACAGAAAAAACAAAAAAACAAAAGACCAACAAGCTCGTGGTACTTTATTATGGCAGCCGTAGGACACCAGTACAGAGACTAACCTGTTAAAATGTTATTTCTGATTAACTCACATGTGTCTATGACAGTAAGGCCTTCAGCAGACAGCGACGCAGCAGAAGCAGCACTACTAACGATGTGACTCGGGCACCTGACAGGTCAATGAGAAAGCTATTCTGAGATGGAAAGGGATGTGTGGCATCTATCAACTGTACATGACAGATCCTGTATCAGGTTCTCTGAGCTGACTCAGCATCACAGCCTGACATCCAGACTCTCCTGTGGAACTTTGGCTCCTAAATATTGCTACAGAGAGTGACATGGCAAGGGAGGTAGTTATCTCGGTTAAGAGCCGAAAGTACCAAGTGCTTTCGTAGACCCTCACTCTCCCGTGATTTTGCTCTTCTTAGAGTCTTCTCCATTTCCGGAAAGGGCATTTCCATTTTACCCATTTGTTCAAGGTCAACGTAACTGGAGGATGGAAGGATAGAGAATTTTTTTCCCTTTGAATTTTCAGCACCTTGCGTAGTGCACGGTATGTAACATGTATTCAATAACTATTTGAAAAAATGAATGAAATAATGATCAGTCTGGAAAGCCTGACCCGGCTTAACCCCATGATAGGGAGTCCCCTGTCACCTGTGCCAGGGAGCTGTATGTCCCTCTGTTTATCTGTCTCACTGGTTCCATAAAGCCATTTAAAAAATCTTAGAATGCAAATCCGTTTGCTGATGATGGGATGTACAGAGGGAGGAACAGGGAGTCAGTGGGAGGAGTCCAGATTCTGGCCTCAGCTCAGCTACTAACCAGCTACCCAGACCTGGACAGGCCACAATTTAACAGGAATTATTAAAGAACACAGCAATGCGATTGAAAGTGGATTGGAAATCCAGTAAAATTGGATTTCTAATCTCTGTACTGCCAAAACCTCACCCCGTGGGGTTTTCCTGAATCTCTTCTGGGTCACATTTTTCTCCTCTGAATATTAAAGAGATTTGACTATTTAAGAAGAAAGCATAAAATCATTTGGTTCTGTGGGGGGACGGGGTCTGGAAGAGTGAAAGGAATGGAGGAAGGAAGGTTGTCACACTGGGAAGCTGGAGTAGAAAAGATAAAAACACCATTTTGGGGGAACCAGTGATGAGTGTAGAAATAGTTTTCTTTTGCTGTCTTCTGGTATATTCACTGGCAACACACTGGCCTTCTGTTAGATTTCCATGATTTTCTGTGACCTACATTTGCTCTAATGTTTTACTGACTCCTTCATTTGAATTAGCTGCTTTTTTCCCATGCCTCCAAATGCCATTATGAATCACTGAAGCTCAAGGCCATCCATCACAGTTACAAGGCATATAAAAGATTACAATCATCAGTCAAATATCTTCACTCCTCCTGAAACAAAATTTTCTTAGTGTAAAATAAATACTCTCCCTCCTGCTGGATTAGCTAAGATTTATACTCCTAATATGCAAATAGTCCTCAAAGTTTCAGATGAAGGAAAGCATTCAGTGTGTTGGTTCAATCATAGGCAAGAGATACAATTTTAAAAAGGTGTTTTGCTTTGAGGCTTAGCCACAGGCTTCTGGAAATGTCACATTTTTGTAAGTGGGACAGCAAGTGATGCTCTGTATGCTTGAATATTTCTCCCCAAAGTTCTTAGTGTATGTCTTGAGCATAGCAGAAGCCTGCGTGATAATAGTTAAATTCAACTATAATTTATTTCTTGGGCCAAGGAAAAAATGTTTAAAAATAGGAAAACATACATGGCAGTATATTATAAAATCACTGACTTTTGAACTGGAAGAAACCCAAGATATATTCACTGTTAAGTCAGATGATGACATAAGTTCAAAGTTTAGGTGATTTAACCAGGGAGAACTAATTAATAATATTTGGGCCTGAAATTCAGAAGTCTTGACTTTGATTTGAGCTATCTGCCAATTCCCTCAGATTCTAACGGTTTAAATAATTAAACATAGCAGAAACTACTCATTGCCACTGAATATTTGGTTTTTTTTTCTTTTTTCTTGATTTTATTCTGGGCATCAATGCATCCAACCAAAATACTACATTTCCCAGTAAGTTTTAGACAATAGCATTTAAGTGTAAGTATTTGGTGCAATTTCTAAGAAGTTGCCATCTTGGATTGTAAAATGACCTTTAAGAAGGAACTCAGACTAGGATTATAGAACCCTGAGTTGCTGATAATCATAGCTGTACCCTACTGATCATCTGTGAACTTCTTTTACTTAAGAAACAAATGATCACCCATTTTATGAGCCACTATATTTTGGGTTTTCTATACTATATATAGTTAAGACTAATTCTAACTGTTTACCAGGTTACTCTACACTTAAAAAATAAAAATAGAAAAAACAACGGGAAACTTTCTAAAAACTCAGTACCTGAATATTTTGGAATCTGTCATCTTTGATAACCAAAAGGGGTGCCAAAAGGTCTTGCGAGTATGAGTCTATTCTTAAATTTATAGGCATTATCTCAAAAGATAACACTGCAGTATGTGCCCAGAAGTATGTGCTCGTTAACACTTTTAATAAGGACCACTGTTGTTGGCGAAGAACACTAAGAGTTCACTAATAATTGTCTTGTTTCTATCAGATGGTTTCACAGCAACTTATTAAGCATTTCAGAATAGCTACTGTAAATCCAGGTAGATAACTGCATAATTTAGAAACAATACATGGCAAATATAACAATTCCGAAGAAGCAATGAAAATAGTGGGAATCTTTAAATTCTTAGGATATAACAGACATGGCTTAATTTCACTTCTGATAATCTGGATTCTGGTTTGTGTTGATAAAAACAAATCACAAATATTCTAATAAACATAAACCTATAGCTAATAAAATTAGGGTAACATCCCCTATACCCTGGAATAAGTCAAAATCTTTTGAGTAACATTGTCTTAAATGGTTCATTAGTAAAGTGCCAAATCAGTGTTTCATATGTATCATCTTGTTAATCCTTTTAAAAAAAGAAGCCCTTGAAGACAAATAATTGTAAATTAGGGATGGTGAAATAGTTTCACAAAGCCAGTGTTTCATCCTTAATCTTAAATCCAAGGGAGACAAAATCTATGAATCATTACCTACAAACATAATAGTTTTCAAAAGTAAATTGTGACCTTAAAATTATGCATAACTTTTAACTCAGTAATTCTTTAAGAATTTTATTCTAAAATATTATGAAAATTATGCAAAATTTAGAAATAAAGCAGAACGACTGCAGTTCTTTTCAGTGCCATTGTTTCAACAGGAACAACCAAGAATTAAAAACTACGCAAGAGACTGCACCTAGATATTTGATGACAGTGCAGACACTGTGAAGTTACATCTTAGCTAGTGGATTTCTCTTTGGTGGAAAAGCATAACCCCAAAGGTTATACTTTTATGGTCATACAGGACATTAAACAGTCTTGTTTCGACATTAGCAAAATCATTCAGCATTCAGCATCTCTGTTCCTCTTACACTCCTTTGAGCCAGTCTTATAATTATGGTTCCTTTACTAGTCAATAAGATGAATAAAACCTTTAGCATATGTTTATCTTAAACTTAAATGAGACTTTTTTAACTTTTGAAAAATTATACTTTAACAGAAAAATTAACTCTGTATGTGGGCAACTAGTTCAGCAGAATTTTATTAGCATCAAAACTCCAAAATGTAAACCAGTTATTTTGAAAGAAGGAGACATCAATTTTTTTTTCATATTTCTTCTTGTTGGATACCCTCCACAAATACTCATGGTGTGTTTCCCAGAATGTATGAATACGCTACACAGGAGAAGGATGCAAGTGGAATTAAGATGGCTAATTCACTGACCTTAAAATAAGGTCATTACCCTGGACCAGTGTAATCACAGGGTCCTTAACTGTAGCGAGGGAGGCAGAAGAGAAGGTCAGAGTGATGCAGTGTTGGAAGAACTTGATCAGCTGTTGCTGCCTTGGAAATTAGAGGAAGGGGACATGGTTGGCTTCTACAAGCCAGAAAAGCCAAGGAAATGGACTCCTCACTTGAGCCTCCAGAAGGGAATGCCATCCTGCTAACACTTTAATTTTAGCCCAGAGAGACCTGTGTCAGCTTCTGACATACACAATTGTAAGATAATAGCTTGGTGTTGTTTTAAACCACTACATTTGAGGTAACTTGTTGCAGCACACATGGGAAACAAATAACTTCTCCATATTTAAAAATGCTGTTTGAAATGAAGCTAGTAGGGTGGTACAGTTAAGAGCCTGAAGATCTGAAGGTGGGTGTTGGTAGGAAGAGGTGCTACAAAGACTTTGGACTTAGTCTCAGTTTTGCCAATAATTAGCCAAAAAAAAAAAAAAAAGACTGAGAATCTTGTGTTCTTTGGACCTTAAGTTCTTTCCAGCTTCTAAATTCTATGAGATTTCAGGGCCTCAGAAAATTTAATCATCAGGGAAATTAAGCAATGTTCCCCCGACCACCTTTGCTAACATCAGTCACCTCATTAATCCTGTCTACAGGACTCTGTGAAGGGCACATTAATTTATTCAACAAATGTGCATCGTATACCTACTTGTACTGGGGACTCCTCAAGGTGCTGGAGATACAACCGTGGGCAAGATAGACAAGGCCCTTGGTCTCATAGCTCTTTCATGGTGGGGAAGAGAGAAATACATAGCAAACAAATAAGAAAAGAAATGTGAGTTCAGATAGCAATGAGTGAAGTGAAGAGTATCAAACAAGGAGATGTGACAGATAAAAACTGGTGTTAGTGTGGGAGAAAGAGGCTGGAGAAATTAGATGACATGAATTTTATGGAAGTGATGGATGAGCTTAGATGGAAATGTTAATGGGGAGCCTGCTGTGTGACGATCTGGGGAAAGAGCATTCCAAGAAGAGGAAACAGAAAGTCCCTAAGATGGGAATGACCTTGGTGGGTCTAGAAAGAGAGATGATGCCAGGTGTGTAAGGCATGGTGATCTGGGTGCGCAGAGTAGGAGGTGAAGCGCAGGAAGGTAGACAGGCACCAGAATAGCCAGTGGAAGCACCAGTGTGGGGAACCTCACCCTGCTCCAGGGTGACAATATGCCTGCTCCAGTCAACACGAAGCTCATCTGCCCTAACCACCTCTCTCAGCCTTACCTGCAGGAATATGTCTACCCCTGTGTGTTGCAGCCACCTTCTGGGAAATACAAGATAAATACTATTTTTTTGGTGACAAACATTAAGTAACATCAAACTTTGTAATGTTCTTCTATACACTAATTTGAAGTATGTAGAATGCTCAACGCTAAAGATTGCAATAATAAATAGAGTAATGGTGCAGGCACAGGGGAGCAGGGAGGAAGGCTTTAACAAATCACCAAAACAAACGTAGCAGCCCCTCAGTTAAAAACATAGAATTACTACCTGCCCATATCGCTAAGCTAAGATGCACATTGTTCCCTGCCACAAATATACTAAAGACCTTCATTAACACAAAGAAAGAAAAATGAGTCTTCAGTTCTTTTAGGCTGGCTGCTGATTTCCTTTGGGTCTTTGCTGATTGAATTGAGGTTCCAGGCACTGTGCTGATTTTCTTGACTCTCAAGATTGATAAATTATCATTCTCTTTTACTCGGTAATGGTATTATTCTGTAATAACGGTATGCCTTGGACGGCAACACATGGATTGGCCGCCAGCTTTCTAAATGCAAGCTACCTAAGGCCAGCCGTGTGCCAGCAGCATCAGAGAGGATTAGGGGCCTTTCAGTAAGGGCCTCGACTATATCTGGTCCCATACTTTGCTCTCTGAAGTAATGCAGATCAGATTTAAATTAGGTGTTTGAAATGGGTGTCATGTCAGCTACAGTCATGCTGAATCATCTGCCTGGACCTACAATTTATTTTTTCTTCTTGTCCGAACAAACTCACTGTTAAGCTGTGGTAGCAAACCGGATCACCTCCACCCTCCTCTTTGCTTCATAGAGTTAGTGCCAGCTTTGCTAAGAGAAACAGAGTTCAACTCGATTGGATTCAACCACATCTGCCCACCTCCCACAGACTATGCTCTGTTTGAAATCATAATACAAAGTCAGACTGTTGCTTTCCTTTGAGTGGCCATGCGGGAAGCAGAGAATTGGAAATGAATGATATTTTCATGATCTGGAAATAATGGTGAGCCGATGCCCTTTTTATATCATTCGTTCATGTCCCTAAAAGGCATTCTTAAGAAGTCCCTGTTAAAATAAATTGATTTGCCTTTTGCTAAAGCTTTGTTTTACAATGTGTCAAGGGGGTTTGAAAAATACAGGCAGTATTCAAAGAAAGCAAAGCAAATACATGCAGTGCCTGCATTATTTACCAATTAAAGCTTGGCAAGCACTTCTGGTTTGCATACATTTGAATTAAGAGAAATTAATTTATACGTCTCTAACGAGAATATTAATTCAACTTTTACTGAAGGCTAGAATGTGCAAATGTCTATGCCTGGCACCATGAGGGGTTCAAAGAAGAAAAAGAGACTATAGTTTGGTCAGGTAGCAAGATACACAAAGAGTTATTAATAGTTATGAAAGGTACAAGCCAATGACGTTTGGAACAGTTATTTCTGACTGTCTTACTTGGGGATGGGGTAAGAAAATTATCCTGGGGTACAAAATATCCTTATAGTAGAAATCTCTCATAGCCTGTGGCATCTGTGTATAGGAGTTGTAGACATTTGGACTGTAACAGAATCCATTCTGTTTATACACTTAGCTTGGCAAGACAACGTGAATCCATTTTTTTTTCTAATAAAAAGAAATACTCATGTTATTTCTAAATGAGCTGAGAACAGAACTGCGTGCCTTCCGTCTGTATCCTTGTACTGGTGCCTGTATGGGACAGATAAGCGCCTACTACATGCCGAGCCCTGTGCCTGTGGCTAAGAACCTGTTGGGGTCTCATCCAATGCAGGACCGGGCCAGGGCCATTACACCAGGAGACGTTTAACAGAAGGTGACACTGGCCAAGTATGCTGTCTTTATTCATTCTTGGCATGTTTTGTTCCCAAGTCTCACCCTCTTCATCATGGAGGAGCCGAACAAAGCAACGTAGCATTCTCCTGTGGCCCCTACAAGTCTAACCACTAACCTCCTCGCCTGAGCACCCAGACAGTTCTCATGTCCTGTTCTTTTCACTCTTTTTAGACCTACTTACTTCTCCAGAGGTATAAACCCTCGAAACACAAGCACCATTCAGTTTTCAAATCTCTCCGTACTGGAAGAAGAGGAAAGAGAAAAAAGAATTTTTAACATCCTTTCACTTTTCCCACAAAAGGCTGAACTGGCAGCTGTGCTGGGCAGGATTGTTGCACCTACTGTGAGTCTCTGACATGAGTGTTCCCACTGTGACTCTGAGAGCAGCCCAGGGCCAGGGAAAGGGAGGATGAGGCAAGGATGCAGAAGATCATACTTCACACTCCCAACCACACATAGGTTCTCCTGGCTAATCTAGGAAGCCCATGGCCAATGAGTGTCATTTTCCCCCCTAGACCTTGTATAGGTCTTGCTAGGTAAATAAGGGCACATCTCTGCCTTCTGAAGCCTATCAGTTTCACAAGAATAAGGACATAGGGTGCTGGGTTCTAATGCTCTTCTCCCCATTCCCCATAGGTCTTCAGAATGCCAGTGAAGATGGCAAGCCGTTCTCACAAAGATCTTAGCATGCATTATCCCACCAGGAGCTGAGCAGAAGGCCTGGGAAACTCCAGGAGGGAACTTCTACAGAGCACTGACAGGTGTCCGAAGCAGTTTGGACAAAGAGCAGTGAGGGAATGAGTCTAGAACACCAGGCACTCCTCCCTTGTCTGGGAGTGGGGGCTTCGGTGGAGAGCAGTGATGAGAGGTCTTGTGCAAATGAAAGGTTTGAGGGGAAGCCTGTGAGTCAAGGGTAGTGGTGTAAGGTGAAAGAGGGGCTCTCTCCAGAAAGATGGAGGGTGTTCTAGCTAAAACACAATTCATTGTTTTGCCAAGGATGGGCCCTGCATCTGTGGTGCTTGATATTTCCTCCATGACCGGGACCTGCCTCGTTGACCATGGTGTCTGAAAGCTGATGTGAGCCCTGAGCAGACACACCGTCTGAGTTCTCTGCCCTTACTGCAGGCACAGAGGAGACCAGGCGAGGAAAGGAAAACAACGCCCCCTCAAGGCCTTTGGAGGTAGCTGCTCAGGAGATGACCTGCAATTATTTTTGAGAATGCAGACTGCATTTTATTGATTTGAAATCAAATCATATGTTCTTATCTTTAGTTTGAATCAAATACTGTCATCAGAGCTAGAGAGTTCTGGTAGACTCATTTGGACTTCAACAATTGAGTGTTTGCTCAGTTGTTCCATTTGTTTTTTGGGCTTTAAACTCATCAAATTAACCACACAATTTCTATATTTACTTCATCTATGTTGATTAAAGTATTTAATAAAAATAATCATAGCCACTGACTATTGAGCACTGGGTATCAGGTACTGTGTTGAAACCCAGTAACCTTCACAAGAACCTTCTGAGGATGAAAGTAAGGGCTCTGACACATAGTCTTCAAAAAAGAGTCCTTTTCTACAACATATGGTGGAAACATTAAAATTAAAAGCATGCACATTTTCTAATCAGAATGTTAGTGGTACTGCATTTCTTAATTAAAAATACATACACTGTGTAGTCACGTCTCAGTATTTTCTTTTTAAATGCAAAATCATAGAAATTAGAAAGAGGGACCTACATCTTCAGGAGGTTTAATTCATTATTTTGCTGTTGTAAAACTTAACTTCCAAATGCCTATGTTAAAGCAACTTACAAAGAAATACCAAAGGACTGCACATAGATAGATACTATGGCTGCGAAAGCATAAAACTCCTGAAGAGCTGAAATCTTTAGAAATGACTGCCATAACATAAGCATTAAAAGGTTAGTTTCATAACAAAAATAGTTACTTTGATTTTTCAATGTTAACTAAAGTTAAAATTTGTATTTATTGTTATATTTGGAGAGTTGGACAGACTAGCTATAAAAGAAGAGCTGAAAAATAGCAATGGAATTTTAAACATCTCCATTTCTTTTTTGAAAACTGTAATGATATAATATTTAGCTTCAACCTCAGGCTAATTGTATTCTGAACAGAGAATATGACAATATTTCATGTCACTTGAGGTATTTGTTGAACATATAAAATTTTTTAAAAATTTTGAATCATATTGAAGTTAATAAAAGTGCCACAATAATTTGCTAACTATTTGTGTTAAGCACCATTACATACTTTCTGGATGTAGAGGCTTTGCGACCACATGATCATGTGACTCACTCATAAATTCCATTTCTGCCAACTCATTACTGGCTATCACATTTAAATCCTTCTTTAATAAACCCCTGCAGACTAAGATATGATATCTGGAGGCTGGTAATCCAGAAGGATTAAAAAAAAAAAGACCTGTTTGAAGTTTAGTTAATATGCATTTCAATGTTTAACCTGCCTAGAAATTCAAAAGTTGAAAAGTTGTGGTAGAAGATATACTAAGCTGTCTTAGACATAAAAGAGTATCCACCTTAACAACCAAAGTCTTCATCTATGAAGCTTTTCTAGGGTATTAGTCATAGAAATGCCGTAATCTTCTATAATTTACCATGCAGAGATACGAATCCTGCTAATCAGATTACCTTTTTGCTTCTTCATGAGCATAGGCTTTCTCAGAACTTTCACCCCAAACTTTATTATTTATGAGAAAAAAACCCCTGTATTTAGTGGAGCAAATACCAACAGAATCTGACATACTCCACTGAAACCACAAGGATTTCAGTTACCATCCATGGATGAGTTTATCTTATGAACTAACCTAGTGACTGATCAGTTGAAACATTCAATAAAGATTTCTTTACATCAGTGGAAAAACAAGTAATCCATGCTTTTGCTGAATTAAATTTTAAGTTAAAACTTTTTTGATATGCAAAGAATATTTCTCCCTCTGGAAATAAGTCTAGGGCGTTGTGGAATGTTAACCTATATTCTGGTTCAATGTCCTTAAAGAACAAAACTACTCTGGCGTTAGAGGTTATTAAAGACTTGAGCTAATTGTATGCTAATTTGATAAATTTTTTAAAAAGCAAAACAAAAAAAAACCTTACTGCTGCAAAAAAAAATTGGAGATTTGGAGAAATAAATTGTATTTAATTAATGTTTACCATCTGATTTAATTTTACTTATGTAGCTATGAGTCTGTTGTCTCTTATATTTAACAGACATAGAAAAAACATATTTTGGGGATGAGTTCCTTTCCTTAAAAATCTTAATATTATTGCTTTAAGAAAAACATCTATACAATCATTATAATTCTAAAATAATGACTCCAATAGAAGTTGTATAGTGTTGGAATCAAATTATAATACCTACCCAGGAAATCTGTTTTTTGTCTGTGTTGCTATGGAAATTTTTTAAAAAATAATGATTGGATTAAGTCTCTAATAATAACAGAATAGCCACTGCTTTATCATTCAAATCTAGAAATTCTGTAGAAATACACTTAATAAAAGATCTTTCTCTTTCAAGACCTTGCTCCATGAGCAATTCCACAACTCCTGGGCTATATTCACTGGAGATGGCATCCTAGGCTGGTGATGCTGGAGGAAAAGTGATGGGAGGGTGTTCTCTGGTCTTTCATCCGCTTTTCACATATCTGGATACCCCGGATGTATCAGATCTCTATCTGCCTTGTGCAGCTGAAACGGCATGGCTGATGATAGAAGAGCAGTGCCCTGGGCAACAGAAGAAAGCCCTGAGACAACCACACAGGAAACATCCGTCTCTAGCTGTCCCAGGAAAAATGTGCAACAACGCGTCTGTGGGGCCGAATGCCTGCATACTCCAGTCACTCTCTGCCTACCCCAGGACCTTCCGACAAGAACTCTAAACACCTCTAAGTGAACAAAATCCTCAGCAGCAATTGGAATAGTAACCTTCGCCAGCCTGCAAAGGGGCAGAAAATTATTTCTGTTGTCTAGGTCATTGCAGTACCAGGGGATCGCTGCTAGTCAGGGACGGGAGATGGTGAGTACACATGCCAAGAGTTCTAATAATTATAGGAGAAGAGATCTTAAGTGTGTGCTTCAGTAAGCAAGCCCTTCATACAGACATATCTGTTCAGTGACACGTTCAAATCTGTCCGACAAATAAAAATTGTAAAGGAAGTGTTTTCCTTTTTATAAGAAAAAAAATTCAGAACTTCTAACAGAAAAATACGGGGGATTTACTTGACTAACATGTGTCAGCATTCACTGAGGGCGAAAACCCTGCCCTCCCCCACTCCTGTGCAGCTCACTGATTCCTGTGAGGGCTGGCCTCCCTTACTCCTGCTGCAGGCGTTTATTCTCAAATAACAGATTTTTAGATGCATCACACTCAGGTTCTCCTCTACTTCTTCTCCACAGTAACGCCGGAATCCTTCATCTGTGTCTCTGTTGCCATGGAAAAAATGAACATGCTGAAAAGCAGGGAGGATTGTGAGTTTAAGGCAAAGTCTAATAGTAGGGAACAGAAAGAACCCGGGCTGAAAACATATACACACCACGGCTAATATTACAGAAAAGTGGCAACCTGAATAACAAGGAAAAAATAGAATTCCACTGAATCTTTGACATTTTAGACAGAATACTTTGAGCTTCAGAACTATTTTTCAGGGTTTTTTTCAGTCCTTTGTTTTTTTATGGTAGAAAAGTACCTTTATGCTTAGGAATAAAGTAGGCACATTATTTTCACCACCTGGTGCATGGCTGTCAGACACAAAGGCCACTGTGCACCAAACAGTAGGTAATTGCGTTCCGTCTATACCGTGAACCTGCGAGCAGCCTTTTCATGTGGAAATAGACATGACCAAGAGGAGCAGGGAACAAGCCTCTGTATTTAGGTTAGTTGAGCAAGAAGGTTTATATTGGATCCAGGTCATTTTATCCCAAATTCCTCAAGTACCATTTGTGTACAAAATACATGTGTCGAAGGAGAGAGATACTATTTAAAAAAAAAAAAAAGTAGGGAGACATTGAGAGAGAAGACTTGTCAAAACAGTAAAAGCAGAAAAAAAGAAGTGGATTGAGAATATAAGAAGTGAAGGGAAGAAATAGAAATGGGGAAAAAAAGAAGCATAAAGAAAAAAGAAAGAAAGAATCATCAAAGAATAAGAAACAGAGAGAAAATGAGTGGAAAGAAATCTGAATAAAAAAGAGAACACAAAGGGGACAAAAAAATCTGCCTTCAACAAGAAACTTTACCTAAGAGGTCTGGGGACATTGAGTAAAGGAGAACCATGGAAAGGAGTAAGAGCAGTCGCATGTTACCATCATCTTAGACTCAGTATCTTGTCCGTCTCAATGAGGTTTCTTTCCCTCACAGCCTAGGTACAAGCTTTAGTTGGGAGTGGATGGCAATCCTGGTGGGAGATACTTAGGTGTGAAAAATCTCTCTCAATGTTGTTCTCTCCTTCTACATCTAATCTCTGAGAAGAACTAGAGGATTTCTGACATCTTGATCCCTACTTCTCGTTAGACCTCATCCATCCCAATTTGCAATCCCTGGATCTCCAGGCTGCATTGCAACCCGCCCATCCACGGGTGAGAAAGCTGTCCGCGACCTGCCGTTGCTCGGGGGGTGATGCGGTGCACTAAAGAGACGAGACACTTGGAATCAATCTTAGCAGCACCACCAAGAAAAAAGAGACCCTGGGGGAGGTGAGAACAAATGGGCCAGTTTCCACCCTCGGGACCTAAGCACTTCCAGATTTTCAGGACACTACTTCTCTAGGGGGAGATAAAAACGTTATCAGCACTTTGGACCCCGTGAGGCTGGAGTTTGTGCCCTGATGGCTCAGGAGAATAACTAGTGAGAGGAGGGCTAACTGGTCTGCCTAAGGTCGAGTAAGATAAAGTTGCTCAATTTAGTGGTTGGGAGAGGGAGGCTGGAGTGAGATTTTAGTCCCAGAAAAAAGCCCACAGAAAAGGAAAGGGTTGTTAATATTACTACCTTGTGACCTTTATTAGTTGAAATCAATCTTTCCTCAAAGTGTGTAGCACTTTCTCTGAGACGTTGCTCTACTGAAACCATTTGCCACTTTCTGCTCTGTGTACTAATTCACACCCAGTCGTGCCTGCTAGGCTGCAAGGACATTCAGTGCTGGGTCTGTGTCCGATTCATCTGAGTGCCTTCCGCAGCACCTAGATGGAACCTTGTGCACAGTGAGCCCTCGGGTTACATTTGGTATTTAAATGATAGAAGCAGGGAAGGAGGTCTGTTTCTGGGTCAGGCTATGAAGACTTCAGTTCTGTGCTAATTTTCATACAGTTGAGTTAAGAGCACAGTATTCAAGCCTTAGAAGTTGAGTGGTCAGCACTTGAGTTATTATTAATACCTATAAATTACTATTATGTGCTGGGAGCTTTACAAGTTACCTTTTCTCCCAGCATTGACATTGCAAGGTAGGTGTTATCATCTCCATTTTACAGATGAGGAAACAGGGAATTAAGTAATTTGTCCAAGGTGACAAAATGAGCAAAGGGCAGAAGCAGGAGGGCTGAATTGAAACTCAGAGCTGCTGGTGCGTTAGTATTGGACCGCAGGCCCCCTGCTGGCCAGACTGGGAACTACAAAACTTTCCCTGTTAAATCTGGTTTCCAGGGAGAGGTCTCCATGTCTGGATGTCCACAAAAGGTCATTAGCAGGGAAAAAAAATGAAGACTAACTTGATGATACTGTGGGCTTTGGGCAGATAATAAACTTCTATGGCATTTGCTTCTTCCTCTGTAAATAATTTACTATTCTGCAAATAATAGTAGTTCCTTCACAGCTGTTGGGTATGTTCTGTGTTAGGTTGAAATGGGATGCTGGGAAAACTCCTAGATCAGTGCTTTGGCACACGGTAGTCACCTCAATGAATGCTGTTGGAATCCGAATTTCTGCAGAAGTCAAATGGTGGAATTTCTGGCATCACAAAGCTAATGTGGACACTTTCCTTCCATGAGCCTTTCAGAGCACATATTTGACAGCTCCTCCACCTCTGGCCCTACCTGCAGGACAAATGTCACCTAATTATTGTGTTCATTCATTGACACAGGCCTCCACCCAGTGAGAGGGTCATCCTGAAAGGGACTCGCCTAGATGTTGAGTTGTAGGACGAGACTTCTACCCTGTCCAGACTGGCTTCCCTCTGCAGGTTAGTTCAGATCTCCCAGAATTAGAAAATAGTGCCTTGACCACACATCCACTCTCATGCTTAAGAAAAGATAACCTGGACCACATATTCACTCTCACTCTTTGTACTGTTACTGCTACTACTGGTAGCAGCTAACATTCATACCCACTTAGAATGAGGCACACATTGTCCTAAGCCCTTTGTGTCTTATTTTATATAATCCTCAAAGCAAACCTAAGAGGTATGTACGTTTCTTGTTGTCATCACGTTACGGATGAGGAGCCCGTGGTTTACATCCCTTGTCCCAGCCTTACGTACGCTCAATATAGCAAGGGTAAATGGGCTCCCACAAGCTGGCTCCAGAAAATGGGCATAAAAACATGCAGTTCAGTACAGACCAAATCAGGACAGATTCCATGCATTTTGTCTTTGTCATTAAATGACACCTCAGGGGAGGGAAATGCGAGCATTAGATAAATGTGGTTTGGTGAATGTCACTTAATAACAACAATAAAGACAAAAAAAATTAATGAAAATATAACTATTACTTTAAAACAGAAATAAAACAAGGTCCCATTTTTTAATTCTCAAATTTGGCAATTTAAATAATAATGTTCAATGTTGGGAATAATGGTATGAAATGAACATTCTCATAGTCTACCGGGGGAGTAAAAATTAGTATATTTGTAGAGGCAAAATATATCAAGGGCTTTGCAAATTTTCACACACTTTGATTGAATGATGCCCCATCGAGGGGTTTATCTCAAGTAAGTAAGTTGTATAAAATATTTATATGTAAGGATATACATCATAATATATTTAATACCAGCACAAAGTAATAGCTAGCAACTTGAGACCCAGGCTCAAAAAAACATCTGAGTTCAAATCACAACTTTACAGTGACTAGTTCTTTGAGTTTTGGGGGAGGCTATCTCCCTAAGTGTCAGCTTCCACACTTGTAAAATGATGTTTTGTGTAATGAATTACTCTGAAGAATGTCTGACACACAGTATGTGCTCAACAAGTATTAGCTATCTTAGTTTCATTTTCTCTACTATCATTAATACCTATTAATCTAAATGTACAGCAGTGTAGGATGATTGCTTTACATATAATCATTTATTTAGTGGAGTCATGTTTTTGAAGATCAATAATGTATAGAAATGATAACAATCAACCGAGTGACAAACAGTGCAAGATTAAAGAAATTATCATAATTTTTTATAATATAGTGCATGGATGTATGTGCATATGTATAATTGTAGAAAGAAAAAAGGAAAAACCTTAGAATGTTAATACTAGGTAGTTCTGGGGATTATAGATGACTTGTGTATTTTCCAGATTTTCTGTATTGGATATATGTTAGTTTTATAATGAGAAAAAATACTTTAAAATATGATTTTAAAGGAGTTTTTTTTTTACAACAGATGACTTTAATATATACACAAACACACACACATAAGATGATGGTAATTGTTTTGAAGGCTGCAACCAAGGACATTTGTGGAATTGTGACTGCCCGTATCTATTTCCATTTTCCAGCAGGAAGCTCACGTGTCTTTAGGAAGGGCATGTTGTCCTCATTGAACACAGCCTAGTGGGATTGTCTTCTTTCTAGTAAATCCTTGTCAAACCTGGGCAGAGTATTAGGAGACAATGGCCTCCAGTATCTGGAGCGTAGGAGTTAGTTCTACTCTCAAGGTCTGGCACTTGGTGAACCTGGAATGAGCCCACTGAACTGTAGCCTGGCCTCAACCCAATGGAAGTCTGACTGACCTACACTGGTAGATTTCACTCTGACCTCTGAGTATACTTCATTTCCCCTGATACGGCCAACGTTTTCTAAACTGTCGCCTGCTTCACTGATGGTTTCCAAGACTTGGGCCATGCTTTCTGTACCCACTGTTCTTTAGTGACATCTCTTCTAACCTAGATGAAACATGTGGCGTCGGTGATGTGGTACGTCGGGAGAGGAGGACTGCTTGTGCACAGACCCCCGTGCTGTCCTGTACACTCAGCGGTTCTCTAGAGATTTCTCTGAGGTCCCCACTAAGTCCAGGTCCAAATTCAGACTCTGAATTTGGCTGGATGCAAAATCTCATAGACTAATTGGCCCCCTAATATCTGTAGTGCCTTTTCCTGGTTCATTAAACTATTTCCTCAGATTGTCTCTTTCCTTGTTAATATAATAAACTCTCAGTTATTCGTATGTGTATTTACTGGAGCTTTTAAACGTATGTTTTACTGATGCAGTGATAACTGAAGTTAAGAATGATGCCTCTGAAATGTCATCATGATATTTTTAAAGCTCCATTTTCCAAACAAGTGAGATCATAATCTTGTTTGTTTACTCTGTTTTGAACATAAAATTCCAAGAATTATTATATATGATAGAAAAGAAAGAAGTTTAAATGTCAAGATTTCTGTGTTTGGGTTCAGCTCTGGCTGGAATAAAAAAAAAATGATCTTGAGTAGGTCCCTGAGTCTTTCTGGGCCTTTGTCCTTTATTTTTTTGAGTGAAGAGGTTATACTTAAGTATCAACAAGATTCTTTTTAGTTATGAAACGTTGTGCTAAATCTATTTGTGTCTGGGTCTGTATCTATGTCTACGTCATCTATCTATCTATAGATCTCTAATTTTTTTTTGAAGAACTTAATTCTTTCTCTACAAATAGATACATACATTTCAGTTAGCTTTAGCTCTGGCTATAATCTCAATAATTTGCTTTAGCTGGAAGCATTGAAAATGGCTAGGTGGACTATACATAAAAGAGAATAATGGAGACTGTTTCTCAAATTTTGATTAAGATTTTGGGCTTTTGGTATTTTGGGGAAAGTTTTAGAGAGTGAATCAGATTAATAACAGAAGTAGAGGAGCACCGCGATCCGGTGAGTAGAAACATCATTTAATAATAGCATGGTATGGAGTCCCGTGGGTAAATCTAAATGAAGAAAAATAATAAAATGAAACTTTTCTAAGCAATGGCATGACTTTTGGATTTTATATTAATTTTTAAAATAAATTAATAGAACAAAGAGAAAACCTCTGACATAACGCCAGAGAAGAATGTTTTAATACATATTTTCTGAACCAACACTTAAAAATAGTTATGTTACACCAGACGGCACAGTGGTGCTTTTAGAAATGAGAGACGGATGATTTTTTTTTTTTGGCTTTTTCTTTACCAAAGCACTTACTCATTCACTCTTCCCACATGCCCATTTACGCTACTTTTCCATGGTGGGATGGAGTAATCTTACTCGTACATCACTTCCCATAGAACAGCAATGTCTCCATCTCTCATGAACCTCATCAGGAACCACAGAAGTGAGACTGGTGAGGTGGGGGGACGTTTGGGGTTGTTACTGGGCCTCTGAGAACATGGTTACTACCTTTATTTCTGCTGGTGCCTGAAACCTCACCATTCAAAATCTTCTTTTTGACTTAAGGTAATTTATCTCTCATTGAAATGCAAATACTCCGGAAAGAGTATCATCTTTATACCAGTGATTCCCTTCTCAACCGTGGGAGGAAGACCTTAGGGCGAGAGAGGCTTCTGAGTAGAGGATGTGTGGGGAAAGCGCTCTGGGGAGTCTGAAGAGCAGAGAAGTATGAAGTAAAGGGGGCCAGTTGGACACAACCACAAGATAGAATCACCCTGTTTGACAGTGTAGCCAGTGTTGGCAATGACTAATGCTTGACAAAGCCTGAAATGTCCCCAGCTCCCTTTAACTATAATACGGTTCCTTTGCACCAACTGTCCTGTGTCACCTTATAGATAGATGGTTGTATGTGGCAGGTTATTCTGACATAGTAATTTTGATGTATCAAAACGTAAAATTACCAGTTTACCAATAGATATCCTGTATGGTCATAACATCCCCTACTCTCTCTTTCTCACTAACCTCAACCGTGGCACTGATTTTCACCCTATATTTGAACCTTATTCCATCTCTCATCCTATCTGGCACTAGGGCTGTGGGCCAGGGATCATATATGAATGTCTGTTTGCAGACCACTCAGTAAATTGAACAGGCAGATACTTTGTTTGTTTGTTTGTTTGTTCATTCGTTTGTTTGTTTTGCTTAGAAATGACCCTGGCATCAAACTGCATGTGCCTTACAGTTGCTGGCAAATAATAAAAGCTTAGGATATGCTTTTCAAAAATCTGGAAGAGTAACTATGTGTGTCTCACTGATTAGACTGAATTCAACTAACGAGTTTTGAATACCTCTTAAGCACGAGACATTCTCCTGGGCACTGTGAATGCAAAGATGAAAAAAAATTATACCAAACTTCTAGTAGCTTAGTGAGAGGAGCAGACAGCTAATTCTACACCAGTGAGATAAGTGCTATTAACAGTGGACAAAGGGGCATAGGACTCTTGTTTTTTTAGCAGGAGATTAGCAATAGCAAAGGCCTAGAGATGTGGAAACACAAGTCATTCTGGAGAATAATGAGCAGTCCTGTGTGGACAGGATTGCTGGGGATAAAGAGTGGCAGGAAACGAGTGAAGGAAGGAAGTTCGTAACATGTGCGTCTTATTGGAAAATTGTTTAAAAAGTTCACTCATCTGGTTCTTTGTGGAAAGCACTTTGGGGAGCACATAAGACTATACAGCTTTTCCTGAGACTTACTTACAGGCCGGTGAGGAAGACAAGAAGAAAACATAAAAAGCAAGCAACAGGACTCATGGCAGGAACTACATTGTCTACATTATGTAATTCTTTGGGAGCCTAGTTCAATGCTAAGCCCAGAGCAGACACGGAATAAACAGATATTGAATGCATACTTAAAAAAATGTTTGCTGTGTTAACTTGAGAACAAACTTCATGAGTTACTGCATCTGCACAGTACCAGTGATTTCTATAAAGATGTAATCTTCTCTTAAATTGCGTCTTAGCTAGAGGACACCTTAGCAACTAGTTGAAAAGGTAATGCTCCCCGAAGAAATTATTAGTCAGAATAAGCAGAGAAAAATCCCTGGTTACTTGATAGGATTTAATCACTTTTTTCTAAAACTAAACTGAGAGTAAACAAGTTTTCTGTTTAAGATTTTGACTTCAAGATAAAATTTCTCTAATGTATTCCAAAAATCTGATTATAGCATATCTTTTATGATCTATTCAAATAAAGCAAATTTTTTCACCCTCTGACACTGTCAAGAACAAAACGTATATTTGCTCTGGGTATCCTGCTGTATGGTCAACACACAATGAAATTCAGGGGTTTAGGCACAACAGAATAATTGAAGTATAAGGATTATAAATCACAGTCATGTTTGTTTGAATAAATTTCTGTCAACAGTATAGACAAGAAGTTCTAATAGACCTCATGTGCAAGATTAAATAAGGAACCCACTTGGAGTAAATTTTATAGATGGATACAGTGCTCAAATACTCGGGTTATTTTATTTGAAGAGAGAGCGTTGAAACTGAAATAAACAAACCCCCTAAATCTGAAAGCGTAGGTTCAAGCCCCAAAGCCTTGGAGATAGTCTGAGTACTCTTAATGATTCCTCTTCTTGATGCTTTATTGCAATTGTAATTTTGCTAAGCAGACAACGCCTGTCAGCACTTTCGTCAGAGTTTCAACAAGGTGATCTGTTCAAACAAGTACATGAACGCCATCAAACAACACGCAATTTGTAGTTTCATTTTTGGCAGGAGACATACTTTCCCATAACGGCAGGTCAGAGTTGCAAGCCAGTCTTCTTTTTTGATCTTTGTCAAGAGCATAACTGGGAGGCAAAAATAGCTTTGCTTATTTGTCTTTTGCTTATTAGCTGCGTAACTTGATTAACAGCTTAAAAGGAAGCATAGCTGTACCAGTCCCCTATGTACTAATAAACGAGTTCATACTGTACTTTGTTACTTCTCACATGCATAACACAGCAGTCATTGTGACACCAAATGCTCCTTTCTAACAGCAGATGGAACTTGGATAAAGCAAAAATGTGTTAGGGAGATCACCATATAGGTCTGCTTATTTGCATAAGAAAATCTCCTTGCGATAAACTTACGGGGAACAGAAAAGTGGATTTCTAAGGAAGACTTGATCCGTGAATGGCAACTTCGGCTCCCTTACACCATGCGTGCCATTTTTACTGCATGCAAAGTCTTCTGGTAAGCGAAAGAACAAGTATAATATATTGGGAATATGCAGGGAAATGAAAGTGTTATACAGATATAACTCTATCTGTTATTTAAATGTATTTATATAAAATATGCAAAATATTTCTATAAAATACATTTTATATAAATATGTATTTTTATATTACATATAATATATGATATATGTAAATTATATGTGTATATATTATTGTCAGCAGAAAGAGGAGAGACTAGAATAAAATCATCTCAAGTATCAGAGATTCTTGCCCTTAATCAAACCTTTAATACTTGCCTTTGGAAAGATAGATGTCTGGAAAATCAGTTGCTTTTGCTCTATGAAGAGTCAAATATGACATTTCCTGATGACTGTCTGTAAAAGCAGAGCCTGTTTGGTCACAAGGGAATGGATTTTGGAAGTACGCAGATACCATTAAAGTAACGAGAGCCTAAGATGGGAGCTTATTTAGGTAACAGTTATAAGCAGCCAACTAATAACTCATGTACACATGCGTAAACCAGTGCCTCTATGTAAACATAATGAAATGTTTTCTTCAACGTGTATACATGCATAAATGAATCTGCTAATGATTGAAGTAAAATAATCTTGGTGAATATAACCTATAATAAAAATGTTTGATGTTTTTATAACTACAAAATCGTTTACTGTTAATTTTAAACTAATTTCTTAGCTCTATCACACACACACAAAAATGTACTTCTCTGAGTACCCTAAAAAGTTGCAAGTTTTCATTTTTTTCTAAAACTTAAAAATGAACCATTGGGCACCTCTTCTATTACTGTAAGTTTCACAATTGGATGAGTTTTGTTTTGTCTTGGCTTTTTTAAACCATCCAAAATCTTGGTAGGTGCTATTTCTTCACTTGATATTTTCTTTCATTTTAAAAATATGGAGCAAAAAATTGCATTTGGCATCATAAACAAAAAAGCCTAAAACTCTTATTCACCAGTCTACTTAAATATAACTCAGCAAAATAGAAAATGTGCTTCCTAAATCACATAACAATTTGCTATTAAAAACCGAGTTGTAGCACAGTGCTCAAGTGTTGTCTCTTTTCTACTCTTATGTCCCAGGTGGCATCATGTTCTCATTTATTGAATGCCCCTGATATGCAAGTCACCTAGTTGTAAATTGGCTTCCCTAGCAGCCTAATAACTTGGAGACTTTTTGTAAAACAATTGTAATAATAAAACTCAGACAAGTGACCCCAAAATGGCCCTAGAGGGCAGACCTGCAATTTCCTGATTCACACTTTCCTTATTCCCTCATTTGTTAAGTTTCACAACATCAATTTTTATACTGTTGCTGTTTTATCCTGGCCAAATGGTTGTCGAATTTTAATGAACTGTCTCCCTTTGACAAATGAGTTATTGTTTGATATATTACATTAGGGATATAGAGAATAAACTACTTATGGATACTAGATATTTGGATAAAATACATTTACATAATACTGGACTATTACTGTAATGAGTTCTATTAGTTGTAAAAAGGCTAATACACAGCAGACTTTGTAACCCGCTGAAGAATGATGGACATATACATAATTTAAATCCCAGTACCTCAGATGAAATGGCAAGTACTTTCACATTATGTAACTTGAATTTGTTTCCTTTATTATAGTGCTAGGAAAATTTCACTTTCATGAAATAGATTTGAAAGACAGGGAAACTTCTTCTGGCTACTAACAATTACTTCATCGTTGTGTGGTGCGTTTATGGATAAAAGTTTTATTGCTGATTTATTTTTATATTTTCTAAAATTATCCAACTATTATTGAACACTCTTTTCACTATTCATAGTACCTTTATAATCATACATTGTAAAATTGTATTAAAAATTCTAACACTCAGGTTGATAAACGGACAAAGTATATGAACAAACAATAAAAACACAAAAAATGATCACTTAAATAGGGTGGTAGTTGAATGTAGTACTAATGAAACGAAATAGGTATTGAAGAGTAATTTAAAATATTGAAAACACTGGAGCTATGCTCCTCTTCCCCCGAAATGCTTCCATCTCAGGGAAAAGTGCTATTTTTTTCTCTCATGTGAGGGTGTAGGACTTGGATTAAAGGTACTCTTTGCTCCGTGTCTTCCATTCATACTTGGGTTTCAAAACAATTTACTCAGACACTGTTACAGTAAAGGAAAATATTTCAAGCGAACTCCCACATACTCAGAAGCTAAATGGCCCAAAGTTTCAAATACCCGCAATTTAAAAATATTAGTATATGCTAATTATGGGCATGCTGATGAGGCCCTTCAAGATTCTGAAGTGCTTTTCCAATCACTGTAGAAAGAGGAAATTATATTTGGTACGACTTTAATGTTAAGTGCTTGTATGTTATTTTATTCTAGCTATAGTAAAAATTTACACTCTCTAAATATAATAATTTTCTTCTAACCAGATTATTTAATTTCCATTTAGATTAGGTGGTGATTAAGAGCCCTGCTGGCTCTCTGAAGCAAACCAGAGTCCATTCTCTATCACTGACGAGCTTTGTAAACATGGGCAAGGAGCCAAGATTATTTAAGCCTTGGTTTTCTCACCTGGAAAACAGGATAACCAAACCTACACTTCCTGTTGTTGTTTCGAGGATAAATAATACAACAAAGACCCACTACATGGACCATATGAGAGCTTTATAAATAATCAGTACTAACTGTTCTTTTTATTGTTGTCGACGACTGAGAAGGCAGTGGAGTGCGTGATTAAGAGCAAGGACTTGGGGGTCAGACGGACTTGGGTTCTCATCCTGGTCTTGCTGCTTCCCTGCTGTAGAGACTTTGACGTTGTTTCTAAGATTTCTAACTCTGAGTTCCCTCTACGGTAGCAGGGAGCTTGTAATAGTTCTTATTTCATAGGATTATTTTGAGGATTAAATAAAACGGCACGTGAAAGGTATTTATTATACCAGCTGGAACAGAGCAATTACTCACTGAATGGTAGCTCCTGTTTTGGTGCTATTATTTATTATTTTTACCATGATTGGCTATTATTCTGTACCTTTTCATTTCTTGAAACATTCTGGGTGAACAGATACTTACTATGTACAAATTCAAATATATCATATACAAATATAAGTAGACAAAATGCAAAACTAAAAGCCAAAAGAACTTTAGAAAAGCATAAAGTATGATACAAACATGCCGTGAGGTGATTATGAGCGTTATTTTTATTATTAAAATCATTCGGCAGCTATTTGTTCTGCCTTCAAAACTTTATTCTCTTTGATAAACATCATTTAAGTGTTTACGTTCTAGAACTCAAATAGCTGTTTTTAAAAATTATTTTACAAGTCTTTTAATTTTACTGTTGAATAAGCACTAGAACATATTCATTTAATAATACGTGTGTTGATTCATTCATAAATATGTAATGAGTATCTACTACGCTCTAAGAGCTGTGCTTGGTGTGGAGGATACAAAGGTAACTGAAGCACTGTCCCTAGCATCTAGGAGCCCATCCTCCCAGCAAAGCCACAATATTACTTTAACTAATGAGAAAACCGTGAGCAGAGGGCAGCGATTAGGGAACGTTTCTCCCAGGAGCCCATCAAGTCAAGGTGGAGCTAGATACAGTTCATGTCATCATTCATGACTTCCAAGAAGCTCTCCATCTAGAGGCCTCATCCTAAAGTCTGCAGGCTTTTTTGGGACTTGGTTGGGTTTGGTTGACTCCCTATTATGGTTGCCGAGTTTCCTAAACAGCTCTATGCTTACACATCCCTAACCCTCTGATCTGAGCTAATAAGCACGTCACTAGGATGGGATTTGAAGTTGTTCTCTTTGGCCCCTGATCTAATTACTAGATGAGAATAAAATAATCAACTATTTCCATGGGACTGGAACAGTGTTCAAGGCAGGATGCATCCTGAAGGATTTGAGATATCAAGGATGCTACTTTCACACTTCAGCATCACTGAGTCCTTGTCCTGTGGCCCCTTTCCTTCTTACCTCCCACCATGATGTTTGTACATATTTTCCTCTACTAGTTAGTTACTCTTGTGAGAACAGAGATCATTTATAATTGTGTCATCCTTCCCCAAGGCACATACCATGCTGCTTCATACAGTATAGACACTCGATATTTAGATAGATATTATTATTAAGAAAACGAATCATCTACACCAAGTCTCCCGGCCTTTGAATTACTGTGCACAGTCAATGCCCTTCTCCTTACACCTTGCCTTTGAATTTTCTACATCGAAATCCCATCAATCTTTCTGTCTCAGATAAAATTCAGGTAATCCATACAGCAAAAACACTTTGATCTTTCTAAATTCAGAAAGCACCCTGCTTTGTGCCAGGTACTGGCTAAGTGTGTGCTATGTGTGCTGGGGACAGAACAATGGTAAGGTACACACATGCTTGGCCTCTCTCATCCTCCACCAGACGGTCTGGCTTTATTCAGATTATAGCTCAATAATCCAAAGAAAAAATCAGTAGTCTTCATTTTGCAGATGAGAAAAATAAAGCTCAGAGAGGTTAATGTATCTTATTTAAAGTCATGTAGTATCTAATATGGGAGGCAAGGTACAAATCCAAGGCTGCTTCCTCAGGTCTGTGCCCTAAACCACTGTGATATACATATCTTAAGTTCCAAAAGAGACCATATTCTTTGAGTTCAGATTCATGCATGATTGACCTCTCTATCCCTCAAAGCACTTAGAACATGCAAAGCAAGTGCTCAATAAATAGCTTTGGAATTACCATGTCTAACTTAAACATCAACAATCAAAGACCTGCTTGCTTATTTATTCCTGACCACTTGGAGGAAGGAAAAAAAAAAAAGTAAAGATAGTAGCCAAATTTGACACTTCTTTTAAAAAAAAATTTTATGTATGTATATATGTATGTATGTATTTTTGCTGGTATTAAACTCAGAAGTTGGCCAAGAGACAGCAATTGGAATGTCTGCACTCTGAGAAGATGTGAAGAACTAAAATTCCAGCCACACCCCTCTGCTCAATGTGGCTCAACCAGAATCCCTCCTGCTGCTCTCTCTCACCTCCTCCTAGAGCCCCGTTCAAACCTGACACCTCTCAAGGGAGAAGTGAAAACAATTCCTTCTAACATGACAGGGTAAAAAGCTATGTTCGAGAAGCAGCACTGACTGACGAACATAAACCAGACTCTAATCTAGCAGAAATGATCAATTGGATATGCTAGTCAACCTCTTAGGTCTGATGCACAAGCATTAGGCAAAACTCCTGCAATTTGTTCTGATTAGTCCTTGGTGATGTTTTAGCCCTGCATAATGCTAACTACCTACCATGAGAAAATAAAAGAAACTCCATTCCATTCTCTTAAGGTCACAAAAATACTAAAAGAAAGTAGTAAAAGAGCCAAAGAAGCTGAAATTTAAAACTGAAAACAACGGGACTATATAGAACAACAGGTAGGGGACAGGGAGAAAAAGATAATGGTGATTTTGTTTCAGGAAAAGTGATTTGAAGTAACACTTGCAGGTTTCTCAAGCACCAGGTGTAAATGCACACATAAAGCAGAAGCTGCAGGATGCTTTATTGATGATAGTCTCTTAGGGTCTTTGCAAAAGCTCTTTCCTTCTTGAACATCAATTCTGCTAGTTTTATTAATATAGTTTATTTCCCTTATCCAATAAACATTTATGGAGTGCCCACTATGTTCTAGGCTTTATGTTAGGAGCTGGAGATACAGTGAGATGAGTCCCTGTTCTCAAGAAGGTCTCAACCTAGTGTGCGAAGACAGATATAAAGAAGAAAGTATAATCTAAAGGGATAAATGCAGTTTAAATCTAAATATAAAAATTCAGCAGATTTTTCCATTAATTTCTATTCTAGGCTACCATTGCCAATATTTATTTATTTATTTATTTATTTATTTATTTATTTATTTATTTATTTATTTTTTAACATTTTTTATTGATTTATAATCATTTTACAATGTTGTGTCAAATTCCAGTGTTCAGCACAATTTTTCAGTTATTCATGGACATATACACACTCATTGTCACATTTTTTTCTCTGTGAGTTATCATAACATTTTGTGTATATTTCCCTGTGCTATACAGTGTAGTCTATTCTACAATTTTGAAATCCCAGTCTATCCCTTCCCACCCTCCACCACCTTGGTAACCACAAGTCTGTATTCTCTGTCTGTGAGTCTATTTCTGTCCTTTATTTATGCTTTGTTTTTGTTTGTTTGTTTGTTTGTTTTTGTTTTTTAGATTCCACATATGAGCCATCTCATATGGTATTTTTCTTTCTCTTTCTGGCTTACTTCACTTAGAATGACATTCTCCAAGAGCATCCATGTTGCTGCAAATGGCATTATGTTGTCGGTTTTTATGGCTGAGTAGTATTCCATTGTATAAATATACCACTTCTTCTTTATCCAGTCACCTGTTGATGGACATTTAGGCTGTTTCCATGTTTTGGCTATTGTAAATAGTGCTGCTATGAACATTGGGGTGCAGGTGTCATCCTGAAGTAGGGTTCCTTCTGGATACAAGCCCAGGAGTGGGATTCCTGGGTCATATGGTAAGTCTATTCCTAGTCTTTTGAGGAATCTCCACACTGTTTTCCATAGTGGCTGCACCAAACTGCATTCCCACCAGCAGTGTAGGAGGTTTCCCCTTTCTCCACAGCCTCTCCAGCATTTGTCATTTGTGGATTTTTGAATGATGGCCAATAATTATTTAAAATTAAACTCCATGCCTCCTTACTTTCCATTCTCATCTTTCAACACTTATTTTAGGTGCCATTAAAATTTGTAACTTTTTCACAGATCTAATATTTCTGTTCATTACTTTATCAAGTACACACTGGGATCCACTCAGACTTGACCATTCATTCATTTATTCATTCAACAAGATTTTCTTGAATACTTGATTGAATACAAGCCACCACCGAACATGCTGAGGTCTATGGATGATAGCTAATACTCAGCTCTTTCCCTCAAGAAGCTCAGAGTCTGGAACTGTACTGTCTGATACAGGAGACACTAGCCACATGTGGTTAGTTAAATTTTAATTTTACTGTATTAAAATTCAATAAAATAAAAAGAATTCATTTCCTCTGTAACAGCCACATTTCAGGTGCTCAGTAGCCACTGTGGCTAGAGGCTGATGTATTGGAAAATGCAGATATATTTTCATCATCACAGAAAGTTCTATCAGACAGTGCTGGTTTAGAATATGTGGGGAGGATCACTGAGAAGTTGGTTGGATTGTATACAATCATGGCTTATGGAGAGAACTGATAATAGATGTACAGAGTGTGGTGGGATGTTGAAGATCTGAACCCGAAAGGGTTCACAGAGGCTAAAATGTTTGGGTCTCAAAGGATGGAATCAAGTGAGTTTAAGGAGGCTTAAAACAGCACAGCATGTTCAGGGAGCTGTAGGCAGGGCCTCTGAATACAGTTGGGCAGGTTGTGGATGTCCCAATTCTAAAGGGTCCCACTTCTTAGTTGTGCGACAACCACCTGACTGTGTACTATACTCATCCCTGTTTCTAGCTCTATGATCATGACCTTTCTTGACCCTGAAGAGCTTCACATCTCACATCTCACATCTCTTGACTCTGGACTTTACTTCATGTCTAGTTCCTCCTGAAGTCTTTTGGATCTTTTCATCCCCAATCCATGAAACCATGCCCAAATTGTAGAACTTCTCAACACTGAATCCCAGCAGCAGTTTCATTCTGCACTACCTGACAGAGCTTATACCCTGGCTCCCACAGTTCCTCACTGTTCTCACCATTAATACCATCTTCCATCTACACTTTAATGCCCAGGAAGGTAGGCAGCGTCGATGTCCTCTGCTTCTTGTATTTCCTTCATCACAGTGCTCAGGATATAGGTAGATGATTGTACTGGTAGATATGGTAACTAGTTATAAATCATCTTCATTCAACTCCAAAACATATTGACCTTAACAGCCTGATAAGCACTCTAAAGTACTGGGGATTAAAAGATTAAAATGAAGCATGATATAGAAAAGTATTATTATAATTTTGGAAGGGGGAGAAATAAATTACACATATTCAATTTCTTAAATTACACATATTTATTTTCTTTACAAGAGTGATTTGAGGTAGCCCTGAGATTAATTCCTATGTAACGTGACACTACTCTTTAAAATATGAATAATTGCCCACTGACATATCTATTTACATTAATTTTTGCTTTAGTGCTTTTTGTTTGGAGTGATATATACTGAACATTTTTATATCATTTTACTCATTGCCCAGTTCCTTTTATATTAACGATGTGGGGTTTCTGTGTAACAATAATTCTGATAATATAATGCATTCAGTGTAAATGGCTGGTAATCTTTAAAATTTTTCATGTTTGCTTATCACTTTGTCTAGTGTTTTTGCCTTTTATATTTTCCTATTGAGTGGTGGTCTAGAAAAGATGCTAAAGATATCTTTCTCTTTTACCAGTATGATCATTCATGTCGCTGTCTCAGGAGTTGCTATGAGGCATGATTTATTTTTATTCAGGATCATCTTTGAATTGCTCCCTGATATTCAAAGTTGAGCTTCGCTTTCAGCTGAAAAATAATAATACACATATGTTGTCTATAAGCACAGCCATGCCATCTGTAAATAGAGGGAACATTGACTGCTCTCCCCACGAGACCTTTCATTTCACTCCAATCCAATATCTGAGACACGACTTCCAGGACCCAGGCAAATAATGAAGTGACCTGAAAAGAAGGAGTACTCACACACTTTCCTGCCTTTTCTGCTAATTTCTGGAGATGAGCTCAAATTTGGTAGGATTTTTTTTAGGACAGCTTCAATTATGAATGTCATGTGCACGTGTCTGTGCAGGTGTGTGTGTGCAGGGGAACAGAGACAACGTGTAAGTAATAAATATCTCTCTTCCCATTCCTTGTTGCTTTTAGAAAGAGCTTTCTGGGTATAGTTTAGAAGACAGATAAGAAGGGAGTTGGGAAGAAGAGCGGGAGTGTGATTGTGCCAGGGAGATTCAGGGAGGCTTTAGCGAGGAGATGAGAAGTGAGCCAGCTCTTAAGAATGAACCAGAAGTTGGGAGGGTGTGGATGTCCATCTTCCCAGCTTACATTCTTCTCTCAACCTGAGACTGTTTCATTCTATCTCCTACTGCCTCTGAACACTGCCCACCTTGAGAATCTTCACCATGAGGCCACTCTAAGGCATTTAATGGGTTTTAATATCTTTCTACTGAAAAGATGGTGCACAGACCAGGGACACCAGCATCATCCTAGAACCTGTTAGAAATGCAAAATCTCAGGTGTCACCCAAGACCTACTGAATCTGTATTTCAGTAAGATCCCCAGGTGATTTGTATGTACGATGCACTTTGAGAAGCTTATGTTTTTGCGGTTCTCCATGCCCACATTATAGTGTTTTGGGAGTAGAGTGGTAGTTTCTATGCTCTGCTTCGTCCAACTCCCCCAAAGCACATAATAGCGCATATAGTGGGTGGGTAACAGGTACTTGTAGGTTGATTTATTTTCAGAATAAGAGTGCTGCTTTAAACAATTCAACCATTTCAATTTAATAGACATTTATTGCAACTGGGAGACCAGTCAAGAGGTTATTGCAATATTGTACAGGTGAAAATGAGGTACTGCATTAAAGCAATGATAGTAGGGATTAAAAAAAAAAAAAGAAGAGGCAATGGAAAAGAAATATTTAGAAGGAAAGATGGGTAGGTTCTGAAAAGTGAAGGTGAGAGAAAGTAGAGGACATATAGGTGAGGTGAATACAACCATCTACTGGTTTTACTGGAAAACAAAAGTTTAGATGAGATGAGATTCCAAATGTGTTCAGAGACATTCTTTCTGCATTTTTCTCTTTTTGTTTTTCCCAGTCAACAAATATTTACTGAGTTAGTGCCTTCGATAAGGCAGGCTCTTTTCCAGGTGTTATAGATAAAAAGACTCATCTGATATTATTCGGTCTCTGCCCTCAAGGAATTTACGGTCTAATGGAGGAGACAGAAAAACAAACTGACAACTGAAACAGAATGACGCCAGTGCTGTGGTACAGGTATCAGCAGTGGGATGTGTGGCCCTGAGGAGGAATGTTTACTTTCAACTTGTGATGGGTGGTTTCAGAAAATACTTCTCAGAAGAGGGGATTCCCCTCTGGGCCTTTAAAATCTAATAAATAGTCAGGTAGATGTGCATATGTTCGGTGGAGAAGAAGGGAGGGTGGGACGGGTTTCCAGGCACCAAGGAAACCATGTGGAGAAGGCTTAGGAGGGTGAGTTAGATGGTTTATTCAGTAAATTTATGTTGCTCCACGTGGCAGCAGGATGCCGTGTCAAGAGAAGGTTTGCTGTATCGAAAATACAGGTAAATAATGTTATAAAGTGTCACTCATCTGGTTATGGCAGATCAAGGTACACAGTAATTTCTTGCAAACCATGTCTCTCACATGGAAAACACAGCAACTTAGTTATATCCTTGCTCCTTGCCTGAGATGAAAGAAATCAAATGTAAATCTGTTTTCTCTGCACTCCAATCACTTGTTAGAATCCCGCTGATCTTTCAAATGCCTTTTTAAATACCTCTTCTATTTTTTTTAAACGCTAAGTCATATTCATTCTCCTTTCTCCACAGTTTCAGTCTTTTTTGGCTCTCATTATTCTTGAGCCTGCCCTTTCCTTTTCTTATGGTCTGAGTCTTCTACTTGCTTGTATCTTCAGGAAGTAAAGAATATTATCATATTTATTTTTATAAACATCTTGTAATTGACATCACACTTAGTACTAAGTAGGCACTCCCAGAATAGAGGTATTATCTCAGACAAATTAACTGGATCCTTAATTACTAAGCAGATAACTGAGGATGAAGGTGAGATTTACCATCTTTATAGGAATAGAATTAAATTGAGCCTTTCCCCACATTTGCTTTATATGCATAAATCATTAGTAACTTCGAATTAGGCTTTCAGAGGGGGACAGATTAGCAACCTTTGCCCCTTCATTAAAGCCATTTGTACCCTGTAAAGTATTTCTGAATTCCACAGCTGCTTTTGCTATAATTGCATGACATTTCTCTATAAACAGCTCAAAAATAAATTTGCACTTGTTAATTTTCTTTGTTAGCTAAATGCAAATCATTTAGCTAGGTCAGATTCACACAAAAATTGCCACCACATTGTGGTTGACAGGAAAGTGGAAGAAAGAGTGATAAAGCTGCAAAATTTCCCTTGGTCATTGGTGGTTTGTTTTTGTGAGGAAATGATTGCCCGCGATTTCAGCATCCTTGATATCTGATTCTCATCTCCCTAATGTATGCTAAAGGACACTCTCCCTTTTGCATTGTCACTAGGTGGGTTCCACGGGAGGAGGTCACCAGTTAGAAGAATGTCCTGGAGGGTTGCCTTATGGTCGGTCGTTGCCCCTTAGAAATGGATTTCAAATTAAAACTCTATTTGTAAACTTATAAGGGCCTTGTGAGAAAGCTGAGATCACATTGGGATAGCAGTCTGAGGGTAATGTTGCATTTCTCTAGAGTTCAAACATACTCGCTTGTCTAAAGCAGTGTAACTACTCTGGTTTTGCCATGGACCCTGCATTGTTCCCCTCCCTCTCAAGGGTTGATAAGGTATTCTTTAAAAATCAACAAATAAATGTTTTAAGTTAAAATTACACTTATACCACACTAACCTTCCTTCTTGCCAACATCTAACAAAGCATATTAAGGTGGCATGATCTCAGTTGAGGAGATGAAAAAAATCTGCTTGATATTTGACCCTGACAGTGTATACATCAGAAACTGTCTGAGTACCGATGTTTTTCATTATTCTATTGCAACACTGCAATATATTTTCTCTCCCACTGCCCCCATCACTTTCTCAAGTACACATATTCAGTTTCTCCGATCCAAGTCTTTTCTGCAGTTTCTCATATTTCTAAATATTCTTGTAGGTAGACCTGGACCTTGGAATCTCATTGTTTCTACATAATTAAAACAACAAGGTAGCCTGCTATGTAGCCAAGAACTCAATTTAATCCATCTAAGCTTTAACTTAATAGTTTAAAGTACTATTCTTTTGTGAGGCAAGCAATTCAAAATAAATATGGCGCTTCTTTTAGTTTAATCTTGGCCCCGTAATTGTTAGGTATTTGAGGAATCTAACAACCACCTTTGGTTTATCACTATGATTATCATAATTTCACTGCTAATAGTAACCTACTCGCTTAAAAAAATAATCTGAACAACGATAATGTGGTAGTTAAAATGAGTTTAGATCATGTATTCTTTATGCTCTTCCCAGATCTAGCATCTATTTTATAACCTTGGGAAAGTCACTGAGCCTCTCAATATTTCTATTGTCATCTCTTTAAAATAAAGATAATAACTTCACCTTATCATCTACTTCAGTTATGAAGGTGTGAATACTCATAACCATAAAAAGCACATCAGGCTTCCTGGAAGCCAGACTCAGTATAAATATAAAGTATTTATGGGAGCCAGCACATGAAGAGTTTGTAACTACAAAGACGTTTTTATAAAATGTCTTGGGGAAAAAATACATAGAAGAAATAAATCATACCTCGATATTCACTTTGGGAGGTGCTCCTGGGTCCACCACATCCCCTGCATTATTAGTTCAAATGAAGGACCCGAGGGAATTTTTATGTCCCTGCATTTAGCATTCAGCCATGACTTGCCATTGCCAGGCAGTGAAATACTCATCTTCTACTTTAAGCACTGGATTTACTGCTCCTAATGGGAGATTTGCATTTGTTCTAAGATTACAAATAACAATTACGCCAAAGCAATTACTCTTAACCTCCATTTGCAGCTCTTGCTTGCAGCAGGGTGCTTTCAGCTGTTCCGTTTATTTTCATTCTTGTTTTGGCCTGGAGGTGTTTCCAGATAAATCAATCAGAGTCGATGTTGGAACAGGTCTATGGAGTAACACCTAGGCTGACTACACACACTGTGTGGAGAATGGAGAAAACTGTAACTATAATTCAAGTTTTTTTTTTTTTTTTAAAAAAAGCATACTCTTCTGGGGTCAGTTATCTGAATAAATCAAGGGGAAAAGCTTCTGCTCCATTAGCTAGTTTGCTCTTCTTTTCACTTACTCTTGTGAGTACAGAGATAGCACTCAAAGTGGCAACTATAAAACAAATAATGCACAGCTCGCTTTGTAAATAATTTGTGAATACTCCACGAGTATTGCATGAGCTTCCTTTATCAACAACCATAACTGGTAGAAATCACTAATAACTATAATAATTGTTAAGCCTCATCATGAATTTCCTACCATGTCAGGCACGGTTAAGCCCTTTACGATTTTTTGTACCTATTTGACAGATGAGAAAACTGAGGCAAGGGGAAATTCAAGAACTGGCGCAAATTCGTAAAGCTACTGAGAGGCAGTACAAAGACTGCCTCTTGGGCCTGAGTCTGGAGCGTCCTGTGTTCTCCTCAATCCTCTCTTCTCATTTCCCATGATGAGCCAAATGCACCATTGAGCAGTACTACCCGGAGAGTCCTTATGCCATGGTTAAATACTGATTCCAACATGAAGAATAAATCAGAATTTTGTTAATTTGTGACTATGCTTTTACTTCCACCGTCATGACTACTCATACTTCTTGAGACTATAACACAATGAAAGGTCATGAGTAAATGATATTTTGACTGTAAGGAAGTATAACTGAATAAAAAATCTTGCATTTTTCTTCATATTGAGACTTGTTAATAAAGAAACCATCTCTTACTTGGTATCCAAATGATTACTGCTATTAATTATAAAACTGAAAAGAACTGTGCTTCATAAATTTCTATAATGTTCTCCTTTGCTGAAGATAGTGCCTTGTACTTAGTTATTTCTTCATATTTACCACATGTGAAACATATGTAAAACCAATCACGGAGCTTATGAACAAAAGAATCAAATAGAATTTATCACTTATCAGTGTGACCATTGCTTCTAATCATTAACAAATGAATGTTTCTCAGTGGATATTAAAATTTTGTGTTCTACTTAGTTACTTCTAAAGTAGCTTTTAAGAACCAAAAAACTATAAAATATGTACTTAATGTAGGAAACTGGGGAGAAAAGAAATGTATAAAGTGAGGGGAAAAATCACCCATAATACCCTCAGTTGGGAAAAAAATAATGTGTTGATAAATTTCCTGCCAGATTTTTTTCCATGAATATATTTGTTGTTGAAGTAGAATGTCTATATGGCCAAAAGTTCCGAAACAGTTTCCAAATTTTCAGTAAAGCACACAGATAGGAGCACAGTTCAGTTATAATAATATATTTTTCTGAATTACTTCTGTTCCACAATAGCATCATTTCAAATTAAATATTTATAGCTTGTCAGATTATAAAAATCTACTCTAGGCCTGACTAGGCAACTATTTATTTGATGTCTTCCATAAAATTTAGCACTACACAGTTAAAACCATGCAAGTCAAACACATTGCTAGGAACTCTTTCTGTCTATATGGTATGTGTATAAATTATGGCCAAATGATGTTAGCTATGAGTGTGTGAGAGTGTGTAATTGCACGCACACACTTGCATTTAGAGATGCATGTTTTTGATTTTTAGGTCCAATTGAAAACATCATGTTATTGGCCTCTGTTCTGCTCCCTTTGGACAGCAATCTGTATCACAGTCTTTATCCACCCTTCCTTCACTGTTCTGCACTGGCACACGCAAAACAATTTATAATCTTTGTCAAAAAAAAAAAAAAAAAATCAGAGTACTCAGCTGCGATGACTTCCTCCTGCCCAAGGGGGCAGTTTGCTCAAGAGGGAAAGGAAATCTTACAGCTGATGGCCTGAAGAAAAGCTCTCCACTATAAACGCCAAGTTCTGTTTTTCCATGCATCATGGTTGCAACTTTTAAAATGCCACTGGTGGTTTATTTTATTTACATCTATGCATGACTAGAGTTAAAGATAGTACAATTTTAAAAATTGTTTGAAGAATTTTATTGTAAAAATCCTGAATGTGTAGATAACAGAATAAGGGAAATTCTTATTTGACTGCATTCTATATTTAATTGATACAAATATATTTAATGAGGCTTTACTGGAGTACCATAAGGTAAAGTGTGAAGGGTATTTTGCCCTAAAAAATATACAATTGCACGTTCCCATTTTCCAACATGACTTGTAAACTACGTAGTAGAATACAATATTCAACAAAAACTGATTTCAGAGCCAGGACATTTGACCTGAAAACAGAACTCATGGATGTGTGTTAAGTACAAAACCCCCCTAATAATGTGTGCCTTAGCTGTTTATGGATACAGATGTGGATTTAATATAGAAAACACATGCCCAGTGTGGCAAATGGGAAAGAGTAATCTAACATTTTCACCATAGGTGGGAGGAGAGAAATATTCCAAAGATGTTCTCACTGGCGATCATGCCAGTGGCAAGCAAGGCAGCAGAGCTGTTAAGAAGGCATTGTGATATCTCTAGCACGGAGCCAGCAGGATGGTGTGGCTCTTTATTATCCTGGGAGTGCATTGCTTTGGGCAACTCTTTTAACCTCCTCTGAGTCTCATTTTCCTCACTCTGAAAATGGTGAAAATCACTTGTGGTATCTCGCAAATTAAGCAGTTAAATATTGAGGCACTTCGTAAATGCTAATGCTCTCTGCACAGGTGAAGTGGAGGGGTTAATGATGCTATAGGGCTCTGGGGGTGGAATTTCACTGACAATTTTCCTTGCAATATCCATGCCACTAAAGCAGTGGGTGGATATTTTAAAGGTCAGAAGACTTCAGAAAAGGTATCTGACCTGATAGAGAAAGCCTTGGGAAAACTCTCGCCATCCAAAGATCCAAAAATCTGAGTATAAATTCTATCTAAGTATTACATTAGGATTTGGGGCCTAGCAAGTAAATTAGAAAGAGGTTATTAAATTAACCAAAATGATTAATAATTTGGCATAGGAATAAAAATTTGGAGGAAGAATGACAGGATTGGGTTACTGTCATTCAGGTTGGTGACCCTGACATGTGGAACATGAGCTTTCCAGGTCACAAAACTTGGAGTGAGAAGTGAGAAAATTGGTGACAAGGAGAGTCCTGGGACTCTTAAAGAGTAAGTCAATTGATGTAACTACACATTTGGGAGTAATGTAATACCCGAAAATTCCAAAACCCAAAGTAAAATATGATTTGAGATGCTGGTATATGATTTGAGAGTTCTGAAAAACGCTTATGAATTCATTCTACCTAATTCTATTAGTGGCCTCAGAGGGAAATTAAAGACTTTAATATTTAATTTTTCAAGATAAAAGATCTCTTGAAAACACTTAATGAGTTACTAGGAAAGGGTAGAAACTAGTTTGAGTTCACATTCTACATCAGAGTTCTCTTGGCCCATAGCATAGTGTGCTATTTTTTATTATTTTATTTTTATTGAAGTATAGTCAATTTACAATGTTGTGTTAATTTCTGGTGTACAGCATAATATTTTTAAGGAACAAATCCTACAATTGGGAAACAATGCAGAGGGGGCATATTCATGATAACAGATGTAATAGGCTTTGTCTCAAAATTCATTTTGTTCATGATGCTGTTTAATTCAGGAACAAAGAAGAGCAGTGTGTGCAAATTAAAATACACTTTAAATCTTGCAAAGCCTATGTTTTTCATACAACTCTCTGATGACAATCAAAAGAGACACCTTACAACAGTGTAAATCAACCATACTTCAATAAGAAAAGAAAAAAAAAGAGATATCTAGTTTTAAATTATTTTTCATAGAGTTGTATAAGATATTTATGGAGAAAAAGAATATTAAAAAAGAATATGTATATACACACATATAATTGAATTACGATGCTGTACACCAGAAACTAATACAACATTTTAAATTTAAAAAAGATATTTATGTAATCTGTTTGCAGAAACATTTGACTCATTCCTCTGAAAACATGTTACTGTATATTTCAACTTGATTTCTTTAGGAAAAGAAAGAAGTTAACTTAGGGATTTAATCATATATTTGTCTATCTATTCTTTCTATAAATTTATTAAAACCCTCTTAAATGTCAAATATGGAGTAAATGAGTAACAGGGCTCATGATTGCTTTTCCTTAATAAGAATGCAAATTTTTGTTTCACAGTTTTCATGTGTGGATATGTAAACAGGTACATCTAAGTCCAGTGATGAATCTGTTATCTCATAAGGATACAAAATGCAGGAAGTAGTTAATTAAACATTTGAGTTAATAGAGGAAATGGCATATGGGAGTAACACATTACTGAAGAACCAAAGTGCACGTTATAAAACCTATTCTGACACTACTTAAATCTTTTCTTTAATTTGTATGATCCAAAGACCCTTTAGAACGTTGCCAAATACTGTGGCCACTGTTATACATATTAACTGGTATCAGAGTTTCAGAATAAAAAGAAAATTCTATCTTGTGAACCAAGAAAATTCGGGGACTGCTCTCACATGTATATAATTCAGTATACAGCTGAAAGGTATGGTGCATTTTCCTATTCATTCACATCCTTTTAAACCTTTTTTTCTTTCATTAGGACTAAAACAATTTATAAAAGCACTGTTTGAAGCACTTTCTTTCCTGTCAGACTTTGGGCTGATTACATAATACAATAATTCATCATGGAGCAAGGGAGCCCTGCCGATGGATGACAGCAGTGGCTCATCCATGTGCGGCTGTGCCCAGTCAGTACCCCATTACGGGGGTACAAGAGCAACGTAGCTTTGAAAGAAGTATAAATTCCTGGAAAAGCATCATTTGGATTTTTTTTTTATTTCAAAAGCTATTAACAAAGGTTGTAGGAGGTGAGAAATGTTGATGGACAAATTGAACAAAACTTAAAGATATCACAAAAAAGAAAAAGTTTTCTAGGTTCTGTTCATATGGAAATTTATATATTAAAGAAACAACATAAATTTTATTAGGGAGATTAGAAATAAGCAGAGATAGTGAATGATGATCTCATGAAAGGAGAAAAAAGAAAAAAAACTCTTCGTAACCTTTAGAAGAAGGATGGTATTATCCTCCTAGTCCTGCCTGGAAAACATTCTAGTCTAGCTCATAGCAGTGTCCTGTGGTTAGTAATCACCTTAATTTGGACAGCACTTATTGAGAATTCTCTTTGTAAAGTTTAATCTCATCTGTTCACTTTTTTAAAATGAAGATTCAAAGGACTTGCTTATAACACGGCTAGCAAATGGTGGGTAAAGGATGTAAACCCGTCTCTGGACTTTAAACTCAGGGCAGTGGAGTACAAAGATCAGTATACACCTTCCTCTTAGGATTAAGTGTCAATAAAAAGTGATAATTCATATATCTAGTCCTGTGCCCGACAGAGAATAGCCAAAGAATAAAAATGATTATTTTTTCTTTCCTTTCCTTCATCCTCATTTAGTCAGATGCCTCTGCCTTGCATTATAGGCTATTATAACATCCTAGATGTCAATGCATGGAGAGTTTGCATATTCACAAGATGGCAGAAGAGCCATAAGAATGCTCTATACTTGTCACATTTCTTAGTGCAAATCCCTAATCAGGATCCATAGTCATTTTCTCAGTGAGGACAACCCAATAGTTTCTTTAGAAAATAATGAAGCAAAATTTAGGGGAATGAATATAAAATCTTGAATAAATTCAATAAACCAATTGCACAATACAGAAGTAGACATAATTCAGTTGATAGCAGTTGATCTTAAAAAGCAGAACAAAAAATAATGGTTTTAAAGATTACTTTCTTACTGAATTAAAAATCACAAAGCAATTACTCTAGAAGTTAAAGAAATGGTAACAGCATTAAAAATATTGCTTTTTTTTATTGAGGGACAGTCGGCTTATAATGTGTTAATTTCTGCTGTACAGCATAGTGTTTCAATTATACACATATACGTACTCCTTTTCATATTCTTTTTCATTGTAGGTTATTACAGAATATTGAATATGGTAACAGCTTTTGATTAAAGTTTGTAGTTCCATCAAACTCAATCCATACCTGGATTACTCAGTGTGCACCTGGATATTTCATTTGGACAAACTAAAGGATGATGTTAGAGTTTGGAAGACATCTCATGTTAGGAAGGCACAGAGAATTTGATTAAATAGAGTCAGGGGAAGGGGGGAATAAAGTCCTAAAAACAACATGAGAGTTCTTATTTCAATTAGTGGGTGAGGTAATCCTGTTTACATTGCTCAAAAAGTCATAGCTAGGACACATGAGCACAAGATACTGGGGTGCCAGACTGTTCCTCAATTTAGATGCTGAATTGTCCCGAAGTTGGTTTAGCTGCTTTTTTATATGACTACCGAGGTTATCAACTGTAATTGCTGAACTAAATGTTGTAAGATTCCTGTATCGAATGGGGATTTGGATCAGTCCTCTAAACCCTTCCAACTCTAATATTACTGATTTTGTGGAAGCAGATGGAAACCAAGGTTCACAATGGTGAAAATCTTGGATCACACTGAAACAGCTTTTTTTTATTAACAAAATATCTTTGGTGTTTTGTCAAAGTCTGATATATTCGTGGGAGTGTTTTCCACTGTTTATACTGTGGCAGAAGAAAATTGAGAACCTCTGGTCTAATCTATAGACCTTGGTTTATTAGGTTTAAGGAAAATTAAAGAAGATGATGAGAACTCTTCAGAGCTTTTTAAAAACTGATGTGCTCTAGCATTACTTTCTTTTATTTGAAACTGGAACACAAAAGAGGTAGCCCATAGAAATGAAATGTCTCAGACTTGCACTGTGCTAGTATTCACCAACATACTCAAGAAACTTTATGGAGAAGAAAAATGAAGAAAATTTAGAAATTTTCCCTATTAAGTGCTCAAAGTCCCTCCACACGCCTAGTGAAGCTTGGTCAGCGGCTACTATTAAACACCCTGACCCTCTCAGCAGTGGGGGGAATACTCGACATCCTGTGTCTATACTCAGAGGGGAAGCAATAAAATCAGTCAGTCCTTAATTTCCCTGAAGAGTATGGGTATGTAGGATATCACTGTTTTTCATTATAGCTTAATAAGAACTCAGCATTTTTTAATACTTCTGGTCTTTCTTTATTTTTAAATACTGAGTAATATTTTTTTTCTTAATTGTGGAAGACTTTTAAATAATAATTAAAGTCCACTTGTGTATCCCCTATAAAGCACATAACTCAACTGAAACGACAACAATATGAACAGTTATGACCACGCAATCACATCAGAGTCAATGACAGTCACATCAAGATGGCTGTCTAGTGCTTAGTGATTTTAAGATGCCATCAACTGTAAGAATTCAGCCTCAGAATATGGAGGGAAAGTGCCTTTGAATTGATGATATATGATATATGGAGGAAAACTGAGCCTGACATAGCCCTCATGTTCCTCGAAATTATTTTATGTAATGGTACAAATATTCAGTGGCAATCAGCTCTTCTTAATAGATCCTTATTTTAAAGCCATGCATTTGGTGAATGTAAAGAAAAATACACTATAATAAAAATATAAATACAATTAAAGTTTAAAGCCTCATTTTTTTCCTTCCAAATTAAAGTCTCTTCCTCAGGTTCGGAAATCTGCTCAATAAAAAAGTAAGCCTGTTTACTAGAGATCTAAGTACCATCGAAATAGCTGAAATTTCTAAGCAGTATGCATAGTGCTGCAGTGCTGAAATTAACATTATATTTCTTTATCATCCAGCTGTATAGTTTTTTTTCACAAAAGTTCCTAGGTACAAAAAAGTAGCTTAAGTAGATTATATGCTCTTTTTCCAAAGTTTGCTAGATTCTGAATAATGTAACTTCAATAACAAAAACTGACTTTATAATACTTTACTTTCAAAAGTATAATAAAAATTAATTATGTACAGAGAGAGGTAGTTGTTAAGTATTTACCAATTAAGTGGTGGATATAATAAAAATTGGCTAATACTGATTAGAAGTCAGTATTACTCCTTAATCAACCTGTAACATATACGTTGATTATATTCACTAGATCAATTTGCCAGTGTAGTGAAAGTTACTTCACTGCACTTTGTTTTTGGCATTGCTCTCTCACAATTTTCCACCAAAAGAACTTTTTGGTAAAACTAAGTTTAGCTTCTTTTCTTTTCCATTTATTTAAACGAAACAAACAAAAAACAGTTCACCCATTTCTTCCACTCCCCACCCCTCAACTCTGACAAAAAACCAATCTGTTTTCTGTATCTATGACCTAGATTTTTTTTTTTTAAGATTCCATATATAAGAGAGATTATATGGTATATGGTATATTGTAGTTGTCTTTCTCTGTCTTCTAACATTTCATTTAGTGTAACGTCTTTGAGTTTCATCCTTGTTGCCCCAAATGGCAAGATTTCATTCTTTTTTTATGGTGGAATGATATTCTAATATATATACTACAATTTCTTCATCTTTTTGTTTATTGATGGACAGTTAGGTTGTTTTCATATCTTGCCTATTGTAAATTATGCTGCAATGAACATGAGGGTACATGTATTTTTTCAAGATAGTGTTTCTGTTTTCTTCAGATAAATATCCAGAAGTAGAATGGCTGGATCATATGGTAGCTCTACTTTTAATTTTTTGAGGGATCTCCATACTGTTTTCTGTAGTAGCTGCACCAGTTTACTTTCACACTAACAATGCACAAGGATTCCCTTTTCTCCACACCCTTGCCAACACTTACTATTTCCTGTCTTTTTGATAATAGTTAGTCTAGTGGGTGTGAGGTGATAGCTCATTGGGGTTTTGATTTGCAGTTTCCTGATGAATAATAATGTTGAGCATCTTTCCTTGCACTTGTTAGCCATCTCTGTGTCTTCTTTGGCAAAATGTTTATTCAGACCTTCTGCCAATTTTTTAACTGAATTGTTTTTTTTTTATGTTGAGTTGTATGAGTTCTTTAAATATTTTGGATATTAGCCCCTTTTCAAATATATGATTTGCAAACATTCTCCTATTCAGTAGGTTGCCTGTTCTTTCTGTTTATGATTTCCTTGGATGTGCAGAAGCTTTTTAGTTTGAAGTAGTCTCACTTGTTTCTTCTTGCCTTTATTGCTTTTGGTGTCGGATTTTAAAAAATTATCACTAAGACCTATGTCAAGGAGCTTACCATCTATGTTTTCTTGTATGAGCTTTATGGTTTCAGGTCTTATACACAACTCTTTATCTCCATTTTGAGTTAATTTTTGTGTATAGTGTAAGACAATGGTCAAGTTTCATTCTTTTGTGTATGGCTGTCCAGTTTTCCCAACATCATTTATTTAAGAGACTTTCCTTTATCCATTGTATATTCTTGGCTTCCTCATCATAAATTAATTGACCCTATATGTGTAGGTTTACTTTTGGGGGTCCCTATTCTGTTCCATTAATTTATATGTCTGTTTTATACTGATACCATACTGCTTTGATTACTATAGCTTTGTACTAGCATTTGAAATCAGGGAAGGTGATGCCTTCAGATTTGTTTTTCTTTCTCAAGATTACTTCAGCTATTTGGTGTCTCCTGTGGTTCCATACAAATTTTAGTATTACTCGCTGTATTTCTGTTTTTGTTTGCTGAGGTTTTTGATTACTGATTCAACCTCTTTGCTAGCAATTGTTTGAGTCTTTTTTTTTTTTTCTTCAGATTTTCCATTTTATCATGATTCAGTCTGTTAAATTGTATGTTTCTGGGAATTTATCCATTTCTTCTAGGTTGTCCAATTTGTAGTCATATAATTGTTTATAGTAGTCTTTTATGATCCTTTGTATTTCTGTGGTATCAGTGGTAACATCTCTTCTTTCTGAAATAGATTTTTATACACGCACATGAGAACATGTGTTTGTTGAGCACACAGTAGGTACTCAATAAATATTTCCCTTCCTTGATTTCCTCCAGAAGCTTTATGTAGACACTACCTAAATCTATGTGGAGTCTTAATCCCCCAAATAATTTTTCCTCCCAAAGTAAATATTGCATTTCTGACATATGAAATTCTGACAGTGAGTAATGGTTTTCAGGTGACTTGTTTTAGTTGTGATTGCATTTCTAAGCTATGATCCATTCGCCTAAATATTACTTATACAGTTTTCCACCACAGATTTGTAGTTGCTTTCACAAGGCTTTACTCAACTGAGTAGAAAAAGGGAAAGATAAAGAAAACACAAATCTACATGATCAGGTTGCTTGAAAATTGGTCACTATTTTCTTCATAAAAATGAAAGTGGCAAAGTATATATATATATTATATATATATATTTATATATATATATTTTTTTATATATATGTGTATATATATAGAAATATAAAGGAAGTGTTACAGTTGACATTTAGTTAAGTGAACCCCTTCTACCTCATTTTTGGTGTCATCACATTGATTCACGAATGGAATTATAGATAACACTAAATAAAATTTTCTCCTAACAACTGATTAAAAACCAGAGATATTAAAGTTAAAACGTAACATAACAGTAACATCCCACATAGGACTTTTTATATTCTACAAAGTATCTCTACACGTATTCTCATGTGATGGATAGATAAAAATATAAATACACTGCAGTAAGCAGGAATTTTTGTGTGAAGAGGCTGAGGCAGGATGCTCTGTTTCTGACACCTTGGAAGATTATCTGGATAATGCTGTAATGTAAAGACTGGCTGTGGGGGATGAGTTGGAACTGGAGTACAGTAGACAAATGGTATGGTAAGGTCTGGCCCAGACTGGTGGCAGTAACATCAGGAACAAATGCAATTATAAAAGTAGAAATTATCAGATGTATTTGCCGAGGGGTAGAAGTAGGAATGGAGTGGCAGGGGATGAGAGAGAAAGTTGATAATCACTCTAAGAAACTGAACCTATGTTGCTAACAATATGACATAATCATGGAGAGACTAGGAAAATAACAAGAAGGAAAGATAGTTTTGAAGAATTATTTGATATTAAAAAATAATAGCAGCTCTCATACGACACTTATCTGCCAAACATTTTTTAAGTGCTTCATATTTATTAACACACTTAATCCTTACACAAACCTTATGTATAGACAGCCACATTGACGTGACTTCAGTGATGTTAGAAATGCAAAAATTGTTGTTCTGCAATTTGACAGTAGCTGACCAAAATAAACCATTTTCAGTTCTTCAGATGCCAGTGTTAGTGGTGTATATTATATTGGTCTGTTTGGAAGTGAGACAGCATCACACTATTTGTAGGGTCAAGCATGAAGTTTAGGAAGGAGACAGGAATAAATATTTAGAAGCAAAAGCAAAAACATGTTCACTCAGAGTTGTATATTCTGCAGCCATCTTCTCCAAAACACTTCCCCAGAGTATAAGAATGCATATGAAGCGATGAGATGTCAGCAACTCAAGTAAACCTCTTGTTGAAAAAAATGCTAAATCTAAAAGATGTTCTTTAATCTCTGATTTTATTGTAAATAAGGTATGCAGTGATGGAAGACGTCTATCAATTTTACTAGCGGAAATGATATTTAAATAACTGATTACCATAGTTAAATGTAAAAAAAAAACATTCTTTTTCTTTCTTTTTTCTTTGGAGGGATGGAAATACTGAAGTATTTAGGGGAAAGAGATTATCAGGATCTACAGGTCTACATAATATCCTCACAAATGGCTCAGATTACAACTAATGAGAGAAAGAGAATGCCAATGTGATAAAATATTAACCCTTGAAAAGTCCTGGTGACTTTTTTTTTTTTTTTTGGTATCGTTCTTATAACTCTTCTGTAAGTTTGAAATTATTTAAAAGTAGAAGTTAAAAAAGAAAAACAAGGACTGGATTCTGTTTGTAAAACCTGTGCCCGTGTGTGTATATAGATCTATTTTTGGGCTCTGGAGCTGGGTGAAAGGAAAAGAATCCACAATAAAATCAGGGAACAAACTGAATACGCATTTTGCATGAAAAAGAAAATCCCATAAGAAATTGATTTCATCTTGCCCAATCAAATTACTTACGAAATGATACTGCTATGGCCGTAAAACTGCATCTAAGAGAATAAAATCAATCCCCCGCGGAGGCTGTCATAGCATCTTGTTAAATGCCTACCTAAGGTTAAGCATAATAGGAATAGTTGAAGAGCAGGGGCGAGTGGATAATTGCTGAAAAGCTCATTGGAATTTCAAAGCATAGGGATCACAGGTGATAACTTACTTTGATGACTATAGTACAAATAAACTCTGGAGTCGGACCAGCAGCCCAACTTGATTAACACATCAACCTCATAGCCTAGAGAACTTGTCTCTTGCTGCCTCTCTGAATTTTTTCTCTTCTGTGTGATCTTCTCTTTATAAATATTTCTTGCCTCTCCATCTTTTTTAGAAAATCTCTTTCCTCATTGAGCTTTCCTTCTCTCTTCTTCCCCCAGCTTTTCACTAGCTCCTGATTCTCTTTCTTATCTGTCCTTTCTGAATTATTAGAACAAAATGGACATTATAAAATTGAGTTGGTGCATTTAGCGAATCCATTGTGAGCTTTATCATATTATATTTAGGGCTGAATTTTTTGAATGTTTCTCTCAATTAAAAACTGTCCTCAACTGGCTATGGATTTGGCCCCTTATTGATTTGTTGGTTGGTAGGTGGGTGGTAAACTGGCACTTAACAGTATTAAAAATGGATCAAAGTTTAACTGTGGTTGGGTAGGTACAGACACCACGGGTGGAAATCTCTTAAGTCTCTTATTTCATACTTGGTTTTCAGGGTGTCATAAATTCAGAGAACTGTGGATAAAGAATAAGTCTTATTTCTATGAAGTATTCATTCCCTAGGGAGCTAGTCAAGATCTTTTACAACAGATACAATGGTGTCCAGTGCATACTGGATGAATATCAACCTGCCTATTCCTGACTTGACTCAGTGGTTACTCAGTAAAGACTTCTTCTCTAGCCTGCAGAAAGGAAATTTTTATATCTTTCATGTACATTGTGAAGACTTCAGAAACAAGATTTTACAAAAGGAAACTAAAAAAAGCTAAGAGCATCCAGTAGTTGTGAGCAGCTGTTACCATGGCCTACATTAACATAGAAGGTGACCAGAAGGGCCTGAAGAATGAGGGAGGTGGGTTTATAAGGTGGAGTTCAGAAGCTCAGGTACGATAGGCCTGATGTCTGTATTAACTAAGCCTTGATATTTTGATTAATGGCTTTTCAAACTACAGTACATCTATCCTGCCCTGGCTCCCCTCAGCTCCTTGCTACCTTCCCAGCCTCTCCCCTCTTGAGATACATATACACCCATATAAAAAACACTCTTCTACATAAGTGTTTCTCAAACTTTTAATGTGCCTACAAATCACCCAGGGATTTGGCAAGAAGGAAACTTCTGACTCAGTAGCTCTGGGACAGATCATAACATAATTGTATCATCCACATTGTAATTTTCTAGGCAAACCTCACTCTTCCCATTGACAGGTGACTAATTATATAAAGTCATGGAATAAAACAATTTCTAAATATTCTGTCCAAATGAGATCACCTTCTTTTTATTTAGGAAACTAGGAACATTAAAAGAACAAAGCAAAATGGGTTAAAAAAAAAACTGGGTGCTATGGACTAAATTGTATTGATTCCCCCCAATTCATATGTTGAAGTCCTAACTCTAAAGAGATGGTATTTGGAGATAGAGATAACTAGGCTAAAATGAGGTTATGAGGGTGCGGTACTCACGATGGAAGTAGCGCTTTCTGAGGAAGAGATACAAGATAGCTTTCTCTTTCTCTCTCTCTCTCTCTCTCTCTCTCCCCCTTCTCTCTCTTTCTTTTCCTCCCACTTTGCCCCACCCACACCTCCACAATGTGACACAGTGAGAAAGTGGCCAGCCGCTAGCCAGCTAGCCAGGGAACCAAATCAGCTGGCAACTTGATCTTGAACTTCCCAACCCCCAGCAGTATGAGGAACCAAAGTCTGTTGTTTAACCCTCCCAGCTCATAGGATTTGGTTATGGCAGTCAAGCTGACTAAGATACCAGGCAGCAGGGTGAACATATTTCTCAGGGCCCAACTGACCCTAATGGAAATATCTCTTGGATAGATTTCCCAGAGAAGTGAACTGTTCTGGGAATAGCTATTATCTTTTAAAGTTTACTATAGTGTTGAGGCAGCTGACTGGCATAAATGGTATTCCTAAAGCCACTATGCAGCAAACAGCACATTTCAGCTGCCTTTACTCTATACAGGCTTCTGAGCAGGAGAGAAACAGAGTGTGATGCAATTTATTAAAGAAAAACAACTTGTTTTTCACCAAAGCCTCTACCACTGCTCTTTATGTCTTGGCTGGTTAAAGCCGGTGAATTTTCTTCTGAAAGCCGGTGCACCGTGCTGCTTAAAATAATCAACATGTGCCTTGAGTTTGGCCTCCTGCCAGTTTATGTTATCACGGAAAGATGTTTCAAAGTACTGTAGGTCGATTACAAATGAAGACGGAAACACTTGTAAGGAAATAAAATTAAAGGAATGACTTTCTTTCTTTGCTATAAAGCTGATAAAATGGATTTCACTAAGATCTACTTTGCTATATGGAAACACTGCAAGGCTTCCTTTACAAAAAAAAAAAAAAAAAGTGAACACACACACTGCAACTCTTGCCACCCTTATGTTTTGAGTCATTTTGCTATTTCTTTATTCACTTTGCATGTTCTTGCTTATTTTCACTGCAATTTGTGCAATACACTACTTCTGTAATATAAAGCCATTTTAGCCAGGGAGACATTTCTTTTGTCTGAAAATGAGAACTAAATGGTAAAAAAAAGAAAAGGAGAGAAAAGAAAAATCCATTCCACCCTTAGTGGTTATGTTATTTGATTTATCATTGAAACTTGAAAACCATACCAGTAAGATTTTCCTATATTGTCTAATGAAAAGTTTGCAAGCATGTTTTCACTGAATATTGTTCACAAATGCTTCATTGTCCCCTGACAAATGGTCTGGAGCAAATCTCTAAAATCTTCTCTCACAGTACTACAGCTTAAAAGATTCATGCCATCAAACACTGCACCTCAAAGGCTAATGTCTACTCTCCAAATTTCAAATACCAGAGCCTAATAAAAATTTAAAGAGTCCGAGCTCCTCTCCAGGGAGCAGCTGTCAAGCGTCTCTTGAAGGAAAGAAACATAAACAGCCTCCACCTAGAGCACCAATGTCTTGTCTTTGAGAACAGATATAGTAAGGGCAAGGTTTTTTTTTTCAATAAAAAAAGAAATCCAAGTTATGCTAGTTGATGTTAAAATGATGGGCTTTTGATCTCTCAATAACCAAGGAACAAAAATGTTTCAAATACATCAGATGTATTTAGGAAGGAAAACGAAAATCTTTTTATATACACACACATGCACACACACACAAACATATACACACATACAGATTCTATTTTGGGGACACTGTGGCTTCTTTTTAAGGGCTTTCATCATCAATTTTCTGTGCAAAGTCTGATTTATTCTGCTCATAGCTGCATTTCATTAAGTCGTGGCTGCCCTGGAGACACAACAAAGTTCATTTTAGTTCAGTAGCATTTCACATTTTGCCCTCCTCACCACACATTTCATCAATGAGCCTTCATTTACACTTTCTGGTTCAGCAAAATTCCTTGTAGTCATATTCCTTCATAAAAACTTAACCTGAAAAATCCTGTCTAGAAAGGACAAACCTCTTACTTTCTGTCATCTACAGAACAATTTATTTGAGGACAGAGCCCTAGATTAAATTGGTAAGATCACCACTTATTCCAAAGAAATGCAATCTCATTTTTCCATTACAGAATCTTAAAATGTATTTATACGATCACTATAATAAAGAAATCTATTTAAAATCAGTTTAATATTGATGTCCTTTATAAAGTACAGCATCAACTATCTCTTTTGTGATCCATTTTCTGTCCAGGATCCTTCTGCTAACTTCCACTTTGAGAAGAAAATATGCCACCTTAAAGAATAATGATAGTTTGAGACTCCTTTCTCATTCTCTAATAACCTAATATAATTCATTGAAGATGGGTTACCTTCAAAATTTTGCCATGAGCCATTAACCACATATGGAAATGAATCACAGTTACATTTTATATTGGTTACACTGTGGTTCACTCTTCTGTAAATGCCAAAGGTATCCATGGATAGCCATTTTTGAATTGGCAAGTGTTTGGAAAACTAGTGATACTTTAAGGGGAAAAAAATTCTGATGAATTCATTCACATTATCTGCATTTATAACAGAAGTGATTAAATTCATATTTATCCATAATTTCTTATCTAAATTATATTGATAATTTGATTGTATCTAAATATTGTAAGCTATTATAATCTAGTACTGTTTAAGAAAAAAAAACCTAAAAATAATGATTTGGTAATTGAAATTTGGTAACTTAAAAGTTACTCAATTAAAAATATATAAACTAAAAATATAAATAGCATTCAACTAAAATTTTTAAATCAGGGTTCAAATTGCAGGTGACTAAAAAATATACTACAACATATTGCAATTTTATTCTGTGATGCTATGCCAGATTTAACTCAATTTAAATCTAATAGAATCATAACTATTTTATAGATGTTTGCTATTTTAAGATTATGAAAATTAAGTATAAATATGAATGTAATTATTAAGTAGTAGAGTTGACATTAAAAATAAAGAAAAAAGGTAAGACCTCTGGCCAGACTGTATGCTATTTTCTGTATAATCTGCTCTGTAAGCAAAATGCTGCATATAACCACACTTATGGGTATTTTAAATATGTATGGGAAAGTGAATACCACCATGCATACCTACACATTTTTTTTCAAACCAGAGGAAAATTGAGCTTAAAATTGTCCTTGAAATATTACCTTGCTTACATTAAGTAGGCTCATTTCACTGACCATTGTCCCAGAAAATGCAACTGTCATAATTCGTCAAAATTATAAATTGTGATAAGTTCTATACAGTGCTACGAAAGACATAAGAGAGTGACATATTATAGGTAAACCTCTTCCAGGAAGGGCCATTTAAACTAAGACTTGAAGATAGAGTAGTCACCAGCAGAAGAACCTAGGTGCCCATGTAGAAGACGTGAGCTGGAGTTTTAAGGCTGCCTGGAGATGCGGGGAATGAAGTAAAGCTGGAAAGGTAGGCAAGGCCTCATATAGACTGGCAAGGAATTTGCATTTTATTCTAAATGCATGAAAAGTTATTGTAGACCTATAGCCAGATGAGTGAAATGATGTGATAAACATTTAAAAATGACCATACTGGCAGATGCATGGATAACAGCAGTGGTAGCAGGTGGTACACAGTAGATGGTTTAGGATCATTGTTATATTAATTAGCTGGATTTCTTAGTTGAGAGTGAAATTTTAAAAAGTGATCCCATAATATTATAGAGCTCTCTGGATCCTCAATGAATACTATCTGCAGCCCTAAATGATACGTCCTTTAAAACGAATACATTTGATAAGCTAAGTACTATTCACCTTTAAATTATTGTTTCATTGAAATTGAGAACATCTTTTCCTCCTGGTGAAGAATCCTAAGTATGTTAAATATAGTTTAGATGACATATTTGTGTATATAGACAGAGGTAGGTAGCTGGGTAGGTAGAGAGATATTATAAGTAAATTTTGCTATGTGAATTGTATATGGTAACTTTGGGACAGGCCCAGATGAAGAGTTTAGTTCTACTTTTCTTTAAATATTTTTGAGTTTTAGTTAATAATTTTTATTTCCCACCACTGTATTTTGCAATTTCGAAGAACACAAAAATCAGACCTATTTTGGTTGGCTGCTTTTGCATGTGATTTGTGATTGAAGCCTTTTCTCAAAGTTCTGATATGAGAACTGATATACAGAGGTGTTTTTTTTTTTTTAACCTGTGTTCTTTCCTTCATAGCCATTTTTTTTCTTTTCCCATTATAAGGCCCCAAAATGTTAATAAATGTTCATGTGATAATTTTTGTCTCAGCTAACTTTTAACTGGGAAGTGGGTTTTTGAAATAAATCTTTTGTCCATTTGTAGTTAAAAAACAGAAGAGTTATTTCTAAAGTCTCTGATTGTTCAAAGACTTTAGAAATATCTAGATCTAACTTAGTACACAAATGGTTCAGGTGGCATATTTCATCTAAATCAGTCACTAGGTGCTTGGTGCAAAAATCTTTTTTAGAGCCAGATTTCACACAGGAATCCATCAACATAACACAATGATCTGAAGAAATCTGTACCAAGCTGCGCTTATTTTCTGAAGGCTATGTAAAGGTCTGCAAAGAACAAATATTCTAGAGATTCATGGGAACTTAATCTGTCCGTGATAAGTTCTTATGAGAAATTTATTTGGGAACAGAAATATATTCTGAGAAGCCTGAGGACAATTCAACATTTCAGAGAAATGCAAACACACAGAAACCGTGGTCAAGATGTCAGAAGAATGTTTGAAAAATTGTGCACATGATCAGCATGTTCAATGTGACAGCAACTATTTCAAATGCCTGCAGAGGTTATCAGGAGGTAATGAAGGAAGAAAGCAAAATTTCTAAATATTAACAACTATAGACTGATTGATCAATCAATAGATAGAGAGCAACCTTTCTGTTAATAAACATCTTTCTTCTAAGTTATAATACAAATATAGCTTTTTCTAAGCTTTTTTTAGTGACAGTGCAGAATTAGTTTCTTTTCTGTAACTCAGTGTTTCAACGTGAAGATTGTTTTTGCTGTTTTTTTATGTGTAAAGGCCACTACTTGTCAATATACGATACTGTAGCTCTGCTCTGTTAGACATACACACGTAGATAGAAAAGAAAGGGGGAATTTTGCAAGCAGTAGAGATGTTTCCAGACTTGGGGAAAACATGTCTATGGCCCAGGGAATTCAGAGGGAGAGGAGTGTACCTGCAATGTGAAAAATGCTGTTAAAGAGAAATGACCTGCTAGTTAAGTCCTGCTAGTTTGAGAGAACTAAGTTAGGTGGCATAACTAGTACAATTCAATGGCCAGCAGGCTACAGAATTAGTTTTTGTTTCAGAATTTTTATTATCAAGAATGTAATCTTTGACTCTTTCCTCATGCCATCGTATTCTCCGATATTGGAACATTCTACTCTTTCTGTCCCTATACGTTCCACATCAAACAAAACTAGTGATTTACCATCTCTTCTTAATGTACACCTCCTGAATCTCTGCTAAATCCTGGCCACGCCCTTTAACCAGCTTCAGTAGCAATTATATAAGAGACTTCAGTATTCGTATAGTGTCATACTGTGTTACGCAGTGTGACTTTCCTAATTCTAGCTCACCAGCAGTCCCTGCTCCAAATATTATCCTGGGAACACAGGATTGGCTATAGAACAGTGGTTCTTAATCAGGAGCAATGTCTAGAGACGTTTTTGGTTATCAAAACTGAAAGGGTACAGTCAGGAATGCTGCTAAACATCCTGCAATGCACAAGACAGACCCCATAATGAATAATTACTTTGCCACAAGATGTCAACAGTGCTCAGATTGAGGAGAAACCCTGCTCTAGAAGTATTTGTTTTGCAATCAACTGAAACACATGACTCTCTATAAAAAGAAGAGAGATGGGCAGAATTTTTGCAGGTGTTTTTTCACTTAAGATATTTACAATGTCCACTGTATGGTCTGATTTCTAATATTTTAGAGGAATAAGAAAGTTTCCGTTGGATGGATTTTCCAGTCTACATGTGGTCCAAGTGACTAGCTGTGTTCTTCCTTCTTGTGACTATTTTGCTAGATTGTAGAGTACAAGAAGATAGGGAAAAACAAGGCTTTTAAGTTTTCCTGGACAAAAGAGAAAACTAGTAGAGATTACCCATCAAAAATGGTTGGAAGTTATTCATGTATTGAAAAGCCATGTCTCGAGTTTATTTACTGGAAAACATGAGTTTATAGGTCACATCTGACAGAATGCAACATCAGTGTAATTCAATATGGTTTCCTTTTCTGCTTAGCTATTCAAAGATGCTCAAACAAATTTAATAGGCAGCCTCAGTGATCTGCTTATCCTGGTTTCCTGTAGTACTCAATTTTGTTTTCTTTAGTCTCTATTCTGTCTTCTTATTACCTATCATATGTCATTCTGGCTTTGACTTCCAAATCACTTCAAATATTTTTAGAATTATTTGGGTTAAATTTTTAAAATTTTATTTAGTTTATCAAATATTTGTTCAGAGTTTATATCATTTTAGGAAAGTGACGGAAGGTTTGAAGGCTATAAAAAATAAAAACCTAACTGTCCTTACGTTTAAGGATGTTTATAATTTGATATGCAAATGAAGAGAAGCTTACTAATAACTATTAAAGCAGAAAAACCAGAGAAGATAGGGACAGACTAAATGTTTAAAATACAAAAGTTCTCTTCTTTGGGAAGGAGAGGAGTATGAAGGCTTCAGGTTAAGTTTCAGTTAGCTACTGAAATGTAGGTTTTAAACAGGTGGAGATGTCAGAGGAAGAAGATACTTCAGAGGAACAGTATGAGGGAAGATGAACATTTAAGAGAGGATGTTAAATCTGGGTTACAGTAAGTGTTTGCAGCAGACGCTGTTGGTGATTGTTCTGGCTAGGGTATGACTGTGATCCAATTCTGGCCAATGAAACCCTGGTGGAAATCAAGGGTGGGTATAATGTTACTCTGAAAGTTTTTCCTCTTTATTCAACATGAAAGTATGAGAGCTAGATGAGTGCATGACTGCTGGAAGAAGTTCTATCTTAAGAACTTCCTTATTCACCAGGTCCTTGCAAATACAAATGTTTTGTTTGGTGATATGATCAGATGTGACTGGGGCATCAGTACCCAGGGAAGAAAAGTCATGAATAATGTCAGAAAGAGATTATGTACTACTGCAACAGGTTTTGAATACTACAATGTGGCAACTTGTGCTTCCTTGGGTAGATATATAGAAGATGTTTAATAGCAGAATAATATACTTTTGGAAATGTGTAACATCAGTAATAAAAGCTTTACTGTAGTATTGTTCACTCTTATACTTGCGTCAGGCACATAGTAAGTACTAAGTAAATATTTGATGATTATATTAAGGGATTAAACCACACAAATACAACTGTTTTTATAGAGTCTTTAATTAAATTCTTAATAGCTTCATATCTTTGATTCTTATTTCATAATTCTACTTGAATTTATAACATGTAAAACCTCTTAGATTATGTGCATAAGTACAGATGGTGTCTGTATCAAACAGATCTATATACTTAAGTAGGCAGATACAACTAAGTGGCAGTAAATTTGGTTATGTTGCTGAGTATTAATACTATGTTACTGAAAGTGGATTTAAAGGAATATAGGCAAGAGAGTGGAAAAGAAAGACAAATGTAAGTATAGCCATTGGATCATGGCAATTTGTCATTTACTTCCAAATTAGCTACGGGACAAAGTTGTGTATTTATTTATTTATGCAGCTGGAAACATGGGGAAGTATCTACCATTTCAGAATAATTACTTTTACCCTACCACTTCTCAAGGTGATATAAGATTGTATTATCTAGGACATATGACGTCACTTTTGAATGTAACCTAAACTGGTGAAACTGAATAGAAAAACAGTACATTCATAACTGACACATTTTTCTAAGGCTTTTTTTTTTAGTTAGAAAAAGAGTGCAACATCTAGAAGTGGGAAAACACCCATTCTCTTTAATCAAACTGGAGACTAGCTGATGTTTGTCACTGACGAAATTAAAAATTCATTGTTCAGTTTAGTAGCTTGAAACCCTGTTATGTCACGTTCTTCACTGAATGACACACATTCTTTTGTAGAAGTGTTCTTCTGCTAAATGCACACCAGAATGTTGGTAATTGGGGCATGCAAATTTGTTCTGCAACTAAGAACAAGAGGAGGATTTAGAAGCTATTTTAATGTGGTGCTACATTTATGTTTAAAGTACAATAATATTCATGTCATTATCATGTATTATTCATATGCAGTGTTTGAAGTGGAGGTTTTTCCAAATATATTAAGAAACTCTTATTCACAATAATCTAATTAATTCCCACACCCTACCTTCCTCTGGATTCAGCAAGTGTAAATCTTCAGGCTGAATTATATCACAGATCCAGCTAGCAATATGTTTTATTTTGCCACATAGCGTTTAATTCTTTTAAAGATTATTTCAGAATTTAGAAATAGCAAGTCATTACACAAAAAACTAGATTTGCAGTCCCTTTTGTAAAAAAATAATCAGAAGAGCTGGCAACAGAGCCTACACTTCTGCATGGCAATAGTTTGCTGTAGCTCGGGAGACCTGCAGGAGACACCCTTGTGTTCTGATTCCATGGAAACCCCGCCACGCTTGACTTGGCTTCCCTAGATCTCCAGATGCTGGGAACACTCACAGACGCTACTCACAACATCCTTACGCACAGCCCAGTTCAACTTGATAGTCTGTGGCTTTAACTGTAGTTTGGTGTGAATCAAAAATACTGGCTACACCTGTAATGCTATTTCTGTAACAAGGATGAGTGGTGAGGTCGATCAGGAGGGCTGGCTGGGTATCTATATCCATAAAACATCTTGAAGAAATAAGTTTTCATTGTACTTAAAAAGGTGTTTTTACCCTTGTTAAAGCACAGTTTCCTCGAACTAAATTTTCTTTCTCTCATAAACCTGTCTTCTGTAAAGCATATACTGTACATTACAAGTTACTTTTTTAAAGGTCCACTTTTCGTAATTCAGATTCATGTCAGCTATTGTATAACAATTTTATTTGAATCATATTTAAACATTTAAAAGTATTTGGTTTGATTTAAAATGAAAACTATTAACACTTTTACTCATATCTAACATTTATTGAGTAGTTACTATTGGTTATAAAATAGTGCTGATTACCTATATGTATTATTTCATTTAATCTCACAAAATCCGTATGAAGTATATACTGTAGCTATCCCAATTTTACAGCTACAGATTAAATAACTTCTCTAGGGTCTCAAAGTAGTGAAATCAAGTCTTGAGGCCACTTTTGTTTGAGTTCAGGGTCATGTTCTTAACCACTAACGGTGTGAAAGAAAGACTAGAAAGAATAAAAGAAGTAAGGGAGGGAGGGGGAGGAAGGAAGAAAAGAGTATAAGAGTGGAATAGTGTAGAACAAATTAATAGAATAGGATATATTTTGCCGTCTGCATATGCAAGTCATAACTTTTGATTCTCATATTTTTGATGCAGCTATAAGGTTTGTGTGTGTGTGTGTGGACAGGTGTGTGCATGTGTGTGCATACATGCTAAGAGTGATGTAAAATATTTTTCTTACTATGAAATTTGATCAAAATGTTTGAAGTCACTGGACTACAGCATAATGTCTCCACCTATTACAGCTCATATATTTAGTAAAATTGTATTACTATTTTAGGCAGATATGGAGTTTGGGTTTAAGTATCTCTTAAAATACATTATAGTCCTTTAACATTAGAGTGCAAAAAATTACTAAAATGTATTATAACTTTACAAACTAAGAATAATGGTAGTATCTTAGATTTCAGGGCATTTTCTAGTCTTTTAAAACAGAGAATGTTATTAGACCAGAATCAATGTGCTGCAGAATGCAAGTAGCAACGTCAGAGATTTAAGACTGATAACTCATTTTTTTAAAAGTGCAATATGTTTCTTCAATGCCTTTTTGTTTAACTATTTTTATCTTGGATGCTTTAGTTCTTCTATGAATATAAGGTAGACACATTAATTAATGAAGCAACATTGCTTTATTCAGCTCTGTAGATGTTGTTTAATCAGTAATTAATTTCTGTGGCTAAGAGTTTGTTAACAAACCCTAAACTCAAGGCTGATGGAGAAAAAATAAACACACTGGAGCTTTATATAACTATTGGAGGAGGTAACTGAGAGGACGTAACAGCCTTGTTCTGAGAACTGGACCTGAGCAATTAATCGGAGGCTCCCTTCCTGCTCCCTGCCCTTGGAATATACGTTTTGCCCTCTGTTCCCACAGGGGGAGCCGTTTTCAAGGACGCAGCCTGGAGAGATGGTATACGTGACTGGATCCAGTTATGGCCTCTATATACACTTTTAAAATACTGGACGGTGCAGAAATCTACTCCTCCTGTGGCCACCCAAGACAAGCCTTATAAGTAAGTTCGCTTGCCTATTAAATTTGCCACCTACCAATCTGGAGTGGTCTGCGTTTTTCTTCAGTTTCTCCCTACCCTCCCTATAAGGGGGCCAATTTGGGAACCAACAATAAGTGACCATAAATTCATACTTAAACTGTTTCTCTGTGGTTGTGCCATGGGGTGTGCTGTGGGGAGAGGCTTTAGAGCCCAGTCATCTCCATCAGCACCTCACAAAGTCAACCCTGAAGGGAGAAAGCTAAGTTTTAATCTAATACAAATCTCTGCAGGCTGCTTCTTAGCCAGGCTGTCCAACCACCGAGGGCGTCTGGAGCAGAGAGATTACTAGAGGTGACATCTGGGGAGGGAGAAATTGCACCTTATGTTGCAAGTATAATAATTGCGAAGTTAGGCCCAAACATCAGTTGTAGCACATTTGCTTCCTGTGGTTCTCTTCACTTTGGTTTCAAAACTTGGAGTTTTCATAAAACACAAATGTGCCAGGGGCTAACTGTGGCTTCAGGTGGCTCCTTGCTCTGTGTCTGTAGCAGTCTATAAATTATATCTATATATAATTCCGTGATTTTATAAAGTATAAATTATTTTACATCTATATACTATATAATGACATGTATTGTACATTATATAATATACAACTATATATTTAACGCACTAACATTTATAATCAACATATATTATTGATACAAATGAATGCATATATATTTGAAGGTTACTGCCAATTTGGTGTTGTCCATGCAATCATGTGCTTCCCATTCTGATCACTGTTTCAGGTGACCTAAAGGCTCTCTATCTGACCTAACCCTTTCCCAACTTTCAGACCTCTTGCTGTGTTTTAGCTTTTCAGCTTCTTTCTCTTAGAACAACCAGGCTCATCTCACCTTATGGCCTTTGCTTGTATTCTCTTTGTGAAGAACATTCTGTGTCTTAATCATCACATTTCTAGTGTGCAAAGGTACTATGGCTGGAAAAGAACAGAAACTGTGTCTAGAAAATACCCCATGATTCAGAAATTCCACATCTAGGCACTTGCCCATAGAGAAACACATATGAATCAGATTAAAAGTATGATTTAAAAAATGCCTGAGCCAAGCTAGCTGTAATAGCAAACAATAAGCAAACAACTTGAAAACAATCCAAATGTCAACAGAGAGCAGAATGGATAAATACATTGTGATGAATTTACACACTGGAACAGAATACAAGGCATTGAAAATGAATGAAGATGCATCAACATGGATGAATATCAGAAACAAAATGTAGGCCTAAAAAAGCTAGTAACAAACAAACAGAAAATCTATGATTTCAGTTTTGTAATATTTTAAGCCTGCAAAACTAGACAATATATTTTCAGGTATATATGTGTGTGGTAAAAGCATCAGGAAAACTAAGCAAATGATGAACACAAAATTACAAATGGTGGCAAATTCTGGAGGTGGTGGTAAGGGAGTTGAGATCAGCAGGGTACACAGAGGCTTCAAATGTTCTATTTCTTATGCTAGATTTTAAGAATTTGTGCATTTTAGTTTTAGTTATGTGGCAAACACATGAAACAAATACTATAAGTAATAACATTTTTATGTGTTTAATGTTTTAAAATTAAAATAATTGGCCATCAGTCCCTCTGCGTTTATCCTGTTTCATTTTCTCATACTGATCACTAACTGAAATCACCATGTTCATTTATTGCTGCTCTGTTTAGTGTTTGTCTCTCTCTTTGCCCAACAGATTGCAGGATTCTTAAAACCAGTACCTGGGCTCTCTGGTTCAGTGCTCACAATAAGAGAGTACCTTGCACTTAGTAGGCACTAAGTATACTTATCTGTTGATTTAAGGAATCACCCGGAGGTATGTATTACAGGTATATTAACTACAGAGGAGAGTATTGTGAAGGAGATGTTTTTAGGCATCTATGTATCGTTCCCTTAGGGGCCTTAGATTTTAGTTGGATTTATTTATATCTTCAGTGAGTCACAGCATTTTCTCATCAAACTGAGTTTCCTGTTACTGCACCCATTGCTCTTCCTTGAATAGCTAACCATTGACACATGTGATTTTATTTTCTTCACAGGAAGCATTTTGAATTTTGGCATTTAATGAATCCTAATGTGACAAGATGAGAGATTAGGAAACACTTCAGTAACCCTCCTCTTATCTATTCTATCACTGGATAGGAAAATTGCTCGCACATTTCCTGAAGGATGTAATCCTATTCCTGTTAACTGCCTGAAAAATAATTTGCTTGTATTAAAGAAATGTCTTTTTCTTGTTAATTTCTTAATGAAAAACAGTGTAGAAACTACTGCTTAAATGGCACGGAAAAGCCCGAAGTACTTAATTACTTAAGGAAGACCAGAAAAATGTTAAGTGAAGTGTAACAACAATTATAAAATGAGCTAAGAAGCCATTAAACAACATTTAACATACATATCTTAAAATTTTGCTTTTCCTCAAATTGTACTCTTTGACTGTTTAATTATTTTTGAAATAATAAATGATAATACTTTGATGAAGAAATTAAAAACAAATTCCTAACATCAATTCCAAGAATTGAGTCATTAGCTAATATAATTTTTTTTCCAATCACAGAGTTATAAAAAATCCATTCAACTTTTGGCTACACAATTTATGAACACATGGGAAAAGTAACTGAATTGGAGTAATATGTTTTCCCTCAGTTCTTTCTCTAAAATTTAATCTGTTAAAAAAAAAATCACTAATTTTTTTTAAAAGAATAATCTGCATGATAGAATACTGAAGGAGATCCTACCAGTCAAGAACAATCACAAATTTTAATGTTCCAGAGGGGAGGAGCATGACCTATAGTAATGAAATGTCATAACTAAACCTCAGGATTCAGGACTATATTGCTTGAGTCTGAATACTTCTTTTGCTGGCCAGGCACTGCTGTATGACCTTCAGACAGTGACTTTCCTTTGCCTCATTTTTTCATTCATTAAATGGGAATAATAATAACAGTCCCTGTCTAATAGAGTTTTGAAGGTTGAATGAAATAATACAAATAAAATACTTGGACTATCCCCAGCATCTAGTCTATGCAGTACTACTGCTTATCTAAAATATGAAACTTTAAGTGTAATTATTAATTTATTTGACTCCAACTTCTGTGTGAAAGAAATGATGGATATCTTACAAAATATTTATTAAAGCCTAACTCTAGTCAATAAACATGTCTAAAATCAACTTAGAAAGTATATTAGATATAGTCAAATTAGCATATAAATTTATCTGGCAAAGAAGCGCATATCAATTCTATGTTTAAAGTCTTATAAAAAATTTTTGCTTGTCCAAAATACAGAACATCTTTAAAGTTGGGTAAAGTAAATGATACATGACAAACCACCATAAAAGTATAGCTAATATTTCTACAGAAGAAAAGTATCTGGTCAACAGAAGGAGAAAACAAGCCACTAAGAGAAATTATTTGCAAAAGACATAGCTAATAAAAGATTGTTACCCAAAATACAAAAAGAACACTTAAAACTCTACAATAAGAAAATAAACAACACAATTAAAAAATAAGCAGGAGCTCCAAACAGCCACCTCACTAAGAAAGATGTATCGATGATAAGGAAGCATATAAAAAGATTAGGGAATTGCAAATTAAAACAACAATGAGATACCATTACATACCTATTAGAATGGCCAAAGTCTAAAACACTAACACCACCAAATGCTGGTAATGACTTAAAGCGATAGAAATTTTGAGTCATTTTTCATGCAAAATGGTACCTCCTTTGGAACACAGTTTCAAAGTTTCTTATGAAACTAAAATACTCTTACCATACAATCCAGTAATTGTGCTTCTTGATATTTAACAGAATAAATTTAAAAGTTATGTCCACACAAAAATCTGCACACTAATGTTTATAGCAGCTTTATTCTTAATTGCCTAAACTGGGGATAACCAAGATGTCCTTTAGGAGGTAAATGGATAAACAAGCTGCATTACATTCAGACAATGAAATATTTTTCAGTGCTAAAAATAAATGAGCTATGAAGCCAAGAAAAGACATGGAGGAAACTTAAACGCATATTACTAAGTGAAAGAAGTCAATTTTAAAAGACTATATACACTGTATGATTTTAACTATGAGACAGTTTGAAAAAGACAAAATTACGACACAGTAAAAAGGTTAGTGGTTGGCAGGGGTTAGTGGGGCAGAGCACAGAGGGTCTTGGGGGCCGTGAAACTATTCTGCGTGATACCACAATGGTGAATACATGCCATATATTGTCCAAATCCATAGAATGTACAGCACCAAGAGCGAACCCTAGAGTAAACTATGGACTTTGGGAGATAATGATGCATCAATGTAGGTTCATCAGTTGTAACAAATGTACCGCTCTGGTACAGGATGCCCATAGTGGGGGAGGTTGTACATGTGTGGTAACAGGAGTTAATGGGAACTCTCTGTACTTTCTGTTTAATTTTGTTGTGAACGTAAAACTGTTCTGAAAAAACAAAGTCTATTCATTTTAAAAGAAGTATCTGGCATGTAGCTAGACCTTGACTAAGCAATATACAGTACTGTTGTAGAGTATAGAACTTAATTTTTCTACACCAGAATTTGAAACTGGGTATTAAAAATATTGTTGGCTTATATATTCTTTAGCTGTGATTATAAACAACTAGAAAGTTAAATTCAAATAAGCAAACAAAAGTGTTTCAAGTTTACTGCTTGGACTTAATTAATCAAATACATAATTTCATTTTTTAAACTTTAATACCCCACCCTCCTTTTTTAATATTTTTGTGAACACCCAAAATTAAGGAAATAAAGATTGAAAATTGAAGTGATATACTCATTATCTTATAAAAACATTTAGAATTATACAGCTATGCAGGATAAACTAAATATTAAGCCAAGAGTTGTAGGAATTAGTAACAGTAGTGAATCTAGAATACATTATAACTTAAAAATAATGGTATCAATAATAACCTATAGTGGAACATAATTTGCAAAAAAAAGCGCTATACTGTATATAAGAAACTAACACAATATTGTAAATCAACTATACTTCAATAAAAAATAATGAAATTCTAAATTGCAAATTAGAGTTAAGCCTTAAGGAAGTAAAAAGTGACCTTATTAAAAACAGTTTCCATAAATTTTTGCAACCAACATTTCTTGCAACCAACTTACCAAGAGATTCTATTCATTGGAGACTAAATTTCTATGCCAAATTTTAAGTATCTGCCATATATATATAGTAAAAAGACAAATTCTGTTGAGCCCAAACTTGCTATCTGTTAGACTATTTTCTTCACCCCAATGTCAAGTTATTTATATTTTATCTTAAGCATCATGTTAGATTTTAGGGAACCCTAAATTTCCTGGTGTTTGGACTGATGCCTATAGATTAACAAACAGAATAGTTGGAAAAGAATGTTAATTCCAGCTTTGAGTCAAATGGATTAGCAGTGCAGCTGGAGTGATCAATTTCTTCTATGCTAATGGTGTTGACAAGCATAATGACACTTGACCAAATATTATCAGATAAATGATTTCCAAAACAATGGACATCTTATGTGCAAATAAAACCTGTTCTTGTTTCTTTCTAGAAATCAGGAACTGGAATAGATATTATTGCTCCTTTCTGCCAATAAAAGCAGAACGACTTTACTTTTCAGTATTTAAGTTTCCCCACATATAAAATAGCTGAAACAATACAGATGTATTATTTTCTGCCCAAATAAATGTCAAAATTAACATGTTTGTACTGAGTTACAATACATATTTACAGTCTTTGTTAGCCCAGGACATTAAGTGACACAATGTTTCTGGTGGAACATAATAATAATCCTTCCACGTGAGATTTTTGAAAGTTGTTTCATTTCCATGACCTCATTTGAGATTTTCAATGATTCAGCAAGGCTATCGAAATAGATATTGGTATTCTCATGGAACAGAGGAAAAAACTGAGGTTCAGAGAGTTGACATTGCTTTCCACCATCATTTGGTTAGTAAATTAGGTAGAGTCTACATTAAAACCTAAGTTAGTGACTTCTAAACAAATCCTCTTAACTGTAAAATGATGTGGTTTACACTCAGTGTTAGAGTATATTGTTTAAACAGCCTTAGGAAACTACATAGTTCATATTATGAATTTTTGTGTTGTGCTTATTAGTGTATTTCACTTTCTTTTAGGTCACGTAGAAACATACTCTAGGAGATATTTTTCAAGAAAATATCGTTTATAGCAGCGTTTCCCAAACTATTCAATGGGACACATGTGTTCTGTGAGACTGAAGTTAATAAATATCCCAGAAAAACACAGACTTTATAGTCAAATTAGTTTGGGAAATCTAGCATATTAGTCCTTTTTGGACAGTCAGTGCACTAAGTCCTACAGTAAAGCTACCTGTTTAACTTCGTTACGTATCTTTCGTGTACCGGTATTAAATTGATTTCATCATCAGCTCTTTTTCTTGTGGAATGAATGAGTGTATCATTGACTTAAAAACAGTTGGTGAAATCCTTCGTTAATATTTCACAATGTCATGAAAAGTAAATTATTTGTAGTTTTTTCTTTAACTTTACTTTTTTTCCTAGTAAAAAGCCTTGACTCTTCCCTAGATATAGTGATTAAATTATCATTTTAAGCACTCCAAGGGCAGGGGACTAGATGTTGCTCACTCTCTCCTTTCCTACTAATAATTGCTGGGCATACAGTGGTAAGTTTGATACGAATACAATTATCAGCCATTTATTGAGTTGCTAGGAGTAAAATGCTATTGCATTAAAAGTAAAAACAAATTATAACCAATCTGTAATAATCTTCCTTGTACTGAGTGAATAAGTGATGAGAAAAAAAAAAGATTAGAGATTTCATCTTGAGATCTTTCTCCTCTTTTCAGATGAGAATACAAACGCATCCTACTCTGCTAGAGACCAAAAGAAGAGGCAGAAATCACATGTTCCCTGCAAAACCCCCACTTGAACAGGGGAAAATTGGTCCCACTGTTGACAAGATAAACTAGAATTATACACACACACACACACAAACACATACTCACACATATTTTTTAAGTAAGATAAATGCAAGGGATGATACAGCATGGGGAGCAACTCATTGACTGAACACCTTCATGATAGAAAGCGTGTGGCTACGCAAACATTGAGTGTAACACTTTTCATATCCTTAGCAGAATGTTGCAGTGAACGCTAACCCCCATGAAGGCAGAGACTGTATTTCCTTCATCACACAGTTCCTGGAACTTGGCTGAGGGCTAACATGTGGTAGACATTTGCTGAATGAATGGATGAATGGATGCATGTACAATCAATCCTGCCCTTTTTGGTATCATTTGATTAGTTTTCTCACTGGACCAGAAAGCCAAGAGTATCTTCAGTTGAAAACTCCCACTATTTTCTTCCCATAGTTTGTTTTCACTAAATAAGTTTTCAGGAAAATGCTCTCTAACCAAGAGATGTAAAGCAGTGACTTAACACACAGTAACGTGTATCCAGTTAAGTCCTCTGCCATGAAGTTGCACAGCAAGACAATTGCAAGATTAGATGACTGCAGGCTATATTAGTGATTAGTCTGGGCCAGGGCCAAAATGGCCTCTAGGTCCTACTACAAATGAGTGATGGCCCCTCTTTGGTAATATCTGACTCTAGAGCTATTTAAGGATCTAAGAGGGTTCTGCCTAACACAGGAATCCAACTCCCTATCCTAAAGTCCCATGCAAAGCTACTCTCAACAGACCTGCCTGTAGCAGACATATTTACAAATGAAGAGAGCTAGTTTATTCATGGTAAACTGAGTTGTTTCTCTTGAACCTTGTTAAAAATGTCTTAAAAACAGTATTTCCTCCCTACCTCTAGTAGAATCCTTTTCCCACTTTCCTCTTAATAATCAAGGGCTCTGTATTCAATATGTTTTTTCTTAAAAAATTATAGTTGGGTAAGTTTCACTATCAGAACAATGTAGCTCTATCTACCCCATACGTGCAAAGTTTTCCCTATATTTTATCTGGCTCTGTGGCCTCAGAATTCAATGACCTAAGTCCAACTTTGATTATTCTGAAACACATATGTTTAGCATTAGGGTTCATGAAAACAGGCTTGAGTATTCGACTTGGTTCCTTCCTACAGCATCTGAAAAGTGCAGGCAACAAAAGCCAATAATATGATATGTATTGCTATGTATCTTTTATTTTTCTCTTCTGAATATTAATGTGAACATCTCACCAATACATCAGACACATATTTTTGTAGCTTACAGACATCTGCTGTATCCTGTGAGTTGCAAAATATTCAGTAATTGAAGACTATTTCAATCTTGCAATTTTGGAATTATTTTCAGATTAAGCAAAGACCAAAGCTCTCTATGTATGTGCATGGCTTTAAGCATACTAAAACAGGACCTAAGCCATGTTTGGAGAGAAAACAAAAGGAGGGTAGAATTCAAAATTTAAAAACAATAGTCTGCAAATAATAGTCACTTTTCACTTTGTTGAATTTTCATTTCCAATGATACGCTAATAGTAGTTTCTATTTATTTCACCGGATTTGATCTAGGTCTGAATCATAAAAATGGCTTTTTCAGAAGCTGCTAGTTTAAAATAAGAATCACTTATTCAAGATAGTTCTTGATCTGTAAATTTTATGCTACATACTTAGCAACAGATAAACTTCAATTTTTATTTTAAGTTGACCTCAGGGATTGTTGTGTTATCCCAAAAGGGCAAGGGAAAAGACCCTAGTTCTTGTCTTATCCGAAAGATAAAATTACAGCTGGGAGATGGAGAGCATTGTGTAGCTAAAGATCTTAAAGGATTTATTTAGAAAACGAAAAGGACACCTCCAAGAACAGGAGGCAGGCTGATCGAAGGAGGAATAGCAGTGGTCTTTGCCCTTTCCCCTATACCGTCGCTTAGAGGGGATCTTTTGATTGATTGGAGGTTCTTGCCCCTGGAATGCTTAGTCATGTTTGGCCCCTTTGTGCATGTCCTTATCCATGGTATAAACTTTAGAAAAACCCATGGGGGGCCCAAACCACAATGCTAATTATATTACAATGAGCATTGGGTCATTCCCAGTTGTTGGCAGGAGGATAGATTCTTGCCTCGTGCAGGAAAGAATTCAAGAGTAAGGCATGGTAAAGTGAAAGTAAGTTTATTTAGAGATGCACACTCCATAGACAGAGTGCAGTCTGCCTCACTCAGAAGGGAAAACGGCTTAGGAGATACACAATCCATAGGCAGAATGTGAGCCATCTAAGAAACTGGGAGGAAACGGGGCAGGGCACAATCACTGAAGGAATGGCGCAGCAGTTGAGGACAGGACAAACTAGTTAGAACCAAGATGGTAGAAGACTCAACTTCCAGTAGACCTTGAGCCTCATGGCACATCTATAGGTGCCGTGACAGTTCTGAGGCTGACCATAAAAGGTCAAAAAGTGGGTGGAGGGGAGCATTTCCTGGAAATCCCTGCCCCTTACACAAAGTAGTTGGAATCATCCTCCTGCTCATTAGCATATGAAATTACTGAGCCCATAAAACCTAACAACCCCGCACACACCTCGTGGTAGCTCTCACTCTGTCGCTCTCACCTTCTGAGACGGCTCACACTCTGTCTATGGAGTGTGTATCTACTTTTACTTTAAACTAAACACCCCACATCTCTTGGCTTCTCTCGCTCTCACCTTTCTGAGATGGCTCACATTCTGCCTATGGAGTGTGTATCTCCTAAGCCATTTTCTCTTCTGAATGAAACAGACTGCATTCTGTCTATGCAGTGTGAATCTCTCTAAATAAACTTGCTTTCACTTTACCATGACTTGCTCTTGAATTCTTTCCTGCATGAGGCAAGAACCTGTTCTCCCCCAACACAGTTAAGTCCTTCTCACTACAGAGCAGTTGCAGCTGTTGGGTTCTAAACAGTTTCTTGCTGCCACTCATGTAGAAGTAAAGTCCCTTTATGCTGGAGGCAGACATAACACCGTCTTCTGGACCACCTTCCCTCTCCTCCACCTGTCTTCCTGGTGCCCACACTTACTTAACAACCTAATAATTGCAGCACTGGATCCTGTACTCCCTAGTGTCTAATAAGCCATATTTTGAACCCTGTAAGTGTGTACATTCTGTTCCGTGCAAGATCTGGAGATGATAGAATATAGTTTTAAAAGTTAATACTGTTAGAAGTTTAAACCCATTTATCTAGAACTACAGTAAACATTAAGACTTGCTTTTTCAAAAGTACATCTGGATTATTAACAGATATTGTTAAAACATTTAGAGAGTTAGAAAAATATTTGCTTTAAGCCATGTATTCTCTAGGCAACTACCCCCATCTAAGCATATTTAACACTGTTTTCCTTGAGAGCCTCAACCTGAAGATATGGAAACAGGATAAGATCTGGAATCTTCTATGATCTGTGAATGTTTTAACTTCTTGGCTGCTTTTTCTTTGGTTTTACATTTCTTCCCTTCTGACATACAATTAATGTTATTTACCACATCACCTCTCAGAAAATTCTGATATCATAAAATCCTTGTTTTCATATGGAAATCAAGGAATGGGACTGAGCTGACATGAATAGGAAAGTGGATTCATTGGCAGTAGGTGAGTAGAGCCTGAGATGATCTTGAGAATCTGTGGCATCAAGAATTCACAGCAAGCCTGAGGAGGGCGCTGGACTTTCCAGAAATCACGGACTAGGGCTTGAGTCTAACTTATCTGTGACCAGAGGAAGTGATTCTAGCAGATTTTTGGATTCCACACTTAGTCAACATTCCCTATAGTTCTCTGAACTTCCATGCCCTTTAAGCAAGCTCATCCACTCCCTGGGCAGAGAGCACTGTCTTAGACGTGGGACACATCAATCATTTGTGAGATTGAATTTCCTTGTTGAGATCACTTAAAATAATCTCCTTACTGGATAAAGAACAAAATCATTTTCCTGACACCTGAGACAGTGACTGAGCCTACTCTGAACACTTTTAAGCCCACTGTGACTAGTAGTACCTTGAACTCTGGGAAGTGCTTAGTAAATGTTTATTGATGATTCATCCAAAAGGTTCCAGAAGCTTTACAGGAAGTTATAAACAGGCTGAAAAAAAATCCATAAATCCCTCAAGACAGAGCCAGATTTAAAGAGTATTCAAACTATTTTCTCTGAAGCAGTTTTGAAAGAAAAGAACCATGAAAGGAAAATTCTAAATATCGTATCTTTATGATAACGTTTTGCAAATACAATCAGAATGCCAAGTATTTATATAAAGGGCTTGGCTTTTTTTGATCTCCTGGTTAAGGTGGTTTCCACCAGATTTCTCCATAGTAAAGTTATGTCTTCCCATTTGCAATTAACAAGTAATCTGTATAGTAATATCTTAAAACCATGCAATGATTTTTTTACCTCTTAACTTTCATATAATGGTTTTAGCATCCATTGGTGATCCATCTCTGAATCAATTGTTTCACAGGGGATTACTCAGCACTTTTTATTACTTTCTTAGATACAAGCGATATCCCAGAGGAAGAGTAAAGAGGAAGCCAAACCATTAGTAGAAATGTTTTGTCTTGAACTCCTTTGGAAGCTTCAAGATCAGCATGAAAATAAGCAGAACAGATGGACGATGCTGACTACACAATAGAACGTATTTGTTTCTATGGAACCGATATTTGAAAAAATAGTTCAAAGATTTAGGGAAGTTTGAAGAGGATAATCTTTTTGTCATTTTACACTACGATGGTCTTCATCAGTTGTTGGTTACTTACTCTAAGAGAATCTGGAATAGTTTGATAACAAGCATATTAGAATCATCTACCAAGAAACAAGAAACATAGGAGGGGAGAATCACATAAACAGCAAATACCTTTGAAGTCTGAATAATAAGATCCTTAAAGTACCTTAAATTAGAAAGACCAAAGGATATCTTCAAGAATGGAAAGAAATCCTTAATTTCTCTAGTTCAGACCATTTTAACACTTTACGCAAATTAAGGATTAATGAGTACAAAGGGATGGGAGTTCCTCGAGACACGAAGAAGTGCAGCTCATCTGCAAACCCAAACTTGTGAGTTAGAGCTACACAGTGGTTTAGTCAGCCTGGGATTTTGCAAGCTTATTTTTAGTTTTATAATTTAAGATAGAAATATGAAGCTTTCCTTTATTGTCTTCTCTGAATACAAAAATTGGATATGCCATTAGCAGACATTATTAAAAAGAAAAACAAGGATCACTCCTAACTATGCCTTCCAGACATAATCTTTTCTAATATTTCAGTGTGTATCATTCAAGATGGTTTTCTATACCTATATATTTTAACAAAAATACAATAATCTATTACATTGTTTTTGTAATTTGCTTTTTCAGCTAATGTATATTATGCACATCTTTTGTGTCAGTAATACAGTTCCATATTATCACTGCAATGATGGAAACTATTACATTGTATAGACGTGCCATAATTTATTAAATAGTAATCTGTTGACGGAAGCAAGGCATTACCAGTTTTCACTGTTGTGAACAATACAGCAGTGATCATTCCCATACTTCAATTTTTGTGCATTGCCCTATTATTTCCATACAAAATTTGCAGATGCAGAACTGCTAAGTCAAAAGATATACATTTAAAGACAAGTATTGGCAATACATTTTCAATCTACTTATTGAGACATATTTGGCTGTCTGTTTACTGTTGTCTAAATCTGACTAATCTTATTTTGCCTAAATCTAGTTTTTAGAACATTTTCTTACATATATATATTAAATTCTACAAACGTCCCAGAAAAGTAGGTATGACATCACCTTCCATGGTCTGTTTGTTTTGTAAATATCTTCATCTTCTAGTAATCAGAGGCATATGAAGCCTCTACAGATCCCCGGGCTACTAGGTGGTATATTACAATGAGAGCAAGTCCTAACGAATTCTTTCACACAAGTTGATTGGCAAGCAAACATAAATGTTGTCATGCATCCTTTTCTTGTAAGTTCAAGGGAGCCTCCACTCTGTCCTGAGGAACTCTGGGGAAAAACTACGCATAAAAGTTCTTTCGCATTCACATCATAGGCAGATGCAGCAAAGGCGGGGCCAGTTAATTCTTAAGATGAGTTAGGCAACAAATTGCTCCATGAAATGGGTACCAAGTGGATACCCAGACTTGGGAACCATTTCTGAAGGTATTCTTTATATTTTAATACCATACTTAGGAAAGGGCAGTGATGTCCTTACCACCTTTCTAGGAAAGGACAATTTTTAAACACCTGTCATTTTACTGTATAGATTTCTAACATTCCTCATACTAACTGACTGCTGTTAGCAGTATTTTTATTAGCAATATTTAAAGTGTCTACACAGCCACCTTGGAATGCAAATTCCTAATTAGGGCCCTTCAAGCGTTAAGGAACAGATGATAGTTTATTTAAACAGACACACATACACACACATTATACTGCTTATACTAGAGTTTTTAAAAAGAAAATTATTCTCAGATAATATAACAGGTGTCATTATTTATCACCATTGTTATTAATACTACCATTACCATTCCCATTTTCCAGATAAGAAAACTGAATCTCAGAGAGTTTAAATAATTTGCTCCAAATCATACAACTAATATGTAAAAAAACTTTATGGCTGTAAATCAGAATTCTGCTCTGGACTTCCATCATCCACAATAAAGGAATAAACACAGTGGGTTACGTAGTTTTCCCATGGTTAACCGAGAACCCAGAGGACTAACAGAAATGTGTGTGAAAACTTTTTTATTAATTATTGTAGACAATGCAATAGACAATACACGTGTTAATAATGGTTTAAGCAATGCAGAGATGTTCCCATGGGCATTTATTTCCTGCATTGCCTAAGAGAAAGGCAAAAGCATCATGAGAGCTACATGAGGAGTTAAAGTGCAAGACGGTGCTTAGCAGCTTCCTGGTGACCTGGCTTAATACAGAGGCAGAGCTTAACAAATGGAGGATCAGTATGTGCAATATACTATCTTCTCTTTTTACCAAGAGGATATGATGAGTAAGAATCACATGAAGATCCTTCATAATACATGCCTACATACAACGTACGCCTAACCCCATGTCGGTTTTTTAAAAAATACTGTCTCAGTGAGCATTTGGCAGGAACTAATGCCAGACACTATGAGAACACCATTTCCAGCAAGTAGTTTCAGAATAGGTGGTCTCTGCTATTGACTGAAAGATGTCCTGCATACTCTTAACTTCCAGTATAAAAATAAAATTTCTAAACCCAATTTGCTTTATCTTTTCTCATTTCTTTTCCCTTATTCCGTTTTTCCACCTTCATGAATGACTGCAGCCTTGCTGATGCACTGTCCTGTCCCTTTGCCTTTCCTGTGTGGCTTGCTCCACTGGGCACACCCTCTCTCTCTCCTAGCCACCATCTCCCAACTTTTTCTTTCATCTTTGTGTCTCCTGCATACCACACTGCCTGACACATCATCGGTCCTCATGATTGGGAATGAATGCCTATATTCATTTTTATTTATTATATCTGAACCACTTAGGGTCCTCAGGTTTAGAGCTGCCAGGGAAGGAACATATTTTGGTCTGGAAATTGGAAAAAGATTTAGGGGCATGTGGGTGGATCTGCAACACAGTGATTTGACCTCAGGGTATCCCGCCCACTGCCCTGACATTCTCTCTTTTACCTGGTGTGCCCTGCAGCTGCATTCCTTAGGCTAGCAATAGACAGGCTCCTACAGATGCCGATGGTTACAAGAGAAGGGCTGGATTCAATGACCAACAAAGTACAATCAATGGCAAATCTAAAGACATTGCTTACTTGAAAATTACACACAAACTTTGAATGGCAAATGTGTTGGAGCAGGCAGTGAAAAATTCTACTTAGACCCCTTTTAACTTCCATTTAGGTATCTTATTTTATAAAGCACGTTAGTTACTTTGTCTTTGTCATGCTTTAAAAAATTATTATTAAATATAAATATTTCTTCACATTCCCAGTGGTATATACTGACATAGTCTCCAGTTATTGGCTGGGGTCCCTAACTCACGCTGATGTCTGGCCATCACAAATTTTAAAAATGTCAAAGTCCTCAAGGAACCTAATAAGATCTTCTTAACCCAAGTGTCATATGCATCTTAACTACTAAATCCACCTTTGGAAACTTGGAAAAATTCTCACCTGTTCCTGAATGTATGCAGGTTGTGGTCTGTGAATATTTGTACCCCCACTTTTTATTAGATACAATGGAATGCATGAATGTGTGCATCTGTGTGTGTGTGTGTGTGTCTGTGTGTGCGTTTTACGTACCTGGTTGGGGAGCAGGAGGAACAGGTGGTGTGCTGAAACACATTTATTCACCCATTCTGCACCAGCTGTCTGGGATTCTTACCTCTTTAAATTCTGAACCAAAAAATTGATTGTTTGGGCCTCATCATTTCTAACTCTTGAAGGTACAGAATAGAAAATTTCCAGGGCAGACCGAGACTTCTGAAATCAAATGAGGGCTTAATAAGAGTGAAAAGTCATCTACTTTTGTATGATACTTACCTGCTTGCACTAGGTCTCTCGTCCCCAGACCGGACAACAGGCTAACCACACGTGCTCAGACCTGTTTGGATGGAGGATTATTCCCTGGGATGCCAAGGTAATATCCTCAGATACAGTGTTCTTTTGCTCTTCACAGGACAAGGACACACGCTAAAAAATAAATTCATCTTTAATTTCCTTTGTTTCCTGTTTCTACTTTGATTTCCTGCGCCTGCTGTATTTGGCAGGCAGACACACTTTCCAGATGAGGCAGTGAGGAGGGCAAGAATCAGGACATGCTTTGTGATGTTCTTTTCGGGCTGCTTTATGCAGCACCATATCTAAAGAACCCAGCCTTCCTGAATGTCCAGGCAGGTGGCTCCTTTATGAAGCCCACTGAAATAGCTCATCCCAAAATGGACAAGTTACAAGCTACCAACTGAGCAAGTAAAAGCCCAGCACTCTGGGTTCTCTCAGGTCAGTCAGTTTGACTAAATGTACAAAGACAAGAACTACACTGACTCTGGGGCTGCTTTTAAAATGGGTCAATAAATAATCACCATTCAATCAGAACAGCCGTGAAGAGACTGGATGTATTTAGAGGCAGTTCAATGGAGGTGAAAGTAACTTTCTTTCCATTTAACTGAGCTGTTGTAAGGACCAAGTGAGAATCCAAAAGAAAATGTTTTGGAAAGCGTTAAGTGTAATTCCTCTCTATCCTACACATTCTTTTCTATTATTATTTTACTGCTTTTCATGATTTCAGCACAGAGAAGCCAGAAATAGTATTTGCATTGCTACCCTTTACAAAATTATTAGAAATGAATTCCCTCTTAGAAGTCAAAGGCAGGATGGGTAGTAAAATGATGGCTCTCAGGTCAAGCTTGGTCTGTAGGTGTATTAGATCAAAACAGATTTTTGTTTTAATGGACTAGTCATCTAAATTAAAAACTCACCATGTTTTCAATGAAAGTTTGGGGTTTCTCTACTTTATTGAGAAAGTGGGATATTTGGAAGCAATGGTCTCTCATTTAGCATTCATTCAGTCAGTCAGTCACTCGCTCAATCAACAAATATTTATTGAGGTTCTATTCTGTGCCAGACACATTTCTAGGCATTAAGAAAATGACAAAGTATGGAGGGAAAAATCAGCTAAAAAGGGCAGGGGCTATTTCTATTTACAAGCATGTGCTATTTAGTTTTATCACAGCCCCTGCCAGCCCTACGTTATATTCTGACTGTCAGGTCCACTGCATTCATTTATTTTAACTGCCTGGTCCCTGTAAACATTGGTGTCTGAGATGCCTGCCATACACTTGCAGTTTGCACATAATCACTCAAGTTCTAGAAAGAGATATTTAATGGACTCAATTTATTCATTCTTAATAGTACATCAGGGATTAAGTTAGGAAGAAAATCGCTGTCTGTTATTAAATTCAACTCAAGCCTCTCAAGTGTCTGCTACATGTACATTCCTGGAGAGGGCAGCCGGAATTGAGCCTTGGAAGGAGGGGGATTGCCGCAGTCGGACGCATGGGAGGTGTGTGCATCTCAGGGGCAGGTAGTGGAGCTGGCACGTTTGAAAATGTTGAAGAGACCAGTTTGGCAGGAGCATGGGCTGAGTGAGGGAATAGCAGTATTTCACAGCCCTACACATGATCCAGAAGGTACTATTGTCACTCTGTCCAGAAAATTAGCTATCACAGGTAAACAAATCCTCCAAAAATAACGGAAAGCTAACCTAGAACCAAGTGGTTTTAAAATATTATGTTCTTATAATACCTAAATAGTGGAAAATGAGCACATAGTTGGATCATGTGGTTGTTACTACACTTGTAAAGCTTTGAAAGGGCGAGAATAGAGGATTGAGGAGTTTTTAAACATCTACATTGGGACCCACATAAATTCCTGCATACTTGGACATGACTGAACCATTCAGATAACGGTTTGTCATCCAGGACTCCAGCATATTAAGGTTGATGAGTCATGACGGGAAAAATACTTGCTAAGCCTTGGCTTCAGTCTCAGACACATTTTTAGCTTGTTCATGTCAAAAATAACCTGTGAAGTCATACTAGTCCCATGACGTTTTTGGGGAAAGGATGCTAAGATACACCTTATTATGCACGTGTATAAACTGTACACAACTATATTACAAACAGAGGTTAGCGCAGTAGTTGGAAAGTTAGAAGGCCAGGCTAGCACCTGACATTTTGTAGTTCAGAAAAGAAAACCTTTAATGTCTTTAGGGGCTGAGAAATCTCCTCTTCACCAACATCCAATTTGCTTATTTTCTTTTAGTAAGTGCTGTGTAAATACCATGTGCCTGGTGCTAGATTAGGCACAATGGAAATGGCAGCTCAGAGAAATCACAGAACTTGTTGTCAAGGAGTTCATGATTTTTCAGGGGTCCAGTTTTCCAATGTGGCACTTGCACAGGTTTAAGGAAAGGCAGAGTATCTCATTTTCTATTCTCTTCTCAGTCTCGGGGTAAGGCAAATTTTCATTCTCGGGAGTAGACTGGCTCCTAAACTATATTAGCAATTATGATGGGTACAATTAACTGATAAAGAATTTGTTGTCACTTCCAAGGCCCTAAGAATTAAATCTGATATTTATTTAACCTCACTCCGCACAGCACATTGGGCTGAAGGGGATTCAAGGGAATAATGAAAGTCTCATCTGTTCAACACTTGGCTCATCTGTACCTGTCACTCCACTAGACACTTCATGGACATTATAATTTTTAAACTATGACCCAGGTCTGTCAGACTGCAAAGTCTATTTTCTTTCCCCTACACTATGCTCTGGTGATTGCCCTTAGCGAACTCATAAATCCAGTGGGAGAGACAAGGCTACCACATACACGTAAAGCAACATGAGAATAAACAGAATCTAGTTCTGTGGCCTCAGTTCTAATGCCAGAATAAACACACAAGCAGCAACAGCAATAAAAAACAACACACCCAGTTCAGGGAAGGGCTGAAGTGGCAGAATAGAAGCTTAGGGCTCTATGTCTCCAGCATCACAAACCTTTGTTTGAAGTCCAGACTTGCCCCTACCCTTTCTAAACCTGTGACTTTGAACTCTGATGCTCAGTTTCTTCATCTGCCCCTTGACAATAATAGCTACTGCACTGTGAGAATTAAAGCTAGACGTCAAACACACTGCAAAGTGTCTGCCCCAAAGCAAAACCTCTGTGTTATTTAATTCAATGGTATTTTCTGCCTCACGTTACGTGACCTCCGTAGTTTTTGACAAGGTGACTAGTGACAACTCTCTTGAAACATCCTCCTTCCTTGTGATGTGAGGTTTTAGTCTTAAAGTTTTCCTCCTATCACTTTGGATACTTTTTGATTTCTTGATTTTTTTCAGGGCTCACTGCTGGATCATAGATTGCTTCTTTTATCACTGTGCACTCTTTCTATAGAATCTCATGTACAACCATGACATATGCATGTATGTTCTGACAACTCCAAAGGTGATGTTTCAGACTTCAATCTCTCTTTGGAGTCTCAAACTGGATTATACCACTGTCTGTCCAGTACCTCCACGGACTATCTACTTGACCAGCTTCCAATGGGAGTATGTCCACACTGAATTCCCTGTATCACACCAGCTCCCCAACTCAATTGAAAATCTACTCATATCATAACTCTACTTTAAGCACTTGAATGGTTTTCCATTGCTCTTAGAATAAAAAGAAGAATCTTGCCTCTGACTACAGTACCACATTGTAATCTGCCATGTAAGTGTTTCTCCAGCTTCATCTCAGGTCATTCTCCATCACATTCAGTAATCTTCAGCCAGACTATCCTTTGCTGAGTTCTTCTAATACCCCAAGTTCCTTCCTGAGTCAGACTTTCTGCTCCTATTGTTCTTTCTATCTCTTTGCCTGGTAAATTCTTTGTCAGATTTCAAGTTTTAGCTTTAACTTTTCAGAAAACCTTCCAGAAAACTTCAGATTAAGCTTGGTTCTTTTGCTTCATGCTTTCAAAGAACTCTGTTTCTCCTTACCAGCACTTATGAAGTGGGAGGACAGGGGACAGGGCACAACCATTGAAGGAATGACATAGCAACTGAGGACAGGACAGATTAGTTAGAACCAAGATGGTGGGAGATTTGACTTCTGGTAGACCTTGAGCCTCATGGCGCACCCACAGGCGCCATGCCATGATAGTTCTAGGCTGACTGTAAAAGGTCAAAAAGTGGGTGGAGGGGAGCGTTTCCTGGAAATCCTCGCCCCTTCCTCAAAGTAGTTGGAATCATCCTCCTACCCAGTAGCATGTGAAATTACTGAGCCCATAAAACCTAACAACCCCGCACCTCGTGGTAGCTCTTGCTCTGTTGCTCTCACCTTCTGAGACGGCCCACACTCTACCTGTGGAGTGTGTATCTACTCTTACTTTAAATATCCCACACCTCTCGGCTTCTCTCCCTCTCACCTTTCTGAGATGGCTCACATTTCTGCCTATGGAATGTGTATCTCCTAAGCCATTTTCCCTTCTGACAGACAGACTGCACTCTGTTCATGGAGCATGTATCTCTCTAAGTAAACTTGCTTTCACTTTACCATGCCTTGTTCTTGAATTCTTTCCTGCACGAGGAAGAACCTATTCTCCCAACACTTAGAGCATTCGTTTTACATATATATGTGTGTATTTCATTTTGATCTCCCCCTGAAGACTGCTTCATAGGACAGCATATCCCCCCTACTCAGTACAGGGCTTATACAAAATAGGAGTTCAAGAAACATTTTTAGTGGATTAATGTTCAACAAATGATAGCTATTAATAGAGCAACAACAATGATACTAGTTATAATGTATGTTAGTCTATTAAGACTACCATAACTAATACCACAAACTTGGAGGTTTAAACAACAGAAATTTATTTTTTTCCCAGTTGTGGAGACTGGGAAGTTCAAGATCACAGTGCTGGTCAGTTGGGTTCCCGGTTTGAAGAGAGCCACCTTCTTGCTTTGTCCCACATGTCAGAGAGAATGAGCTCTCTCTGCCTCTGCTTACAAGGTCCTGATCCTATTGGATGAGGGCCCACTCTTATGACCTTATTTAATCTTGATTACCTTTTAAAGAATTTATCTCCAGATACAATCACACTGAAGGTTAGGACTTGGCATACAAATTGCAGAACCAGTGGGCACTCTCTGGAATCGTAAAATCTCCAATCCTGAGCTCTCTGTGTGCCCGGCACCTATGACACCTTAACCCCAACTCCCCACTGCAGGACCCTCTGCATACCTGCATTTCTGCCAGATGAAAACATCTTCTCTTGATGTGTGTTTACCCTAACAAAATTCATCACCCCAGGAGACAGCCCCTCTCACAATGCCCTAGGTGACAGGTCTCACATCCTGCCCTTATCAAAGTCATAAAACCTATTATTCAGAGAAGTCCCTGACAGATCCTACAACCAATCAGGAACCAGTGCACAAGTTGATCATGCAGCCCATAATCCTTGTGTGCACAGACCCCACCCCCCGACCCTGGGCAATAAAGGACCCTGCACGGCTCCTGGCGTTCACACAGGTACCTCTCACCTGTGTGGCCTGCTGTTGCCAATAGCAGCATAACTATTAAAATTTCCTAAACTTTTCTTGGTGTCTGGTAATTGTTTACCAGAGAATTCCACATCACTGGCCCATCACATGTGTCCGCAACACAAATTTTAGGTGAATACAATTCAGTTTATAGGATGTTTCATAAAAGAGTTAAGACTTAAGATGTGCCAAAATATGTGGGAGAAGGCAGTTGAAGTATACTGTATATATTCATAGATTTTAAAAGCCAACAGAAGTGTTGATTAGTGCAGGGGCATTAAGAAATAACTGCAGAGTCCTGGGATTGAACCCTGACAAGTAGAGTTCCACAGGAAGATTAATACAATCGCTCTGGGCAGAATGGGTGAGATGGGATCTGGCTATGATATTCACCTGAGCAGGAGGCATGGAGGCAAGAGCTTCAGTGACAATGGAATAGATGGAAGAGTCATTCTAGGAAAATTTTCATAGGAAGAGAAAACAAACTTACACCTTGGAAGAACAAAATATAGTTACAACTCTATGAGGCAAGAAGGCGAACAAAGAACTGCAACAATGAGGAGGCTGTGAAGACATTTTTTTTTAAGTTGAGAACCGACCTCAAGGCAAAGTTGCAAGCAAAACAGAACAGCCCCTTGACAACAAACTCAGCACTGATTGCCCACTGGCAGAAATCGTTGACCACCTCACCAGCTGCAGGGGCTCTCTGCTCTCTTTCTCCTGTAATTCACCAGTGACAAATCCCAAAGTTCTGCCTACTCAGGTGACTATCACTTTTTCTGCTTTTGCCACTGGTTTTCATCCTTAGACCTGCCAGCAAGTGACTCTCTCTCTTTGCCTTGAAATCTCCAATTATGAATCCTGGTGAGTTGGTGTGGTGTAATAAATATGGGTGGTCTTTGTTCCTAGTTCACTGAACAGTCTCTGAAACCTTTGGAATTTCCTTAGGGATAGGGGTGTTATTCTTAAGAAGCTCCTGCTGCGCACACCTGAGTTATGCTTATGAGGTGACAGGGTGGGGTAGAGAGAGAGAGAGAGTGTGTGTCTCGGGGTGAGGCTGGTCACCAGAAAGACCCAGTGACTAGAGGGCTAGAATTCTCAGCCCCACCCACCACCTCCAGGAAGGGAGGCGGGCAGAGCAGGCTGGAGACTGAACTCTAGAAAAACTCTTGAACAAGTAATTTGTTGAACTTCTGGGTTGGTGACTATGTGGAGGTGCTAGAAGGGCGTGCACCAGAGATAGCAAGGAAGCCCTAACCCTTCCCGCCCACACCCTGCCCCATGCGTACCTGCCATCTGGCTGTTTCTAGGCAGTGTCCTCTTATAATGAACCAGCACGTGTAAGTAAATGCCCCCCTGAGTTCTGTGAGCCATTCTAGTACATTATCAAACCCGAGAGGGGGATCGTGGGAACTCTAGTTTATAGCTGGTTGGTCCAAAGTGTCAGACAACCTGAATGAGACTGGCACTGGCAGTGGGGGCACTCTTATAGGACGGAGCCCTTAATCCGTGGGATTTGATGCTATCTGCAGGTAGACAGTGTCAGAATTGAGTTAACTTTGTAGGACACTCAGTTGTTGTCTGCTGAGAAATAAAGAATTGCTTGATATAAAAAAATCCCCACACATCCAGGATCAGAAGTATGGAGAAAAGAGAAGAAAAACAGAGTCTTCCCTTACAGTTGGAGTCTACACCAGAGAGAGTCATGTTAGGTGAATTTAGCTCAGATTAAACATCTATGGTTATACTTGCCAACTACCTAAATGCATGACTGGTAGCATGTGGCATCCCCATGCTTGGTGGCTCCAAATTATGCTCAAATACCAATGGATATTTGAATATATGCTTCCTGTCTTAAAAAGCTTTCTCCGTATCCATTTAAGAATGGGACACTTAGTTACTTGTTTATCTATTTATTTTCTTTGTTTTTAAATAATATACTGCTGAAACAAAAATTTTTTGCACCTCTGTGACTATTAAATCACAATAGTGTAGTTATAGTAGCTATTAAAAAAAGAGAGAGAGAAAGAAATCTCTCTTCTCTCTGTTATCTAAAAACCATAAACTAAGGGAGGCTAGGAATGATCGTCCATGTGAGGGAGAAGCCAGAACTAGTAATCTTTGCTTTAGGAGATCTAGCTACAGGTTTTGGCTTAAGAACAATGACATTGTTGAATCTGAAGGGCAAATTTGCCACGTGATAATCATGAGGATGTCATAAATTGCATTCTTTTCTTCTCCCTGAAGAGGTTATTATAGAACAAGGATTATTTTCAAAATGTTATCAGAGAGGCGGGAAAAAGATAATCTCCCCTTCTAGGTAGAAGATAATAAAAGACGGAAGGATTCCGGTGGATTTTCAGCTAACAGAGGGCACAACCCTTTTTTCAGTTAAAGCAAGAAAGAATGCAGCAAGGTTACATTTCCTTTGTATGACCCTGCTGTTTTTATCTTATGGTTATTAAGCCTTTCCTTCATGCTCAAGCTCCTATGGAACATGCAGAAAGCCAGTTTTTGAAATGAGTTAAAACTCTAGGTTAAAAAATGTTGCTCTCAAGAAGGTTTCCTCCAGAAAGAGAGAAAAAAAAAAATTTAGATGCAGGCAGCATTGCACAACTTGCAATGTTTTTATGGAGACTGAAAATGGGCCGTGTGACTGGGCTTGGGAAAAATGTTTCCTCATTTTTCTTTTCATCTATTTCCTTATTCCACAGGACATTCTAAGGCAGCATGATCAAGAGCCAGTCCAGGGGTAAAGGGATTTGGAAGAGGGGAAAGAAAACTCTTTACTTGTGAAAGATGGGAGAAATTTCCCACATATATGAAACAGAGTAAGAGAATAGATAGAGGAGAGCGTGGGTGTAAATTAGAAGCAGAAACGGCTGCTTGAAAGTGACAAGGGCAAGAATAGTGAGTTTGGTTTCTCGTATTTATATGCTCATGGAGGTTCAGCTCTACAAAGTAAAGAAATTAGAAACCTACGTTCTGGTGGTTCATCCTAGTTTATTATTTTATCCCCATAAAATTCCGTGTACCTTAAATGATGGGTGCTTTAATACCTGGGCGCATATAGTTCTCATGGTGTAAGATCCTGGAGGTGCTGAAGTTTAAAAGTGAAAATGAATTGTTTATATTTGATGAAAATTCAGTGGTGAGGATTGGAGATTTGAACATTGAGAAATAAATCTCTTCAAGACTAAATTTGACTCCCATAGCTTTGAAGCAAATCTTTAAAAATTTTTTTTATTATTATTTTTTATTCCTTTATTCTCTTCCTGTGCTGAGAGCCTACCTTAGAACTATTTTCTAGGGCTGCTCGAAGCTCAGGTCCCCATCACTGATTGCATTAGCTAATTGCATACACTTGCCAACTTGCCTAGAATACAAATGTGGACCAACGTGGTGATGTTGCCCTGTGCTCCACACACAGCCTTTTCACACAAAGCACAGGTCACCTGACTGGGTGAAAAATCTGTCCGGTCAGTGAATCTCCAGATAAAATGCTGCTGCAGACGACAGCGCTATCAGGCACACTCATTCTGCTGAGGACCTGTGGACAGAGTGGAGGTCAAGTAGAGTCGAAAAGGTCAAGTGGCTCTCAGAACCCGCTGCTTTTGTTCTTTCAAATGCTGTCGCTAGTCACTGCTCCAGAGCAGCAGAAATAATGAGCCTATGCACTTGGCCTGAACCCTCGATGTTTTACCAACTGTGGGTCACGTGCAAGGCTACCCAGTTGACTCTAAAGGTATCATTCAAGTCGAACTTGAATTTCCACGGCTGTATGGTACTTCCTAGTGCATGAGTTAGGGGAATTTGAAAGCTGCAGGCTATTAGGTTACTGAAGTGAATGGCTAACATAACAAGGCCCATGGCCCTTGCAGATTCAGACATATGCAGGTCAACTAATGACTGCTGGGCCTTATTTGACCAAGAGCTGGGAACACAGCCAGCAGAGTCATGTTGAGTGAAGCTCGGATTCAGACTCAAGTCTGAATTTTTCAGATCTGAGTTTTAGTCTTTGTTCTAGCACTTTTAAGATGTGATAACTTGCCCAATACACTATATTTTTGAGGTTTAAAACTTTACCTTTTGGGGGTTTAACTTGCCTCTGTCGATGTAACCTCCACAATGCAGAGAAAGAGAGATTTTTCTACAACTCAAATGTGCCAATGTCATATCCTGCTTTAAAATCTCTAATTGTTGCTCAGTGTCACAGGCTAAAATTTAAATTCCTTAGGAAGACATAGTAGACCTCTGGCAAATATTTTCTAGAGAGTTAAATTAGTAAATGAATCAATACGACAACTAGATAGGTGGAACTAATTACTTACGATAAGACTTCGCATTTTGTGACCACGTGCTCTGTGCTTGACGCCCTGATATTTCACATGATCATCTCACTTAATCTATCAACAACCTCACACCTATTTCTAATAATTCTACCTCTATTACTTTATGATATTTGGAATTTAGTCTGTTAATGTTTGTTACTTTTAATGTTAATGGACTTCTTGTGGACTACCTAGGCATCTGGACCAGAGCTTTGCAAATTGTGAACACCAGTATTCCGTGAGATACAGTTACTACTTCAAAAAGTGTTTAGCCGTCATATTAAGGAATCCTATATTAAACAAAGATAGTTAAGTTTCTTTACTATAGGCACTTTCTGACCTTTAATTTAAGTTGGTACATTGTGAATATCCAAGGGAAACTACTACAATACTATATTACATGACAAAGCAATTCCTTTTGGTTGAACACCCATCTGAGATAGACTAGGATTCCACAGAACACAGTCTGGGAAGTTCTGATCTAGATAAATGAATGCTAGTGTGGTAACTCTTTGGCAAATACTCCCAGAGCACTTGCTCAGTCAAAAAAAAAAACTTGCTACCCGCTGAGGTTTTGGCTTCTAAGTAAGTCATATAGTAAACCTTTGGTCTTCCAGGAAGGAACCCGTGTGTTGAAGCAGTTTTAGAGCACCTAGCTAGAGTGTATGGTATGGGCTAATACAAGTCCAAAGAAAAGTTAGATACATGGCAAAGCTTTCATAGTTCCACGTGAAATTAGAACATTGTCTACTTTAATTTGCACAAAATTTTAAGACAAGGGGGATTGAAAAATATGTTACAGTAAACCCAAGTCTATGGCATATTATTAAATGAAAAAGAAACAAAATGAAGAAAGTGCATTATATGATGACTGCATTTATAATGGTAAGAAATGTGCACATTTAGAAACAGAGAAATGGATCTGGAAACACACATACAAAATGCACAATGGTGGCTTACTTCTGAGAAGCTGAATTGTGGGGTGATGAGCTATGAGTGAAGAAAGATACTCAGTTTTTACTCTAATAGCCTTAGTATTGAGATTTCAGTAACAAACCTGTGTTACTTCTGTATTAATTTTATTTGAATTGAATCAGACATATTCTAAGCATGAACAAATAAGATATTCTGGTAGCTTTTTTCCTATTTCCTCTGCCTTACCTACAAATGGAGTATCAATTATTACTGCCTTTTTAAAAGATTACAGACTGTGGACTGTCTCCTTTCAAATTTATTATGATTGTTGGTTTTTCCTATTTGCAAATTAAAAATCAAAGCCAGCAGAGTATGGTCCATGGAGCAGTATGTACATTGAAGTTAGATTTGGGTTCAAGATCACGTTGGCGGGCAAATGCTAGGAACGTCGTTCTTTCGACAACTTATCTCACCCCCATGTTTTTACTGAGCAGCCCAGAATCCTTCAAGAATGACCTCAGGATTTTACTCTTTCACGAAGTGTTTTCTGATTTCGCTCTTTCTCCACTATAAATGAGTAAGTGGTACTTTCAAAAATGTGAACCTCAGCATTTGTCACAATGTGTTGAATGAAACTGTATAACATTAGCTCTTATCACTAAATTACGTACTGCCAAATACATATTTATTTATTTGTTTAGTTCTGAGTCTGCATACGGTAGGGTTCACAGTCAGTGCCCAATTAAGTGTTCAGAAAAAGGATGGCTTTGGTCTCGGAGTTAGGATGCAAGACATAGTAAGCTCTCTGAGGGCTCTAAACTTGATGCAGGCATGGAGTTAAATGCATACAAATAAGTAAACCACTAAGAAAATTATTAGGGTCATGAGAGGAATTTGGAGAAAACGCTTGCTATTCCCTCCTCCTGAGCAAACAACAACAACAACAACAACAACAACAAAACACACTGAGCAGTGCTAAAGGGTAATGGCTCAAATGTTATGAATTTTTACATTAAAAATAAATTTTAAAAAAGAAAAAGTAGCAATTTTAAAAGTTGATGAAAAATCAACAAAAAATAAGTATTAATGACATCACCCTAATTAGCAGGAAAAAACCCTTCCTTTTGAAACAAATTTATTCCCTACCTATAGGATTTCTTTGTTCTCTATGAAGACAGATTAGATTCAGATCCCGAAACAGAGTATGGGACTTGAGTATCTGGTAAGATTATATGTTAAATAAAGGACATTTGTAATGGGTAATACAAAAAAAAAATCTATGAAAATGAGAGTAGTAGAGTTTCCTTCTAATTTTTGGTGAAATCAACCATATCTTTTTATGGGTTTCAGAGCTTTCCTGCTGGTGGGCAGCAGCACCACAGGATGTCGCAGAGGTAGCAGGTGTATTAGGCATTGACCTCTTGCAACCCTCATGGCCCATTCCTCACCAGCCATAAGCAGGCTGACTCATTGATCCCAGTGGTTTCCTTTATATACAAAACTTGAGAAATATCGATCTGTTATTTGAAATCTTCCATTCTTTCACACGAACCAGCTTTTTTGATAAATGCCTATTTCAGACGGTAATACAATTAAAGGGAATGACAACAAAACAAACTAGGATATAAAGGTAAAAAATTAATGATCACTGAAATTCAAAATTATCTATGCCCTTGAAGAAGTGACTTAACCTTTTTTATTCTTACTTTGTTCATAAAATGGATGAAATAATATCTTCCAAGCCTGTTTTCATGATTGTTACAAACATCAAATAAAATAATGGATGTAAAAGTGCTTTGGACACTGGGTATTATTAAATTATAAGGCTGTCAATATCAGCTTATCAGTTTGCACTTTCCCGCTCTATGGAATAGAAATCATTTTACATACATCATTCTGCTACTTCTTCTAAGAAATGAGAAAATATTTTAAGTGAAAGTCATTCAGGACTGAAATGAAATTTAACTGAAATGTGGCTCATATGCCTTCTATTTTAATTGCCATTATCTAAGAATATTTGAATTCTACATATGCACCAAGTTAATACTGAAGACCAAAATCAACATTCAGCTTTCTGTTATGTGAGCATAAAGTTTCCAAATACTATTTTGGCCTATGAGTGCCAAAAATGTTCATAAATGTAAAATAATAATGTTGATGCTGTTGTTAATGATGGTGGTGTTGGTGATAATGGTGATGAGGGTGATAATGATAAAAATCTCTTACATTTGACCAAAATTCTATTTTCCAAAGCTCTTATATTGTCTATCTATCTTACATATATTTATAAAAGTGATTATACAAGTTCCCCAGAGGCTACTAAGTTTGGGAATGGAGGGGTTAATAGCTTTCCCTTTGTGCTGAATGGCTTAGATGTTCAATATTCCAAGAAATATTTCTTTTGCAAACTTTTCAGAGGTAGATGGCATATATGGAATTTCCTATAAAAACATTTCATTCCATGACCCTACAACATCAGTAGAATATTGAGAATATTAAGTGTTAAGTATAAATGTTTATGATGCTGTCATCTAATAGATAGACACATAGAACCATAGCGCTGGAGATGACCAGAGTCACGTGCCAGTCTGTTCCACATCTTCATTAAACAGATAGGGCTTTGAAGATCAGAGAAGTTAAATGACAACTTAAGACTTCTTAGCAAATTATAATTTAAACCCTATAAACTTTTGTCTTTTTTATTCTGTCCTCTGAGATGTAAGAACAGCCCAGGCTTCCTTTGTCTCTGCCCACTCTCTAAGTTAACCCTGCCACCCTTTCCCTTATCACCTGTTCCAAGACTTTTTTATACCTTTAATTTCTTGGATCAGGGATTCAAAAGTTATCTCCCTGACCTCCAGACTCTCTGATTAAAGGACCTCTCCATGAATCATTTATCTTTATATGGATTCTGTAATATGGTTTTACATATCTGTTTAACAGATGAGGAAAACAATATCCAGACAGTAAGACTTGTTCAAGGTCACACAGTAGTTATATGGAGAACCAGGGCTAGAGCCCAAACACTGTCTGATATCTAATCCTATTTTCCCACAGGTTTTAAGTTTTATAAAATAATGGTTATTATTTATTGAGCTTAAGTGCCACCAGTGTCTTAACGAAGCACTTTAGTTATCTCATTTAATCCTCTCATTGGCAAATAAGTAAACTCAGGAAGATTAAATAAAACACTTTTCCAAGGTCACAGTGGTAGCAGGTAGCCACCCAGGATCTGAACCCAAGTCTAACTTCAGTGTACTTACTGCTTCATGGACCACACTCTGCTGGCTTTGATTTTTAATTTGCAGTAGGAAAAACCAACAATCATAATAAATTTTAAAGGAGACAGTCCACAATCATGGAATGTTAAAAGTCAGTATAGTCGATAGTCTTTTGCAAACCAGGTGGCATGGCTGTCTGTATCAAGGTTTGGAAAACCTAGGTTCCTGTCCAACTTTTACTCTTTGTTGGCTTTGTAACCTTGAACAAATCCCTCTAAACCGCAGTCTCCTTGCCTTTAACAAATGGATAATGATGCCTACTATTTTGTAGCACAGTACTGAGATTAAGGAATCTGGAGAGTCAGAGATTGCCGTGAATGGGGAAATCCTACTCGCTGAGAGAGGAGAGCTAGAAGCATTGCTAGAACCTTCTAGCTGAGAAAAAATTTGAGTATTAGACAGAAACCTGTGTTTGCTGGGTGCATCTGTGAGGAGGACAAGGATAACAGCACCTTACAGACAATGCAGAAATGCATGTAAACTCTGCGGCATAACGTAAATGTGACAAACATAAGTAGAAAGTATGTGAGGAAACTCATGTTTACCAAATTTGCACTTTAAGAGGAAACAGATTTTGAAGGAAAGAAAGTGTGTTTATATTTGGGGGTTGTTTTTGACAAAGTAATTATTTTTGTAACTTGATCTAGTTGAAACTGAAGTCCTCACTGAGTGAAGCATCAAATAAACTCATATGAAACATCCACTTTACAATATTTAGAGCACTCCTGGGAGCTTTGAAACTGTTTATATGCCATTTTAAAACAGAGGATTATGCAAAATGAGAGAAGAGATCATTTTTACAACTTCAGTCATATTACTGGGGGATTTAAGTTGATATTCATAGATTGGTATTTTAATAAGTTACCTAAAGTCTCCCCCTTAATGTTTACCATGTACGTTTGTTCCCGCAGGCTGTGTTTCTGGGAACTTAAATGCCTAAATACTTCTAATACTCTAAAAGCCACAAAAGGTGAAAACAGCCAGGAAATACAAGCAGGTTGGATCACTGGCATAAAAACTAAAGCTTGTGCATGTACAACACTGAAAAATTAAAACCAGTATCTCAGCCTAAATAAATATGATGTAGAAATATATTTCTGTTATGCAAGGGTAGTTCCATTTAACATATTGAAAATTTCCAGCTAATCTTTGTACCACTTAATCTAAAAATAGAGAAGGAGGGGGAGACAAAGTTAGAGAAGAGAGCTTCTGGCAAAATGAAAAATTACCTTTATTAGAGCGGCACCTACCTCTGCTGTGTTGTAGTTAAATTCTGTCTAAGCTGCTGTTATAAATCCTGATTTCCAAAGATTTATAGCGTGATTATAAAAAGGGCTGATAGAGACCCTTCAAGTTTTCGACCTTTAAGATTTCAGTTGATTCATCCACGTGCAGTTAACGATATATAAAAATTTAACAGCGGGCTTATCAAATATCAGAAGAATTTTAAAGTATTATTATACTTCTAAATATTAGGTACCTAAGACCTCTACAAGAATCATTTTACTAAATCTGTACAACAGCTCCATGACAGAAGGGCTACTTGCATCCACATTTTAAATAATTAAATTCTCGGAGTAGTTAATTGATTATTCCAAGGTGAATGAGCTAGTAAGTTACAAAGCCATGATGCAAACCCAGGGAAGTGGATTCTTAACTTCAGTTATTTAACTGTGTAGAAGTTAAGCTCATTAGTTCCTACCACCAGATCTAAAAAAACACAAGGCATCTCCAATTGTTGTTTTCATAATAATAATTGCTGCAAAGTTCTCAGGACAAAAAGAGGATTTAAATTCATTTAGTTAAGGGAGGCAAGAATGATAAGAAAGTAATAGTACCACGAAGTTTTAAATCACTTTTTACTGACACTTTCCCCTAATAAATCCTAGGGTAGAATATATTTGAATTAAATAGTAAAGAATATGTCTCATAAAACTTTGTCTATTTGGAAGATAAAACATATCCTTTGTGAATTGCTTTCAGTTTACCATTTTTCTTCAGAAACATTAGAAGCGCAAAATCTCTGTATTTATTGTTGAATTCTTTGAGGATCAATTTTTTTGAAAGTGTATGAAATTAATATCCTAATCTACTTGCATGTGAAAATCTGTCTTTTGGAGCTTATAGAGTGTTGATAAGGAAATGCTTTTAGGAGTGATGCCTTCAAATGAAGAAAAATGTCAAAGCATTTACTACTAGTATAGGACATAAAAAAATAGACATTAAAAATCTGGTATGAGTGGTGAGATTATTTCTATTTTGATTATTCTCATTTTCCTTTCCTTACTAACCTATCTATTCTATGATAACTTTAATATTCCTTGAAGATGAAAAAGCAAACATTTTAGAGGATACTATGTGCATGTAGGCATATGTGCTTATGATAAACATATTCTACAGAAATGACATGCATGCTTGTGTTTAGTCATAAAGTTTGTGGCTTGTATCAAGTTGTTCTGAGGATTAATTTAAAAAGAAAAAGGCCAAACCATTCATTTATTTGATCACTGACTTTTGAGTACCTACTTACATGCTAATCACTGTGCCAGATTCAAGGTTAATCAATAATGGGCCCCAAATAAAGACTAAATTACATTTGCATTTTAGCCTAACATATCTTTAAAAATGTGATGTTACTGGTTTATAAATAAAGACTTTTAAATCAATTTACTTGGTCTCCTACTGTTTGAATTCATAATTTGAATAGAGAACCAGGAGTAATGAGTGACATTTTAGAATGACTTTTCAATACAATCGAAGATATACAGTACATTTTACGTCCAACCTGAGCAGTTAATCTGTGTCGTGGAGCTATTGAACAGTGAGCAGAACAGAGTGGTATTAACAAATATCACGGAAATAGCACTGAGTCAAAAAAGAAAAAGAGAGAGAAATAGGCATTTCAGTGATCAGTTCAGAATAATAATAGTAATAGCACTGAGCTGTCTCACATTTATTTTAATGACTGTATCCATGAAGTTCAAACTCTGTTTTTTGAATTAGTTCTTATATTCATAACAGCCTTCTGAAACATAGGGAGTTTTTTTTTTTAACTTACACATATGACAATGGAGTAAGAGAAAGTTTAAATTGATGTCTATCTATATATCTATTTCAGTATCCAGGTGGCTATTTTTCAGCTGGATATGTTGACCTTGTGAAGTTCTTATATATAAACTACCTATACATTAAGACTTAGTTCTTATACCTCATACAGAAATCTTTCTAGGCAATTAGAAATTTACCCAGTTCTTGAGCTAGTGCCAACTGCCTAAGTATTAATTTGGGAATTATTCACACATTACTTTGTGACCTTTCTTGAGTCATTCCATTCAACTGCTGTTGATCTTACATATCAACTCCTCATCTACATAATAATCATCTTGTTAGTTGGGTTCTTCTCTGAAGCTGAAAATTGGTATTTCCAGGACTAGGTTCACTGGTAGATAGAACAGTACATGTGTTTAGCTTGGTGTAACACATTTTTACATTAGACTAAATATGCACAGAATTTGATACTTGTTTTAGGACATACTTCCCTTGTAAATTCATGGGTAAGTTCATGTGCTCATTTATTTCGTTCACATTTTCTTTTTAATAATATAAGAGCACTCAGGAACCCTCTATTCAGTCCATAAGACAGGATCTTAAAAATAACCTGTATCTTATAATTCATTCCTTTCCTTCCTCCAGCAAACATAATCACCATTCTGTATCACTAGTGTTCATTATCCCATTGCTTTCCTTTTTCTGGAGTTTTCTTGCATACGCATCTGGAATTGTATAATCTGGAGGTTCTGCCTTCTTACATATAATCTATCAGAGCTTAGAAGCAGCTCCGGCTTTCCCTGGGGACTGTGCCTCATAGTCCCACCTCCTGCCAACTTCACTACCTCACCTGGCCATTGTATGGAATATGAGGTGAGACCTCCTCTCTTAGCCTGGCTGATTAGTAATTAACAAAAGTAATAGCTAATAGTTAAGAAAATCACAGAATCTCAATTCTTTAAAATACCTTTAAAAAATTAAAATGATGATTTAAAAAATGATCTGCTCTGGCTGATTCATGAGGACAAAGTTACTGCCATTTAGTGCCAGGTGGTGCCCAGGCGTGTATAAGAAGGATTGACAATAAATATTTCTCAACACTTGCCTTGGGTGTTTCTGAATGTGACCTTTCAAAAGCAGCAGTAACTATTTACCAGAAGGCAGAAAAGGATTGTCCTCTAGAATAATACATTTCTTGTGTAGTGCTTTAAATTTGTTTAACCCATCTACGTTTCACCCTGGGTCTCCCTAGGTTAAAAGAAAATGTTCTATGGTCCTATGTTTATATAGCCAAAATACATTGAAAAATTGAGGCATTTATCCAGATAATTTAAGCAAAGAGCCATGGTATTGGGAAAACAACATCCTCGACTAGGATCCTTTGGTCAAAATGACATATTTTGGCAGTCTACATCAAGCAAACATTCTTTATCCCTTGTTCATTTGTTCACACACTGGAATATTTTTTGAGTGCTTCCCAGGTGCTAGGCATTGTCCTGGGGCTTGGTGTCATAATAGCTCTCTTTTGATAAACATTCATCTCTACAATGTGCTTAAGTCCAAAGAAAAAACAATACTTGAAAAGTAAATTAGCAAAAAATAAAAACACTTGTTTTCCACTGATTTCAGGTTTCTATGCTTTGGTTTGTTTTTTTCTGGATGTTGGATCCAAACAAGAACAAGAATAATATCTAATTTTACCTGAAAAAATACAACGATATAAACATCCCTTTAAAATAGCTAGACAGAAATAAACTCCAGACAGAGTATGCAAACAGCCAGACTGAATGCTGTGATTAGTTCATCTGGGAGGTAGAGACGTGAAAAAGAAAGTACAAATCTACAGGGAAATGTAGCACAGTCCCCGACAGAACAGAGAATTAACTAACTACAAATCAGGGAAATGTTCGCCAAGGAGAAGCCACCCAAGCGAACATCTGTGATTCAAGGTTTAATAGCTTTGGAGAAGTATGTACCAGCAGAGTGTTCACTTCTAAAAATGACAAATCAAGTGTATACCGCTCTGAAAACCAAAAAATGTGGGACACTTCACAGAATTAAGCGAAGCAGTGTTTTAGGTTTTTGCAGTTCTTTAGCATGTCTTTTAATTCACAAAAAGGCCTTTGCATTGTTTCCCTTTTCAGGTGACCAAGCGAGAAATGGTTTAGGAACTTATGGACAGCTTCTGATTTTCCTTCAGACACGAAATGCTACAACATCAGCAGACACGAATCCACATTTAAATTTCAAAGGATTTGTTCCTAGAGAGTAACACCAAATGTAACCCTGAAAGGAATCTTTAGATGCTTAAAATATCTTCACATCTTTGCTGATCATAAATATTCCAATAAGGTACAACACATTAATGGCCAAGACTTTTTTCCAACCTGGATAAAAATTCAACTGAGTCAAAATAAAGAAGGATAAAGAAATGTTTTTAACAAGTTAGTTTCTTTATGGAGTCATAAGGTCAGCAATAAAGAAAAACACTATCGAAGGAAAAGAAAGAATTTTTTCGACAGTGTAGGTCAAGTAAAATGTTTATGAAAGTTAAGTGGCTTAATAAAATGTGCATGGTCAAACAAGAGGAAGGAGTCCTTATAAGTTAGGCATAGAGAAAAGAAGTTGAGAAGCAAATCCAAAAAGCTACAATGGCCACAGCACGTAACAGTGACTTTAAATCTAGTTAAATCCAAACTAGGAAATGATGGACAAGAAGTAACACATGCTCAACAGAAGGCTGCAAATAGAGGGGGAAAAAAAATTTGGAAATTTAGATAAGGGAGCTTATCATTTTCACAAGTTTTCCCAGAAGGATAAATCACTCTCAAGTACAGTAATATTCACTTAAAATTATTAGAAGACAGTTGTTCTCAGATTATATTATGCTATTAATTGTTTTTCATTTCTTCTTCCAAATAAGCCAATTAATTCTAAAAGCTTAGCAAAAAACCAAACAATAAGACAATTCAGCATAAAGTTATTTACAATATTCAGTATGCAACTGTACACAGAGCTCTATTAAAACTTAGACTTTTTTTGCTATAAACGTATCAAAGACTCATTTCTGAAATACATAGATTCACTCAATATTTAAGGCATTACTTATATTTTAGTATGCAAAAACATAGTTATTGATATATATGCAGCACCTGCATGAATCTCCAGAGAATTAGGCTGAGTGAAAAATGCCAACCAATCTCCAATCTTACTTACTACATGATTACATTTATATAATGTTCTTGACATGACAAAATTATAGAAATGAAGAACAGATTAGTGGTTGCCAAGGGGTGAAGGAGGAGGAGGTGGAGCTGGAGGGCAGTGGATGTGGCTCTAAAAGGGCAAAATGGGAGATCTTTGTGGTGAAGGAGTTATTCTTTATCTTGCCTGTGTCAATATCACTATCCTGGTTGTGATATTGCACTACAGTTTTGCAAAATATTACCATTGTGAGAAACTGGGTAAAGGTAACATGAGACCTCTGTGTGTTATTTCTTACAATTGTATGTATATCTACAATCATCTCAAATAAAATATACAATTAAAAAGTATGGTGTTACAGAAATTCATGGCCATTAATCACTTTGAATAAGTGAAATGCAGTAAAATAATTCCCAAAATCATTATGAAAGACAAGAAGAGAATCTGTTCAGTATGGATGTCTGATAGATTTTTGTACATTTGCTTCTAGATCCAGAAATATGGAGAGAAAAGATCAAATAGAAAAACTTTAGCTTCTGTTTATAATGGAAAGTTGTAACTACTCTTGAATTTTTGAGAAAGTATTATATACTAAGAATATAATAATACTAAGTTCTTAGAGAAAATGCATATATGAAAAAGTTCCTTAATCTCAAAAAGTTAACAATGTCATCTATAAACTTTAAAGTAGGACTAGATTCTAATAGCAGTTAAAATCATCCCTCTATGATTCTAGTAGTTAAGACTTTGGTCAAATGATTTAATCTTTCTGAACTTCGCTTTACTTACCTGTAAAAGAAGACTCACGATTTCTACCAAGGGTTGAAAGAGATGTTTTGTGTTAAGATCTTATCACTGAGTTGGGTACAATATAAAGTCTTAATCAATGGTAGTGATTGCACTGTTTTCAGGGATTTAAGCATTTGAGGCAAAGAAGGATCCTCCACCTTCTTGGGCAGTTGACCCATTTGGCTTCAGAATAATGTTTAAACTCCTCAAGCATAGCACTTTATATCCTCTGTGATTGGACCCTGACCTCATGCTACCCATCTCAACCCAACCTGTGATCCTGCCAAAAGAAACTAACTCTAACCTTGCTGATAGGCACACCTCCATGACTATGGGCCTTTCTCTACTTCTCCATTACTCGTGAAGATCCTACTCACCTGCAAGATTGAACTCAAATCCTACTTCCTCCCCGAAACCCCTTTTAATGCCTGAGAAAGAAGAACAAAAACAAAAAAACCTCAACATCTTCTGTATCATTACAACTCATCAAATATATGTCTAATATAGTCTTTCTTCATTTTTATTTAGATTATATGTAACTTTAAAAATGTCTAGCTTATATTATATGTTATATTGTATGTTGAATTTTTAAAATAAGTATTTTAAATACTCAAAGGCTGAATCTATGCCTAGTAAGATTATCTCTGAATCCCCAGTATGCTGTGCTCCATGGGGTTACTTACATGCAGAACACTCAGTTATAAACATTCAACAGATAGATATTTTTTAAGTAAATGAATGACTAACTGCACACATCTAACTGTATGAATACACCCCAGTGCGATATATCTAATAAGTACTCAGTAAAAGCTATTTGAGTAAAATAGTTTTAGTGAAATATTATTATAATATTTCTAAAGCTTGCATGGTCAATTTAAGTGAAGCATTACTATAATATTTTTGGAGCTCAGATGGCCAACCCATAGAACATGGATAGAAGAACAAATAACCAAACAACTGCAGAAGAAATAAGAAAATAACAAAAGCTTAAAGAAGGATGATTTGTAATGCTGAAAGAAGAAATGAGAAGCCATTGTGAGAGACCAGGAAGTGAAAAATTGTATTAAATATATAAGAGTAAACAAAAGATAAAGTGAAATATCATTACTCTACGAGATGAGGGAAAACAGCCAGGTGTTTTTAGCTTTCTGCTTTTACAGAGAAGATAAGCCAGGAAATGTTACCAATGCCCTGTATGTAGGAAAAGGAAAATGATAAATACCAGTTGTGTGAAGTTTCTAGTATTCGGTATCAGGGAGAAATGAAAGAAAAAAAAAAAGGAAAGGTGTTATTATGTTCTAGCCATTTCCACTCAAAATCTTACAACATATGTATAGAAATTTAATAGGTAATGTACAGCTATGCCATCTAGTACAAACTATTCTCCAGAGTATTGGTCTTCAGTGTGGTTCTCAAAGGTAATAATATTTTTATATTATGTACAGCAGTTCACTGTAACACTAATGCCCTGCAACATAACAAAAGGCCTCTGATTTAAAGGCATATCTTTTTTGGAAAAAGCAGATGGGTTATATTATTTGCCTCTATTATAATAGCATATTTCATACTTGTCCATTCACCAGAACATTTAACTGCCAACAAAAACCCACTATCCCATCATTGTGTGTAAAATAAAATCTGCTCCAGTTCTGAAAATTTAGATGAGAAGCTTCTCTGCCTATTTGTGATGGTCTTTCCTGACAGAGGAATTTTAACTGGAGGAAAAGGTGATATTTGGAGAAGTCAAAATGAGTCTTTATCTATAAAATTAACTACTTTGAGATAATTTTGAAAGGATTTTTGAAATGCAAACAGCATTTATTACTCGTTAGAATATTCCCTTTCCAGTCCAGAAATTTTTGAGGAAATTGCTTCTTATCTCTAATCAGTTTTATGCTTAATCAAAACCTTTCTTGAAACATTTCAACAAATGTGACACACCAGGAACTTCCATGTGGAAAAATGAAACGTTACTCACTATGACTAACTTCTCATGCAAATAAACCCAAATGTCAAAACAATGTGGAAGTTATAAGAACAACTGCAAGCTGAGAAAAAGAATTACAGTTCCTCCCAGTCTCCCATTTACTTTATAGCTGCCATATGAGGTTTTATTTCTGGATGAAAGCTGCATTGATAAAGAGGTCTAATTGTCTGTCAGTGTGCCTTATGGTGAAGTTGCTTCATTTACTTCAAGCCTGAATCTCATTACCAGTTCAATTCTCCAGGCTCCTCTCCATCTTAAGGCAGTGCTTAATTAGGGTAGCCGTGGTGATGAAGGCAAATACAGCAAGCTTTCCCTTCCCTATCTTTTCTTGATGACTCTAATAGACTATTGATTTTCCATCCTCAAATAGATCAGGAACAATTCAATCATGATATTAGCTGTCCATTAATTTGAATTCCCGGCTCTGATGGGCTGTCAACACCATCACAGCCATCCAATGAACCAATCAACAGCAAGGTAGCACCTGCAGTTGGGACACTTCCAAAACCATGCCTGAAATACTGTTCTTTGTTATTTTTCTTTTCACCAGAGGAGTTTATATGCCTATCGTCATTTTTTCTTATTTAGCATTTGAATAAGGCTTTCATTTCCTAACAACTGTACTTGGAAAGAGGTGTTTGCTTTTGAAAGGTTGATTGTGTTATCTGCCGACAAGCCATAATTTGACTCAAAACTAATTCTACCCCTTTTCCACATCTGTAATATTTTGAAAATAATCTGACACTATAAACAGTTAGAGCTTGTCAAAGCAAATAGATCCTTCTAATTTTAGAAAAAAGATCTTTATTAATTTTAACTGTAGTTTTAAGAGATGATTATCATATTAAAAAGCAAAGGGGGAAGAAATGAACATCTCACTTCCTCACCACACATACACAGGAATATTCAACAGTTAAACCAAGAAGGAAAAAAAAGCCTAACTGTGTTTTTTTTTTTAGTTGCATATCATCACACGAGGAATCACACTAAGTAATACCTGTACTGAAAAAATGGCTGCCAAAAGGCCTCTTCAGAGGGTTGAAAGTCTGAACTTTTGCATTCAACTTTAGAAATACTCTTTTTTTTTTTTAAGTGATAGTACAAATCATTTACTAAGATAGTCATCATACAATGAAAATATAGTGATCAGGCCCTTTGTTTGGAATATCATTTCTTCTCACAACTTTCTACCTGTTGAAGTTCTGTTCAAGTGGCCTTTCTCAGTGAGCACTCCTGATCTCCCCAGGGAAAACAAGTGCAGTTTCTTCACTGCTCCCATTGTCTTATAGTCTATAATGCATATAATGTGGCAGCTACTTTGCTAGGCCTCAAGGAAAAATAGATAAAAGATAAACACAAGTCTGTCTTTAGGAAGCTCATGGTCCAGTGAAGGAGATATCATGTAATTAAAACACAGCACCATTACTAAGTTTAAAAAAAAAAAGGCAAATGTAGTTCATTGAGCGTCTGTAATATAGCAGGCACTAAACTCTGTGCTTTGCATGCATAATTGAATTTAAAATCACAAACTACCAGAAGTTAGTTATCATTGTCCCAGTTTTATGGATGAGGAAATTGAGGCCGAAAAGAGTCAGTTAACTGCCTATGTTCACATTGCACAGTTGACAGAAGGGGAGGGCTTTGAAATCAGATATGATTGACTTGGAAACAGTCATATTCTTGTTGCACGAGGGAATATGGAGGCCCCAGAAGTGTGATGGCCATGCAACACACCACCCAAACCAGGACAATACACTGTATTGAGAGCGAAAGGGGGTACTAACCAAATGGAATTCTGAGAACACAGACATAAACTGGGACTGCCTGCCCCTAGAAACCAGGAAAAATTGTCACTCTACCCGAGGGGCACCTTCCTTGCCCTTTACAGGGGTTTGAAAAAGCTTCTGGCAAGAGGTGACTTTTAAACTGAAATTGAGTGATTTGGGAGAAAACTCAAAGTAACTTTTTTGATATAAACCTTGGCCTGTATAAAGGCCTGGTGGCTTGAGAGAGGATGGCCCACTGGGGGAACCACACTTAGAAGTTAATATGGCTGGAAGTCAGGATCAAGAAATTGAACTGTACATTGGGGTAGGCATGGTCATATCACAAGGAGCCTTGTATGCCGTATTAAGGGGGTCTGACTTTATTCAAAAGTTTTGGGAAGCAGAGTCATTGCAGACTTTATACTGAGAGACAAGATTAGCCACACACTTTTGGAAAATGATTCCAGCAGTGGGGCGGAGCTCAATAAAAGCACGTTAAATTAAACTAGTGAAAATAATTCACTTCATAGTGGACGTGATAGAATAACTTCAGCCGAACACTTCTAACACAAGAACCTGCTGATTCATAAAAAAATTTTAGTCCATGTAGAAAGATTCCTAAGTTGTCTAGAGTCTGGCATAGCAAAATGGGAGCAGCAATAAAAGCATGAGATTACATTGCGGATTTTCATTTTAAGTAAAATCCTGGAAAACTCAAGGTAGATTTTTCTTTCCATTTTGTTGCTCACAAAGAACACAAACCCCATACTCCATTAATGCAAAACCTGAATAAACTAAATTATGCCTTCTGTCATCCACAGGAAGGTCGAAGAGTCGCCACGAGTCACAGCAAAGTTTAAGGCACATCTTTAAAGCTGATGCTTCAGCCCTGACAGCTGCCATGAGGAATCTCTGACTCAGCAAAACACACCCGCACTGCATCCCATCCGTAAGCGAACCTCAAGAACCACTGAAACTTCCAGGACAAAACTTCATTGCCTGAGAGAAGTAACTCCACAGATTTTTCATAGCTGATCTCTGAGATATCTGAGTTTACTAACAGTAAGTTTTCATTTCACAAGGGTGCCTATTTCATGCTGGCAGATTCTTTTGAACTTTTTACTTCTGAGATTAATTAGATTAGGCCTTCCTTTTCAACATCTTTACCATGTTGTACTAAATGGTTAAGAAGACGGCACATATATTGCAAATTAACATAATCACTGCTACCTACCACTAAATAAGTTTTAATCACTTTCGGTAACTGTTTACCCAGATATGTGGAACTATAGTCTCTCCCTTCATACCAGAGCTCTAGGGAGGGCCTTCAATGAGAATAAATAATGTTACCACACATTTAAATGGAATCTGTGCCAAGAGAATCTCTGAGCACAGTTTCAGATGAAACCAGGACATTTTTGAAAGTGTACTGCCAAATAAAACTGACCTCTTTTTCCATTACATGTGTTAAAACCTGGAGATCATAAACAAACTTAAATGCTGCAAATTAGCACATGCACCAGCATGGCTTTTATCATGGCCAGGTATCTCAGGCAGAAGTAATATTTGCAATTTAAAAAATGTTTTAGGCATAAGCTATAAATGATTTCAAAATGCATACATGTGGATAATCATATTCAGCTCTCATTACATATTTATGAGATTTGGACCAGATGTTTATCATCTTCAATTTATAGATAAAGAAAGCAGTTTCCACATTAAAAGTGGGACTAAAATATCTGCTTCAAAACCTCTATTTTTTTCTCTTGAATATTTACTTCTTGATTTATACAGTTGTTTTTAAGGACTGCTTTTGGTTTTAATAGAAATATCCAGTTTTAATCAAGCAATTTATCTTTAATATGAGTAACTATCAGAATTTCACAGCAGGGAGCCCAGCTTGGTTGATATCTTCATTTTGTGGCATTTTCACTCATTTATTGAGATCTTATTTAAGTTAACAAAGCTAATATTCCTAATAAATGCATAACCAGGCTTCAGTGAAATGAATTTTCTAATGGCTTATGTATTTTTCAGGCATTGTTCACAGTTTGGTTTTTGGTTATAACACCCATTTGCCTTATGTTCTGTTCTTTAAACTGGAAGTGATCCTACCTACTAGTAGTTTAATAGATTATCCTTTTACTACTCAAAGTGCTATTGATTTAAGGAACAGAAGCCTTTGTGGAATTTGATTAGAAATGCAGAGACTCAGGCCTCACCCTGAACTGACCAATCAAAATCTGAATTTTAACAAGATGCCTAAGTGACTTAGATGCATATAAACATCTGAGACATACTAGTCTATACTCTATTTAGTGTATCGCCCCTGAATAGGACAGCAACAAACTGAAACTACCAGATGTCCAATTTTTTTATATATTTTCTTCTTATCTTCTGCACTTGAAACATCATTTGAGGCAGCAAATTCCCTGAATTTGATAAAAACGTTCTCCTCCTTTTACTTTCATCAAATAATTTTCTAAGTAGGTATACAGGCAAACAGACATAGACATATGTATATTACACAAAGAAAAATTTTTATCATGTACATCTGAATTTTCTCCTTTTGTTATAAAAACAAAATGTACACATTTGCAAAGACTGAATTATAAGATGTGAAATACAGATAATCAAATAGACTAAGTACATAGCCATAAATGAAGGAAAAATGTTCGGGGAGGTTAATGAAACTCTCAGTGGAAACAGGCCCAATCCTGGATAATCTCATTAAGAGCTTTACTGCAAGTAGTAACAAATTAGCAGTATTATGTATGCGATTTGTATTCAAATTTCCTTTTTATTTTTCCTGTGAATGCATTTGCTTTGGTCCAACATTTATGGGGAAATGCTTTGATTTTTATCAAATGAATGTTAACACCACCTCAGTGATATGCTGCAGAGAAAGCACTTGGAGGAAAGACAGATAAAACAGCTAATCCAGACATAAGCTTACAGCTACATCAATTAACCTGTGGGTAGTTATGCTGGTAACTGCATACCGCTCACCCACTGACAATGAACCGCTGCCTTATTGGGGGGGTGGGGCTGGTGTGACTGATAATGAGTAGGTATCCTTGTCCCTAATTAGAGGCCGGGCCACACCTCTGACCACTTCCGTCAAGACTTGATCTCTGTGAAACTGCAGGAGCTATTTCAGTTCCTCTTTACAACTGCTTTCTTTGTAAACCTAGAGCAGAAATTTTTCCATTATACACTGTGTTTTTATTCACAGCTGGGTACACTGACTCCAAAACACTACATAATTGTGCCCTATATTCATATCAATTGAAATAATTTTGGATTTAATGATTGACTATTCAAAAGGTTTTATCTGTTTTTAACACAGACTTGCTAGAAACGACTCACGCACATTATATTAATACACAAAAACAATTCTTTGCAGATCTAAATCCAAATAATTTTAAAGGCTCCCTTTTGGGCCATGAATATTCTATTTGACAATCTACACTGATCAAATAAATTGAACAACTGCCAAGTATTTGGTGTGTAGACTGTCCAAAGTTATTCACATTCATTCACTAATTTTTGCTCTGAAGAATAAATATGAATGATTTCTACAAGTGATTTGAGTTCTAAGCAATGCTCCACTTGAAATTTTGAATAGTTACAAAAATGAAATGATTAAGCCTTTGAAATTCCTTGTCATGAACGGAAATTTCCCATCTGCTTATTAAGAAAACATTCAGAGAATTGGATAATTACAATCATTTATATGTAGCTAGCATCTTTCTATAGTGGTACTCATAGACCCATTGTCTCATTAACCCTCAAATCATTCCCAGAGTGGAGAAATGGAAGCCCTTTGAATATTCAAGGGTGGTGAAAGCCACAAGTTATTGGCTAAAAAACTGTACATGTGCACACACACACACGTTTGTTTGTTTATACTTAATTCACTCCAGGATATTATTCCCAGAAACATGTTGCCTTGCCTTTTAGGGTCATCTATGAAAGTCTCAGAGAGTTTCTAAATACCACTAACATGAGTTCTACAAATTCAGTCACATTAAAAAAAATTCTAACAAATATTCTTAATTAAGAAGAGCAATGTTGAGAGTTCCCACTGAAATAATATATATCAATAAGTTTTCTCAAAAATTATTACTCCTAACAAAAAACTAAACAATATAAAAGAGACTAGATGGTTTTTCATTGTTATAAGTTCTGTTACTCAAAAAAAAAAAAAATTATAAAATACTACTAGAAACCCCATTTCAGGCAAACATAATGATCTTTGGATTTATTTTGGGGTTTCTACATTTAAAATTTATCCATTTTCCATTTTAAAACGGATCTCCAATCTACTTTTGTAATCTGGTAGTAGAGATATAGTCATAATCTTATTGTATCCCTTTGGTTCCTAACACTCCAGTTAGGATTATTCCCTCTGATTAAGCCTTATAGGTCATCTTTAAGTGTATGTATCCTCTGCAAGAATATAGGAGACCTAGGTAGTAAGCCATTCTGTTGATATTAACACATGTATTAATTATTGTGAATTAGTTTACTAGATGAGCTGGCTGTCATCTGGGAATATGGATTGTAAAAGAAAAAAATGAATCTGCATAAATGAGTGTGATGGTAGAGGGATCAATGATAAGAGAACTGGCTTTCTTAAGACTAGTTCTCAGGTTCAGAATGAGGAAACACTTTCCCTGTTCTCCCATCAATATTTGAGATGTTATCTAATTAAAAGCAGAAGCATAAAGGACTGGTGATACCTTGTTCTAAAAAGAATTTACATACTTATTTATTGAGAGTGATATTTGTTGGCATGATTTGAGTTTATCCATTCATAAAATTAATGTTTCTGTATTAATAGAAAACTGAGAGCCTCCAATGGACATGAGGCTACGATAGGTACTGAGGCTAGAAAGACAATTTTACATGATGTCTGCCTTCATGGAATTTGTGATTCATTTGGGACCCAGAACAACACTCACGTAGCTCCTGGATCATCTGAAAAGCATTATGATGGAGTATTAGGGGATAAAGAAACAGAAAAGAGAGGCACTGATACAGGCAGAGGAATTAGAGAGTTGAATTCAGTTGAAAGAGGGAGGCAGGGGAAGGGCACCTTGTGTTAGTGTGTTCAGATGAGATTTCAATACATAACCACAATTGCTTTGCCATTTCTCAGCAAAGCAGAAGAAAGGATATGAAACCAAGAGTTCCTAAATCTCAAATGGCTCCTTAATGTTCTATGTCAGATGTTCTGATTTTCCCTTAATTCTTATCTACACAGAAAAAGAAAGAAGTTAGTCTAACACCAACTGACTGATGACAAGCATCTGTGAAGAGGTTAAGAGAAGAATTTCAGCCAACTTAATGAAGCTGCAACCAGTTACTTGCTGTAACCATGCCAGAAGAAAAGGTTAAGAATATGTCAAGACAGAATAGAACAAATGCTTATCAATTTGAGAAGAGTTTTATTTTCACTTTTTTTCACTTCAACTATGTTTCCCAAAATAAATAGTTTCCATATAATAGAAACTCATACTAAGTGCTATGAAGCAAAAAACAATCATTGGTGTTCAGCTTCTGAATTCATTCTACAAGGCTAGCATCACCCTGATAACAAAACCAAGCAAAGGTATCGCACACAAAATAGAAAATGACAAGCCAGTATCACTGATGAACACAGGTGCAAAAATCATCTACAAAATATTAGCAAACCAAATCCAGCAATACACTAAAAAGATCATACACCATGATTATGTGAGATTTATCCCAGGCATGCAAGGATGGTTTACTATCCACAAATCAATTAATGTGATATACCATATTAAAAAACTGAGGAATAAAAACCGTACGATCATCTTCATAGATGCAGAAAGAGCTTTTAACAAAATTCAGCATCTATTTATGATTAAAAACTCTCCACAAAGTGGGTATAGAGGGAACATACTTCATTATTTAAAAAAGGCCATATATGATAAGACCACAGCTAACATCATATGCAACAGTGAAAAGCTAGAAATGTTTCCTCTAAAATCAGGAATAAGACAAGGATGACCACTCTCACCACTTTTATTCAACATACTGTTGGAAGTCCTAGCCACAGCAATCAGATAAGAAAAAGAAACAAAAAGAATCCAAACTGGAAAGGAGGAAGTGAAACTCATTGTTTGCAGATGGCATGATACTATACATAGAAAATCCTAAAGATGCCACCAAAAAATTACTAGAGCTCATCAATTAATTCAAAAAAGTTGCAGAATAAAAAAATTAACATACAGAAATCTGTCGCATTCCTGTACACTAACAATGAACTATCAGAAAGACTTCTGAGTCCTTTCCCCTAGTACCACATTGATTTCTGAGGCCACAAATCCTTTCTATGCATTGAGCATGAGAAATAGAAGGAATCCATTTCCCTCTTTCTCTTTGGGATTGGAGATGATGAGAATGATTTCTGACCTCCCTCTAGAGTCCAAAGTGTAAGACCAGCTTTGTCATTTAGACATTTAAATATTAATAGAAGTTTAATTTGTTAAAATTTTCAAAGGACTGTACATGGGTATTTGCAAATTGCTTTAATACAGCTAAATATACTGAGTAGCTTGAGAAAAATAGCATTGTCTAGTTGTCTGATTTGGTCTTCTAATTTCAGACTACTCTGAGCTAAGGTCATTGTGAATGTACCAAGTCTGTTATTAAATCTGTGATAGTCTTTGCCACCCTTATGATGAGGAGCACCGGATGAATATGTTTGCTATGCAAGTTCTGGGAAATGAAATGCTAATGCCAAATGCAGAGAAACCATTTGCTCTTTACTGCCCATGCCCTCCTGGAAAATGTATGGGAATAAAGTCACTATGAGCCTCATTTTCTTCAAAGTCATTTGCCAAACTCCCTCAAAGCCTTTCTGAATTCAGTAACACTTGTGAAATACCTATTTACTTTCTGATTTGTTGCTACAAAAATAAGGAAAGACATATAACTTACACAGGTAATTAATACTCTATTAAATAATACTTCTATAATTATATTATTTAAGTGTATTTCAGAAAACTTTATATTATTAGAATATATAGATTGTACTTGATTAAATCGGACCAAGTTGTGTAGAGGACCTTTCAGGGGTCACCATGGGAGACAGGTGGGAAGGCCAAGTGTGTGGGGTTTCCAGTTCTTCCCCATAACTGTTTTAATCACAGTAGTTCCATTTGATCTATTTTATACAAGGGTCCATTAAAAATGTCATATGAAAACCAGTTCTACTGTTAAAAAAATGTTTGAAAATTCACTCCTTGAATGCAGTACTTATAGTAGTTTCTGCATATGTTATACACACATAATATGTATACATATATAGGCTCTTACACAAGAGAGTGACTCCCCTATCAGGTGTATACAATGCAATTTAGCATACATTGTTGAAATTGCTAGTGAGTTTTCAGGAAGGTAAGCTACAAGATGTGTGACAACTGCCCCTAATTTAATTTTCATTGGCTACCCATTTGTTACTAAAATTCGATTTTTCTTCCTGAACTAAATACAGCTCCATACCTGTGTTACTTTTGTTTCCCACCAAGCACCTCATGACTTTAACTTTTGAAACTTCTTCAGCAGGTTCAAGGTCTATGTGTCTATTTTTCAGACCCTGTCAAGTTACCCTCATACATTATCTTATCTCAGTCATGTTGCCTGTGAAGAAACAACATGACAAGGGTGCTGAGGCAGAAAAAGGCTTTTCCAGTCGTAAATCCACAAATGCCCCCAAAAGAAGTCCAGAACATTTGATATGATGGTTGTATGCCTGATGAACTCTCTCTGTGCCTTGCTGGGGAAGAGAGGAATGACTAGACGCTACAGACAAGTTCCCTCTGATCAGCCTGATCCCTCTGCCTCTTTCCACTCTGATTAGGCTATTACTTTTCAAAAGGTGGGACCACTGCTGGCCAAGTCCCAGAGCTGCTGAGGTGAAAAAAGTTAAGTCTTTGTGACTGGCTCACCAGGTTTCCCTTTTCTATATGAAAATATATGTTCAACTCTTTTTTTGTGTGTATGTCAGGCCAAGGAATGTTGAGCAGAAAAGCAATTTGTTTTCCCTTTAACACACAGGGAGAATATTTATCAAGGCTTAATAGGGTATACAAAGGGAATTCTAAAAAATAAATAGTAGATACTATTGTTTATACCCTCAGGGCAGACTGCCTGAAATAGACAGAAGAACCAGACTTTGCAGGTTTTAAAGGATAATGTTTGAATGATTGCCAAATTAGAACTAAGTTACGAGAAAAGGATTTGAAGATATGTTGAAAAGCAACTTTGCAAATATAAGTCATCATTCTTACAAATTGTCGCTTGGCTCTACAAAGACATATGGAAACCACTGAATCCTAGGATAAGTAAATAAACGCCAAGCAGGATTGAGCATATGCATGTCACTATGCTAGGAACTGTGACAACTAAGAGAATCCCTGCCCTTCAGGTTTTTCTAATTTAATAGGAGATATCAGCACATAAATAAGAACGGCGGAAATGGAGACTAGTTAATGCAGATTCTCAGATAAGAGACAAAGGAACATAAGAATGAATAAGAGACTTTCAAAGGAGGAAATCTATGCAGATGTTTAGAGTGAAGATGAAGGACCTTGATTTGATCCCCAAGTTTACTCTTCGACTAGAAGGTGAATTTAGTCCTTACAAGTTAGGCAGCGCATAGGATGAGCAGGTGTATTGGAGGGTACAGGGAGGAGAGAAATAACGAATTAAGCTTAAGGCATACTGAGCTGAAATGTTAGCAAACGATCCACAAAGAGATGTTCACCCAATAATTAAAGCTACCCAATCCAGTCTTCTGTGATGGTGTCTCTCGACAAATTTGACTTTCACAAAGACACTGTGTATTTTCTCTGTTCCCTTTATTAATTTATTCATTTAGTCAACAAGTATTTATTGAATGCCTTCTGTGTAGCAGCTACTCTCATGGAGTACACAGTAAACTGGAGGAGGCACATAACAAATAAACAGATAAACAGATACACAATTACAGTGAGATTAATGCAGGAAGGAAAAGAAAAGTGTAGAATAAGCGGAATATGTTTTGGATTTGGAAGTCAGAGACATCTTCTTGAATGAGGTGACATCTAACCTGAGTTTGTGAAGGAAAAGCCGGGCTGGTCTAACAAGATAACTCACAAGTCTAGGAATGTGAAGGAGAGGCTGGGCTGGGCTAACAAGATAACTCACAAATCTAAGTATCGGAATACTGATCTGAGTTCTGCTGGACTAACTTGTAAATCTAAGTTAATTAGTGTTGGTTTGCTGTTCCTGTTTTTTGCTAGCCAGCTAGATTTTCAAAGAGATATATCTGGCTTTGGAATGTTGGTTTGCTGCCTCCCTGCCTCCACTTTTGTGATAATGATGCTGCTAAAGCTGTTCCATGCCTTTTGGCCGAATACTCCAAGCTCGTACTTTACCCTATAAAACCTCATGCGCACGTCTTGGAGGTGCTCAGAGCTTCGGAGCAGAAGCCCCTCTGAGCCCACTGGCATAATACATCTGAGTACTCCAACCCTCCGAGTGGTGCTTGTTTCTTGGCTGGCCTGTCGTTTCCATAACAAGATACAAAAAAATGAGAAGAAGGGGGGCATTCAAAGATTATTTTAGGCAAAAAGAACAGCATGTATATAGATCCTGAGGTCCATAAGAGCTTGTCAGTTTTAGGAACTGAAGATCCTTGTACTGCATTATGAAACTGGTGGACATGCTAAGTTTGCAATGACAAAGAACTCTAAATGGAGATGTAAATTAAAGTGTGTGCCAGATAAGAAGCCAATTTTGCCAGTAACCAGAAAGAGGAAGGATGTTTACTAAGAACAAAGGACTCCTTTGAAAAGATAAACATTGTTCTGATTTCCATTTAATTGACATCACCCCTTCCCCCATTTTGAAACATCTCATTAAAATGAAGCAGAGCAGGAGTTCAATGAAGAAAGCATAGGAGTACTCTTTCATCAGTGTGGGTCTGCGCTATGAGACAGGGAAGTTGAAGTCCACGTGAACTTTTGTTGTGATTGAGAAGAGGGAAGCAATGTGTTTAGAAATACTATCTAACAAGGAATGCATATTTTTAACATCTGCTGTTTCAAATGTGAATGCAAAATTCCATTTGCTGTTTAAAACACAACATAAACCTAGCAATAGCAATTTTCAGAGTGACATTAAGGATTAATATCAATTTCAATATGCAGTACAACTTCACAATTTACAAAAAGCTTTTAACACATGCATTTCTTACAGCAATCTAGTGAAGTAGATGCTACTATTATTTTTATGAAAGAAGAAACTGAAACTCAGAGAGGAAAAACCGCCTAGGGCATTACACGAGCAGATAAGTAAGACTCAGACATTCCTAAAATCCCACATTTATTCCATGAGACAATTATGCTTCACAATGGAAGTTTCAAGTAGAATTTCTCACAGAGATTTGTTGTAGATTATTAGAAAACGCAACGATCAAATATGAGTCCAATCAAAATGAAACCCAATGGCTACCTATTAATTCTTGTTAGCATACGGTGTAATAATAAGCCCCATTTAGCACATGGGGACCCCAAGGCAAAGTGACATCAAAAGGCTTGAGCTACAAGCCATGTAAGGATCAAGCTGTACGATGGTGACTTCACCTCATAGCTTCCAGTCCCTATAAGAGATAGTAAGTCCTTAAAATACAAATTTTAAAACATTTTAGAAGGAAAACAAAAGGTTGTAACTAACTTTTCATTTGTTTCTACATTATGCTATTTGGAGGATATAATCCATAAATTACTTTTTAGACAATTCATAAAATGTAAACATTCTAAAAAACTTAAGAAAATATGTAAAATCACCTTGCTAACCCCTAGATTTGGATTTGGGTCACTATAGTTTTATAATATATTCTGTACTTTATAGAACACTAAGATATTGATCTTTACTCTCTTGGATAATGTTCAGATTTGTACATTTGTGTAATAAAGACAAATTTCCTCAACTTAATTTCAATGGAAAATAGAATTTCCTTACTTACATTCCAAAACCGTAATACTAAATTTTATTATATTTTCCTCTTTAGATATATGAGACTACAGAGACCATTAGTGAGAAAAAAAAAAAAAAAGATTTAGGAAACACTTTAGAGTGGGTATATGTTGGAAATGAGAAGAAGCAAAGAGGCTCAATCTTTATATTATAATAAAGAGTGAATATTAACTAAATTATTCTGACATTGGCTAAAAGGATTGTCTAAATATTAAAGGTATATCAACTAGCAGAAAACAATTATATTTGAGGTTTGAACAATTTAATTATAAGTTCAAACTTGGGAAAGAGGCAATCACAATCAAATTCACACCTTAAAGAAATGTTTCTGGGGGTTTCATTTATATCAAATAGACTAACGTGCTGCATTAACCTATTACTAGGTATTAGCATTATTGATGAGTTTGTGTGTCACTATTAATCAGTTTGCTTCAGAGAGACAGACTTTTGTTTTAATTTGTTTTCTTAATTACACTGTGATGTGCCTTTATTTCCTTCCTGTAACCAACATCTCACGTAGAGCTGGGGTGTGTGTTACACCTGCTTAACTAGGAGCTGTGCCTCTAAGATGCCTCATCCTCTAACAGGCTGTGTGGGATCTTACTTACTAAAAAAGCACCATTGTGAAAACACGTACCTTTATTGCTTGCACTTATGTAGCCATACCTCGATCTTTGTATCTGGTTAAACTTACTGCAGGTACATATCTCAATTCATCCTTTTCCTTCTCTCCTGCAAAATTCTGTTTGCAGAAAATAAGGCTCCGTGTTGGCACAATGCCTCTCTGGTTAATGCAAATAAATGGAAGATTGTATTCCTTTAGACCCCTGATGTGCCAGGCAAGGTTAAAGCTTCATTCTCATAAGAAAACTAAGCTTTTTAAAGCCATCTCAGAGCGTGATTTATTTTTTGCGTTCCGTGTTGTTAGGTATGGTCCCTGGAACTGACTAGCTCAGGGGAATAACAATGAGCTGTGAGACTGCTCCCTTCTAGAATGCTGGTGCAGATCCAGTTCATCTTGATAACGGCTTAGGAAATTTGAAGACTTGATGGATTAAAGATTGGGGAAAGGGAGATAGAGGACCGAACTGAAGTTAGAAGCCATGGGCCACATTTGAAATGGTAGTTGTCCATAACTTTTGAATAACCATAAAGCTGAACGTTCATATTTTCTTTAGGGACCATGACTAGACTAACTATATCTTCATGAGATGACCAGAATTCTCATGTACCAATGTGTACCCAAGTGCTGGTGTGGCCACACACCTGTGCTCCAGAGACCCACTTCCAGACCTTCTGAAGTGGAGAGAGAGAGAGAGATTGAGAAAGAAAGAAATGTTATCAATAACATCACTTTTTGGTTTTTTCTCAAAAATGTGAAACACAGGACCCTGTCATTGGTGTCACTTTGGTTTAGCTTTTCTCAGTTATCACATGCCCGCTTATTCTGATAACAGTTTTTAATAAGTAAACACGGCCCAGAGTACTTATGATTAAACGAAATCTTCTGATATGCCAAAATTCTCATTTTACCTTCCACAAAAATTTCTCTAATTGGGGAAAAAAAGAAAATCTTATCTGTCATACCAGTGGTAACTGCCCTTCTTTTTTAATGAAATTATTAACTGTCTGTTTTTCCTGTTATACTTGTATATTATCCTCTGCATACCCTCTTCCGTCTGGTTTTCCTTACGTGTCTCTCCCAGCCCAGCTACCTCCTTTCATTTGCCAGTCCACTGCTGTCTTAAAAAGCTCTAAGGAGTCACCTGTTTTCGGTCTCTTCTCAGATCACGTTATAGCACATATTTATGTGGCTACTAGGTACTTGAGGAATGCTTTGCACAAAACATATTAATTTTATTTCTCTTAATACTTTTAAAAATTCAATGCATTTTTTTGTAATTACAGTTTAGATATATTTGTCTGTTCTTTAGTATGTTAAGAGATGTAAAACCTCAGAGATAGCCAGAGGTTTATTTTTCAACTCATTTTCTCCAGGATTTCCTTAGCACAGTATTCTTAGACTAGATTCAATTAATGTGTTCGCTCTTCACTTTGGGACTTGGCCACATTTGAGAAGCCTTATAACAGTAGTGATATTATCAAAGTTTAGATGACAGAAAGTGGCAGGGGAACCACTGGTTAGTAATTAATGAATTATAAATTGCCTTCATGAATTTAACTGGAATTAGACTGACTTTATAAGGTTTTATAATATATTTTAAATGCAAAAGAAAATCCCCCCAAAACAAATGTTATTACTTTTAGAAAACCAGAGTTTAACATGGTCACAAGCATGTTTTCCAGTTCTTAAGGGAAGAAGAAAATAAATTATTTATCAAACTGTGTTAAAGAATGATATTTCTGGATTAAAAATGACAATAAGCACAGGATGATTTCTTTGTTAGCTTTAAAGAAGAAAACACTATGAGAGATCAGACATTAGCTTTGGACTTAACCAGATCCCTGGCTAGATACTGCACTATTCTAGCTAAAGAAAATATTCTTGCAACAGACAAAGGTTGAAAGCAAGCTTATTATTAATTCGGGGTTTTATTTTAAGTAATTAGAAAGTATTTCCCATCCTTAGGTCTAATCCATAAATCACCTTAAGAAATTAAACAAAGATTCACTGAGTGGAAATACATGCTACAACTGTTGAATAAATACAGAAACCACATGAAACACTGGTAATCAAGACAGAAAGCTATGAAAACAAACAGATGTTTTAAAAGCTTTAAGTAGAGATGACCAGTCTTGAAGCCCTTGAGTCATCCATTTGCCAGATTGATTAGAAATCACCACAAATTTCATCTTGGCTTCGCAACTCCAGGCTAATTTCTTTCAAGCACCAGGTCATTTAAGATCAGTCATTGCTCTGGGTAGGTCAGAGCTGTCTGGAAAAGAGAAATTCTGCCTCACAGCTTCAGCACTATGCTTCCTCAGGCTACCAGCAGATTATGGTCTAGCAATGCATTGAGGTTACGACGTTATTTACAGTTGTGAAAATCTGGAGGAGGAGACAAATATTTTTGAAGGCGAGACATCACTTCTCGAACTTTCAACTGAGTAAGAATCACCTGAATGTGTCAGCTTAGGGCCTGAGATTGGCTTTTCTAACCAGCCCCCGGATGATGCCTATGCTGCTGGTGTGAGGATCACACTTTGAACAGAAAGTGGCTAAAGATTCTTGGGTTTTCTGGAAAACTGTTATGATATTCTGAAAAAAAAAATTGTTCTTTTAAATCTCACTGTGGATCATGTACCAAAATTGCCAGTCCTCTTAGGCTTTTGATCTTTATGTGACCTTGCAGTCAAACTGAGTTCTACTGGTTTGGTTACAGAGAATTCCTTTTAGTTTGGTTCTCAAACGGCCAACTCTCTCACTCTATATGAATTGATCCAAGTGTTCTTTCCCCTTGAAATACCTTTGTGAGGCTTTCTAGAGCAATAAACCATTCTTTTCTTAAGTTGCTTTCTATTTTTTTTCCTATTTAAAATTCTGATGCAAAATAATTTGCATTACATATATATAGAACATATCGTTGATTCTTATACAGAAACCAAATGATCACACACAGAAATGCATGTGCTTCTTTATAACAGACAGGTTGATTTCTCTCTCCTTGTACAGCTCTGTCCCTCTTATACAGACGGAAATGTTTTCTTTATTCCTCACTTCAGAAATTAATGCATTGAGTGGATGTCTAGGTTATGAAACAAATGGAGGAAGATCCTTAATGAAAAACAAGTCTCTATCTTTTGAACTGCTTTTTGGCTGATAAAGAGTCAATGGGTTAAAGAAAAATAATGATAAATCTAGATATAGTGAATGCACAAACCTGGTTCCACTACATGTTATCTTGAAATTAAAAAAAAAATGGTCTGTTTATACAGTTTCTAAGGCAAATACTGTATAGTGTATTTTGCCTTCCGAGTGCATTTGTGAATTTGCCCTAGAAATTCTGGATGCCTATCAGTGAGAGAGTCACCTCTTGAATGTAATTGGGTTAAACGGGTCTGTTGCACACTCCCCAAGAACACTGCAGAGCTCTCGTGAGTGATTTATTGGTGGCTGCACCCTTTATAATAAGAATAAAAGTGCTGCTGAAAGATCTTTTAGATTAGTATTTGTTAATTTTTTTTTTTAAGTAGAGGTCCCTTTTACCCCAAGGGCTTATACACACAAAGGTTAAGAAATATTTTCGGGTCCTTGGGAAAGATGATGTGCTCATAAATTGTGCATTTCTTCAAGCGCACGAAACTCTGAATGCAAATATTTTTATATCGTCTCTTCTTTTTGAACGGGGCTGCTGTTTTTGTGGACTCTGGACCATGTGGCCTCAAAGCTGAGGCAGAAGTCACAATTTCATGACATTCTGCTCAAGTTCTAGCTGAAAGAAGGAAAGCAGTAATAAAGAGCAAGTTAGAGGAAGAACCACATACTGAGAATGGCTAGATAAGTTTCCAGGGAAAATATTTTAAGCAAATGGTACCCAAGACAGGTTATATGTTTATTTATGGGACAAACTTCCACATCTTCTATTATGCTCTGAAGTGAATGAATGCTGATCATGCTCCAGTCCCTGGAACTATATGCATTTAAATTAAAAATATAGAAAGTACAGTATACACTGAGGTGGGATCTATTGACTGTGTCAGTTACAGCAGCATTTTCATTTTTCCCTTTGTAATAGAAGTCATTGTGTGTGTTCAGGATGGATTCTTGGTCTTTATTTATCTCAGCCGTGAGAGCGTTTGGGGTTTTAAAAGCTATTGATTTTTTAAAAAGGGATCGTAGTCCTATTCTGTGGTATCCTCAACTTCTATTTCAGATCTGTCATAAAGTGGTATTCAATGCAGATGGTCCAGCACTTGGTGATGCATTTTAGGCACCTTGTTTACTGCGTCTTGAAAAATTTGGATACTTGTTTAATTTTAAAGACTAAAAAATAATTTTGTTTTGATTAATGACTTTATTTTCTCCTCTCTTTCTTTTGACAATTTGATAAACAAGGCCCTCAACTGTGACAATAGAGGTTGCAACACGGGCACTTTAATATGTTTTTCATTTTCATATTCTCTCAAGGCCTCTTAAGTAATCTATTTTCCCTTATAGTCACTTTTTAAAAAATTTTCCCTGGCCTCTGAATCTTACTGCCTTCTCTCCTAAAGGAAGGTATCTGAACCTTTGTTTGCCCCTAGAACAAATTGTTTGTTCTTCTTCAAATTAATCATTGACTTAGGTTATTAATGTCAACACAAAACAAATCTTGAAATAAAGTGGGTTTTTTTCCATCCTTCTATGATATTACTTTATTTATATCACGACATTACAGGGAAAAACACAAAATGTAATGAATGTTAAGTATATATTATATAGTAAAATCTATTAAAACTTCATTTGCATTCATAATGATTTACAAGTCTCTGCCCTGAGCAGCAAATGGTTCCACACCGCAGGAATATAAAGCAAAAGATGGCAACAAAAAATCTTTCCTGAGACAAAGAACCCATTTGCCTTCTTCCCCTGTTACATAGGTTGGGGTTAAGAGAATTCCATACATTACCACGATTCTCACTCCTAACTATTCAAATGAGAGAAGCATGGGGCGAGGGATCCTTATAATTAATTATGAAGAGCATTATATGAGCACGGGCAAACACGAACACACTAAAATTAATTTTGTAGCGGCCACAGATATAGCTGTGGCATAGAACTTTACACTACGTTCAAAGGCCAGGATATACAGTCATGAAAAATCCCAGAGAAAGAGTCTATGCAAAGATTTAAACCTCATATTTGGACTGGGATTTTGAGAGTGAGAGAGTGGGCCATATTTGTTAGTTAAATCACTTAAAACTTGGCAACAGTATACATTTTTTTTTCTTTCACACCATCTTTGTGGCTCAGGATAATAAATGCATTTTATACCTTTAGCAATTTCTGTATGCATTGGCAAGCTTTGTAATTTTACACTTAACTACTATAGAAAAGCGGATCAGCTTGTTCTCACTATCCTAAATATAAAACAAAATGGCTTTAAGGAGATGAGTGCTTCAAATGAACTCCTACCTGCTTGTTAAAAAACAACCCCAAAACGAATGGTTTGTGTATGAAAAAATGATAGTATCCTTCAGAAAAAAATTTATATTACATCCCCAGATTAATTGCACTTTGGATGCTAAAAAAGATGCTGAATTTTGTCTTTGGAGATTTATTACTGGAAAAATTAAAAACAACATTACAAAATACAAACTTAGAGATTCTGCTATAATATTTAGATTTATAATAAGAAAACATGGATTCCTGTATTATATATCATTTAAAGTTGCATTTTTCACATTTTTTTCAAATAAAGCAACACTTTTAATATTTTGAAAAGTTTTGAGATTGATTGGGGAAGTAGGAGGAAAAATTTTCATGAATTTTACCACAAAGCTATAAAGGTTGTTAAAATTCAGTTTTTCTTCTCAATCATTTTAAGTAAGTATATGATTTTTATAGCTGCTTAATATAGAATTATAAAATGTGCAGATGTAAACTACTATATATAAAATTGATAAACAACAAGGTCCTGCTGCATAGCTCAGGGAACTATATTCAATATCTTATAATAATCTGTAATGAAAAAGAAGGAAAATATAAAATAAAATAAAATCTGTACTGTTTTCTGCACTTAACATTATGCTATATTCACTCCTCTATATTTCTGAGGTTTTTATCCTATCATTTTAAAGGCCGTAATGAATATTTTTACATATATCATTTTTTAAAGAGTATATATTAAAGTTATTAACAATTGAAATAATGTCTCAAAATCAGGGGGAAAAAGTTAAAAATCACGTTTTTTAAACTTTTATTGAGTTACAGTCATTTGACAATGTTGTGTTAAATTCCAGTGCAGAGCACAATTTTTCAGTTACACTTGAACATACATATATTCATTGTCACACTTTTTTTGCTGTGAGCTACCACAAGATCTTGTATATATTTCCCCGTGCTATACAGTATAATCTTGTTTATCTATTCTACATTTTGAAATCCCAGTTAAAAATCACTTATTTAACCAGTCACGTTAAATTCAAAATTGTACATATACATGCTTCATCAAATATTTATGAAAGGAATCACACTCACTTTATTGTAGTTGAGATTCTTGACTATGGTCGGAGCTCAAATACTGTTAAAAACTACAGCATACGTAAGTTCACTTTAAAAAGTTAAACTTCTTTCCAGACATCTTTTTAAATTTGTTTGCTGCCAACAAACTGGATATACTAGCTATTGCACTTTCAACAAGTTATTTAACAACAGATAAAAATTAGGATTTTACCAATCAGATTTTTAATTAGAGGAATTAAAAAAATGTCCTCTTTCCCCTCCTCCTCGGGCTCTCCTTCCCCATGCTATAATCCTCTGCTGTGAAGGACAGAAGACAAAGGATCTTCCCTCAAAGTGTTAAGGATCAGACCCAGGGACTACAATACAAGTAGAATGTGGGAAGTACCTTAAGATGAAGAGCTATGCGTTTTGAAAATTCTTCAGCATGGACTTTTGAAAATCAAGGAAGAAGGAAATTTTAACAAGACTCAATGGATAAGAGTGAAATCACTTATGGGAACTATATTGCCAAAGAAGTTATTTGATTCATACTTGATTTATGAGAGCACAACTTCATGAAAACATATTCACAAAGGAGTGACAATAGAAAGAATTCAGCAGAGCGACTGAAGGTCTAATAAATGCTATTTTTCTTAATTTGAACTGGAAGTTTTCAACCATTCCATCCTAAGAAGCATATTTTCCCCAACATTTTATTTGAAAAATTTTCTAATATAGAGCAAAAGAAAAAGAAAACAGTAAGCATTCATATAACTATACCTAACACTTAATTACACTTGCTTGATCATGTGTGCCATCCCTCCATTTTTAAGGAGCAAATTTTAAGAAATAATTTTTTTTATATTTTTATAATTGCAAATTGTATGAAATTGAATCACATTTCACAACCAATACGTATTTTATATAGGATAGTGTTGTTTTTCTTTCAAGGATTGTTTCTAACTTGGTGATGATTCTTACAATCAAAGATATTTTATAATTGAGGAAATATAGTCTTAGTTTTGATGAAAAAAGATGAATTACAGTTCAATCTTCCTATTTAGTTTTTTTTTAAAAGAGTTCATATTGCTTAAATATTTGAAGTTACCTTTAGTAAGACAGCAAGACTGAAGCTCATGATTCCAGTATAAAAACATGAATCATGACTGAATTACAGAAGAACAGACTTTTATGGCATATAAAAGAGTGGAGCAAAGATTACAAGGAGAATTTGGAGCATTAAATGTCAGAAACAGTATTTTCTCAGGGAAGTTATTAACAGGTTGACATCACTAACTCTTTATTTAGGCCAGGTAATCCTTTCTCATCATTTTTTACTTCTGAATTCTGATAACCACTACCATAGTCTCACCCTTATTTTGATTATCTGGATTCTTCCATTTTCTGAATTCTTAGAGAACAAAGGATATATGAATATAATTTACATGTTCAGTCTCTTTTGATTCTCCCCCTGGCCCTGTCCCAGTTTTTCACTCAATACCATCTTTTCAAAGAGTAGAAAGGAGTATTTTTTTTTTTTGTTTTTGTTTTAAGTAAAACCTGGAGAAAAGGGGCTATCAGAAGTTACATGGATTTTTATTGTAATCTAGTTATTAATGAATCTTCTTCAGGAATGACTGTTAGTTAAATAAATTGACTATAGCTGTAATTTAAGTGCCTGCACAACCTTAGAAAAATACATGAATAACTGAAAAGGAGAGAAGTTATAAAAACAACAACAACTGGGGTTTGGAATTTCTGTATTAGTACTTAATTATCAGAAATTGTTAAGTAATCAGCTATTTCATGTAATTATTTCTTCCCATATCCCCTCCCACACAGAAGTACTAAATTAAAAAAAAATCCTTCTAAAATATGCGAAAAATAGTTTCTACTTTATAAAATATGAATTCTAATTGTAACTTACTAACAATTTAGCAGAAGCATCACTGTTTTGTATTCATTGTACTGCAAAATACAAAGTTATATTTTTTCTCCCAGAAAAACAGGATGAATGAATTCTCCACAGGATGAATGGTTCTTGGGCTCTTTGTTGCTGTTGTGTTTTTATTTTTGTTTTATCCATAATACACAGATGTTTTGTCCCTGTGCTCACACTCGAGCTACCAGCTCTCTCTCCTCATTCCCTCATTCTTGTCAGAAACCCTGTCACTAATGGCCAGTATCTTTTCATCTGTTCCTTATTTGCTGTGCTTATAAGGGATAAAATTGAGATCAGCGTATTAGCACTGGTTGCAAAAGAAGAACAAAATCTCTGAGGATTTGAGAGTTTTTAAAGAATAAATTGCATGAGCATTAGCATATGAACTTTCTGACATCTAGTTTTTAAATATTCAAAGACTTAAAAATCCATATTTTTAAATCTGTTTCAAACAGTTAATTATGTTCCAAATTTTAAGTGACCTCAAAATATGGGGTGCTATTGAATATTATAAATCAAATTCTTTTAAAATTGCTTAATATTTTTAATTTAAATAGAGAGGCAGGTACAAAAACATAATTTGAAAAATAAAATTTATTTCTTAGACTCTCATTTTAATACAGATCATCAGTCAAATAATAATAATAATAATAATAATAATAATAATAATAATAATAATAATAATAATACTGTAGCCATTGTACATTTTTTAGCATCAGTCTTGCAGCCTAAATGGTTCATATTAGAAACTCCTACTGCTACCTGATATGAACTAAACTGGGTAGTAGAAATATCCTTAAATTTAATTAAATAATTCAAGCTAAGTTTCCATAATTTAAGTGTCCCCCTTTTCCCAAGTTATAAATAAATATAATGCATGCCTTTCTCCTTCTGATGCAAACCAACATAGAGGAATGCAGATTTTTTCCTGACCGGGTTACAACTCATGGCTAAGTACAAAGCAGAGAGATGCAGCTCACCCACTGATGACTATGATCTTAAGCTCAGCAGCCCACTTCTGAGACTTCTGACATTTAATTGCCACCGGAATGATAGGAAAGGGTGAATTTGTTCTGTTTGTTATGATTTAGCATCTCTGTCCCATTGCCTGTATAATTTGCATGTAGGCATTGGTGAAATGGTAGTTCGGACAGAAATTATGACAGCAGGGTGAAAATAATCAGAGGTAATATATGGAGATCATGCACAGTCTTTAGCCAAATGCAATAACATTGCAATCTGACAGATAAGGAAGAGAAAATATACTTACTTTTACAAGTACACATATGCATACACATAATTATATCATGGTATTTTGTTTCACTAAAATAATAAAGAAAATATAATCTGTGTTTACAGAAATCCAGCCAATTTTAAAGGAAATGTTCTTTAGATTTGTAGGTGGGGAAGGAGAATGCAAGATACTCCCAGAGTAGGAAGCTGCAAAGCACGAATGAAGTAAAATTTCTCTTAAAATAACACATCCAATGATACTAATAATGATAATAATGTAAAAGAGCAGTAAATAAATTGGCAGTCCTTTTCTTTTCAAAGACTCTGATGCAAAATAGGGAAAGTAATTTGTATCCGTAATATCATTTTACGGGAAAAAAAATGAACAAGGTCTCAAAGATTGGATAACAACCCTCGTGTTACACAGGTCAGAAGGGGCAGTCAGGATTTAAGGTCTGACCTTTCTTCTGACCCTAGAGGTTAAGCTCTTCCCATTAAGGCCATTACCATTTTTTGTTTGTCTGGTTTTTGTTTTTGAAATGTCCGCATACTTTCTTATGAGAAAGAATCCCGTATAAACATGAACAAGAAAACAAAATTAAGACAACATTGAATTTTAGAGATATAACAGCCTTTAGAAACAACGTAGTCTAAATTTCTGCCCAGAACTCTTCAGATGGACAACTGATTATTACTAATACTTTCAGTAAATGCTATTGAACACCTCTGTGTTGTCCTCAATGGGTAGACTGTGCTGATTCCTGGATGTAACAAAAAGGAGGGTTTTCAAAACTTTCTCCCAAAAGGATGAATCTAACACATATGGTGGTCATCCTTGTGCAACATTAGATTTTATAAATCAATTAGCAAAATGAACTGTTTTACATAAGCTGCTGTCCTTGAAAGCCTTACTAAATAGTAGTTCTTCTAAAAATACAATAAAGACATCATTTTGAAATATTCTACTTAAGTTTTTAGCAGTACAGAGTATTTTTCCTCTGTAGGCAAAGGGTTATCTAGCATAGATAGTTAAATGTTTGACTGTTTGGCTTTGTTCCTCCATCGCCGACTCCCAGTGCAGTGACATTAGGAAACATCTTTGTAATTCATTAGAGAGTAACTGCACATCTGTGAGATTTTTCTGGCTTTTGTTCCCTCTAAGACCAAATTTTTGATAATTTGAGCTACATAAAAATGTGCCTTCCTTTTCTGATTATTGTTAACCAAAATTTTGAGCAATAAAGATTGAATATGCCAACATTCTTCATGTTATTGGACTATATTCTGAGCATCCTGACCATCCCTACAGTTAGTCTGATGTTACCTAATCTATTATCAACTTCAGAAAGTAAACTGCTTCCCTTAAATAAGACAAGTTTCACTTAAAAGCCAAGTTAGTGAAGCTGTTTTGTGATTTCAATGACGTAGTTGTGCATTAAACTCCTGTAAAATTAGTCAGGCTACCTAAATCGACATATTCCCATTTTAATGGAGCAACACTTTAAAAGTAGTGCCACGCTTCATTTCCTCCCACGATGTGTTCTCACAACCTCACTTTAAAAGTGGGAACAGATATTTTTTTCTTGGAAAAAGAAATCTATTTTTCTTTGTAATTTGTCACTTGATATGTCCATCAGAGTGCTGATTTAGCAGCAAAACATGCACATATGATACATAAAGTAAACTCTCCTTGGGGAATCAGTTTCAAATGTCCAGTTGTTTGAACAAATCAGCTTTGATAAACAGCTGCAGAAAACTCCGTAGATGTGAATGGTTTCCAAGCTGGCCTACCAAGAGCTGCTTAGGATAAGAGAAATTTGAGTTTAGTTACCATTGTCAGTGATTTCCGAGAGTTCCAAACAATCTCAGCCTCCTTGATCAAGTGGTGGTGCTCTTTAAAAGTAAAAGAGGGTATACAGATAGAAAACATTAGCTTTCTCCTGTATCCAAAATGTGCAGTCATCCTCACCGAGAAATGCTATTAAAAAAGAAATCTACTTGACTTGCATGTTTGATTGTTTTGGTTTAAAATATTCTGTGCCCTCTGCCAGCCTTCTCCGTGGCATTTTCTCAGTGGGTAAGGTAAATATCTTGAGCTAAGAAAGGCCATGTCTTTTTCTTAAAAATGGAACTCAGAGGTTTGGATAATGGAACTCTTTGTTGGATCAGATCAGAAGCTACCTGCTATTAAAGAAAGCTGTTATAGGTATGTTAGCACCAAACTGTGACACTTTCATGGCTACACTTAGAATTATGAAAGAAAAATGGGCAGAAACCATTTCCCAAAACATTTTTTTACTGAGAGCACAAACAATCCTAATGGCAGTTACCTCATTTTTTGATTACCTGTGATATAGGAAAGATTTAAAATATGTCATCTCTACTTGTCCCCAGACTCTGCCAGGTAGATACTGTTGCCTGCATTTCACACATGCAGAAATAAGGGAATCAGAAATTTTAAACTGATTAACTATGATTATATCAATAGGTAAGGCTAGGCATGGGACTTGAGCCTTGAATTTTGATCTCTCCCTGACTTCAGTTTGTTTCTTCTTTCTCTACTACAGTGTCTTTATTTTTGACTCTCCAGAAACTTCATCTTGCAAAAATTATTATATGAACAGGAAACAAGAAAGAAGGTCAAAGAATTTTATGGTTCTCATATGGGACCTCAGCAAGACCTTACTGAGTACAGTGATGAGTGCAAAACAAATGCTAAGATTACTCACTAGTTCAGTGATTTGCTCTCCTGCATTTACTTTGGAGTTTCAAAAGACGGCGATTTAAATTTTGTGGTGCCTGAATCTGATTACAATCTGGGGGTAACTTCTTTAAGAAAAAGAAAAAATACCCAAACACTAATTTATGTACAAAATAAATATTTATTTAGAATAAGACAGTGAAACAACAAATATTGAAATCTTGAGGATTCAAATACCTTTCTTTTGAGATCTCTTTACCAGAAATACAAAGAAGTGGTTCATGAACCGACATCCCCTCTCAACCTAGAACATTGTATACCTTCCAGTAACTCTCAGTACTCACAGGGGCCTATGCAAATAAGAGGTCCTGAACTTTAAGCTTCGTCAACATCGTGTAAATTACTTTGACTATGGATGATTCAAACATATTTCAGTAATATTACAAGTAACAAAACTTCGGGTTGCCCACCTTAAATCCACAGCCACCAACAGTTTTAGAAACACACACCCAAGTGTGTGAACGTTAACACACACACACACACACACACACACACACACACACAAGCACTCACACATTTTATGGTTCTGAGGCAGGAGGAACTAACACTTAACTCTCCCTGGCAGCTTCAAGAAAGGTCTCATAGGAGATATGACAATTAAATTGTATTGAGAAAGATGTATAGGAGTTTGTTAAGCCAAGAGAACATAGAGAAGCATTTTTAGTTGAGATGAAAGCAGCTTTGACTGAACACAGTGGAGCACCATCTGGGTCTTCTCTGACCCATCCTGAATCCCTGTCACCTGTATAGATCCAGACCCACTGTGAGTGCTCAGGAGTCCTCAGTGAAGTTTGAATAGAGCGACAGAAGGAAGGCTAAGGCTTTATCTCTGTCTGCCCACAAAACAGCTAAACCGATAAAGGAATTTGGGTCTAATGGTTAGAGATCAGATCTTAAATATACTCTAAAATTGAGAATTATGACATGCTTGTATCACTTCCAAAAAGGACAAAATTTATTTGAAAAAATTTTGTTTTTAAAATTATAAAACATCTTGGTGTGTTTTATTGGTTAAATTTTGGACATAAGTTATCATGTACATTGGGCAAATAACATATAATATGTTATATCTTGTAGATAATAGAATATAAATTATAATTTAATTGGGTTAGCAATTACAAGCTAATTGAATGATACAGTGTGGGCAGAGATAGTAAAATAAAGTGCTGTTGCTTAGTTTAATTACTATCTCAGATATTGTTACACCCACAGTGAATCTTCATACAACAATGTAAAGTATATATTTTTAGTATTAAATTAGCTATTTCTATGCATGATTTGATACTGGTAAAGTTAATTAAAGCAATGAAATTAAGATATCAATAGCTTATTTTCAGCTGTATGGAGATTCATATCTAATACACAAGAATCAATAATCCACATAGGGACTACTCTATGACCTCTTTATTTTTCTTTTTAGTTCTAAAGGTAAAAAAATAAGTATCTTGAAATAGATTTTATCTTTCCTCTAAGATATTCTTTAATACACCAATGCTTATGAGGTTTAGTGCTAAAGACTAAAGGAAGAGTCATATTAATTTGCAGAAATGTCTACTTCCCTGTGGCTCCATTCTGCCCTCAATTAGAATGTGTAATTCCTGGCAGGTTATACTGCCAACATGAATGTCAGAAATAAATTCTGATTCATTTTGTGACATTTTCAATCATGTCTGGCATTTATTTTAAAGGACCACTTAATCAAAATAGTTTCTAATCTAAGGGCTCTGATTATCATTTAAATTGATTTGCTATTTATTGATTGATTATGGAATACAATCAACTAGTATTACATGGTTTAAAACCATTATCTTCCTGTAATAACTTGTCTTGACAGTATGCTTCCTTAAAATAAATTATTGATTATATCCTAAATTTCTCAGATCTGAGGACATGGAAAGATATATTTTTCAAATATTAATGGAATTGTTTTCTACAGATGTGTTAAAAATTAAGTTAAAACTATTTGTAAGAACTCTTTTTAATGCCACTGAAATTTGGCATGAAAATATGGTAGATTCTATGCCACTCTGTCAAATAGCTCCTCTAGCTCATCCACGGTCCTGTTAGCAGCACTCCAAGAGATATCTAGGTAATTAAACCTTGCTCTGGTTCTGTAGCACTAAATTCAGGAATGTACTTGGTTCAAGTGGGGTAATCTTAGGAAGGGCAAGAGTGATGAATGAAACATTTGTTCAGAATTAAGTGAACAAGGGACGTACTAAAGACTAGCTATCCTACTGTGCATTGTACAACCCTAAGATTGATTAGAAGCTCCTGGCTCAGATGTGGCGGCCATCAGCATACATCTGGACAGGGCTGTCCCCCAGTCTGCTTAACCCTCGTGTTTTTAAGGCTGAGCTGAAGGGAGCAGTTGAGCCTTCAGAAGGTCTGATGTGATCCTTACTCACTAAGATCATCCACAACTGTTTCCACTAGGGAGGCCACGCTGGGGGATCCCAGAAGCTTACATCATCATCATATTTGTGGCAGGATAATGTGGCTGGTTTCTCTGCTGTCAACTTTGTGCTGGCTACACTTTCTAATCTTTAGAGAAGTAAACTTTGTGGAATTTGCTGAAGTTAAACCCATGTCTAATCCTGAATACTGCGTCTTGCATTTTGCTCCAGATTTTCAATGTTTTCAACAAGAAAATAAGTAATACCTCAGAAATTAAACTTACTATTTTCATATTTTAATTGGTTATAAGTATGAAAAACAGCTTTGAATTAAATATTTCCTTTTTCATATCTATGTTTCTACTAAAATAAACATAATTTAAGTTAGTGTGAAATTATAATCACAAGCAACACCTAAACCATAGAAGCCTAACCATAAATATTAGCACATCATCATCTCTGCCAACAGAAAATGGGCAATAATTGTGATTTACAAAGTCTGTTTAATTCTCTTTATTTTCCTAGGATTTAAACAGAGCCAGTCTTAAGGCAGAAGCCCATGAATGTTATCATTACCTCAATCCTCTATTCAGAATTAAGTCTATTATTTTGAGATGCTCCTTCTACACCGAATTCCAAATAAGCTTATGTTACAAACATTCCCAGAAGAGTCCTGTTCCTGACCTTTCTGCTGCATTCAATTTGATTGACATCTTTTCTGCATATTATATAGGTCTCTGCTTTCTGCAAGTGTATCTGATAAACCAGTCTTTGCTTTTGTACTGGGTGGGAGCCAGCAGTTTACTTACTGTGTCATTCCAGGCAATATTTACATTTTAACTCAGGATATTATAAGTGCTCTAAAAATAGCAGTTCTCATTTTTTTAACCAAAAATAAAAATCGCTTCATTTTTTCCCCCTGTAGACCCTATGTTTTAGAAGATTTTGACTATCATTTTGTATTTTTGTGGAAATAATTGATCCAAATGGCCACTGTGATGACCAGATATGTGATATAGTAAGTAAGTCTGTTCCACCAATCACATTCCAGTGATGCCAGTAATAGTTCATCTGAGTTTCCGATTAGCATGAAATTAAGACTGCTATACATTCAACCAAATGTGGAGAAATAAATTAAAGTTTTCATGAGGATTTCCAAAATACTGAAAATAATCTTTTAGGCTTCACTGCTACCTATATGGACTTCTAGAAGGAAGAGAACTGAAGCAAAGAATCAGTGTCTTAATCCAAAGAAGTTATTTCAAGGTTTAGAATTTTCTACTAGTGGAAGAAATGACTTTAGGTAAATCTCGTCCGCTCTATGCTCAAAAGATATGCTCTTAAACGTTCATCCTGACACTATTCAGATATTCTAAAGTGGCCTTGCCTTCTTAGAACTCTGAAATTCTATCTTTTAAAATTTATTGAAATGTATGCAGCAAAACTCTTAGTTAATCTTCATGAAATAAAATGCTAAAATATGTATAGGTTGTACATAAAATTTATGATTGATTAGAATATTGTTATTGAAATGGTATTAAAGGAATATCCCCTATATCCCTAATATAATTGTATATGATTTCTTCATTTGAAAAGAAAAAAGGGTGGGGAGTTGGATTAAACATTTTCTAGTCCTAGCTCTAATAATCCATGCTTCTGGAACTCATTAAACCGAAAATTTTATTTTTTATTGATTTGTTTTCTCTTGAGACTCTCATTGAATAGTTAAGTTATATGCTCTAAATTAATATCATACAAACATAACGTAAGGAATTATTTAGGCAATGGAACCATTTGACACAGATGAAATTACATATAAGAAGGCAGGTGTTATTCATAACCACTCACTTTATTAAGAAGGGAGTATTATACCCCTTACATTCGGAGCAGCAATACATCTTAATGTCTTCAATTTGGGTCATTTATGTTTCACATGTACTACACAGGTGTATTAATAGTGGTAATGATTCACTCATCTATTCCCCAGTCGCTCATATACCATTAGCATCTTCATAGCTGTTCTGGTCATGAACTCATTTCGGACTCTCTGGTCAGTTCTTCCTGTGGGGCTCCCAAACCAAGCCTTAACTCATTCCTTTATGCTACAGCAGCCACACTGATACCCTTGCCTCTGTCACCCACAGTGTCGGCTTTGTCTGTTCCTGCCCTGGACTGCCAACACTGTGGGAAGCAATTAGACAGCATTATAGAACCAACCAGCCTCACATTTCTGTTGCCTAATTTTAACTCAGATCCTACCACTGAACCACAATGCTTTATCCTGGCATCAGCACTCTTGACGATCCCACCACTTCTGTAGTTTTATTCTTACGAGTTGTGAATGTTTAACTTTCCCGATCCTATAACCAGACCTAACCTATATATAAGATACTGAAAAGCAGAAAATTAACTCTATACTCTTGGACATTCTTAGCATGGTTTCTCAACAAAGGCATGTGCTTAATAAGTAACTGAATGAACTAAGAATATTTCTTACCTGCTTGCCAGATTCACATTTTCAAATGTCCATCTGACATCTTCTTAGGTAAATTAGGCTACAATTAAGCATTCATCACCTCCTTTCTAATTGGTTCCATTTCTCTACAAACCCATGTCCTTCAATATCCTACCAACATTTTACTGTTTTCAGGTTCAAATAATCAGCCATCTTTTTAAGAAATTCTAATCAAATGATACAGTAACAGAAAACTGAAAGCTGCCTCAAAGCCTGTTATTTTCCCATGTGGTCACCAAGAAAGTCAGAAGTTTTCCTATTTTAGAGTTTCATTAAAAAGAAAAATGCAGGTCTTAGCCATGCCCCTTACTCTTAATGAGTACATCAACTTCATAGTAATTTATCAGTTTATATGTTTAGCCATTCCAGACATTCTAATAAAATACTTCTCAAATTAATGACCTGATATTTAACATACAAACTTTTATATTAAAATGCCAGGGATTGTGAGGTGCATGTTATAAATTATCTGGCAAGTAATAACCAATGACAATGCATACGGTACTTTTATCTTCAGTTTAACAAAAAAATCTTAGGCAGAAATTGTCTAAGTTCTCTTTAATTCCACCTTTCATAGTCTTAGTTTTCCGTTAGACTTGCAGAAAACTCAGACTTCCACACTGCTTCTAACCACCTCCCAAGTCATCATTCTATGTTCATTTGTCCGTATCATACCACCACCATAATAACAACAACTAATATTTATGTACTGATCGATTACTGAATGCCAAGCTTAGTATTGTACATTAGCAGTCTCATTTAATCCTCACAAGTACCCTACAGGAAGGTTCTATTGTTGTTTCCATTTTACAAATGAGGATACGGACATTTGGTGATGTTTAAGTCTCTCAACCCAGGTCACACAAGTAGTAAGCTTTAGAGCTGGAACTCAAAACCTGTTCTTTCTGTCTCCAAATCCTATGTGAAGGGGAGCAAAATATGCCACCCAAGACATGCCACTTTGGCATATTTATTATTTTGAATTAAAGTTACTTTAAGAAACAGCAGGTGCCAGAAGGACACTCTGACCCTCCTTTGTCCCCCTGAAAGCAGGAAATAAATCTCCCATGTGAAAGGGACCCTCCCTGTACCAGGAGGTAAGGAGACATCTATATCACCAGAGACAGGGAATTCAGGGCCAAGAGGGCTGAACAGACGAGCCTTGTTACTTCCTCACTAACTAGCTATCCAAAGCCCAAACATTTTGTTTTGTCAATTCAGCACAAATTTATTGTTTCTTTGCCTAAAAGGTATAAAAACTACTTGCTTTGGTCACTTCTTTGAGTCTCATATCTTGGTAGGGTTACCACACGTAAAAAATTAAGTTTGTTTTACTCCTGTCAATGTGTCTTATGTCAATTTAATTATTAGGCCAGCCAAAGAATCTAGAAAGGAAGAAGGGAAAAGTTTTCCTCCCCTTCACGTGTTAATAGCCACTCTAGTATACAGCTTTTTCAGAAATAAGAAGAATGAGCTTCAAACTACTTTCTGGTTGCTCATCTGACACACTGAGATGGTTTCTTTATCATCTCTTGACTTCCAGGCCTAAAACCATGTAGACAGGTGCATAATCAATGAGCTCCCTACATTGTCCGCTGTGTGGTCCAGTTTCACATCTCCACGCACTACTATCAACTCAGTTGATTGCATTTCTCCTTCATCCAACCTTAATGTATTCACTTGGTACCAGAAAATATATGTTTAGATAACATGAGTTTTATTTTTACCAAATATAGGAAGAAAGTGTGTGACACACATGTCGTTGGTATCTTAGGGGTCTGATAGCTTCCTTCATGTGCCACATTTATATAAACAGGATGTCTCATTAATTACTTCTTCAAACTATCTCACAGGAGATTCCCTTCCTCTTCATTTCCATGGTCGTCATTTGTCTGGTCACTGCAATAACCTCTAACTTGTCTCCCTCATCTGGCCTCTTCCCCTCGAATCTGGCCTGTGCCCAGTGATCAGTTACGTTTCCAAAACACCACTCTGACCATTCTACATCCAGGCTCACAAACTGCAGGACAGACTTTCAGTGCTTCAGTCGATCATTCAAGGCAATCAAGTTCTCCCTAATTATTTTAACTTACCTCCCTGTGAGGTTCTGCTACAGATAACATATTACTTATTCCATGCATTATGCAAACACACACTTATTCTGGCCTCGATATCATGTAGCCTCTTCCAGCTTTTCATGAAAGATTCAACTCCATTCTTTATACCTCTCCAAACCCTGTGCAAATCTCTTGTCTTCGAACATGAGTCCCTCCTATGAAACTTACTTATCCTCCTTAACTCCACCCCACAGTTCAACACAGAATCACATACACATATACACGTATGGACAGCAATAACTCTCTTCTCCCCACCAGCTCATTTCTCTCTATACCTGGCATGTTATAGGTGTAACTAAACATCTAGTACCACTCCATCCCCACATACCTTAATGTGGAGTATACTTGCTGTTCAACAAAATGCTTTCAGTTTGATTTTTTACATTAAAAATTAAAAATGCATTTTTACTCCACATATTATCTTAGATAAGCATAAACTTTAAAAGCCTGCAAATAAAGTCAGTCAGTCTAAGGTGAACATTTCTGATAAGCAACTACTGTTTTGCTAATTCTGAGTGAGAAATGGACTTACCAGGTTCAAATCAAGTACATGTGTGGTTTAGAAAGGGAGGAAGAAGAAGTCAGAATATTTAGCAGACCGGGCTCATGGTAGCAGGCTGGGACAGACTTGATTTCCAACGGACGTTGACATATTTCACATAACGTTTGCATCCCATACAACGTCTTCACTGTGCTTCCTAACTTGTCCTCAAGCGAGGGCCCTAGAGTGCTTAGACACAGCAGGCAGCCACTGCACAGTGACCCTGGAGAAGCTCTGAAAGGCCACCCGACTCAGAAACCCTTTCCCTCTCAGCTATTTTCACAGTGCCTGAAATGCCAATTTCCAGTAGTCAAAGCAAGGAAGCCCAGTTAAAATGCAAATGCACATACACTGCTAAAGAAATGATGCAAGGAGGAAGAAAAAGTATTCCAACCTCCCCTACTTCCCAGGTCTGCCCCAGGCCAGCCTGCTGAGAGGAAATCCCAGATAGCTTCAAAGTAAAGAACAAGGGTGTGCTTTTCAGGACTTCTGCGTCCTGATTCTCAAAACAATTCTCTGTACATGAACAGTCTCCATTTACTTTCTTTAATATTTATGTCCTTTTGAATGTTTCCCCAAGTGCCCCAAACTATTTTCTTCAAATAGATGAATTTGATTATCCCATTTCTTAGAGGGTGTCCAAGTTTAGATGTGTGGGGGCCCTGGCACAGAGGGTAACAGATGACTTAAACTAGGCAACAGAGCTGGTCTGCACAGATTCGTAACAAATTTGCCAAACAAAATTCCTCTGGTAGAACATTGTGTGCCCACCAGAGCAGGGAAGACCTGAGAATAATTATTTTCACAGAAATCTACTCAGATCTGCTACTTTAATCCAATTAAAACTTTATCTAACTCTGTAATGTCACCACGGAGAAAAGTAACACTGACTTTCCATGTGGACTTTAAAGTTGCATTTTCTAAACAAACACCATTATAAATCTCTTCTCTAATTTAAAACAGAAGAAAATCAATTCCAGATATTGAATTTGCAATCATTGATCTATTGTTTCTGAATACTCAGTAGAAGTAAAAGTTAGGACAGTTAAGACTGCCTCTATAGTCAGTAAAAATGCACCCCCAAAACATATTCTTGTTTTACTTAATTCCCATTTGTCCTATGATTAATTTAATGAGGCTTGGGAGGTAGGAAGGTAAATTTATCATATTTATTTCAGTCTCTCAGCAACAGAAGAAAAAAGATTAAGATCTGCCAACTCTGACGACTTTAAACATAGTATCATTATTTACCTATTTTCCTTTGTGATTATGTTTTTGGTTTTTTTCCCTTTATCTGAAGGAGTTACTTAACACAACTTCTTTCGGTGAAACAGTGAAACAGCTAAAAGGTGCATCAAGCAAAGAACTCAGGAATACAGGGAAGGAAAAGGATTTTAGATCAAGTGTGTCAAGTAAGTTTCTTCATGTTACTACTATTTTTATCACCCAGACTATCACAATCAGAAAAATACATTAGTTTCAGTGAGAAATCTTGAAGAACTTACTTTCTGCCAAATCTTTCTTCTATCAAACACCAGGCCAGTTATTCGAGCAGATTGTTGGCTCTGAATTTTTGGGTTTGGGTCATAATTTCCAACACAAACAAGTCATTCACATAGGAAGTCTGGCCAAAACATACTTTATTCACAGCAAGAACCAATTTAAGGTTAGCACTTAAAGAATTTAAAGAGAAAGGGTGTCACAGAATCATGATTCTACCTCCAGGTCGTGTGAGACACCTTTGTTGACAAGACACTAGTTACTCCATCATAGTAGAACTGTCTGCAACCTAAAAACAACTAAAATTATGAGATGCACATACATATACACGCAGAGATTTGCTCCACAATCCATCTAAAAACTGTATTTTTAGTTGTATGATAGATGGAACATCTTGCTCAATAGGGAAAACTAAGTAAGAAAAGACACTTTTAAAAAGGATACTCAGCTTTGGAATAAGTTGACAGGTTACTTATATATATAAAATAAATTGACTGGATGTCAAAACCCTATCTTGACATAAATTCACTTTTTTCCTTTGAGCCAGATAATTCTGGAATATTTTAATGTAAAAAGTCCATTATTTTCAAGTTACTTTAGTTACTAGATCATCTGTTCTAAATCAGGGGAACGAAGAAAAAAAGATACAGAATAAACTGCCTCTGCAAAATTGTATTAGTGAGACCATGAATAATTACTCTAAGAATCATTTGTATAGTGGTGAAGTTGGCATTAAGTCTATTGCAATAGCCCTTTTAAGATCTCAAAAATGTCATTAAGCTATCCAGCTATTCAAATTTGTTTTAAAAATATACTTTTACAAAGCCAAGTGTATTAGTTATTTCATGATGCAACAAAGTAACCCAAAACTTCATGGCTTAAAACAATATTTATTATTTCATTGTTTCTATGGGTCTCAGATTTTGGTGCAGCTTGGCTGGGTCCTCTGGCTCAGAGTCTTTAAAAAGACTGCAGTCAAGGTATGGACCAGGGCTGCAGTCATCTTAAGGCTCAGCTAGGGTTTGGGTCTGCTTCCCAGCTCATTCATGTGGTTGTTGGCAGGATTCAGTTTGTCCAGGTTTGTTGAACTGAGGGCCTCATTTCTCTCTGGCCATTGGTCAAAGGCTGCCCGAGGTCTTCACCTCATCGACCTCTCCAGAGGGAAGCTCACAACACAGCAGCTGGCTTCCTCAGACCAAGTAAGTGAGAAGAGCTGGGCGTTTGAGTGGAGGAGAATAAGGAGAAGACAAAAGTTACTGTCTTCTATAACCTCATCACAGTAGCCATAGTCTCTTCTCTAGAAGAGAGTCAGTCGGGATTGTGCTCACACACAAGGGGAGGGGGTTACACCACAGTGTGAGTATGAGGACGTGGGATCACCACAAGCCACTGCAGAAGAAGCCTACCATATGATGCAGAGGGATTTAAAGTAATGTCTTAAAATGTTTAAATCACGCCTGAATCATTCTTCCACACCAAGAAAAATCTCTCTTTCAGAAGTCAAGGCTTGGTTATGTATTTTAAGAATATTTTCCAAATATATTTCAGAAGACAAGATTAAATAACTGACAAATAATAAATGAAGACTTTGTCATAAAATTAAAAAAAATAAGTCTAGGGCTATATATTGTATTTATTAATAAAACAGATATCTCATTAAATATGCAGCTTTCTTTGAAAACACTTTAAAATGCTTTTTATATAATATAACCAAAGCTAACATTTTTATAGTACTTATCACTCCTTTAAGTATTTTATGTATGTATGATGTGGATATGTACATACGTGTCCATATATATGTATATATATGATGTATGTATGGACATATGCACACATACATCTATATCCTCATAACACCCATACAGACAGGTATTGTAATTAAACTTGCTCAAAACTAAGACATAGAGATGTCAAGTAATTTGTCTAAAATTACATAGTAAGTAAGTAAGAAAGTCAAGATTCAAACTCTAACTATGAATCTGGCTCCAGAATTCATGTTATTAATTATTATCCTATACATTCATCAAATTAAGGTGGTGGGTTAATACTCGGAATTATTTTCCTTTTCTTCTTTCTAATCTCCCATCTCTCAAGTACCTATTCATTAACTAATGTATCTAAAAATAGTTTATACCTACTAAATTCCACCACTGTGTTAGGAGTAAAGTCTTGTCTTTATGTCTTTCCAAAATGTTTTTCTTGGGATCTTCCCTTATTTGTTACTTTTTTATCATTAAAATGTGTCCTGTTATTAGTACTTTAGAATCTGCTATTACCTTTACTCCCTTTTTATTATTAAAGCTTTTCAAACTATAGAAAAGTTGAAAGACTAATGAATACCTATTTCTTAAATTCACCAACTATTAACATTTTTACCACAATCTCTCTTAATATCTCTCTCTCTCACACACACACTCATGCACACGCACACATTATTGTTTTGCCAAGCTATTTGATAATAAATTTTATTACTTCTTTTAAAATAGTAGAACCTCACAACAACATAGTTTCATTTATTCTCTTATCCTTCGTGCTATTTTTCTCACATATTTTATACTTACATATGGAATAAATCCCACAGTACATTATTTTTGACAGAAATTTTTTAAAGAAATAAGAAAATAAAAAGTGATTATTTCTTCTAAAAGTGATTATCTCTTCTATATACCCCCCAGTTTATCATTTCCATACCCTCCATTCTTTTCTGTAGATCAGAGTTTCCACTGGGGTCATTTCCCTTAGCATCAAAACCATTTATTTATTTATTTATTTATTTATTTATTTATTTATTTATTTTTTTTCATTTCTTATAGTATAAGTCTGCTAATGATGAATTCTGACTGTTGTTATTTATGTAAAAATGTATTTATTTAACCCATACTTTTGGAATATGTTATCACTAGAAATAAAATCCTGGGTTCAATTTTTCCTTCCTTTCAACACTTTTGAGATACCATTCCATCCTCATCCGTACTCTGCCATGGTGCATGTCGTTTTCCCGTGTAGTGATATTTTACCTCCTTTGGTTGCTTTCAGGGCTTTCTCTTTAACATTGGATTTTAGCAGCTTGCCGAAGATCTATCTGAATGTGTTTCTCTTTCTGTTTATCCCATCTAGTATTGACTGAAACTCTTGAATCCATAACTTAGTATCTTTAAACAAACCTGGTAAGCATTCAACTTATTTTCTCAAAAAAAATTTCTGCTCCATTTTTTCCCTCTACTCTTTTCCGGACTCATATTACACGTAACTAAATCACTTAACATTGTCTCCCAAGTTACTGAGACGCTTCACTTTTTTTCAAGTGTGTCCTGTTTTCTTTGGATTGAGTACCCTCTATTGGTCTGTCTTCAAGTTCACTAACTTTTTCCTGTGCAGTCTCCAATTTTCTTTTAAGCCTATCATTGATTTTTAAAATTTCAGATATTATAATGTTTAGCCCTATATTTTTCATTTGGCTCATTATAGTTTCTAATTCTCTGCTGAGATTTCTCCACAGATTTATTTACTGTGAACACTCTTTCTTTTAAATCCTTGAATATATTTATAATAGTGGCCTTAAAGTCCTTTTCTACAAGCTTCAAAATGTGAATCACCCAAACTTTGTTTATATTAACTGCTATTTTGTTGACTGAGTCATGCTTTCCTGATTCTTCACATATCTAACATATTTTTAAATTTTTCTGTTAAACATTAGGGATGATATTATTGCTGGGAACTTGTATTTGTCAACATAAACAATGTTGAACTTTACTTTTTTCAATTCACAATATGTCATAGAAACTATTCTATATCTTTAAACTGAAATACTTCTCATTATTTCCCAGTGTTACATAGTATTCTACTGTGTGAATGTATTATAGTCTGTGCACCCTGTTTCCTAGAGAATTACCTAATTTTCTAATCTATTTTCAATGAGTCAGGCAAAGAGCTTCATAATTTTTAGTTTTTTTCTCTTTATGTATAATAATACTTTATTTCCTTCTATTTTTTATTCTCCCTATTTTTCTTGATACAGTAGACAGTGGCTTGTTTAATTTACTGATGTGTCAAAACACCAACATTTGATGTGTCTTATTTCTACTGTTTTTCTCTTTTCTATTTAATTAACTTCAGTCCATTTCTTCATTATTTACTTCCTTCTGGTGGTTTTGCTTTTTTAAGCTTGATTTGTTGTTGTTTCTACCTTTATGGGCTGAGAAATTAATTCCTTTATATGATTCTTTCATGTTTATTGATATAAATATTTAAGGTTATACATTTTTCTCCTATCATTGCTTTATTTGTATCACATAGATTTAAATATGTGAAGCCTTAGTACTAATTTTTGGAAATTCTGATATTAGGGTTTCCTCAGGAGTTGTTTAGTAGAGAATTCTGATATTTCCAGGTTGAAAAGTCTTTTTAAATCAATATCTAGTTCTGTTGTGTATTGATAAGAAAATGCTGGCATTATTGAAACTTTATAACATACTAAGATTTTCTTTATAACTTAATAAATGGTCAAATTTTATGAATGCTCCAAGTGCACCTGTGAAGAATCTATATGTTCTATTATGATGTACATTCAATATATATTTATATTACCTACCTTATTGATTATGCTATTTAGTTCTTCTATATCTATTTCATCTTGTCCTATCTTAGAGTGAGATTGATATACACTTTACCTTTGAAAAACAGGGGGGTTAGGGATGCCAACCCTCTGCACAGTTGAAAATACATGTATAGCTTACAGTCAACCATCCATACCCATAGTTCCTCATTACCCGAGGTTTCTCCATATCCATATTTTCTCTGCATGTGCAGATTCAACCAACTACGGATTGCAAAGTACTCTAGTGTTTACTATTAGAAAAAATTCTAGCATATAAGAGAACCCAGGCATTTCAAGCCCACGTTATTCAAGGGTCAACTGTATTAAAATCTTCTACTTTGCCCTGCCATTTTAAGTCTGCAACGTTACAAATTAAAATGAAAGATCTATGCCTTTCAGAAGAATCTGCACGCTCATCTGTTAAAAAATTTCTTGGTGTGATCAACCTTACCTGTCTCTTAACTCATCCTGAGATATCTCCCTGAAATTCATACTCTTATAGTAGACTTCCTTGTCATTCCCTTTCAGACCATCTTACTGATACAATTTTTACTCCTGCTCCTTGGATTGACTTTCCTTGCCCAGCAAACTCCAATTCATCTATCAAAACCGCTTCTTCTTCCTCTACTTTCTCTCTTCAGTGAAGTCTTCCCAATCCACTTAGGAAGCTAATTAGTCACTCCCCTCTAGGTTTCTAAAAGCATGATGCAGTTTTTTTTAAGTATATATCATTATGAATTGTAATGATTTTATTTACTCTCTTCTTCTATTGTCTCCTTTATTTGGCAGTAAGCTCTTTGATGGGCAAGGAGCTTGCCTTTTTAACTTTTATATCTGAAGAGTCTCATACAGTGTGTGGCACACAGAAGATCCTCAATAAATATTTGGTATATGATGAACCAATTAGCTCTAACAGACCTGAATACTTTCTGAATGCCATACCCTTAAGTTATCTCACTTATTTCTCACAATCACCCTGATTTCCTATATTTAGCAAAGTACCCTTTTGACAAAGATTCTACTTGCTATACACACAATTGTACAATTCCACTATATACATTACCATATTGGACTGCAACTATTTTCTTATATATCTGGTTCTCTACTTGATAATAAGCTCTTCTCTCAGGGGAAACTTACTGTAGCCTAGTATAGAACAATTGCAAAGAAACTGTTTGTTGGACAAGTGAATGAATGAATAAATGAGATAGTACCATTGCCAAGACAAGACTCTGGTTGCTATTATTAGTGTCTGATGTAATGTCATACTTAGGAGAGAACATAACAAATGTAATATTTATCATACATAATTATCATACTTAAATCATTGCTAAATTAGTAACCAGAGTATTTGAGTACATACATCTTATTAGAAAAGGCAGTTGTAAAGTAATAAAGAAATAACATATTAATAAGTGACTATGTTCATCACAAAGGCAATGATTTCAGTAATACTTGTATTTCGAAGAAAAAAAATTAGGTACAAATAGTTCTTCTCTCTAAACGATGAGACTACATTAATGAATGATAAATGACACACAGAGGTCATTCTAGCTCTAACGGACTGTGATATAGCACTCCTGTTCACCTAGTTATTGTTTTCCTTTCAAGGAATACTTTCAAGCCACTGATTTACACTATCTTCTTAGCTGATACTTAATCAGTTAGAATTTTTGGAAAACAAATTTTTTTTTTAACTGTTGGGATTGTTATATGTGAACAATAGCAAGAAATACTCAAAATCCACTTGGTTCAAGGATGTCGTTTATAGTGTTGATGAAGAAAATAAATTAATTTCTACACAAAATAGAGTGGCACCTACTGAAAACGGAACTATGGTAGTTTTTCCACCTAAAATTATAGACCTTGATACCTTAACACTTAATAATTACAAAACAAGCTTTTGAATAAAATTATCTGTAAATTTCCCATTGTCCTTCACTGCCAAACTTCAAAAGCTTTCTAAAAAGTAATTTTCAACAGACGTATGAGCTTCAACTTCCAGAAGGAAAAGAAATCAGAGCAACAATGACAACGGCCTCCAGCTTCAATCAGTTGCTGCATCTCAGAGCCTGCCTGCAGGGCCAGGTGGCCCTAGAGCCCATCCATATCCTGCAGTCCGCATGGAAAGTCAGCCCCTGGCCCATGGGGATAGGGCTGGTGGGCTCTTTGGGAAGGGGGGCAGCCCCTAGGACAGAGCTGGGACATTTCCACAGGACTGAAGCCTGATTGGTAATGGCTGTGATCAGCAGTGCCCGGGGGTCAGATGATGCCGAGAGGAGCCACATGCTGCCCAGTCACCTTCACTGCCTGGCAGCCCTGCCCAAGGATATACATAGCCATGCCTAGACATCTCCTTGCAACTTGATCAAATTTCTTAAAACAAATGAAGAACAAAAATGAACACTTCTTTTTTTCCTTCCTTTTAATAAACTCTCTATCATGGTTGGAAAAAAAAAAGTAATTTTCACTTCTCTAAAACTTTTTAATCACTCAACTTAGATCAATGGGTCTGAATCAAGTCGAAATGCCTAATAATAGTCTTAATTTTATGACATATCTTAATGACTCTTTATCCTTCCAGGGAAAAAGATTTCTTCTCCCTTCTCCCTCATACACACATACCTAAAAGCCCATGAATAAATTAAAGAAACACATTGAGCTAGTCTTGTGGAATATCTAGACTTCCAATTATTTCCAAGTAAAATTCAGAGAGTTGACTTAAGTCAACAGATGGTTTGGGGCTTGTTTAAAGAAGAAATTATTTCACTCCATATGTAAGCTTGCGAGACATGCAATCAACTGCTGCACTTTTGCACATAATTTCTAGAATTCCATTTTAAGAAAATGCATCCAGAGAATATTCAGTAGATAACCAGTAACTTTAGAGTTTCTTCCCCTTTTAGAGTAGGCAAGACCTCATTAGCTTATCTTGCTGGTCCTTAATAAATTGGCTTGATGTTGCTGCTATTTTGATGTTATTTTTGTCTCAAATCCTTTTAATTAATTCTCTTGATAACTATTTTAAGCATTTTAATTAGCCATACTTGCACTTCCAGACTACTGAAGCTAAAAATAATACTGTATATCCTTTTAAGAATTAAGTAATCACTTATGCAAAGTTCTTCTGAGAGAGTTATTTCCTACGGGTTGACAGTACCTCTTAGCATGGCAACCAGGAAGGCTGATGTGCTTTATTCCTCTAGCTCTGCTCTTCTTTTTGGCTGGCCCATCCACAGTGCATTTACCAATTCCACTGGCTTTCCTCTGAGTGTAATGACTTTCCTTGTACTCTGTTAAAAATATATCCCCACAAATCAAGAAGAAGCAGATTCAGACTAAGTGGCTGAGAAGATTTACATTCTATTGCTAACCCAGTTATTACTCTGCTGAAAACCCCACAGCATCAATATAATGAATCCCTCAACTTCTGCAGCAAGCACAGTTTTTCTTCCCAACCTCATTGGCTCCCAACTTTCTGCTTGACCTTTTACAATCTGTGTGCGGCAGAACTTCATTACAACCTTTTAATGATGCACAAATGGCACACAACACCAAGGTCACAGAAGATCCCGAGTGAAAACTTTTCAAACACCACCAGAATAGATATCGAGACCTCATTTTATTTAAACGGAAGGATAACCTCATGGAGAAATCATACCTTAGGATTCACTGCATTCCCCAAGGGCTGGTAATGCAAAATATTGACAGTGTGGTAAGTTGAATAATTACGCTCAACAAACCTTGTTTAAGCAGAGAAGAATCTGATTTCTCAAGCTACAAATGGCTAAGAGATCTAAATGGCTCTTTTGGTGTTCTATCTCTGTGCTAGGAGGATAATAGCTTTAGAATTTCAACCCAGGCAGGTTTCATTATATAATTCACAACATTGATGTAAGCTCAAGAAGCCAACACTCTTATATATTTTTTCTTATCAGCTTGAGCCAGCAAAAAGCACCTCAAAATCCTATTGTAAAGTAAGTTAAGAATGTGAAAAGCACAAAATTACAGCTTGGCTCTTCACATGATTGATTGACTAAAGTGGAGGAATCTTGAAGGCGTAGGAGTAAGCAAGTTGAATTGTAGGGCAGGATGGGATGTGGCAAGAAAGAGGAAGGGAGAGTTTGATTCTGATCAGCAATCTCCTTCAAGAAAAATGAATATTTGCTTGGGGAGGGAGAGAGTGAAGGGAAAGAGCCTCAAGGAAAAGTTTAGTTCTATTTGCTTTAAACCTTACTGCTCAAGGAGAGTAAAGGAGAACACATGTTCCAGTTCTTTTTGCAGTTTTAAATCAGTTCCAGGGCTTTTTCCCATTTTCTCTTTTCCTGCCCTTCCTTTTTTCTTTTTTTTTTTTTTCCTCTTTCTCTATTTCCACTTCAACTGAAAAAGTCCAAGTCACTCATGGTGAAGCTGTGTGATCTGCTAACATATAAGATGAAGTGTCCTGTTCAGGTTTAGTTGGAAAAGGGGAAACATTCCATTCATTGCTCCTCTACCATAGTCATCCTCCAACTCAAATTTCTGTTATACAGTATATACTGAGTACCACGTGAAAGCACAAATCAAAAAAAAAAAAAAAAAAAAAGACTCTGAATTGAAAGCCTCCAGCCCAACACTGGTGGTACCATAATGACTACTGTCAATGATCTGAGACAAGCTAAGTAATTTCTTTGGATACCTCTCCTCCAGCTCACACACTCATCAGCAGTTTTAAAGAAGACACAGATGAGAATCCAGAAGCCACAGAAATTGTTTCTAAATCCGTAAGGGCCTTGTGCCCTTAGATGCAGTGTGTAGAAGAATGTGAGTTATACTGTCATATACAGCCAGGTTCAAATCTCCAGCTTACACACCTGACAGCCATGCAAATTCAACATAACTACTTAACTTCTCTGTGCCTCAGCTTCTTCCTGTCAATTAGTCATAGCATCTAACTTGGGTAATTATTAAGAGAATTAGAAAAAATAATCCATATAGAGTTTGTTGCCCAGAGTTTGCCACTGAATGGATTCTCACTAACTGGTAAGAGGGTCATCACAAGGCATGTGACCTGATTCAAATATTGCAAGAAGTCATAGATGTTCATTTTCACCAAGTAGAGTCTTAAGATTGAAAATGGTGATTAGCTTAAGAAACAAGTATGGTTTTCCCAAGCTTTTTGCAGAAAAAGGCTGTCTGATTTGGTTAAGCACACTATTTAATAGGAAGTAGAGTTGGGATTCGCGGCAGATGCATTTTATATCCTATTTACCAATCTGATGACTAAAGTTCCTCCACATTCCGCTAAAAACCTCTTCACTTATAGCAGTTCCACTCTTAAGCCATCCTATCCCATTGACACTGGAAAATACTATTATATGGAATCTAATAGAGTATCTTTCCCACGCAAATTTGCCATTGAGGCCATGATAACCCATGGCTTTATTTCATAGTCTAAGTCAATGCTGGGGACAAAGTGATCCCTTTACTAGATTAACTAGATTAACTAGGCTAGCCCAGGAAGGAATACTAGATTGCACCATTTACCCTGGCAGGCTCTCCGCCATAGGCTTCAGGGCCCGAACAGTGTGATGCCTGGCAGCTTTGGTAGTGAGCACAGATGGAGAATAATTGAGGTGCCCCAGTTAGCACCAGGCACATCGTGGAAGCTCAGAAAAGTACTAAACAGCAACAGGAAACTGTTCGTATTCTCTCTACATACAGCTGCTATACACGTTTGTGAATATATTTGTAGATCAGATTACTCACATTTCATCCTCAAGCCTGCAGGGTTGAATGTGAAAGGCTGGCATTTGCTTTAAGAGTTCTCAATATCTTGCCCAAGGATATGCTGAACCTTTGGCAATAAAAATCATCTATAGACAAGGCGGTATCAACAAATTCAGTGCTTTGTATGTGCCTGCATAGAGATTTGCTGCTTTAAAATCTTAGAAAAATGGTATGGATGACTGTAAGGAATAAATTTTTCTACAATAACTGCAGATGGCATATATCTACCTCTAAACTATCCTTACATATTCTGGCAGAGTAGGTCAGGTAAAATTAATAATAGGAGATTTACTAATATTTGTATTAATATTTAAAATACATATGCAAGTTGATTTATGATGAAAATTCCTGAAGTAGTTTTGATTAGTATTCATTTATTTTCTCATGAATTCTTCAAGAAATATTTAAATATATATGAGTATTTACCTATTGTGTTTCAAGCAATTTGATAGGCCCTGGGAAATGGCAGGAAAGAAGCAAGACGAAATGCATAAATCTCTTTATTAGCGCTATAACATGGCACTCGTAATGCATTTTTCCAACATCTGTAAAAGTGAGATTTATATGCAGTGGAATGGGAAGTGTGTCCAATTCATGTGCTTTTATCTCATTTACCTGAAACAGGTACTCTCTAGTATAAATGCTTTACTTTGCCATAAAATTTCATTACGGAATGTGTCAAAACGATTTACAAGCAAAATGGAGTTAAAGAAGTTAAGTTTTCATAATTCTAAAAAGTCAACTGTGAAAATAAAAACGGCCTCTCTGCCTAATTCCCCATGCACAGACTGCTTTTGCATGAAAAGTGATATAAAAGGCTTTGAACTCATTCACTTGACAAAGGAGACATAAAAAATACTGGTAAATATAGTCTTACCTGCCTTGTTACCATTTGCCATCTGCCACCTGCGACTGCATTCTACAGTCACTTCATTGCAAATGCAAAGAAGCCATCTTAGCCACAAGTCTCTCTTCCTCAAAATCATAATCAATGCCCTGAGGTAACACCGATCCAAATATTTTACTCTTCTATATCTGACTTCACGAGGCCTCCTCTTCAGCATCTGAGGTTATCTCCTGTCTATGGTAAAAGAAGTAGAAGGACTTGACAAACCAAAGGAAGTGACTCCCACCCCACCCTACCCTAGGCAAGCTGGTTTATAATTGTACCCAGGGAATTCAACAATTCTAATTCCCTTATCTGAGGATGATTTCTTTTCTATATGGGAAGGTTATCCCTTTTTGACTGAGCTTTGCAAGGAATACAGATGGACAGGTGAAGGGGAAAAAAAACGGGACCCCACTTAGCAAGTCAGATGAGCACAATCAACTCTGGAGAATCAACGGGCGAAAGATGTGGCAGCTAGACTGCCCTTCCACTGCCAGACACACCAAGACCACTGCGGGAGCAATGCTACTTTCATCCGGAGCTGGCTTCTGGTGGCAACGATAATAGATACGGAAGATTAGAAAACTTCACGGAGGGGCATTCCTCAAATCCAGTTGCCAAGCAACTCATTTTCATGTCCTGTGTTTTGGTGGAAGGTTTCGTACATATATCCAATTATACGTTCACCTTTCTGCCTGGCCACCCGCAGACCTGGGGCTAGACTGTTGGCACAGGATGTCCAGGGGTCCCTGATGCCACATTAAGGTTCATCAGCTTCTCTGCAGGGGCTGGCTGCGTTTTCTGCGAAGCACTGCGGCATTAACACATGTCTAATTACCAGGAAGCTTTCCCTTCCCCCACAAAAACAGTGCCCTGACATATCAATGCCTCTAAATTTTGTTGTGACAAAAAAAACACCTAAGTTATGACTTACTTCTCTTCTCCTCTAATTACAATTTAGGGCCAATTTAAAACCAATTAAGTTCTTGGGTTTTTTTTTCCCAGTCTGCCATTAATAGGCCCTAAATTACAAGAATATAAGACGCTGTGGAACATCAATCTACAGTCACAATACTTTCAGTAGAGTTGTCACGAAATTACAGAAGGATAACGAAATGATTGGGTGTAATTAGGCGGGAGGAAAATAGGGCCCAACTCAAACTGTCAATCAGCAGGTAATTAATTTTAAGGTAGAAAAATGAAAAAATATATATACATGGCTTAAAAGTCATATTATAAAACCTGCATTCCCCAATGGAAGGAAAGCATTCAAAGATGAATTAGAAATCCTTTATTATTAATTTGATCAAGTTCATTTTACCATAATAAATGACAAGTCTTCTCAATTTATTAAAATTGCCTGAGAGGAGAATGGTTTTCTTACGTCTGAAATACAACACTTGAGCTTATTAGCAAATGACATACAGAAATGTAATGTTTTATTAAATGGTTCATTACAGGAAAATAGAAACAGAAATGGCCATTTATCTCTGAGGAGCAACTATAAAAATCCCATTATGTGCACTAGTCTTTGAGAACTTCTATGGTGAGAACTCTGAATTCTCCTTTGTGCTGCAAGTAAAACCTGCTCCAATGGAAGATTTAAGGTTTACTCCTCTTTTAAGAAAATTATAACCCTGAGTTAGTAGGAGAAAACCCAAGAAGACTGTTTAAATGACATGTGAATGATAGTAATTCTGTATTACATATAATTCAATAAAGAGAAAAAAAATTATTCTCAGAAGGAAAAGATTAAAAAAGATCTTCCAGTCCATCTTTCTTCCCATCACATGAACTGCTTTCAGAAGCCCCAGAACCTGAATCTAAAAAACGACAGAAAGAAAAACTATTCTGCTTTTAACAAGAAAACACATTTGGAAGAGAATGAAGCATGATCTATGGGGAAAATGTAGACACAAGGAATCACCCAATACACCTATTGCATCACTGCAAATTATCTAAATGTATTTCTGGATAAATAGGCTGTAAGATGTCAGGGGTAGGAGATTGATTTCAGGGGATAGACCTTTGTGCAAATTCCCTTGGGCAAATTACTTAACCCCTTTAAGCTTTAGGGTCCTCATCTTCAAAGGGGGATGAAAATAGTATCTTTCTCAGAGAGTCGTGAGGATTAAGTAGTAGAGATAATGCATACAAAGCCCTGAGCACAATACTTGGCATGTAATCTGCTCTTACAGGAAACCACAATGTAGATCTAGGTTCTGTTGGAACAGATAAAACTGGCTGTAATGAACTTCTCGAAGAGGCAAACAGAACAAACTCAATGTCCGGGTGAATTGAATAGATGCACCTGACGTCAAGAATGTTGTGAATTTATTTATAATAAGATTATGGAAAAAGAAGTCAGGTATATATGAGTATAATTATTGCTAACATTTACAGGCTGCTTATAATACAGCAAGCACAGTCTTATCTGTTTTATATGTTAATCATTTAATTCTCACCAAAAATCTGGAGACAGGTTCCACTGGTGCTTGTCTGGCTCTTTCACTAGCTGTCTGAAGATGGGGATTATGTTTTAGGAGCAGGACCAAACACGATACATGACATTCAGCTGCTTAGGAGCTGTGGACTGAAACCATGAATGAATCTTTCCAAAAATGCCCTAGATCTTTCATTTTAATTACACATTCTGCAAGGCAAGTCCAAATGGCTCCCTCTCCAGATCTCTCTCTAGAGAAATCTGCCAGAGGCCCAACTAGATATTCTAGCCCCATAAAACAAGTCATGATTTCTTGATCAGATCATGAATTCATAATCAATAACTTTTTTTTTCCTTGTCCTTCCTGTGCCTGCCAATTTCCTCTTCTTCCAGGGCTAATTCAAATACTGTTTCTTCAACGCAATCTCCAGTTCCTTCAACCAGAATTCATAACTCCCTATTCTGTGTTACCAGAGCCATTTAATGCCCTCTGGTTCATTTGGTGACTCATTTATTCACTAATTAAATATTAAACATCAGTGATGACTACCAGGCACTTTCAGGCACTGAGAGAAACAGAGGCATTTCATTTAAAGTGTTCATACTCAGAAAAGTAAACCCACATGCTCCAAAGCAGGAAATAAGGGCTGTGATATGTGCAGAAGATAAGCACAGTAATGGGGCTTTGAGTCACAGTCTCGGAAGGCTTTCTAAAGGAGGTGACTTGAAGTGCTGAATTTTGACAGCTAGTCAGGGGTTAGCTGGGAGAAAAAGTCAGGGTTTTTCCAGCAAGGAGAAACCACCAGTGGAATGGCAGAGGGTGCCTCGTGGTTTGCAAACTGAATGTAATTTAAAAGAGTGTTACTTAAAACCATGATCCACCAACTCGCAGGCAGACTGTCCAAAAGAAATTAAGTTCAGAATTTGGGAGTAAGCATGTAGAAACTTCTATGGAAATTTGACCCTGCTGTGACACCACAGCGTCAGGGGACTCATCATTGCCTCACATGGTACAGCTTAATTCTCATGTTGTTGAACGAGCGAGTCACACACGGCATGAGCAGTGTCCTAGTCACACGTGCTAGGACCATGTATGTGTCCAATGTGAATTAGAAATAAAACAAACAAACAAAAGCAACTGGTCTTTCCACCCAGTTGAAGAAGCAGCAGTTTAGAACACCTGAAGCCCAGGAAGGAGGGATGGGAAGAAACTAAGAAACAGAGGAAATGGAGACTCAGATCATGAAGGGTTATGTGGACCAACCATAACCAGTTTTATTACAGAACTCATTTAATTCGTACTCTCAAGATTATAAACTCTTTGTCAATGACTGACTTTATTTCAGACATCTTTGTGTTCCTCCCAACTGTCAAATAATTTTTGAGTACAGTTATTTGGGTGTGCGTGGTATCCTGCATAGAAAGAGTCTAGTTGGTCTTCGTGTACTAATTGAACCTTTCTTCATGTGTTTGTGCAACCACTTTGCTGTTTTTAAAACACTGACTTTGGTTTACCAAATCTGCAGTGTTCCATTTTGTTTAGTTACTCAGAGTGCTGAGCTAGGCACCGGGGAGCTGGCCATGAACTTGAGCCAGTTCCTGCTGTCTACTTGCTCATAACTCAGTGGAAACTCTTGAAAGCCCATATCTGTAGTTTATAATAAAGCAATATTTTGAACAAATTAGTTCTTTACAAAAGTCTGGCAAGCTGTTGTTATGTCCTTAAAAGTTCCAGTGATCTTCCCAAGACTACTTAAGTTTTAGGAACCTGTTCGGATTTGAATTGACTACAGAAAAAATATTGAAGAAGTTTGCCATGAGTATTTCCTATACTGAAAAAGCTCAGCATTTTCCATAACTGTGAAGGAAGGCAACCATTTTAAAGCCTTCAACGTTGGGGATTTTCTTCTCTAATAACTAGACACCCAAGGAGATGTAACAAAATGAAACAAAGGAGCAACTGAAGAGTAAATGTAGGGAAAGCAGGAAGAGGGTTAGGGAGTTGGGAAAGACAGCAGAGACAGGGTGACTCTAGAGAAAAAGAAAGAAGGGCAAGGAAGGGACAAAGCCTAAAGGGAAACATTTATTAGTTAGTACCTGGAGCTCAAGGATCATTTAGACTCACCCTAACTATCGGTCTTTTTCCAGACACTCATCCATCAAAATACGGATTTCAAGAGTATACCAGGGTTTACTTGGAATGTTTTCAAACTAACAGAAGTTCAGTAGAACCAACTGAAAAAAGAACAATCAACTAAATATGATGCCAGAACTGTATATAAATATAGAGTCAATTTCAAATGGTGCATTCAGAGTTAATAAAATGGTTTTTTTATAAGACCACCAGATGCATAGATTTTAAAAATAGAACAATGGTCATTTGTCTCTTGCCTCACAGTTTGCAAAATACTTTCAACTTCATCATCATACAGAATTATCATCACAGCATGGAGACCTGAGTGGAACAAGGAATTTTACTCCTACGTTGTTGATGAGCAGACTGAGACTCAGGGATAGCAAGGAACTGGCCTCTAATTACATGATATTAAGTCTTGAAGGCAAAAGACTTACCCAAGTTGGTTTTTTAAGGGTCAATTTCAAGGCACTTTCTTCCACACTCCACTATCCCCCTAAAAGATAATATTGCTCTGACAGAATGCAATAATTCTATAAAGTCCTATACATGTGCTTGGGGAATAGTACAAGGCTAGGCATGGAGTACAAATAACCTCATTCTGCAGTGTTCCTCCCTGGGTAAGGTAGTGATTATAGTTAGCCATAAAGCATTATTGTCACATCTATTTTGTTAGAAGCATTTTTGGTAGAGGATTGCTGCTACTTTCACAAGCAGTTGGCACTGTAATAATCTCTACTGATTAAGTCAAATTGGGAATTCTCTAGAAGTCTACTGGTTGTGAATTTTGTTGTTAACTTTGCAGTACTGGAAATCTCACAGATTTTGCCATTTGTGTCAGTGACACAATACCGAATACCGAATACCCTCTAATAAAAGCATCCAATTACCCACCTTTGTCTTATTAATGATGAATATGACGAGAATTTAGATAAGTGATATAGTAAAATATTAGCCTCGAGGCTCCCCATCACATAAATTTGGTTGGTTCCATTTGACTTTTATTGCCATGTTAAAATACATTTGTATATCACCCTACTTAACACATTAAAATCTATGCTATAATAAGAAATACAGTTATTCACTAAAATGTATTCAAGTTAAAAAATGAGCAGTTCCCAATGAAATTTTCTTCATGGTTTTTTAAAGTGTTGATGCCTACTTATTAAAAAGTATGCTTTCTCAAGTATATTCTTTGCTCGGTTTTTAAAAATCTCATCATTTCTCTTGTTAACTCTTCTATGAAGCCGCCAGAGAAAACAATACACTTATGAAGAAAAAGGAAAAGTAGAACATGCTATCAAAAGAGGCCAGAACTGTGTCTGCGTCTTTCTCACACATGCATTACAGACCTGAGTAATTTTTCTCCTACCCAACACATATCTTCTCTTTGCCCCAGATTGAAATGACACCTCATTTTACATTTCCCATCTGGCACATTCATGAACTGGTTCACAGAGGAAAGAACCCAGCAACATCCTAATATGAGTGTGAGGCTGCAAGTAAAAAAAGAAATTAACATCTCACTCAAGAATTGCTTAGAGGTTGTGAGCCTTGAGTTAAGTGTTAAAACAGATTATGCTACATGAATAGCTAAACTTCTCCACAGAGGGGAGGGAGGTCTTTACTGGCACTGGAAAGGCAGAGAATCCAAGTGTCTAGAACTATAACTGTCAAGCACACAAATCTGTATCTCCTTCCCATAGTATCACATTGCATCTTTATTCAGACAAACAGAAAACTAGACAGAGCAAAAACATATGAAGCTTATCTGTCTGCCAGACTTTTTACTTTTGGGTGAGTGGCATCAAGATTTTAATGACACAAAGCATAATTCTACATTCTTTTTGAGGCTCTCACGCAAGCTAATGCCCCTTGCTCTCGAGCAACACTTCCTTTTATTAGTTTGATCCCATTAGTTCTCCCCATAGCCCTGAGTACTGTAATTACCCTCTTCCTTCAGTTTTCGTGACATGCCCTAGTTTATAAGCTATTCTGTCCCATTCATGTCCTCTAATCTCTGAAGCATCCTCCAGGCGTCCATGTAGAGCTGATTGCCATACATAAGGGTAAGAGAAAGTCAGAGCCATTCCAAATCGATTGTAAGAAATCTGCCTTGCAGCCAGTTAGTTCTGTTGCAGCAAAAGCCGATTCACGTAAAGCAAAAAGGGAGCTCTCCTTGGTGAATGTGGCAGCTGACCAGCTCACAAAGGTGAGAATGGAACTGTCTCATCAGTGAAACTGCAGGTCTGGCAACCCTTCAGAGGGACATGCCAAATCTTCATTTACTCTGTCTCTTAAACTGGGGCTATGAAATTGAGCCCACATGGGCCTAATCACAAATCAGCCTCTAATAACACTGTAAGTGGCACCCTGGAATAGGAGACCAGAGGGAACTTAGGTGAGTCACTTGATTCTTTGAATTCCAGTTCCTTTATCTTAAGAGTAAAATCTTATTTCCTAATGAAATGGTATCTGGAACCACATTAAGGAAAACATATCAAAGCAGAGTTGGTGCAGCAGAACCAGAAGTAGGGAGCCAGGGACCTTCCTGCTTGGTCTCTTGCCTCCTGCAGTTGGCCATGAGGGAAGTCCAGAGAACATTAGAATCACATAGAACTCGCTTGAAAACTGTGGAATCAGTGATTTCACACACCCACCCAGCCCCCTATGAAATGCCCCTGCAGTTTTGAGTAATTCTACTAACAACATCCTTAGAAGCACTGGTAAGCGTATCACTTCACGATGCTTCCTGACTGTAGGACTCCAGAGACAGCCAAGCCTCTGCCCAGGATCTGACCTCTCAGCCCAGCACTCCCTTCTGTTTGTGAGGAGACTCATGCTCAGCTGGTCAGACAAATAGGAGTGACACTTCTCACCCTCCGAGCAATAACTCTAGTCCCCATTTCACCACTCGCTCTTGTGATTCTAGAATGTTCTTCAACATTCATGAGTTCACTTTAAAGACAGTATCAGCTTAGAGAAGAAAAAGCTTTAGAGAAACTCTTGATGAAAAAGAGGCCAAGTGGCTGGGGTGGTAAGGTTTTGATGGAGGGAAGGCCCAAAAGAACAGTATAATTAACTTCGTCTTTTACTCTAAAGCAGAGCCTCTTCTCTGCACCCTGTCACAACATTAGTTGTCAAATGGTGACATTGCTTATTTTATGTTAAATGATGCAATATTGTCTAACAGTTGATTACAGACTTTGTGATAAATACCGGGTCAATCTGATTCATAGTCATGCTAGAAAAATGCAAAACAAAACAAAACAAGAAGAAGTTTCAAAGTAGCAATCTCACTGAATTGGATTGCTTTCTTTTCATGGTGATTGATACAGGTATCAGCTAAAAACATGATCTCAAAGTGATTTTTCTGGGCGCTCCAAGTCCCCCTCCCTGAGGCCAGCACCGCAGCAGCCAATAGCAGCGCCCATTCTTTTGAACCCAACTCGCTTGGCTCTAGTCACTAGAATTCTACAACCGCAGCGCCTTGCCTTTGAAATAAAATGTGATTCTGAATTACAGTTGAAGATAGAAGTGTTGTTCACCTTCGGTATAAAATTCAGAATGTACACCTACAGGCATAACTGTTCTAATCCCTCTTCACTTCTTTTCATAAACATTACAAATGACCTACGCTAAAATGATTTTCACTTTAAACCTCTTTCTTATTACTTAATATCTAACAGAAAATCTAAAATACTTACTTTTCCTCTTGAAATGATTTAATGTAGCATGACCCTCTTTCATCAGCCTTAACTCCCAAATGCATTATCCTCTTCTATTTCCCTTTCACTCAGTATCCCTCTGACATGTCAATGTCTTTAGCCCTCCACATTAAACAGCATATTGATTACATATTAGCTTCTTTCTTTCTCAATATTCTTAAACAGTTCTCTTGTGTAGGCTCGGCACATCCATCATTCCGTATTCCTCTTTTATACATAATGAATAATCATATTTACATACTGTCCAGTTCCAAGGAATTAAAGCACTTAAGATTACTCTGGGGAAATACGTGTAATCAATTCTGACAGCATTTCTGAGACAGGTAGAAGCGAAACACTTTAATACATTTTCACTAAGTAAGAAAGATGGCAGTGGAGATGGGGAATTAGCCTTAGGTCATGCTGTCATTTCCCAGTAGCTACAAATTGACCTTTAATCCCTGGCCAAGTGTGCTAGCCCTCTCATTACCCTTCCTCCCATTCCCCCCAGTCAGGCGATCTACACTATTGCCGTAACTGGACTTCCACCCGAGACCGCCCATCCCACACTCTCCCCGCTCTCATCCTGTTCTGCTTCGGCCTGTCACTGCCAGATGTGCCGTCCTGCAGAATTCTCTGATCCTGCCACTCACCAGCGCCAAAAACTTCAATAGCTTCCGATCGTCCAACAGATTAAATAGAACTTTTCTCACACCAGCATTTGAGTGTCTCAACCTAACTTTTCAAATATATCAACTACTGCCTTATATGTACTCTAGTACTCTATATAACCAGCATAGTTATTAGCTCTTCCCCGAAAGTCTCAAACTTTTCCACTTCCAAGTCTTTGCCCATGTTGTTTCTGATGCTCAAAAACACTTGTCTCCCCTTCTATGCTCTAGTCCTGCCTTTTGTTCTTTGGGGATCATATTCAATTTTTCTACTTCCATGAAGCTCCTTCTGTGTCTGCTAGCCAGATGTAACCCATCTTTTTCAAAGGTGCAGAAATTTGTGCTTGTCCCTCAGCCTGTATGATAGCTAACTTATTCTCTCTCTCCTTTTTTTTCTTTTAGTTCATCACTTTTTATACACTATAAAACATTTTATAGCAGTAACTCTCTTCCTAGTAATTTTTAAAAGCCTTCTGTGGTACCTACACCTATAATTACTTATCTAATAAGCATTTTCTATGTATTTAATTTGAATCCATTAATTGTATTACAGCATACTTATCAATATATCTTTTCTTCAAGAATTATTTTTCATTACAGTTCATAAAAACATCATTTATCATTATATCCTTTTAAAATTCTTGAACTCTGTTTTTCTCTGTCACTTTTGTTGGCTCCTGTTTCATCTCTTAATTCTGGTATTCCTTATGAATTTATTACCACATCCTTCCTTATAGATTTGTTCTTGTTTCTTACCTATATATCCCCTCCAGAAGAAATTCTTTTTCTCCTGGCTCTAATTTGTGACACATGACAATAACCTACACCTTTCTTTCTTTCTTTTTTATTTTTTCCCAGCTCTGATCACTCTCTGTTGCCCTGCTTCCAACTGTTTCCTTAATGTTTCTGCAAGGATATCAATATATATGTGACCAGACTCACACCTCTTCCCCCAACACTCCTTTGCCATCATTGACACCAGTGACTTCATCGCTCTCTGGCATATTAAGCTGAAATTTATTCTCTAAGTCATACAGTCAATTTAATTCTCTCACTGTGCATGAAAGAAAATTAAAGATTTAGAAAGGGCAAGTGACTAGTCCAAAACAACGCAACACAACTGATCTTCAGATCCAATTAGTATTTAACCAGCAGCCCATCTGAAGAGACGCCTTAGAAACAACTCTCTGAAATTTGTTGTGCGTATAGCAATGATGTGTCGAGGATGTTGATGCTCTCCCACAATCTTCTCTGCTTGAGGACAGACAGAAAACATTTCTCTCCCTGCTCTGTTCTGAGAATAAATGAGTTTCTCCTGTGCAACTGCTTAATTTAGACCTTTCAAATGACAAACTTGACCAAATCTCCTTTTTATTGTCTTCTAGGAAGCTCATACTCCAATTTTTTTCCCACTCATAGCAAATGTTTAAGACCTCAGAGCATACATTTGAATCCTAGTGTCCATCTTGGTTTCAAATGACTTTTTCTTCCAAAATTTTTCCTTCATAAATTTCATGAATTATCTTTTCTTAAAGAAATAACTTGTAAATTGTATCTATTTTTTTAACTATTGTGAATAAAACAGAAAAAAATACTTAACTACACAAATGAAACAGTGATAGAGATAGAATTGGGTACAAGGTCTCTAGACCCCCCAATAGCACACCATGTCTTGTCTGGCTGTTCTTTATATTGACTTGATATATATTGCTATGTGTACCTGTGTGTCTGTGTTTGTGTGCAGGTATATGAGTGTGTTTAAGATTCATTCATTTCATAACCATCCTATCAGATTGTAAAATCCCCAAGGACAGCAATTGTCTTTAAATTTTTTTTGCAATCTTCTCAAGCAAATATAATAGTATGTGCATATGGTAGCCACTCAATAAATGGGTTTGGATGATTCTCAATCAATTGCTAAATCTTAACTCATATCTCAATTCTCAGTCACCATCTCACTTATATATAGAATTGTCTATCTGACCATGGCTAAAAGTGTAATCCTTTACTTGACAGAACAAATATGTAATCTTGGGGTTTACTGTAAAATAAATTTCTGTTAATGGAATCTTGTCTACTCACTAATTTAAGGGCAATGAAAAACTTGTACTTTATAAAAATACACACGCATACTTCATAGAGACTGTGGGTTCGATTCCATTATCTGAGCCTTCAGCAAGTTGTAATCTTTTTGCTGGTGGAAGGTCTTGCCTTGATGTTGATGGCTGCTGACTGATCAGGTGGTGATTGCTGAAAGCTGAGGTGGCTGTGGCAATTTCTTAAAATAAGACAACAATGAAAGGTGCTGCATCGATTGACCCTTCCTTTTGCTAATGATTTCTCTTAGCATGTAACGCTGTTTGATAGCATTTTACTCACAATAGAACTTCTTTCAAAAGTGGAGTCAGTCCTCTCAAACCTTGCTGCTGCTTTATCAGTTAAGTTCACATCATACTCTAAATCCTTTGTTGTCATTTCAATAGTCTTCACATCTCCATTAGAAGTAGATTGCATCTCAAAAGCCACTTTCTTTGCTTATTCATAAGAAGCAACTCCTCATCCTTTCAAGTTTTATTATGAGGCTGGAGCAACTCAGTCACAGCTTCAGGCTTCCCTTCTAATTCTAGTTTTCTTCCTATTTCCACCACATCTGCAGTTACTTTCTCCACTGCAGTCTTAGACCCCTCAAAGTCACTCATGAGGGTTGGAATCAACTTCTTCCAAACTCCTGTTAATGTTGTTATTTTGCTTCTTCCCATGAGTCATTCTTAATGGAATCTAGAATGGTGAATCCTTTCCTGAAGGTTTTTGAATTGCCCAGATCCATCAGTGGAATCACTCTGTATGGAGGCAACAGCCTTATGAAATGTATCTCTTAAATAATAAGACTTGAAAGTTGAAAGTACTCTCTGATCCACAGGCTACAGAATGGATGATGTATTAACAGGCATGAAAACAACACTAATCTCACTATACATCATCATCAGAGCTCTTGGGTGACCAAATGCATTGTCAATGAGCAGTGATATTTTGAAGTAAATCATTTTTTTCTGAACAGGAGATCTTAATAGTGGACTTAAAATATTCAGGAAACCACATTATAAACAGATGTGCTGTCATCCAGGCTTTGTTGCTCCATTTAGAGAGCACAGGCAGGTAGATTGAGCATAATTCTTTTTAAAAAATATTTTACTTATTTATTATTTAATTAATTTATTTTGGTGGTGGTGGGTGAGATAATTAGGTTTGTTCATTTTTTAGAGAAGGTGCTGGGGACTGAACCCAGGACCTCGTGCATGCTAATCATGCACACTACCACTTGAGCTATATCCTCCCCCCTCAGACTTAGCATAATTCTCAAAGGTCCTAGGATTTTCAGAATGGTAATGAGCACTGGTTTCAACTTAAAGTCATCAGCTGTATTAGCCCCTGACGAGAGTGTCAGCCTATCCTTTGAAGATTTGAAGCCAGGCATTGACTTCTCCTCTATAGTTATGAAAATCCTAGATGGCATCTTCTTTCAATATAAGGTTGTTTTCATATACACTGAAAAATCTTCATGCATTATCTCAGCTAGATCTTCTGGATAATCTGCTGCAGCTGCTACATCAGTACTTGCTGCTTCATTTTGCATTTTTATGTTATGGTGACGGCTTCTTTCCTTAAACCTCATGAACCAACCTCTGCTAGCTTCAGATTTTTCTTCTGCAGCTTCTTCACCTCTCTCAGCCCTCATAGAACTAAAGAGAGTAAGTATTGCTCTAGATTAGGCTTTGGCTTAATGCTATGGCTGGTTTGATCTTCTATCCAGACCAGTCCAGCTTTCTCCATTTCAGCAATATGGCTACATCTCTTTCTTATCGTTCTTGTGCTCACTGGAGTAGCACTTTAAACTTCCTTCAAGAACTTCCTCCTTGCACTCACAACTTGGCTAACTCTTTGGTGTAAGAAGCCTAGTTCTTCTCTTGTCTCAGCTTTTGACATGCCTTCCTCACTAAGCTTAATCACTTCTAGCTTTTGATTTAAAGTGAGAGATTTGTCACTCTTCCTTTCCCTTGAACACATTAAGGCCATTTTAGGGTTATTAAGTGGCCTAATTTAAATATTGTTGTGCCTCAGAGATTAGGGAGGCTCAAGGAGAGGGAGAGAGATGGCGGAACAGCTGGTCAGTGGAGCAGTCAGATCACACACAGTATTTATCGATCGTCTGCTGTCTTGTACAGGCATGGTTTGTAGCACCCTTAGAAAATTACAGCAGTAACACCAAGCAAAGATTGCTGACCACAGATCACCACAACCAATATAATAATAATAATATAAAAGTTTGAAATGTTACCAAATATTGCCAAATTACCAACATAAGACATGGGGACACAAGCAAATGCTTGGAAAAATGGCACCAATAGACTTGCTCAACACAGGGTTGCCACAAACCTTCAATTTGTAAAAGATACAATATCTGTAAAGCACAACAAAATTAAGTGTACCTGTACTTATAATGCAGCCAGTATTTAAAATGAGGGCAACATAACGACATTCAAATGCATTCAGAATATTCAGAATATAGCAAGCTTGTTTTGCACTGATGATAAGTTAAATATAAGAAACATAGTAAGTAAAGGCAGAGAAAAATACAATTGCTGATTTAATGACATCTATTTTATATTTTTTTTAACATTTCTATTTAACATTTCTTTGGATGTGAAGATAGAAATGTTTAAAACTCTAGAAATCCCATCTATTCATCATTGGTAACTTTCTTTAACAATTTAAATTTTACATTCAAAGTAGTTTTCTTTTTAACTCTTTAAAATCTTTTTAAAAGTGTTTTAGGCATACCATATACTTTTCATAGACATTATTAGCTCTTATAAAATTTGTTGGATGGATATTCCAACACTAAATAAAAATTAAGAAATGAGAAAGCAATTTTTTGTTTAACAGTGGAATCTACCTCCCCGATACTTCACAAATAAACAATTATTTAGCAATTTTGTTTGGTCCTCACCTCAATTTTATAAAGTAAGCAGCATGCATGTAGGGAGCCCCCTTAAGGAATAGAGGAATAAATCTATATTTCCTAAGATACAGTCCTTTGGAAACAGGTACTTAAAAGGCTACACTGCGATTGATTTCTTTATTCTATTTAAGCACAGAAAAGCATGTGTTTGTTGAACCCACCAATGTGGGCTCCAAAACAGAAACAGGAGGTAACCAAAGTCAACAAGTATCACACTGGGAAGAGTGTGCCTGTAAAATCATTAGTAGAGCCCAGAAATTCCGCACAGCCCCATTTCCCTGCACTAATGTGGAGCTCCAGGAAGCATAAACACACACACAAACAAACAAAGGGAAACGGTTTAAAAAAAAAAAAAAAAAGTCCGTTTGCTTCTATTACAGGCAGCGAGCGGTGCCTGCTGTAAACAAAAACGGGGTAAATATGTTATTCCGCCAGTGTTCAATTTTCCATTATTATTTGAAGAACGAAACTCTTGTGTTTGAGTCCATTTGAGGAAATACTATTGTCACCTTTTTATATATAAAAGCAATTTCAAGTCACTGCTAAATTATATTTAAGAAAATATAGTATGGAGCCTCAATTTTTCACATACTTTTGCAAAACAGTAGGTACAGGTCTTAGTAATATGCTTGCAATAAATCTCACATATATTGAGATAACACCTTTTTCTTTAGGTCATTGTTGAAACACTAAGACTATAATGACCAAACTATTTGACCAAACAAATGTTTTACCCTAGTGGTACTCTAAATCATAATGCCTTTTTTCAGACTTTCTGAAACTAAGAAAATCTGATTTGAGATCAGAATTCCTGTTGTAGAAATTATTTCAGAGGATAAAAAATTTGTTTTGTTTCAACAAAGGAAAAAAAATTTTAAAGCTTAACATTCCATACGTGCTCTCTGTTACACTATTTTAAATTATATTTCCAGTAGCTTTATTTAAACAATGTAAGTAAAACATGAAGGGTTAAGATGTGTCATTAAAGACATCAGGATACCATTTTTTAAAAATGTTGGTTTGAAATTTCAGTTTTCTCCAGGTATTGTGCAAGCTTTCTAGGTAGTGGAAGCAGTCTTAGTTAATGTTAAGTCACTTTCTCACAAGGGGAAATGTATGACTGGTGCATTGATCTTCACTACGGGACAATATAGCAACTGGTTAGGAATGCGGTTTAGAGATTCAAATAGACCTGTGTCAAGTTTTGGTTTTGTCACTTAGGCGTTGTGTGACTTTAACAAATTATTCTACCCCTATAATTTTGTTTCCTTATTTCTAACTGGGCATGATAAAAATGTTTCTTTAATAGAGTTGATTCAAAAATTAAATAATCTATGCTAAGAAACAGCACAGTTATTATTAATTTTTGGCTATTTTTATTAGCATTATTTTTATTAGCATTATTTTCATTAGCCATATATGTTTCAGGAAGAATGTGAATTTGCTTTTTTCAGTCAAATGTGATTTTTTTGACTTTTGTTCCTTGGCCTGCAAGCTGTGAAATCTTGAGTAATTTATTTAAAAGTCTCTGAGAAGAACCAAAGCAATACAACAGAGAAAGAAAAGTCTCTTTAGCAAAGGGTACTAGAAAGTTAGATACCCACATGGAAAAAAATAAACTTCAACAACTACCTCATACCATATACAAAAATTAATTTGAACATTTGCCCAATGGTAACATCTTAAACACTAACACTTTTAAAGAAAAATACAGGATAGTACGTGCATGTCTTGCAGCTAGACAAAATTTTCTTAGATGTTAGAAAACAGTAAGTATTAAAAAATTGATAAAATACATCAAAATTTAAAATTTCTGCTCATCAAAAGACACCATTAAGAAAATGACTAGGCAAGTCACAGAGTGGGAGAAAATACCTGTGAAACATATATCTGATAAAGAATAAGTATCAAGGACATAAATAATTTTAATAATAAAAGTCCAATAATCCAGTTTTTAAATGGGCAAAATATTTGAATATTTCATTAAAAAGATGAAAAATGGCCAATTAGCACATAAAAAGTAAAAACCACTGGTCTCCAGGAAATAAAAATTAAAACCACAATGAGATGCCACAAACCCTATCAGACTGGAGAATATGAAAGTCTGACCACACCAATGTTGGTAACAACATGGAGCAAATGCAACTGACACATGTTGTTTATATACAAAATGGCACAGTCACTTGGAGAAACATCTCACAGCAATTCCATTCCTAGGAATTTACACAAGAAAGGTAAGAATAGATACTCATAAAAAGATGTGTACAATAATGCTCATGGAAGCTTTATTCGTAATATCTTCAAGCTGCAAACAGCCTCGGAGTCCATTAATAAAAGAGTGAATAAACAGACAGTGGTATATTAATAACAAGATGAAATACTATTCAGCAATGAAAAGGAAAAAATACTAATATACCTATGACTTGGATAGTTACCAAAATAGGCTGAGTAGAAGCCTTACAGGAAAAAGTGCATACTCTTTGGTTGCATTTATAAGAACTTTTAAACAAGCAAAATTGCAAAATTAAACTATTGTGAAAAAATATCAGAACAGTGTTGCCTTTTGGAGGACAAGTGGGGATGACTGGGATGGAGCCTGCTGGTGGTACTGGTGTTCTGTACCTTGATCACAGTTTTGTTACACAGGTCTGCACGCATTTGTCAAAACTTTGTTAAAAAAAACACTTAAGAGGTATGCATTTGTGTGTGTGTTCATAACAAAATAAAAAAAAGACGCTAGGCAAATATTGAACTCCAGTTAATATATGCATGCTGAAGTATTTGGGGAGAAATATACTGATGTCTGCAATTTACTTTGAATTATATCGAAAAATAAGATGTACTGACATATCCATCAATAGGGGATAAACAGATGGATAAATATGTAGTAAAATAAGAATAAAAATGTTATTGACTGAATTTACATGATATACACATGTTTACTGTAAAATTCCCTCAACTTCATTGATGTTTGAAAATGTTCATAAAAGTTATTGAAAAAATTAAAATTTTCTGATGTTTTTCATCTTCTGGAAAGGGGTAATTATCATCCCTTCCTGAAGGATTTTTCTGAGCTAAAATGAGACAATGACACCTCGGGTATATGTTCTGCAAAGACTTTTTGCCACTCTGTGGATTACCTAGTCATTTTCTCAATGGTGTCCTTCCATGAACAGACGTTTTAAAGTTTGATGTAATTTATCAACTTCTCCTTTTATAATGAATGAATGTGTTGCCCAGCACAAAGTCAACCTACAATGAGGGCTGGTTCTTTCATCCTTTGCTTCACCAAGCCTCCCCTCAGGGTCACAGGAAGCTCCTTTCAGAGGAGGCTAGAACCCCTCAGATTCCCCTAACTTTCTGTCCTCATCCGTCCCCTGCATAGCTGGCAGTCAGTCACTTGTGCAGAGTTTCTTCTGAAGGGTGTCCTTGACCTCCTAGTAACAGAATCCCCTGACCCCCCATCTCCCTTCACAACACACAGAGCTAATCAGAAGTAGATCCATGGTGGACATTTAGCCTCTTTTAGCCCCCTGCACATTTTCTCTGGGAAGACAGGAGCAGACAAAAAGAAAGAGGACAGAAGAATGCAGCAGGCAGGGTGTCAGATTAGAGACTATAACAAATAGTGGGGAGCCCGAGTCAACTGCTACGGAAAGTCAAGGAGAATGAGGACAGAGAAAAATGCCTTAGACTTGTAAGAACTGTGAATATTGACCTCAGAAAGATCATTTTCAGGAGAGTGGTCGGAACACCGAAGGATTGGCCTTATTTCTATTCTGGGCTTATCAGCAGCTCAACTTTAACAAACCTTTCAGAGACCGTTGCTGCAACATGAAGGTCCTGCCTATTTTACTTTAGTTCCTCACATTCTTACGCGGAAAACTGTTTCCTCTCAATATTCCTTATCTCCCTAAGCACAGGCAGTCACAGCCCTACAAAGGCATCATGAACACAAACAATCCCAAACACACCGCGCCCTCACTGCCGGAACCCCCGACTGTGTGTGTTGGTCCTGGAACTCATCCTATTGCTGTTTTCATTTTCAGGTATGTTTATTTTGTCCTTCGCAAGGAGTAAGCACCAATAGCATCACTAACTTACCAAGTCTTATCTTTCTTACCTGATGTCTTTGAATGCTTCATTCTCAAGGGGAAGAAAAAAAAAAATCACTTGGAGCCAATGAAAAGGCTTTGGAAATATAAAAATTAGCTGAGGGATCTTGGACAGCCTTTCCCGAAAGATAACCTTTTGGGGGGTAAAAAAATTGTCTTCTGGATCTGAAGGTAAAAGTACGAACTGACATTGGAGACTGGGCACCTCCTTCGTAAATGACTGGCTTCTAAGGGAGCCTCTCTTGTTCTCTAATGACCGAGGAGTCTCATGCTACGTGAAACAACTTCAAGTGAAACTAGAGCCCATTAAGTGAATTATGTTTACATTCAATGAGCAATTTTTGATGCTCAAGTTTATGATAGGTTGTGTGGAGCATATAAACGGAAAATGTCACATGTTCTTTCCCTCAAGAGTTATGTACATCAAATAACTAAACATTTCAAAACACAAAATAATCAAGCATCACTGGCTACTGTGGGTTTAGAAGGAAAGGGGTCAGGGGATGGAGTATGTTTCCTTAGTTCTTCAAGATTTCTACAAAAAGGAGAAAGAAAGACCACTTTAAGAATGTGTCGAGGTTATGAAAGGTCACATGGACACTCAGGAAACAAAACAGAAGAGATTTAGGACAGCTCTAAACACATACATTTTTTTTTCCCCAAAGCAAAAGACTTTAACTTTTTGTAGTCGCTGTTTTTGGTTTCTTGGGTTTTTTGTTTTTGTTTTTGTGTTAAGAAAGGGGTTTCCTTAAATAAATCAGCAATGGACTCAATGAGCAAACTTAGAGGGAATATTCCATAAGATGCAGGAGCATTCTGAGCAGTACTTGTACAAGAAAGATGATAGAAGTTGGCATTAAACTTCATCTTTATTATGTGCTTATGTGATGAAAAGACCATCCTTAGAATGTTACAGAAGTGGCTTATTGCTGAGAATCTTTCTATGGAAAGGTGTTTCACGTGGAGTCCACATCCCATATCACAAGGGCAAAGGATAGAGTTAAATTTCTTGTCCATTTGGTGAATGAGTTGAGAACCAAGTGAGAGAGATAATGCCTGACCCTCAGTGAATCAGCTTGGTACAATGAATAAGATGTTCCCATTGGCCATACATAGAACAACTAGGAATTAGATCAAAAAAGAATTCAGTTTTTGAAAATATGTATGTATGTATATGCATAACTGAATCGCTTTGCTATATACCTGAAACTAACCTTGTAAGTGGACTACACTTCAATAAAAAATAAGAATTAAAAAAAATATTCAGTTTTGACCAAAACCTAACAATTCAATGAGGTAGTAAAGCTCCATGACTTGATCGTAGAAATCAAATGAAAGTTAAAACCTGATGAGAACTATATTCTCCAGACTCACACCAACTGCCACATTCTCTCTTTCCTACCTTATTGTAATTAATAGTCTTCAGGAGGTTTCATGCCTCATAACATTCTCTGAATAAGAAACATAATTTTCCATATTTGCAAATATATTTGTGTCATAAAATACATTCAATATATTTTTATTATTACTGGAGGCATTAATATCAGGCATCATCTCTGCCCTTACTTTTTGCACCAACAGTTTCTCTCTCAACCTATTAAACTCCCAGTTCTCATAGCATCGTTCTTTAATAATTTTTCACCACATTGTCAATTGTATTTTTTATTGTTGAAATTACCACCCAATTAATATGCTCAAAACCACTACCTTTGCCTTCCACTATGGCTATTTATTTACTCTTTTCATGAGTTTACTTCAGAGAAAACAAAAGTGCTAAAACATGCAAAATAGCATTAGTGACATTTTTGGCCTTGAAAATATTACTTATCATAAATTAACACACTACAAAATCAAGTTCATCCTTAACTATCAACCTTAGCTGATATCTAAATAGTTTTGCTTCCTATTTCCTTATTTGTGCTTATTAGTAAAGAGTATTTTGTGTGATGGCATGGTGTGGATGCACAGCTGACCCTTGAATAATGCTGGGCTTAGGCACATGGACCCACAAAAGTCTGAGTAGAATTTGTAGTCTGCCCTCTGCATCCACAGTTCCTCGGTATCTGTGGATTCAACTAACCACGAATGGTGAAGTACTATAGTATTGACCATAGAAAAAAATCTGACTATAAGTGGAGCTGCACAGTTTAAACCCATATTGTTCAAGGGTCAACTGGGGTTGTTCACAGAGCTCTGTGTTATTAAGCATTTGCCCTGAAGGATGTCACATCGCTAGTGTTTTAATCAACATTGTGATCTCTAAGATCAAGAGATCGTTTTCTCAAGCTTAGTTGTGCTCCTGGAGATCAGCCCACTCGACAGAAAGGTGGTGCACTAGTTTCTGAATCAGGTTTATGGTGAAGACATCACTGACAATACTCAGTTTTGAAACATGAACAGAAATCAGTGAGAGCATGCCTGTATATTGTGAATTACAGATAAAAACCTCTTTCCGTAAATACTAGGGTCACCAGTTAGAATTTATTCTGGTTTAGCTCCCTGATATTTCTTCCTAGGAATTCTCAGCCTACAGACTTGCCGAAGGTGCCCTCTGAAAAGTGAGAGAAGAAGGTTCATATAAAATGGAGTCATTGGGAGCTTTGCTTTTCACTCTATGTCCGTGGCTTAGCCTGCATGAGAATCACTTGGAGAATTTGTTAAATCACATATTTCTGGATCCCATCCCCAGAGTTTCTGATTCAGTATGTCTGCGTGGGTCCTGAAAAACTGCATTTCTAACAAATTCCCAGGTGATGCGGAGGCTGCCCAGACCACACCCTGAGGACAGTCTCATCTTTTCCAGGGAATAATCTGCTCCCTCCCTAAAACATGGGTACTTCCCCCCAAGCACCTCCTGCTCTCACGTGTTCTCCCACAGGCGCTGTGTCTTCAGACCCCATTCATTTCTCTACTGGTCCACCCAGTTCACTCATTCTCAACCCCCCTGAAACATTATCTCCTTTGTGAAGCTTTCCCTGAGTTACTTTTCTCTGTGAGCCTTTAATAATTTTGACCTGTCTCTACCTTAGCACACTTAAACATCTCTTTCCCACTTGACTGAGCTTTCTGAAGACAGGAACCTAGTCTCTGTCACTTTGTACTCTCCGAACATAGCCCTGAACCTAGTTACACATCCTAGCACCTAATACATAGGTATTCACCATTTCATTGTCTAGGATAAACGAATACTTTTAAGTAAGATCTGCTTTGTCCAGTTAGATATTGTAAGACAATATGAATAAAAAAAAAAAGTAGAAAACAGGTCTGCTCTGAAGGGAAAGAAAGTGAGCAGCTATGCACCTACCCCCCAAAGATGCCCAGGGCAGAAATAGGAAAGCTGGGTTTGTCTGACTCCAGAAACTACAGGGTTATATTCTGACTCCCCGGAAGAAACTCAGTTATTCCAGGACGCGAGCTCTTCCACTCGTGATCCCCAGCTTGCCATCTTTTGCCCACACCAGGCGGCCTCACTCATTTGACGCTGTTGTTGTTTTCAGTTTATCCAAGGAGTCCCAGTCAGCATGAGGCTGGATAGTATAGTTCTCCTGAGCTTTTTTCCTTTTAAGGCTGTGAATCTTATTTGGCTTCTGTGAGCAATTCACTAAACTTCACTGCCTCACTTAATTGTTAGTTTTGGGTCAAAAATGAACTGCTTTCACATCACGTCTAGTTCCTCTGCAATCAGTAAACATCTACGGTGTCCTTAACGTGTTGTGTTATAGAGAGAATAATAAAATATGTTTCCATAGAAGTAGGAGCTTGGCTGGGAGTTATACTGAAATTTAGCACTGGGGATTTGCTATCGTGGGTCAGAAGATAAAACACAGAAGTGGTTATAGTCTTAGTTTATGCAGCATCTCTCCCTAGGTGGACTCTCAGCTTTGCCACTTTCTAACTGTGTGACTTACAGCATGTTACTTAAGCATCTTGCACCTCAGTTTCCAAATCCATAAAATGGGGATAATAACAGTACCTAATTCATACAGTTGCTATGTGCATTAAATGATGTCGTATTTGTCAAGTGCTTAAAAAACCACCTGGCATATGATAATCACGATATAAGAGGATGTTAAATAAAACTAATATGTATAAAATAAACCCCCAAAGCCAGGAAGTGTAGAGGAGGCCTGTGGTATTAATATCCAGGTTAAACTATGTGTTTATTTATTTTATTTTGTTTTTAAGTCTAATCTGAGTTTTAAGAGCTAAGGTCCTCTAGTTCATTGACAATTTTTTTAAAGAATAATATTTATAATATAACACTAATGTTTTAATTTCTTGCTTAAGTTAATGAATCACCAGGTACACTTAAGGATGAAGAGACACCAACTATCTCTTTATTTTAACAATATAAAAAACTACGCCATTTCCCACATCAGACCAAATAATATATTGTCTATTTCTTTAACGCAGACTGTATAAAGTTGGTGACACAGAGGATCATACATCTATGAGTGAGGTCAGTGGCCTGAAACACTGACGTACAGCGGGCAGTGGCTGTGGGCGCAGATCTGCCAGCATGTGGATTTCTCAGGCAGTTTCACCAGCAACACCATCAGCCCTTTTTATTATTAAACGGAATTGCAGATCACCGGCAATAAGACCCTGGATTCCAGCCAGCCCAGCAACACTGAAGCCACACTCCCTCCAGCTCTGCTCTGTAGGGTGAGATGTTTGTGGATGATAAATGGTAGCAGGACACCGAGGCAGAAGCTGCATTAAGTGGAGCAAACTCAGACTTGGCAAGGCAGAGGAAATGTGCTAAGCACAAACCAAACACAGCATCAAGCCATGTGGCAAAGCTGTGAGACACCGGGAAGCAGTCGACACTGCCACCAAGACTGCATGTGTCAGAGGCTGCACAGCATCGGGAGCCTGTGAAACAAGATCACCAAGGACCACACATGGCAATAGGCTGGAGTGAAAGGTTCTGATGACCACACGTCCCCCTGGGTCTCATGCCTACCTGGGAACAGCAACGGTGTCAGCAGTTTTCAATAGGCTTATCTGACAGTAACCAATGTAACTCAAGATGAATGAACATAATGATGTGTTGAGTTCCTGTTTGTAGTTTTCAACTGCAATTTTCTGTTTGCTGTTTTAATGGAATTTACTTAATAAAAAGAAACCAGTGCTACGCCGTTTTTTTGCATTTTATTAATTTCGCTATATTCAGACAGAGTAAGTGCTCCCAACAACTGGATTTTCACGAGGAATAAATGAGATATGGTAAGTGAAAACACATAGCAGTTGGTTAATCTGTAATATCTTCCTTAGCCCCTGATAATTTCTCTTATTCTGAAATCATCTACCTCTGAAGTTAACATTGCTACTCCAGCATTCTTTCGATTAGCATGGCATATTTTTCTTTACCCCTTAACTTTTGATTTGAGCCTTCATATTTAAAATAGGTTTCTTATAGATACATATATTAGAGACTTGTTTTTTTAATCCACCCTCAAAATCTGTCTTTTAATTGGTCTGTTTAGACTATTTAAAATTGAATTATTTATTCACATTGTTGGATTAATATCTACCTCGTTTGTAACTCTTTTCTATTTATTTTTGCAGTTTGTATCTGTCTGCCCACCTTCCCTTTTTATGATGTCTCTGGTTTCAAACAGCATTTTATATGATTCTATTTTATCTCTTCTAGTGTATCAATTATACTTCTTTAAAAAAAAATTATTAGTTGCATTAGAGTTTAAAATACACTATTCAAACTAATTAAATCAACCTTCAGATAACATTACGCCACTTTGCATGTAATACAGGGTGATTTCTAACAGAGGATTGTCAATTCCTCCTTCTTATCACTTGTGAAACGCATTTTACTTATACACTATAATCACCCAATGCATTGTTACTATTATTGGTTTAAATAGTTATCTTTTAAGTCAATTAAGAATAGGAAAAATAAAATATTTTATTCTGCCTTCATATATTTCTTCTCTGATGCTTTTTTTCTTCATGTAGATCCAAATTTCTGATGCACAGGGTTTTCCTTCTGTCTGAAGAACTTCTTTTAACATTTCTTGTAAAGCAAGTCTGTTGAAAATGAATTCCTTCAGTTTTTGTTTGTCTACAGAAGTTTTAAGTTCTCTTTCACTTTTGAAAAATAATTTTTCTGAATATATAATTCTAGATTAGTGATTTTTTTCTTTTTTTCAGCACTTCAAATATTTCATTCCACTCTCTTCCTGCTTGTGCGGTTTCTGACAAAAAGTCTCATGTAATGTTTACCCTTATTCCTCTATAGGTAAGTTGTTTTTCTCAGACTTCTTTCAATATTTTCCCTTTGTCTTGGATTTTCTGCAGTTTGAGTATGATATGGCTAACTATAGGGATTTTGTTTGGTTTTTTTGGTTGTTGTTTACTTGTTTTTTATTTTTGGTATTTATCCTGCTTGGGGTTCTCTGACTTCCCAGGATATGTAGTTTGGTGTGTGTTACTGATTTTACAAAGTTCCTGGCCATTATTACCTCCAGGGTTTCTTCTGCTCCAACCTCTCTATCTTTCCTTTCTGATATTTCAATTACACATATGCTATAGCTTTAGAAATTTCCCCACAGTTCTTGGAAATTCCATTCTGCCTTTTAAATTCTTTTCTTCAAGAGAATTTGCATTACACTTTAGGAAGTTTCTATTTACCTACCTTCAGGCTCATTGATTGTTTTCTCAGCCATGTCAAGTCCACTAATGAGCCCATCAAAGGCAACCTTCACTTCTCTTACAGTGTCTTTGACTTCTAGCATTTCCTTTTTATTTTTTCTTAGATGTTCCATTTCTCTGTGTCTGAAGGGTTTTAACCAATATTCCTTTTTTTTTTTTTAATCCCAATTTTATCCTCACTTCTAGAGGTAGCTAACTTGGTAATTTCCTGAGACTTTGTGGACTCTGCACTTTAAATGGGGTTGCTTCTTGGTTTCAGATTTAGTTTCCTTGGTAGTATCTAATCATTTATGATTTGTCCGTCTGTTTCCAGATTCCAGAATGTTACTGTTATTTTCCCTCTACCACCGTTCCTCTCTCCACACCTCCTCCCCACCAGGGATAAGCATTTTAAAATAATCTTTACTATCATTTTAATGAGGTTTCAGGAGGAAGAATAGGTAAATAAATGTTATTATTCTGTCATCTTTGACCAGAGGCCAATTCCACTTGAGGTCAGCAGTCACAGTATAGTGTGTGATTAAAAGCACATGCCTTGAAGTGAGAGACACAACATGCGTGGAAATTCAACTTGCCCACAAACTACCCAGATGCTTCTGGCACAGTAATGAGCCTCACTTTCCTTCTCTATACAATGAGGGTAATTAGAATCTGTAATTTAAAGAGTGTTAATTACCATATAATCCAACAACCCCACTCCTGGGCATATATCCGGAGGGAACTCTAATTCGAAAAAAATACATATACTCCAATGTTCACAGCAGCACTATTTTCTATAGCCAAGTCTTGGAGACAACCTAAATGTCCATTGAAAGATAACTGGATAAAGAAGTTGTGGTATATTTATACAATGGAATGCTACTCAGCCATAAAAAAGAATAAAATAATGTCATTTGCTGCAACATGGATGGACCTGGAGATTGTTATTCTAAGTAAATTAAGCCAGAAAGAGAAAGAAAAATACTGTATTTTCATATGTGGAATCTTAAAAAAAAAAAAAGACATACATGAACTTATTTACCAAACAGAAACACACTCACAGACATAGAAAACAAACTATGGTTACTGGGGGAGGGAGGAGAAGGTGGGAAGGGATAAAATCAGAGTTTGAGATTTGTAGATACTACTATATATAAAACAGATAAGTGAAAAGTTTCTTCTGTATAGCACAGGGAACAATATTCAATATCTTGTAGTAACCTATAGTGAGAAAGAATATGAAAAAGCATATATGTGTATACCTGTATGATTAAAGCATTATGCTGTACACCAGAAATTGATACAGCATTGTAAACTGATTATACTTAAATTAAAAAAAAAAAGAAAAAAGGAGAGGTTAAAAGGATTAAATAAAATAATGCATGCATTATCCAGTGCCATAAAAGTGTGTACTATTATTAATAATAATGATAGCCAACACTCATTATATATTTATCATGACCTATACAAAGGTCTATGAGTTTTATGTAAATTAACTCATAATTATGATTCTTGAAATTGATGGGACCACATTCCCTTATCCTCAATTTCATAAATCAAAGGCTATAAAAATCTAGCTTTTAAAAACTCATTTGAACTGCAAAACTTGACCTGATCTGAATGTATTTGAGGGCAAAACTTGACCTGAACTGATGTTAAGTCTTTATTCTATATAGTGTGAATATTCACATGTTTGTTGCAGAAAAATTATATAACTATGATTACATTAGTGCAGCACAGTCTCCTTAATGGTGTTTATGCACCATATTACTTCCAAAAACCTGACAAAAATTGGAATTCTGAAATACATCTGGCTCCAAGGGGATTGTAGCCCTGTGTAAATGTTTATAACCTTCCCCCTGAACCTTACCTGCTAGCCTTTAGTTTTGCTTATTAGGGTAACAAGTAGAGTTGCTGAGCTCAACGTGAGAAACAGAAGTAAAGCTGTATGAGGAAGAAGAACTAAATAAATACAAAGTTAGAGGGGACGGTGTGAGAGAGGAGAGTTGGAGTTGCTGAGAGAGCCTAAGAAGATAGACTTCGGAGGGAGCAGTTGACAGGCTGACTAGGACTTTGGGCAGACAGCTGGGTAAGTGACATTTTCTGGAATTCCTTCCAGGTGCTACACTATGCAACAACTTCAGCACAGGCTTATATTGCTTCAAAGTCTTCATGAAGTCCTATTTCTGTGTTTAGGGTTTTTTTTCTTTCTTTCTTTTTAATGGAACTGGCTCTAACTTAGCCAAGTTTTATTTGGCTTACCCTTCTAGCTATATTCTTCTTGAATACCTAGGACAGTCAGCTTCTTGCACACAACTGCTACTCAGTAAATGTCTTTGAATTGAATTATAATGATCCTTACAGCATGAATGCATTGTGGAAAGATTTTAGTATAGAAGCAGTACACAATATGGAAAGAGGTAAGGTTAGGAACAGAATGTCTAGCAACTTGGCTCCAAGTTCTGCCTTTGTTGTTAATAAGCTGTATAATAGAGGAGGTTTTGTTTGCTTTTTGGATCTCAAGTGCAGAGAATTGGGTTAACTATGCCTAACATTTCATGGCACATGGTCATGTATTCTAAAGCTGATTGTTTGTTTGTTTGTTGTTTGTTTCCCCCTTTATTCCTGACCACTTCTTTTAGCCAACTTCCCCTCACCTTTTACTCTACTATGCTTGATATGTGTCCTGAGTTATGCTGATAAAATATGTAGTAGTGTTTTATGTTTATCTGTTCTTTATTTATATGAGTAGTGTTTGTGATATAGTCTACATTTTAGTTGTGGGTTTTCTTTTGTTCACTTAACATTTTTAAGATTAGCCATATGGCTCTATGTACATGTTGGGTGATTAGGATTTTTAAAAATCATCTCCAGTAATTATTTTTATCCACTTAGTCATCCCAAACTATTTATTCGTATCAAATACATTCAAGGCACAACAATAAAGGGCATTGTGTTTGGCCTCTGGGAATAGAGGATTAAATAAAAGATTACATCTGAAAAAATTTTCAACTTTTTTTTTTTACTATTTTTAAATTTTTAGTAAAAGGTTTGAAGATACTGATAAAACGGCCTCCTTTCCCTCTTAGGTTATACGAAGATATTTCCCATCAAATACAAGTTGTTGCCAATTTGGGACTTTTTAAACATAGGAGTTTTACACAGCTAAGCTCTGCCGGGGTAGCCAGTGTCACCCGGCAGTCTTATCAGTGCTTCTCTGCAGCAGTAACTTTTTCTCCATAAAGGCCAATCCAGTTGACACTCCTGTCAACAGGACACAGGTGTTCCTGGCTTCCCACATCCTCAGCAATCCTGAAAGAGATCCACCTTCCTACTTTTTGCCTGTCAGAGTGATATAAAATGCCATGTCATTGCTTTAATTTGCATTTCCCCTCCTTACTAATAAGTTGAAACATTGCTTTATAAGCTTATTATCCACTTGGGCTTCCCCTTCTGTATCTCTCCTTTCCTAAATACTCTGTCCATTTTCTCTTGGAGTCCCTGACATTGTTGTTGATTTAAAGGCATTCCTAGTATATTCTGATAATAAGCTCCTTTATCAATTTTACAGGCTGAAAATACCTTCTGTTAAGCTGTGATCTTTCTTTCAGTTTTGTGTATAATATCACTCATTGAACAGAACATCTTAATTTTCCTGTTTATGCTTTGTATTTTGGGTTCGTGTTTTTTGAGTCATGTTTAAGTCATATTTTGTAACCTTAAGTCAGAAGGATTACAGGCTAGTTACTTAATGATTCTTGGCATCGGTGCCCTTATTTGGAAAATCCAAGTTTGATCTACATGCTTGTTAATCAGTTTTTCAAAACCGGATTTCTAGAAAAATCTACACAATATTATGATTAATCAGAATTGAGAATGTAGTTAAATAAAACAGTGTGTGTAAAGTATCGCTAACTCTTGGCCCCCAGGAGGCATATACTCAGTCACAGTTATTATTGTTAGTATTCGAAGAGGAATTATTAGTCAGGAAGTGCTAAAGAAAGAACCATGAGGGCTTATGGAAAACGATGGGTGCGGTGTAAAGGTAGGCATTTAATTTTTATTTGTTCATCTGGTGCAATAGAATGCTGATAAAATGGAATGTGTTTATTAAAGATATCTAAGTGAAAGATGCCACGAAGTCCAAATGGCATTACTACAACGCCAACGATTTAACTACAGCTGGATTGACAGCGCGGTGGTGATTTTATATTGTCAACAAGCAGATAAAAGGATCCAAGGAGTCATTGGTGTTTATGAGAGACTTGATTTATGGTGGCCCTTTGGTAGGAAATCTGACTTTTTCAAGGCTTCTGACTTCAGAGGCTTCCATGGCTTTGAATGATGACTAGTTTTTAAAATATTATTTTATTTTCTTTTTCCAGAAATGCCCTGGGGAGACCTACAGAGGGCCACATACAAATGACTGTTTTGTGTACAAGGAGAAAATTCTTCTCAGTGGGATACAGAAAATATAATTCTGAGATGTTATATGTGGGCCGTAAACCTAAAGTATTCCCAATCATTCTTTAAAATATAACTGATCCCCCCAGAAGATAACGTGTTTTCCTGAAGAGAGACACGCACTCCTGTAGTCCTCACTGCATGCATTACTCATTCAGCAGGCTCACAGTTACTGGCAGAATCATGGGACCTCTCTCATTCTATTCCCTAAATACCTAACACTCCAAACCTTATACCTAACAGATACTCAAAAAAATATTTTCTGACTTATGGATGAGCTATGTTCTACTGTGGAAGTTTAACTATGGTCAGGTCCATGTTATTAATATAGGGGCAGTAGGAACACCAGGGAGCTATGAACTTCTGGATGTAGCAGACAAAGCCCTGGTGCCCTGTTTGGATTTTTGCAATGAAAACTCCTTTTATCTTCTCTCTACACTAGCAACTGTGTATACTCATCTGCAACTCGTGATGTTTCAAGTGTGTTTTATTTCCTAAGTGTCTCTCTGTGATGAGTGTTATATAAGGAATGGGGGATGCACTGAACAACCCCCTCCCAAATGTTATTGGCAACCAACCCTTCCCATTTTCCAGATCAGTCTGCCCTTCACATAAAACCCGCAGCTGCTGACTGCAGGGCCTGTCACTATAACAAGTTCTGCCTCTTCATCACACAGTCAGCATGACTTTTTTGCTCAATCAAACTTACCCCGATTAGAATTGTTCCATTGGAGTGGTCTGGCGGCTGCTGCTATTTCTCAGCTATTAACATAGACACTACAGTGCTCCAGCCACTCCAAGACTGCAGCAACACAGTCATCCTGGACAGCAGCCACTTCAGGGAGATCTCAGACAGATGGTTGTTTGCAGAGAATTTAACAGCAGTGCCTCTCCACACTGCGATGATGGATTTCCACCTCAAAGGAAGTAATGGGCATTAATCCCCTTGAGATTTCACGATACTCATTCTGTGCCTTTCTGCCCATATTCCGTCCCTCACCAGCCTTTTGGATGCCTGAGAAATGAGAAGAGGGAGCTCCTATGACTACCAAAAAGCATCGTAGGTAACCTGGGAGAAGGAGCCTGTCTCCAAATAGAACCCCAGCTCTTGCAGATATCAGGTTTGGGACCCTAGAGTAATATATCTTCGCTGAATTTTTAGGGTTGTGTTTAACCTGTAAAATAGAGATGATAATATTTAACTCATCAGGTTTTGGGGAGAACTAAATGAGGTGTTATATGTAGCACACAGAGCATATTTCTGGCTCTCAATAGGTGGTGGATAAATGTGAGCTGAGGGGCATACAGACACACTGTGGCCATAGCATACTGCCTCTCTTACTTCCTTTTTTCATTCTTTCTGTTTTTTTTTTTTCTGCCTTTTGCCTTTTACTCTTCATCTCTCTCAATGACTCCTTCTTCCAGTAATTTATGGGTATAAATTTTTGGTAATTTTTTAAACATCCACTTAGGTGTTCTTCATTTTTAAGTAAAATTAGATTTAAGTATACATTACGCAGAGAAAGTGCCCAAATCCTAACTTTATAGCTTAATCGACATTTACAAGGGAAACAAATCTGTGTAACCAAAACCCAGAAACCCCTTTTTGCCCCTCTTCAAGGTCCTATAAGGTTTTGAAAAATGATAGCAAGTCAGAATGTACCCAGAAGATTCAAAGGATCTTGAGAAACTCTGTACAAGGAATGAATGATATTGTGTATATCAAATGAATGTTCTTCTAAAAGAGGAAATATAGAACCATGATTTACCCAACCTGCATCCAACTCTGCCTCCCTGCTCACAGACAGCAGTGTTTCAACAATTGATCCCAGGGCTTCCAGTCCAGAGATTTCTCTCCTGACTCTCCGGAGTCAACATTCTAGACTGTGTTTTAAAAATCGTTCTCTCTCTTGCATCTTCCTACAAGCAATTCCATAAATGGTGGAGAATCCATCCTTCGAGAGGCAAGATAACTCACCACTAGCGATAACTATTGACCAAATGGTATTCATTAGTCATGGGTTTTGCTGTGACATTCTTAAATAATTCAGGAAAAAAAATTAAAAAATCTTTAGCCATCAGGATTTATTTGTGAAGATAATACTAATATTTTTATGTTGTGTAAATTCGTATTGGTATAACCCTAATTATTCAGTTCGATGTGAAGTATAGTCAATGAGAGTGACTGAAAATTTTGACTTTTAATTATTACTGCAGTACATACCTAATTACCAGTTTGTTGTCAAGTGAAGGTACTTCAGAAGATAAGTTTGTATATTCTAAAATTAGCATATCAATTGTTTGCATGCATATGCAGATTTAAAGTGCTTCAAAAATTAGTTACTATCTTAATAACTATGCTTATATTATTAATTTTCTGTTAAAAAAACTCTTCTTTATAAGAGTAAAGATTCATAAATTTACAATAAATTTCCTTTCTGACTTATTGCAAATTATATATTACTTTGAATCTGAATTAAGGAAGATTTATTATTTACTTGGCCTTAAAAATGATAGAAATATGAAAACTATATGTCATTAGAAGAGAAAGAAGGGAAGACACAAAAATGGAAATAAATACTAGCCATATTTTAATAAAGGATTCCCAAGATATGATCTCATACAAGGATATGAAAATGATGTGTTGAAAATCATACGAACCTCCAATCTCCTTGTTTCTGTGCTTACTGTTTATGAAAATTAAGCACTCATGTATTTCTTTTCACCTTGCAATTCTGGGATTTTATAGATTGTTTTATGTCAAAGTAGCAAACATATGTTAAATTTCAACTCAGCCCTGGAGCAAAGGCTGTGTAAAGCCAACTGAATAAACAAAGGTGAGCTGCTTCATTGGGGTTGAGGAGAGACCCTGGGGCTGCCTATCTGACTGCCAGGAAGTGCTCGACATTAAAAGGTTTATTCTAAGTAGAAATCAAGCAAGCATGCACCAAGAAACCTAGAGAGAAAATGGAGCATCGGAATTTTGCTAAAGGTGGCAGAGATCTCCACCACCTCCTGGCCATCTGCAGAACATCGAGCAACAGAACCTAGACAGGGAGAGAGAGCATCATGGTGACCTTCCCTCAGACATGTGACCCCGGAATCCAGGTCAAGAGTCTCACTCCAGTGTCTGCCTGTGGGCATTGCTCTTGAAAGAAAATGGTCAAGGGTCCCTCAAAGGAAACTGGAGATTGCCCCTTCCAGAAATTCCTTCACCTGGACACTCACGTGTGCAAGTGACTGAAGCCAACTCAAAGTATCTCATGCAAAGAAAGGAATGTATTAATTCACATAAATAAATGTAGAGAGGAGCTGGACTTACAGATAATGAAACAGAAAAGTGATGACCTCTGGATCTCTCTCTCTCTCTCCTTGTCTCTCTCTCATCATCTTTCTCTGATTCTGCATAAAGATTTATTCTCTCAAATCTGTTTTCTCTGTAAACTTAGCACCACTGCGGCTGGCGGCTCCCGGGTGTGTGTCTTCACCCGAATGCTGAGAGGAGCTGTCTCACTTCTATTAGTTTCTATTACGTTGGCTTCTGAGATGATTGTGTTCAGAGAATAATACATTAAAATTAAAAATATATATATATATCTAGGAAAGCAAAACATAATTTCCATCTAATTGCTTTCCCCAGAAAAGACAGAAAAAACTCAAACCAAAACAGACAATCTTTCTTCTACTAAAACTATCATTTCATTAAACAAAGGGATATTTTTCACTCAAAAAAAAAAAGAGAGTTTTATAATCTATCTCAAAATAAAGGGAAGTTCTTTAAATTGAATATATTTAGCTTTAGGAAAACTTTATTGCTTTATTTTTTCCATTTCACCCATGAATGCATCATCACTGAGCAGCACCAGTCCTTGTAAATCATTCAGCGATACCAAGACATACAAGACAAATATTTAGGGGCCCTGCATGCAGTAGGAATGTATTTCTCTCTCCACACAATCTTGGTTTAAGTTTCTTCATCACTGCCCACCCTTCTCAATCCATTAATCTACCACAGATCAGAGCCAAGATAGGTTCATCAAAAGCAAGAAATCAAGGGGGTAAAGCAAGAAAGAAAAAACAATTGGGTAAATGGATATATTCAATGGTAAAGTCATTTATGGGAAAGGTGCGAAGCTTGAAGGGAATCAGGAAATGATACCCCAAAATAGGCCACTCTGACATCAGATTTATTTTGAGCTGAAGGAATGTGAGTACCTGAATACCCCAGCTGCCCAAAAAGCAGGGCCTCCCAAAAGAACTCAACTGTCATAAATCCCCTCCCCCGAAGCAGGTTATAAAAACAGCAGGTGCTGGAAGGACTCTGCAACCTCCCTTGTCTCCCCTGAGGCGGGTGAGAAGACCCTCCTTCTATAGGGCCACCTAGAGGAATCCAAACAGGCCTTGCTGTTTCCCCCAGCTTACCTCCCTAAGCTCACACCTTGTGTCCTATCATGGTTTTCCATGAGTCTCCGCTCATCATTAAATCTGGAATAAAAATGCTCTGGCTTAACCACTTCTTTGGGTCTTTGTTTCCCTAAAAGGGCTCCCCTGTCTCAGAAAGCTTAAGTTAAAAGAATGTGCATGCTTTTCTTTCGTTAATCTGCCTTTGTCAGTTAAATTTTCAGGCCTAGCCAGAGACCCTCCTCTTACAAGCACCTCATCACTTTCTGCTCTATGTATTTTTAAATCCTTTCCTCTTTTTGAATCTGCTACACAGTATAAAAACACAGACCACACCCCTAAATCTTTACTTTTAGAACCAACTAAAGGAGACAAAATTGCTTCTTGGATTCCAAATATTCATGTAAGAATATGCATGCTGATTTGCTGGTATTGTTTTCTAATTGCATTTTACCCACCCCTCCCATATATTCATAAGCATAATGAGGTCTTTAAACTGAAAGTTTGCCTCCTGCACTAAAGAGCATAACCCAAACTGCTGTGTTGAAATATATTCAGTCCCTCAACAGCAAGCCAAGCTTTTAAATTAGCATTTGCATTAGTGAATGACTCAGATATAATATAAAATTAATCCTTTACAAATTTATACAGGCTTCCTCAAATGGGTAGTGTAATAGATTTCCTTATGAAAGAGCATTTAATTACATCTTTTAGGGAGAGTAGTACATCAAGACCTAGACATCAATGTTTAAAAAATTAGGTAAAATTGCATTTCTAATGAGAAAAAAGTCCAAAAGCTAAAAACTAAAACAATATCAAAATTACCTACATAATGTTCAACTGTCAAAAAAGAGTTGATACAAATTCCCATCAGTCTCTTGGTGACATTTTTGGCAGGAAAAATTTGTCCTTCCAAGAAGGAAATGCAGCTTTTGCTCAAACCTCAAGTTAAAATTTTTCTCTTTGACAAAAAAAATCACACATATTCATTTCACTTCCTCAAGCATTTATTACAGAGAGAATCAATTAACAGTAAAGTTAATTACTAACTATAAAATTGCTAATTGAGACAAATTACACATAATGGCTTTGCAATTTGGGTAAATGACAGGTTCAGATGGATGTGTGACCTACAAACTGATGTTATCCAAGATATTCGCCTTCTTAACAAAAATGTCAAAAAGACATGTGCGTTAAAATACAAGAGAAGCAGAAGCTACCAGCGACCATAACACAATGTATCAGAGCACAAGATTTAGTAGCAGGAAGTCTCTGACCTAGGGGCTTGCTGCTTCAGGTGTCAGAAGCGGGTCACTGAACATTTTTAAACTCATCACACAATCGTGTGACACAGACCCTGAGGGCCGCCTTACATCCAGCAAGAGTCACGGCACACTTTGAATGGTGTCTATCATGCTTGCTATTTCCGTAGTATTATTCTACTCACAGGCAATCATTTGTTTTAGAGCGTTAACTATGCAAATGTTTTCAAGTGTTTAAACCAAATGCTGAAAGAAAATAAAGCTCTTGGGATTTATTTTTTCCTTTGTGAAAATTAACTTCTTCCATTCTCTTAGTATGAAGTGATACATTTCCTTAGCAGAAAACCTAAACGAGTAAGAAGAAAAACAAAAATCACTGGTAATTCTACCATCCAGAGACACTCACTGTGAAGATGTTGGCGCCTTTCTATTTGCCTGTCTCTAGCTATATTTGCATATTTGAAAGTGTCTACTTCCAGTAAAACAATATCATACTGTACATGTAATTTTATAATCTACTTTCATGATATATAAATATATTTGGGATCACATTTCTATCTATCTATAAATATAATTTTTTTCCTTGCCAAAATTTAACTATATATATATTTTACTACTGCTTGTATTTGGTGTTTTTGAAGATGTGATTTAATTATTACTCCTTTCTTGTGACATTTGGAAGTTTCTATTTTTGATATAAAAACAAATGCTGTGGTGATCATCCTTTTAGTTAATATTTGTTTATATTTAGGGCTGTTTTTCAGGTCTTCTTTTTTATATTCTAAAATAAATATATATGCATTGTTATTGGTTTGGTCCGATTTTTTTTAATGGTATTTAAGTTGAACACACACACAAATACACACACTATGTACATTTTATGAGATCTAAGTTATACACAGAAGTATTTGGCTACTTTAATCAAAGGCAGTACTCAATCCTGTACTTTCTAACCTATAAATGAGGTTAGAGAGGTGAAGGAAAATTAGGGGAACCAATCAACATCACTCGACTGTTTCACAGACTTAAAAGGAGAACACTGCATATAATGTCCAATAAAGGCAATTTAAATTTTATCTTAAAATGTTTCTAAGGACTCTCACGGCTTGAAAAGTCACGTAGACCCTTCTCAATAAATCCATTCTAACATGACCACAAACTGTACCAACTCAATGATTCCGCTAAAGAGACAATCACATGAATGGATCTCAACTAACCAGAATAATTTGACAGGCTGTCAAAGAAATGATTTATCACATACATCCCAGAAATAAAGGTATACAGATCTGCATCATAAACCTGACTTTGATGAAAAGGTTCATGAAGCAACCATAGGCTTCTGTAAAGAGTTTTAGACAATGATGAAGAATAACCAGCTCTAAACATAACAACAATGACAAGAATAAACAACTCTAGAACTAACATTAGCCAAACGAAGGGTGGAAAAACAAGCTAAATAATGTATGTACAGTGTGAACCCATGACCTAGGATTTTCATCTATTCAATGACATTCATCCTTCAAATAATGAATACCTACAGTGTGCAAGTTCTCTCTATCAATGGAGTAGCTGGTGACAGGGTTCAGGACACAATATCCCCAAATATGACAACCTGGCATAGTGAATGTTTTAAGCTGTGAGAAGGACTTTCTGATCTTTCCCTAAAAAGGACATAAAACCCTCATGTGAGAGGCGCCCTCCCAATACATAGAGAGAAAATCTCCCTCGGAGACATTGAGAGGAATTTGAACGATTTTGAGCACCTCTGTTAACAATCTTGTTAACTTTTCAACACTCGTAAGATCTTTGATAAAGTTTCATTTCACTGAAAATGTGTAGCAGTATCAACCGTACCTTTAGAAAACACCACTTTTGAATAAGAACAGAAAAATGGAGATTTCTCTGATGTTTTCTCTGGCTTAAAGAATGTATTTGAGGCATCACACATGCTTAGGTTCTGTCTTTTAGTCTGAAATGTTAAGGTCTATTCAATTGCCAATAATTTTAAAATATTACCTTGTAGCTAATTAGAAGTAGACACCATTGTATTAAGTTTGATCTTTCTGAGGATAAATTCTCACTCACTGTCATAATTGCCTCTGGGTTACTAAAATACTGTTATTTTAGCACTTTTAAAAATGATTTCATCCAACTGTGAGCATATTGGTCTTAAACTGAATTGTATTGTTATTTTGAGAGAAAAAACATTTATTTGCAAATCATACACCATTAAAGCCTTTCAACAAAATTCTTTATAACAAAATATTAACAGTGTGAGAACTGATGGAAATAAAGAGTTTAATCAAGAACACTGAAAATTCCAAGTGTTTGTTATCGTCCCAAGAAAATACGGTGAACAAAAAATACTGCAAACCACATCAGTAAACAAAGAATGCTGACGCCATCAAGTCATCAGCAGCTGCCGCCACCCCCTAGTGAAGACAAGCTGGCAGCCCAGCCTCTGCAGCCACTCACAATGGTGCACCCTGAGGGGACTCAGAAAAAGAAAGGACAGGATAGCTAGGTGCTTGTCAAAGGAATGAATTCAATGAGCCCAAATGTTTGCTCCCTCCCATACATAGAAAAAACGCTAAATTCTTTAACTTGAGATGCCCGACTTTCTTCAGTTAACAAGTAATCTTTTAATGTTCCAACTACCTGGTCTTTGTTGTAAAGATCCTATATATCCTGGCTCCTCCCCTACCTCTTTGGAGCAGTCATCCCGGCTTGAGTCCTTCCACCAAATAAAACATAACACTCAGCTTTTAGGCTGTGCATTTATTTCATTGACAATACCCGTAACCAAGAACTGGACTCATCAAGATGCACTACTTGGTGTAAAATCTGGAGGAGCTATTTGAAAGACTTCACCTGTTGTGTGCGTAACAAAGTTATTCTCATTTCTGAATTTACTATCCCCTCACATCTTTGCAGAAGTTGCTCTCTATATTTAAAGGTGACAATTTTGATGCATGTATTTTCCATGTGTAAATATCAGTAAAGCACCTGTGTTTCCTCCTCACTATCTGGCTCACTTTGACTACTCTAAAACTTTGTGCTCTGCTTTGGTAACAGTGTTGAAGGGTAGCAGACTGTGCTATCACAAAATGTGCCACTTTGGCATACAGAGTATTTTGAATTGAAAGCAACTGAGAAGAAGTAGCTACAAAGTTCGCTGCCCTCCCCCATTTGCCTAAGAGCAAGACGGAAATTTACAAAGGAGTCTCTCCTCCCCCCTCAACCAGAAAGGACAGTTTTGTCCCCTGGGGCAATTGTAGACCCAGTCAGTCTGGAGAAGGCACCAAAGGCATCTATATAAAACACTCTACTAACTGGCCTTTATCTCTGCCCTTAGAAGACAAATTGCTTTTCCTTTTCTGTCATTTCTTCACAAATATAGTCTTTTGCTGAAGATATGACCTAAACTGAAATTCTAAGCCACCAAAGAGAGTTACTCACTTTCCCCTGGGTATCTCCCAGGTATGCATATATACTTGTTAATCAGCGTCCTTGTTTTTCTCTTGTTAACATGACTTTTATTATAGGAGTCTCAGCTAAGAACTCAGAGGGTAAAGGGAGGATTATTTTCCTCTTATAACATCATATCAAAAATTCTCAAAGGAGTGAAGGGGAGCTCTTGGTTAATTGTTATATTCAAATCTAGCGTCTCTGCTACATCCCTTGAAAGTGGTATCTACAATCTCAACCATATTACACACACACACACACACACACACACACACACACACACACACACAAAACATGACAAAGAGAGTGTAGTCTTCCTGGTGTTAGATCTGTAAAAAGGAATAGACCATCTGCTGTCATCATCTTAGGGCTGATCTATGACCAAAATTTGACCCTGATTTCTTTGAAACTCTGATGGTGGGAACAGAATTGCAAATCTTCAAGTATCTGGCTTCAAAATAAGAAGCTTCGTCAAGGAGGGCGGGAGGAACCACAGAACTCCTCCACTGGAAGAGAGATGGTAGAGAACACAGACTGGACAAAAGGTACCTCACAGTGTTAGTCAAAACTGAGTGAGACTGAGTGTTCTGTTCTGTTAATTGTTCATCAGAAGCTGAGGGTAAGGGCATGTGCCCTTTGAGTGAGAAGTGGCATTTCCTCTGAAACCAGCGAGTCTTCCCAGTCATTTATAGTGAAAAGATCAAATTAAGGGATAGAAAATAACAAGGAGAGAAATGGGCCTCATCAACAATGGAGCTGGAGTAAATTCTTGATTTGTCCGCTGGGCAGTAGGGCAATGTGGACTCAGCATTCCCTGAGGCTGGGGTGTTGGTATGGAAGGGAGGTGGAGAGGGCCACCCCGGTGCACTGGGCTGTGCCAACCACAAGTGCAGCAGCACAGACTAAGGGTCATGGTGGGCTGAGGAAGGGGAGAGGGTGGGAACTTGAGTGAGTCCTCTGTGCTTCCACTAGAGGGCTCCTTGTGGGCTCTAGGAAGCACTGAAGGATGCTTTGGGGAGAAGTTCTGGTCCTACATTGATTAAAATTTGGCATTTAAAAGAAATGTCATCTCATTTTATAGTTACAGGCTGAAAAGGTCTGGAAATAGTGAGCAACTATCCTATACCATAAAATTGCTGTTTGTTTTCTGACATGACAAAATAAAAGTTCCAAGAGAGGAGAGATTTCTCTAGATTTTGTTTGCTCATGTAAATTGAGCTTAGCCCTGTGTCTGGTACAATATGAGGCTCAATGAATATTGTTGAATATATATCATTTAATCTCATCCTTACAATAACTCTGAAAAGAGCTATTACTATCCTCATTTTACAGATGAGAAACTAAAACTTGAAGAAACTAACAGAACTGCCAGGGCCCCCAGTTTCAGAGAGAGAAGCACAGCCTAGACTTGAACCTGGGTCTCTTCATTTCAATTACACAACTACAACCATTTTTGCATTGTTATGGATCCAAGACACATGAACAAAAACTTTGACAATAATAGAAGCTTTAAATCCCTAAGCTAGTTTGCATTTTGTATTGATAGCTACTGTTCTGAATTGAAACTTGCAATATAGATACTTTTGCTTTTTCCTCTTAGGGGTACCAAGGAAATTAAAATAAATGGGCCACATTCACTAATGTGAACTTGAAATCATTTTCCCTCCAGTCTGTCAAAAAAAATGAAGGCACATTACACACTACAGCAAAGCAGGATGGCCAAAAGGAGGGGGAAAGCCCACGAACACTAAAGCCAATTTATTACTCCAACAACAGTCAGGGCAGTAATTGTGGGGGACGCAGATTAATAGCAAAAAGAATGGATCTGTGTCATTCTTAAAATATAAATATGAATGCTTTTGACCACGGAGTTAATGAAAGTATGTTGTCCACAGTGACTGGTAATTGATGTGAAACAGTTACCTTTACTTTATCCCGTAAGTGGCAGAAGCAAAGCTTCCACTGAGGGTGCTATTCACACGTAAATTGTGTTTAATGGCTTCCTGTTAATGTGTTCTATTTTTATAATGAAAGTCTAGCCAAATTATAGGAGAGATGCTCTTAACTCCTTTACTGCTATCAAATTGAGCAGTAATTGAATCAGGCAAGAAATCCCTTTTTGACCTTGAAGACTGAGATTTAGATTTTACCTTCTCATCCCATCATCAGATTTGAGAGAGACGTAGTATTAATTTTCTAGCCTTTTATGTTTTACATGGTAACCTAACAGCACCAAATAACGTGCTTTCAAATGGAAAGTACAATAAATCATCAACAAACTCATCAATTTTCATATAGAAACAAGAAATTTTGATGAAGCCCAACTTTAATTCACCAATTCAAGTGTTTCATTCAACATTTTACCTGCCATAAAACATTTAACTAATAAGAAATTTGGATGTTATATAAAATCTGTCACTAGAAAAATTGTGATTATATGTAGAACAATCAAATCAGGGAGAAATACAACATATGGAATAGACAATACTATGTATAGATGACTTAATAGAATTACTCCTGAAGCATTTAAATAACACTTAATTCAACTGAAAATAGCTTTATCCCTTTGCATTATTCTGTTGTAACTTATGGAAATCAAATAATAATTGAAAAAACGGTGTCAATAATTGGGTTTCACGTGTAAAAGGACTGCCCCTTTATATAACTTCAGTGATTTTCAGAAGAACATGATTTACATGCAATTGGCAAATTACAAGGTACATTAGACAGATTCACCCTCATTTTAAGGGAGCAAATGGCTAATTGCATTCATGCTCATTTGAACTTCAGAAACTAAATTGGCCTTAAGCATCACAGAGTTTGTCTACAGAGGTATTACGTTTTGCTTAAAACAATTTTTGAAGTCCTGCTTTTAAGCCATCTTTAAAGTTGTCATTCCACATTCCCTAGAATACCCATAAAAAGTTGATACTGATTTAAGAGAGGACATACCTCCCGACTGACTTCCATTAAAGTGTCCAAATTCCACTAGTACAGTCACTTAGGTCCTCTGTGGTCCCAACCCTTCCTAACCTCACTAAGCTTTCTCTTCATGTAGCATCACCCACATCTGTGCCCTGTCCTCTCTACCCTCTCCACATGGCCACATCTCTCTGATCTTGCTCAAGCCATAAATGCCCTCCGCCTATGGAACGCTGATCCATCCTTTATGCTCGGCTGAGCCACTGACCTTGTGATGAAGGATTCCCATGTCCTCCTTCTGTTGCCTGTTAGAATTCATCTCTCCTGCTTTTCTCTATTCTTCTGTGAAATTCAGCTTTCAAACATTATATTTTGCTATTTTTAATGTAACCTAGATATTTAGAAATCCTTACTTCTGCTCATTACCAACTCGATAATAAAAGTTCCTGAGGAAGCAACCTATGTATACTGAGTGGCTAAGAGTGTCAACTCAGAGGTGAAAGAAATCATGATTGATTCATGCCCCAGCTCCACCAATTTCTGGCTCGCAGTTCTGCGGGCTGGAAGTCACAGATGAAGGTGTCCGTAGGTTTGGTTTCCCCTTAGGCCTCTCTCCTTGGCTTGCCACAGCCACCTTCCCACCAGGTCCTCACATAGTCTTTCTTTTGTGGGAAGGCATCCATGGTGTCTCTTTGTGTGTCTGATCTCCTTTTCTTATAAAGCATCCAGCTCTATCATATATGAGGCCCACCCTAAAGACCTCATTTTAACTTAACTACTTCTTTAAAAGCCCTGTGTCCAAATAGAGACACATTCTGAGATACTGAGGGTTAGGGTCTCAACATATGAAGAGGGGAGGGCGGACACAGTTCAGTCCAAAACAAGGTGAATAGACACAATAAGGTAGAAGCTGACTGGCAACTGCAAAGAACTACAACTCTGTAACTGAGAGAGGGACATACAATTAGAACTGTGATTTGAATAGATGATGTTTGTGCCTGAGGTAAATCAGACTAGGAGAGAGACTGGACAGATCTTTTCAAATACAGGTAACCAAGGACCTGATTAAACAGAATGCCAGTGGACTTGGAGGGAAGGGGATACGTGTGAGAACAATGTGAGACAGAATGAATCATTTACATGAAAATATAACTGATTTTCTTTTTGAGACTGGATGACGATATACTGATGGCCACAAAGTTAAAACTCTTGACGCGGATAGAAACAGAAGTTTTGAAATTAGAAATACAGTCTAGAGAGATAGAAAGAGACCCTGGAGCAAGTTATGAAATTAGAGGAGGGAGCATTTACAAAGTCACTGGGGTCTTTAAAACTGTTTATGGCAAAAACAAGAACAAATTCTGAGAAAGGTCATTAGATTGAGCAATCAGGAAATTCGATAATCTTATCCAATAGTCCAGGAGAGACAGGCTGTGGAGGAGATGAAGGTGGAAGCTGGAGAAGGAAGCTTGATAGCACAGCACAGGGAAGTATAAAAACAAGGTCTTAAACATAACTGAAAATACATCAAAGCCAACTTTGTTAACTATTTGGTGATTTAATTTTTATGACATCCTGTGAGCTAGAAGCTATCATAATCCTCATTATACAGATGGGGAAAATAAAGACACAGGCGAAGTGCAGTATTTAATGTTACAGAGCTGGTTAATCAAAAGGCTGGATTTGACCTCAGGCATCTCACTCTAGTACACGTATATTTATTTAATTGTTGTTCTTTTCTATATATAGATAGATAGATAGAGAATATATATCTATATCTATTCTCTATCTATCTATATGTTCTTTTCTCTCTATATATACATATGTAAATTTAATTTGATGGTAAAAAGAAATTCATTTAAGGTGGCAAGAAAAGCATTAACAATTTCATGTGGGCAAGGATGAGCAGGGCATATGTTTGTGTGGGTGGTGGGGCCGTGTATCCTGAGATCAGGCAAATGTAGCAGCAGGCGTATGCTGAGTATTCATTATAAGAGATAAAACAAAGCAAGTCAATGGAATAAGTGAAGTTTATGTATTTGGACTTCGCAATAAGTGTAATTTCCTAAGTGAAAGAGTCACATATATTATACTTCATAAGTACATTGATTCAGTAAATATTTATTGAACACCTGCTACACCCCTGACCCTTATGCTGGAACCTAAAGATATGATGAGAAAAAATCCAGAACTTACGGGTTTTCCAGCTATTAACACTTAAAGGGATCCTCAGCAGTTTGATGGAGAATGGAGCTAGCTATTTTATATCAGAGGTCATAGATTATAATAAAACTATCTTTGTCATTAATGGGACCTACAATTCAAGGAAAGTCATTACACTTCTATATCCCAGTTTGTCCATCAATGAAATAGAGATCAAATTGTAACAGACTATTATATTCTTGACTAAAAGGTGCATTGGAGAGGTGAAGTAAGACTAATAAATGAAGATAGCATGTAATACTATTTAATAATAAGGAATCTTCATTTTATTTTCATTAGGGAAATATTAGTGATTGGATTTGACCCAGGCAGACTTGTTATTTTAAATATATCGAATAATCTTTAGAGGCTTTTATCACATTCTCCAGAAGTAATAAAGCTTTATTTTGTAAAATCGGAAGTTAATTAAATAAAAAAAAATTACAGTAAAATGATGTTATGATTGAGATTTAACATGAACATAATGTAAGATATTGTTATGATTCCCACAGTAACCATACCTGGCCATACATCACTCTCTCTCTACATGGCCTTTTTCTCTGTTTAAACAACAGATGCTAATATTTGGACTGAGTTGTTCTCCGACCAAACACATTTTTGCATTTTAAAATCTTGATGACCCTCATTCCATCTTAAAAGCAAAGCAGAAATAGTTTTTCCTACTGCTTATAAATTAGCATCTATGTATTCAGAAAGTAACAAACTGAACAGAAGGAGCCAGCATAGATTCAGATAGACCTTCTTTCAAACTCATTTAATTTTTAATCAAGAATATCTTGATTTTAGCAGCGCACTCCCATAGGCTTGAACATTTTGGTCAGTTGCTTAAATAAGGATATTAAAAGGTATTATAATTTGCAGACGACACAAAACATGGAGGGGCAGCTAACATGAGAAGGGGCAGAATCAAGATTCAAATTTATCATGACTAATACTAACAAGCTCTACACCCAAATGACTGGTAATGCAGCAGTTGTTTTTACTTTCCAAAACATCAGTCGAGTAAGTCTAGCCTGGTAGAGAACGTTGGCAACAATTTACGAGAAAGTGTTCTGATAGTTTTGGGTGAACTGTAATTTTAAACAGATGCTCTAAATACAGTTAAAAGAGATACAGTAATAATTTTAATAACTCTAGTAATAAAGCTAACAGGAATCTTTAAGTTACATACATTGAAGTATAGGTTCCAGATCATAGAAAGTGATCATTGCTTGTGGATCTGGTGCTTTGTTTAATTCTGAGAAACATGTTTTAAGTGACACAGATAATCACAGAATTACAGAATTGAATGTGAATTATTTTAGGTCATTTATAAGATTCTAGCATTAAAATTCTATGATTCTATGGGAAGTATGAACTATTGCAGAGCGTACTTGTATCAGACAAATCCCATTAAATAGTATACATATAATCTTTGTAGACTATAAGTGCTTCTTAAATCTGAGTTTGCATCAAAATTATTATTATCTTGATGAGTTCAACAGTGAAACAATACCAGTTCATATCATACTAACGCAGGAGAAAGCACCTAATCATGTAGGCTTTATAGGTAAGATAGACAAATATGTTTTTTCTTCAAAACTCTTATTTTCTATCCAGGTTTTCGTATTTTTTTTAACACGCCCTATTTTTACATTGAAATTTACATCAAGAGATATGTTAGAGTTTTAAAATATCCTTTTTGTATTCCTGCAGGAAAAGCCTACTAGGTCAAAAAGTCTTTTTAAATTGTTCTTAGGCTAAGCAGGATTTAGAATATGAAATAGTTTCCAAAAATCGTTTTATTTTAATGCATACCTACTCATCAAAAGCTAAACTCCATAATTTAGAGCAGTGCTTCTCAAATGTTAATGTGCATACACTACACCTGCAGATCTGGAATGGAACCTCAAATTACTCATTTCTAGCAAGCTCCCAGGTGACATAGATGCTGCTGGCCATATGGACCACTCATTGACTAGCAGGGATTTAAAGAAGTGTGCTTCACTGGTGCTATCAATTATTCTAAAATAATTCTCACTAAATACATCATGTAAAATAAAATAATTTTTTTTTCAAAAAAAGCAAAAGAACCTTTGCAATGTGTTCTTATCAGCCCTTAGCACAACTGATGCTCTTCTGAATAATGTCCCTATTCTTCTTTTGAAACATTAAGGCCTTCTTTGCACCTCCCTTACCTGGAAAGCCCTCACAAAGTTGTCTCTTGCCACTCCAGCCTCACTCCTCCTCAGGTCCCTGCTATTTTCTTTTGGTTTAACTCTGTACCCTTTTTCACAGGCTTTGGAGGTTGTTACGGACTGAATGTTTGTGTCCTCCCCCAAATTTGTATGTTGAAACCTTATCCCTCAAGGTAATGGTGTTAGAAAGTGGGGCCATTGGGAAGCGATCAGGGCAGAGCCATCATGAATGGGATTAGTGCCCTAATAAGAGTCACGGTAGTGCCTGCTTCCTTTGTTCGGCTCTCCGCTGTGTGAGTCTGCAAGCCTGAAGGGGGCCTTCATCAAAACCTCACCTTGCTGCTCCCTGATCTTGGACTTTAAGTTTCCAAAAAATACATTTCTGTTGTAATATCCCACCCAGTTTATGGTATTTTGTTATAGCAGCCCGAGCCAAGACAGAGGTCATCTATGTACTTCTCTAGTTTCCTTTTTGCTAAAGTATTGATATTCTATGGATAAATGAATTACTCAAAAGACTTTACCCTAACCTACCTTCGCACACTAACCTATAAAAAAGACTTCTACTTGCTATGAACAGTCATGATTCTGACCCAAACAGAACCATGAATGAAAGAAGGTGGCGGCAACACCAACATACCACCACTGCTCTTCCAAACTTCTTTCCAATAAGTGGTGTAGAATGGCTTTCTTGCCGGGCAGAAAATCTCACTAGACATTCACTGTGGCCTTTAACACTTGTCTGCTTCTGGGAAACAAAACTCAAGATCCAGTTTCATGCACCCTTCTACCTACTGGTGATTTAATCTAGGCCAGCATTGCCGAGATGCCATCAGAATCACTTGGGAAGCCCTAAAAAATGCCGATCCCTGGACCCAGAGTCCCATTACATTGAGTGGGACCTGGGCACTGGTATTTTTTAAAACTGTTTTGGTGACTTATTACCTTAACTTATTCCACTTTCATTCCAGACTCCCTCATTTTTACTTCTACGGCATCTTTTCACTCGTGTTAAAGATTTCTTCTACATCAGGGTTTCTCAACCCCAGCAGTATGGACATTTGGGACTGGAGAATTCTTTGTTGTCCTGTACCCTGGCTTCTGTGAGTAGATGCCCATGGCACTCCCCCAGTTCTGACATAAACAATGTCTCCAGACATTGCCAAACGTCCCCTGGTAAGCAACACTGTGCTTAGAACCTGCTTTACATCATCATCATCATCATCATCATCATCATCATCACATTTCTACCACTGCGTGAACTTTTGTCTTCTAGATGCTCGAACTCTGCTGACTGTTACACACAGATTATCTAGCTCATTTAATCCTCAGAACATGGTTATGAATTAAACATATACTTTACTTATGAAGAAACTAAAGCTCAAGAGATGCAAAGATGGTGCAAAAAACCGCCAGATGCCCCAGCCTGGAAACTGATGGATGCAGAATAAGAACTTATATCTGTCTGGTTCCGAATCTAGGCTCTAAGCTCTTCACTCCTACAATGTATTTTTATTTTACATCATAGACTCTTAAGTTGTTGATCTCCTTTTGACTAACTATATAACCTGCTGGAAGTTTATCACATAATGATTTATTCTCAATTTCTAACACACAGTAGGTATTGAATTAATACTTATCAAGTTGAATGGTTTCTAACAATGAGGGGTTTTTTTTTTTTTTCATCCAAAGCTTACTTGCATTCCCAATTTTCTCAATTTTTCAAACAAATTTTCATGTTTCTCCCTCTGGTGCTGAGTTGTCACTTACCCTTTCTCTCACTGACTCTCTCAGTACTAAGTCTGTCTTGGAAACCCATCATTTTCCTAGGTACCTCAGGGCTAGGCCTTTCCAACAGACTTTCAAAAAAATTAATAAACATTTTTTGGAGCAGTTTTCGGTTCACAACAAAATTGAATGTGAAGTACAGAGATTTCTGAAATATCCACCGTGTCCACACATGCACGACCTCCTCACCATCCACAGTCCCCCACCACACGGTACATTTATTAAAATGGACCTACATTGGACCCTTCATAACCACCCAAAGTCCAACATCTAATGTGATCACTCTCAGTGTTGTACATTCTAAGGGTTTAGACAAATGTTTAATGACATGTATTCACCATTATAGTTTCACACAGAATAATTTCACTACCCTAAAAATCCTCTGTGCTCTGACTATTTACCCCTCCCCTAAGCCCAGAAAACCATTGATATTTTTACTGTCTCCATAGTTTTGCCTTACCCAGAATGTCACATAGCTGTAATTATACAGTATATAGCCTTCTCAGACTGGCTTCTTTCACTTAGTAAAATGCCTTTAAATGTCCTCCATGTCTTTTCATAGCTTGATAGGTCATTTCTTTTTAGTGTTGAGTAAAATCCATTGTCTGAATGTACCACAGTTTACCTACCCATTTACCTCTGAAGAACATTTTGACTGCTTCCAAATTTTGAAGATTATAAATAAATCTGCTATAAATATCTGTGTGTAGGTTTTTGTGTGGGCATAAGGTTTTAATCAATTTGGGCAAATACCAAGGAGTATGATTGCTGGATTGCATGGTAAGAGCATGCTGAGTTTTGTAAAAAAATGGCCAAACTGTCTTTTAAGGTGGCTGTAACATTTTGGCATTCCTACCTGTAATGAATGAGAATTCCTATTGCTTTACATCCTAGTCAGCATTTGGTGTTGCCGGTGGTTTAGACTTTGATCAGTCTAATAGGTCTGCAGTGGTATCTCCCTGTTTTAATTTGCAATTCTCTAGTGACATATGACACTGAATATTTTTTTTATATGCTTACTTGCCGTGTGTCTTCTTTGCAAATCTTCTAGTTTCTCACCATTAAGTATGATGTTAGCTGTTGGTTTGCTGTAGATGTTTTTTGTCAAATTGAAGACATCCTACTCTATTCCTAGTTTGCTGAAAGTTTTTATCATGAATGGGTATTGGATTTTGTCAAGTCCTCTTCCTGCATTTATTGACAAAATCATGGGAGTTTTCTTTTTTAGCTTGTTGATACGTTGGATTACATTATTCTCAAATGTTGAACCAACCTAGGATAAATTTCACTTTGTTGTGGTGTATAATTCTTTTTATACAATATTAATTTCAAATTATTATTTGGTTGAGTATTTTTGCATTATGCTCATAAGAGACATTGGTCTGTAGCTTTCTTTTCTTGTATTGTCTTTGTCTGGTTTTGGTATTAGGGTAATGTCAGCCTCTCAGAATGAGTTAGGAAGTAGCCCCTCAGCTTCTATCTTCTGAAAGAGATTGTAGATAATTGGAATAATATATTTTTTAGACATTTTAAAAAATTCACCAATAAGCCCATCCATCTAGTGTTTTCTGTTGTGCAAGATTACTTATTATTGACTCAATTATTTAATATCTGTAGGCCTTTTCAGATGGTCTATTTCAATAGTCTTTTAAAAGTCCTTCCTCATTCCTATATTTTATCCTTTATACATATGCTGTATTTTGAATAAGGATAAATCATTTTGCAAAAGTAGCAAAAGCAAAAATAAACAAATGGGCCCACATCAAACTAAAGAGCTTCTGCCTAGCAAAGGAAACCATCAGCAGAAGGAACAAACAACCTACTGAAAAGGAGAAAATACCTGCAAATCATATATCTGATAGGGGCTAATATCTAAAATATATAAAGAACTCACACAACTGAATGGGAAAAAAATTCAATTGAAAATGGGCAGAAGATGTGAACAGACATTTTCTCCCAAGAAGACATATGTATAGCCAACAGGTACATGAAAAGATGCTCTACATTATTAATCATAGGGAAATGAAAATCAAAACCATGAGATAGCATCTCACACCTGTTAAATGATTATTATAAAAAAAAAAAACCTAGAAATGACAAGTGTTAGCAAGGCTGTGAAGAAAGGGAAACTTTGTGATGGTAGGAATGCTAATTGGTGCAGTCACTATGAACAGTAGTATGGAGTTTCCTCAAAAAAATTAAAAATAAAACTACCATATGATCCAGCAATTCTACTTCTAGGTATTTATCTGAAGAAAAGAAAAACACTAATTTGAAAAGATATATGCACACTCATGTTTACTGTAGCATTATTTACAATAGCCAAGATGTGGAAACAACATAAATGTCCATCAACAGATGAATGGAAATAGAAGATGTGCCATTTTAAATGTGTGTGTGTGTGTGTGTGTGCGTGTGTGTATAAATAAATATAATGTGTATACACACACACACAATGAAATATTACTCAGTCATAAAAAAGAATGAATTCTCATCACTTGAGACAACATGGATGGAACTCAAGGGCATTATGCTAAGTGAAATAAGTCAGACAGAGAAAGCCTAATACTGAATCATCTCTTTTACATGTGGAATCTTATATATTATATAATTATATGACTATAATGATATATATATATATTAAACCAAGCTCATAGATACAGAGAACAGATTGGTGGTTGCCAGAGGCAAAGGTTTGGGGGCAGCAGAAATGGGTGAATTGTTCTTTTTTGTTTGTTTGTTTAAATACATTGACTCTTTTTTAAAAAAACTTGAAAAAAAAGAAAAAAAAAAAGCAGAAGCATTCCAAAACTGAGTATAGCATCTGTACTTGCTGATGGTGCCAATGTAAACTGGTACAACTTAAAAAAAAAGATAAATCTTCCTAAAACCTGATTTTTAAAACTCATTAAATAACAGTTCAAATCATTCATAATCTTTAAGGATCAAATTGAAAATTTTAGTTTGGCAGTTTGAAAGCCCATTTTAATTTTGTCCTTACCTGCTTTTTCAATTTCATCTTCCATGGAAAATGTTGGATTAGCATGCTTTACAAAGGTCTTTGGCTAATGAATCCTTGGTACAATTATAGCTTGCATTTAAGCCTGATGAAGTAGAACTGAACTATGGGGGTGGGGTGGGTCGGGGTGGGGCATAGTGTGCATTAGGCTGAGGTTCTACAGAACAAACGCTACAGAGGCAGTCCCTGGCTGGGCTCCTTAGATCTCCTGGCACTTAGAAGAGCCCAAAGGAAGACCAGTGACCACCTCGCCCTCCACCTCCAAGTAACACTCACCCTGGCCCACCACTGAACACACCCGACAGAGGCTGCACGTGCACATTTTGCCACATCGTCCCTCTCAGGACGATTTTAGGCTTCCCTCCTTCACCTCAGGTATTTAAATCTACCTGCCCTTTAAGTTCCACTAACTTCATGAATTCGTCTCTATCTGTCTCTACCCAGTGAGCTCTTTGCATTGTGGCCCTCATTATGTGACACTCACACTAGATGTTTAACATATTTTACCTTAAACAAGGCATACAGATAACTTCTCTATCAATGTACTAGAATTTTCTTAAATAATCTTGATTTAACCAGTTCTGTGGCTTCCTCAGTCTTTCTGGCCTTTGTAAAACCTGTGGACTGCTCCCTAACACCTACAGAATCTGGGGAGCGGTATAGTTTTCTTGGGTACACTCACTTACTTTTGCTTCCACTAGTAGAGTTGTCTCCTTCCCAAGACTGTCCCCAACATGGTTTATACCAGTTGAGTTTGTTTATGTGTATAAATAAATAAATAATTTGTTTTAACAATGAAAATGAATGTGAATAGAAAGTCATTGCTATGAAAACTTAACACATGATTTGGAATAATTTGAGCTGCTGTAAATTAGGTATGGAAGTATAATAATGGCAAGTAGGACATATTTAGAAGCCTTTTTTTCCTCATATTAATGATCAGTTTTCTTTAAGGTTTTACTCTACTTTAAAGAAATGGAAGCTGGAGATCTGTAGGCAGGGTATTATAGAGGAGAATGAATGTGAGGAGTTCCCATGAATGGACCAGGACACAAGGAAAAGTTGTTGGTCCTACATCAAAAGATTGGCATAGTAATGTGTATGTATATGTTTAGGAATAATAAAATGTTTAAGGTAGTCATGCAACTCTTTATTCTGAGTCCCTGCTTTAATGGATTTTTAAAGATCTGGTCATGTTAGAGAAGAAAACTGTTACTTCTTCAAATTAATAAATTTGGAAAGACATGCAATTACCACGTTGGTTAAAACAAGTTTTTATTCTTTTGCCACTGTACTTTGAAATACTTTGCCCTGTGTACTTATTAGTGGTATGTTTTCATTATTCAAGGATGGATTCAGTTCTTTGGAATTAGTTAAATGTCAATTGAAGCTACTTTTGTGAATAAAATAGTGATCATGCTGGTTAATACCAGCTTTGGGCAAAAACAAGTTGTAACTAGAAAGGAAATTAATCTCTTTGTCTTATAAATTGGCTTTGAAGGAAAATGAAGAGGTAAGTTCCCCAAATGTTATTAGGATTTAAAAATATAAAGTGGCAGTAGGAGAATAAAGGTACCCTTTAGCTAACTCTTGAAAAAATTATATTAATTCTTCTAACCAGTGATTTTTAACAATTTTTCACACATGTATTCTATGAAACTTCTATTATTTGCATCATACCCTCAGTAATTTTTTCCCATTTGTATAAGATGTTTAGTTAAAATTATATTTTTGGCTATGGCTATTTACAACATAGATTCAAAGGTATCAAAGGTAAAATCATCTCTTAGAACTCCTCTGATGTCATCTATGACCAAGTATTTTAAATGAAATTCAGTCTTAGAATTTTTAAAACTTTACTGATAGATTATGGGGGAAAAATGTCATCTAAAAGCTTTCTTCAAAACTCCTTGAAATCCCTTTGGGGGCTGACTGCTCTCATGTTCTGGGAAAAATATCAAACAGACCCTCTATTATGAGAATAGCAAGAAGCCATCTTCTTCTGAAATGGAGATGACTAATCACTTGCCTATCTAGAGAGTTAACTGTTTCATCAAGGAACAAAGATTATTTTATGGGGCATCCAGAGTTGCATTGCATCTCTGGAGATACTGGTTTCTATAGAGACAGGTATCTCAGTAGGAGAAAGCATGCTCTATGTGTGAAGACTGTTGCTGGAGGTTATAGAAGGAAGCATGTTTCCTTGGTTGGTGTGTCCAACTTCCCATAGGAGCTTAGGAGCTGAAGACCAGCAGCAGAAGGAACTATTTGTAAAGGACCTTTTAGAGAGTGTGTTTTGAGTAATAATGCTTTCAGACCTAGGTGATAATGTTCGGTGTGGAGCTGGAGGGTGCAATAATGAATGATGCTTCCTTTGTCTTTGTCCAGAGCCCAGAATCTCACGGGTTGGCAGCTTTAAGAGAACTGAAAGCAGCAGGAACACTGGTGTTCTCTATGGGAGAAGTAATAGGACAGGAAGTAACTCCTGCTGAGAATAAAACAGTGTAAACAGATTTAATCCTGAACATATGTCAGTGTTCTGAGGACTCTGTGAGATACCTGGACTATAGATGGCTAATCCCTAGTGAGTAGGGAAGGGATGAAACTGTCATAATTTGGGCTTTAATAAAAGTGATAGTTTTATTTGATACACATAGTCAAGTGAATCTTGACTTTGAGATCACAGTTTACCATTTCATCTTAATATATTTTAGCCATCTGCTAAAGAGAAGTCATAACATTATCTCCTCTACTTAAACATTTAAGGCACATGGATGTTTTCTTCTGAAGATGTAATAGTGCACCTAAAGCTTGGATAAATTACCTATGAATAGGAAAGCTGCCTCTGAAGTAGGCATATTCCAAATTCAAAAGTAATGTGAAATTGGAGTACCTGGCAAATGAAATATCAATGAATGAGATGAAAGAAATGAATGCTTTGGAAACTGGTTGCCCAAAGTGTTAATGCCCACCTATGCCTCCTCAGTAAAATGAGTATAAAACGAGTACCAGGAGGTTTTGCAGATTGTGAAAGCTAGCCACAGCCATCCCTTCAGCTAGTCTCAAGTGTGGCTCAATCCATAGAGAAATCTGCACTGATGGTGTTGTGTTGCCTACAGGACATTAGTGTCAAAGTGTACTGACAACAGGCAAGATCTTGGATGAATCCTTGTTTAATGGGAATCGCACTAAACCAACCGTGAACCTCAATTCTATCTCTGGGTCTCCTGCAACTATAAGCTTCGTTCTAGTATTTTACTTCGTTGAGTTTTGAAAGCCTCCTTCTTAAATTAAGTGGTTAGATTAGATCAGGATCTTTTAAAAATGGATTTGTTTGGAACTCTGGTGTAGTTGGGCTATGAGAGGTAGTCATAGTGTAATGCCTGAGAACACAATCTGAAAACTTGGACAAGTTTCCCTAACTGTGCCTCAGTATTCCTAACTGAAAATGGAGGTAATGACAATATGACCACCCTCAAAGGATAATTATGAAGAAGTACAGTGCTTAGAATGGTCCTAGGAACATAGTGAGAATTCAATAAACACTATTAACCCTAGAATTTATTTGTTAAGAACTTTAGTTGAAGTAGGATTAGGGACCAAAAGCCCCACTCATATTGGCCTCAATTTCACAATTCTTAGCAAACTTAATACATTCAAGATTCTGAAATATAATTGAAAAGTCACTGTACTGGATGATTTTTGATGTTCCATCCAGATGAAAAGTGCATGACTTTCGAAACATTTGATAGAGGCAGAATTCTACTCAATTAATGTGTTCTCTCATGCCTCCTCTGTTGGATAACAGGTCTCTAGGTAGGCTACAGGATGGAAATATTGTTTCTTCATCATCATCATTTTGCATAAAAGTGCCCTGAAGCCCCATTCCAAGATTCTGTTATCATTTGTATCTCATCCACTTCTAAAAATGATTTAATGCAGTTTCCAGTAAATTTTTAGGACCATGACCTGTATTGTGAAACTATGTGATACTATTATTCATAGTAATAATAATGACCTTGAGTATAAGATGCTCTCTGATATTCTGCATACTATTTCATCCAAAAAAATCCACTAAATTGATTTAGCCACTCACTGAGATGTCACAACCCACTATTTGGAAAACACTGCCTTGCATGGATTTAGGGCTTATATTATACACTGTTAGGATAGTTTTGCTGAGGAAAATCTTGGGGCACTATTCCAGACTTACTAAACCAGAAACTCTGTGCGTGAGGCTAAGCAAACTTTTTAAATAAACTTTCCAGGTGATTCTGATGCACTGAAATGTTTAAGAAGTGCCAAGTCAAAAAAACAAAACAAAACAAAACAAAACACAGCATTTCTTTGCTGCTACATATACAATAAGTATTATTATTTTTTAAGAAAAATAGAAATAGAAATAATTTTTAAACATGTGGAATGGCAAGAAAGTCCTATGCAAATTGTAGATGTTGAACCACAACCATTGAATAGAAGCAGGAAATAGGAGTTTTCCACTTGGCACCATTTGTGATTCCAAACTTTCCTTTCAATTTTTAAAAAATGACAGTGCAAATATACTAGTGCTTAGACTGATCCTCCACTCCTCTTGAGCATTTGGTACATAGTTGTTATTTTCTAACTAATTAAAGTTATTGTTATGATTAAAAACAAAACACAAAATAGTCTACCATTCATCAGCTGCATTTTGGAGGGTCTTATCAATTCACAACAATTTTTCCTTACTTCTCACTTCGTTCATGGCAGAAAGTCCTTTGCAGCATTTTGTACAGTAAGATGCCATCTGGACACATCTGATTGGACCAGGATGAGCACCTGACCTATTCCAGCTCAGAATCTTCCTTTTAGGAATTTGGGATTGAGACTTACAGAGATTAATTCATTCATTTTCCTTTAGGCAGTTGGACTTGAAACATACAAATTCAGGAGCTGAGACATAGGCAAGTTTTCCTCCGCGTGCCTTTGAAAGAGAGAAGTCTGATCTATAGGAAGAATGCAGTGCATACGCAGAGAGAGCAGAAAGTTCCACCAGGCTCCAAGTCCCTGACTGCAGTCCCTTCTTTGAGAACAAGGACATCCTGGCCTTTGGGTTTCACGACACCTGAATAATCTAATAAAATCTCCTTTGTGCTTAAGCCAGTCTTAGTTTTTCTCACAAGCAACCAAATGCTGCAAACCATAGGCTGGTTGCCAGATAATTTTTAAGAGCCTAGGAGTAGGAAAAATGAATTGTTTTGTTCAGAAAAATCCACAGAAGTGAGCATGTAAAAAATGAAAGAGAAACACAAACATTAGACTTTCATTTAAAATCAATTTTTTTTATATCTAATAGTTTTGAAGGTTTGATGCATAATTCTGTCAGCTTTCGTCCTTCTTCTGTTTCCTCTTTGTAAGGTTAAAGTTTCAGACATTTCCTCAGGAAGCTGTTGATGTTGGTCTGCCCTTCTGCTTTGTATTATTATAATTATTTGACATTTGCAAAATGTTCATGGTGTTCCAAAAATTGTTCAGAATTTTAAAAACAAAAAAAGTCCATTCCCTTCAGGCAAAGCACATGTTCCTAATTCTAACCTAAAGCCAAGGAATTAGATGATGGTGGAGAGAAGTAAAGGATTAATGCTGTCACCTAATTTTGCCTGGGTCCTTTGCTAAACAAAATGTTTCACTGTAAAAGAGGAATGAATCACGCATAAGCTTAAAATTCTGCCATCAGATGTAAGGCAGAAAACTAAATTCTAATGGGTTTTAAAATAGAGTTAATGCATTTCTAATTAAGGCTTTTTTGCTTCTTATCAGGGTTAAATATGGAAATAGTCACACAAAAGAAAATCTTAGTAAGTTAATATCTATCAATATACTGTCTGTGTTTCACAAGTTTTTAAGTAAAATATGAAACATACGTTTTCTAATTTATTTTAATTTTTCCATAAGAGTTAAACATGCAAAATCCTTATGGCAATCCACTTACATTGACTGATGTGAAATATTTACTTATAAAAGCATGAAACAAAAAAATGTTTGCTTTAAATTGATTTGTGTGCACTTATGTGTGTGTATATGCATACACAAATACACACTCACACATTTTACAATTAAATTACTGAATGGAACATTTGCGCTACACTTAGCTATGCTGAACTATGCATCTATATATATTCTGTATTGAATAAAGCCAAAGTATTACTAGGGGAAAAAAAAAACACGGCTGGGACCTGCAATTCCATCTACTGATGAAAAGTTACCGTAACATTCTTAGGGATACACAAAGATACACACACACACACACACAAACACACACACACACACACACACATCCTTTCTTAACATTTGCCCTAGCCACTAGTAGCTCTATTCAACTCATGCTATAATCATTTGTCTCTGCTGCAACAAGGGAAGTGAATCATACATCCAAATTCCATCCGACATTATGCTGCAAAAAGAGTCAGCACAGAATAGACCATTTAGTGCACACATCGTGTATCTTTTACAAACTGCAAGTAGTAACATGAATAACTAAATGGGTGAATTTTCTTGGCCATATACAAGTGAACTCAAGAGGAATTGAATTTTAAGATAGTTTACATGCTCCCACAGCGTATCTAAGACATTTCTATGAAAATGTTGTATCACTGAATATGGGATCCAACTGTGTAGAGACCACAATACAAGAGTATTAAACTGTGTCCCAGTGACATCAAAGTAATGAAAATGCCTGTAAGATGTCCCTGTTCTATTTATTTACATATTTTAACAAGAAACAGGAGGAATAATAAATGATAATGAAGAACCATTTATCCCCCAGGGATTGAATAGCCTCTTGTCCTATTATACCACACAATCATTAATTTTAATTGCTGCAGATTTGTAACCCACATGGATAAAATTAAGATCCATTCCAACAGGAAAGGAAAAAAAAACAGACTAAGATTGTTGTAAAAAGAAATATCTTCCAGGAATTTTTTTTTAACAAGTAAGCACAAACATTGCTACATTGTTTGGCTTAATGATCTATGATAAATTTTTAGGTTCTTAGAATGAACAGAATTTTAGACTATATGTGTGCTATTAACATATTCTAGCTTTTTCTGGGTCTATAAAAATGAAAGAATACATTAAAAACTAACGTAACATACCTGAGAGTGTATTAAAACTACTCATTTAGTGTTCAGCATAAAACTCACCCCTATATCTATTTTGGGACATATTCACCATCATATTTAAAAAAAGATAAGCCTATTTTACTTATGAAAATAATTCTTACATGAGACATTTATGCTTGGTTTTTATGGCAGTTAATATATGGTTTATTCCTGAATCACTTAAAAGAAAAAAGAAAAAGAGCCACTGGTGCATTTGTTGAATCAGAAATTTCTTAGCCGTGCAGTGTTGCCCACGGCTTAGTGCAGGGTTGAACAAAAAACCATTCTCCATTTGCTGTCTCTGTGGCTCTGCCCTGAGGTCCTGTGTGCAGCTTCAGGGTCTGACTCATGACTATCCAACGCAATGTTTTTTAATTTGAGTCCTGACACATTACTGAGTCATAAATCATTTAAATGGGTCACCACCAGACTCTTAAAAACTGAATAAAGCTGAATATACTTTAAAAGACCAGAGCTCATCGTACTAATGAAGGTAAATACGGTTTTGTGAAGTTTATGTATTTTCTGTGTGTATGCATACACATTATATATGTATACATATGTAGTATACAAACATGTACATACATACATACATATCTAGGTGTGTGTGTTCTGGGTAATGATACATTTATTTCTTACTAGGAGTTGAGGGCAAAAAGGCAGAAATGTTTGAATGGCACTACACAAGTGAGAGCTGCTGATGCTGGTTTTTGTGGACCAGCAGGGCAAGAGACGCAGGCAGATCTCAGAACATTGTGTCAGAGTCACCTGATCCTAGAGCCCGTTCCAAACCTACTGATGAAGCATCTCTGGTGTTGAGGAGCTTCATGTAAAACTGGTTCTCCAGGTAATTCTTCTGTATCCTGGTATTTGGGGTTCCTTGTACTGGAGACCATTGCCACATTCTGCGAGGGGACATCTAGAACTTTCAATAATATATGATAGAAATATTCTCCCTTATACTTCATATTTCTTTCTAGCTCTGTGACAGTCAACTCAGTAACCACGAGCCATATGTGGCTATTTAAATTTAAATTTAAAATTTAGTAAAACTGAGACATCAATTCTCTGGTCACACTAGTTACATAGCAAGTGCTCAATAGACACCTGTGCTAGTAACCACTATATTGGACAGTGCAGACAGAGGGCATTTCTATCATCACAGAAGTTCATGTGGACAGCCCTGAATTGTAGAATTTGGCATACTATGTTTTGACATTGAATATATTAGGGTATTGAATCACCTACAATTTCTAAAATGCATATAAGTCATAGAGACAATATATTTTTACTGATTTAAAAAATGTTTTCTATCAGAGTATATCAATTATTAAGTTTTTTTAACATTTCAAAAATCAGTACATAGGAAAGAGGGAGGGATGAACAGGTAGAGCACAGAGGAGTTTTAGGGCAGTAAAACGACTCTGTATGGTGCTATAAGGGTAATTACACGTCATCATACATCTGTCCAAACCCACAGAATATACACCACCAAGAACAAGCCATCATATAAACAATGGACTTAGAGTGATAATGATGTGTCAATATAGGTTCATCAATTGTCACAAAGGTACTACTTGATGGAGTCTGTAGATAATGGGGGAGGCTATGTATGTGTGGGATCTAGGAGTTTATGGAAAATCTTTGTACTTACTTTCCTCAGTTTTGCTATGAACCTAAAACTGCTCTAAAAAAGTCTATTAAAAATCAAGATATGCTTAGAAAAACTATTTTCAATAAGAAAATACAACAGACTCAAAAAGATCTAAATTCTAAACTTTAGATATATTCTAAAATACTTTAGAATTTTTCTTAAGAAAAATGAAATTAATATATTTTAGTAGGATAAAATATTTATGAATATTCATAACTAAACACACACTTTTCCTACCAAACAGCTGTGAGTTGTTTACTAATTTTCCCTTTAAATTATAATGACATTATCTCAAGAAGACACATACTGCTTGAACTGCCATTACAATCAAGTTGCCAATAGAGTAAACAACTTTCATGATACTAGCTGCATCAAATAATATTCAAAATAGATTAAGACATTCTGAAAAACAAAATTTTAAGGCAATGGAACAATGTTAACTGGAATTGTTATGCAAGTCATATAAACATTTGCATGCTTATTTGCAAAAATTTTCAAACCAGTTGCAATCTTAAGTATGTTGGCATAAAACAAAAATCTATCTTTCTACAAAGGTACTGTTGACCTATCTCTTTTTTTAATGTATTTACCCAAGATAGGGAGAGTAGAGAAAATAGTTAACAGGCAGAATCTGGATGCGAAAAGGAAGGTAAACAGTACATGGAGAAAATTGTCACGTTGCCTAGCACCCAAAGAACTGAAAAATAAAGGAAGTCACATTTTCCTAAGAGTATAACTATATAATCACCCTGTGGGGTGTGGTTTGGTTTTCTTTCTTACCCATTTAACAGCCATTTCTACTTCTTGCTGGTTAAGAGAATCCATTCCCTGCTCACATCCTGGGCAGTATGCCCAGCTGCCATGGATGGATCATGATGATTCTAAACGAGTTATGCCAGTCCTATTCTTCTATGCCAGGAATTTGTTTAGAGCTGAGCTGGTGCTCCAGGTCTGCCCAAAGAGAAGTAAAGACAGTGGAGGAGCCTGGACGAGATGGGGTGCAAGAATGGTTCTGATAAGAGAGAGGTGAAAGGTGAGAAAGACTTTTTGCCCTGCCTCTCCCTTCTTGAATGGTATGCTCTTCTATGAGTACTTGAAGCTGTGAGAATCATGAGATGCAAAACCAAAAAAACACTGTGCATGGAAGAAAGGAAGGGTGGAGGAAGAAGGTCTTCCATGACATAACTGAGCTGCTTCCTATACTTGTCCTGAGACTGCAAATGCTCAGACTTCTTTTTAAATGTCTTTAAGCTTTTAGCCACTGTGAATGGGATTTTTGGTTACTTTTGGCTGGACACGTTGTAACCATTATAGGGGGTAAGACTAAAGAAATGCAAAGTCATTGTAAACTTACGGAGGACTCCTGGGTTGGATTATGACTTGACTCAATGTAGGATCATGATTTTTTTTCTAAAGCATCAATCCTAAAGGAGGATGCTCAGACGTGGAGATATGGGGGAAAAAAATCAGAGAAAAAAATCAACCTTGAATGCCCCTTCAAAGCACTGCCCATGGGAGAGGGGTTTTGACAACAGACTTGAAGCATTATGATACTGTTGTCAAAGGTAGCTTTACAGTGGACAAGAGTTTTTCAAGCTCTCTTGGGGCAAGGATCATTTCTTTATAAAAAAAAAAAAACTGACTCAGGTTGTTTTGAGGACAGCATGTGATTTCTCATACAGATTCTGCCCAAAGGTAAGGAATGTGTAAGTCATGCTGATGCTGTCATAGCAGTTGATGTGAGTGTTGGGTTTTCTCATTCTGTGATAACAGCTGCCTTATACCTCAGGCTCTGTGGGCTTAGTTAACGAGTGACAACCTGGGAGAGATGTGAAGGAATGCAGTTAGCTGAGCCAAAGCCTGATGCATTCACCAAATTAAGTGCCACTTCACGAAGATTCTTGCCAATCAGCTGACTGGTCTCTCCTCCCTTACCTTTCCTTCAGCATCCTAAGTGCAAAAAATAAAAGTGGATTGAGTAACAAAGATGGACAGAGAGAGCAAGGTTGAGAGGTGATTAAATAAGATGACAGGGATGACAGGTAGAAACGGCAGGGAAGGTAGGAAGATGCTGAGGAGAGAGCAGTGGTACTGAAGGACAAGAACAAAAAAGAGGTGCAGAACTGATCAGTCCAACTGAAGAAAGTACTAAACAAAAAATTATTTAGGGATAAATTTTAAAAACAGAACTATTGGTATATGGAATTCAGAGAGGCTGAGCAGGGAACAAAAAATACAGGAGAAAAGGTTAGCTTCTTCCTGGAAGCAACATTAGTAATTATTGGCATAAATATTAGTATTCCTTGGAAGTCATGATATATAGAGTTCTTATAAGAAGGTAAAGCCCTTCTACCCTGTTTTTTCCTGTGAGTCAGAGCAACCTGCTCTTTTTCTTCATTCATCCTAGAACTGGCTAAAAATAGCAGCTATGGGACCTCGTAAGAAAACACAGCAGGTTATTGTAAAGAATTGACAGAAACATGGTAGAAAAGAGAATCAAACATGCGGCACCTTCATCTCTTTTTTTGAGAATGAGCTTGTCCCTAACTCACACAGACCTTTCACTCCACACAAATAAAGAACATTTAAACTAGGATCTGCCATTTGTTGTAACCCTTTTCCCACAAAGAAGCAAACTCTAATGACTTCTGGTCCCAGCCCCTGGACTGGGGTCATCAGACTATACGGATTATATTTTATGGACTTGTTCCTGTTTACTCCAATGCTTGTGTCCCCAAGTCTCTTATATATTTGGAAATGAAATAAGAACTGAGCGTATGAAGCTACTCAAAAGTGGGCATATTCAGTAATTGGGTATCTAATTTTTATTGTAGGCGGTAGAAAAATAGTGAGCTTTCCCAAAATGCAGCTGTACATTTTTATTGTTGATCTAGTCACATTACCGAGTAGCAACTACCAGCTTTAATAAAATGAAAATGCACTTTCAAACACTGGTATTGATAAGGAAAGGCATTTTGGAATATTTGGCAGTAAAGCCCTGATGAATAGACAATCTCATTAATTTTCAAAGGAAGTGAGAATTTGGAAGTAAGACCCCCTTTGTTGATAAAACCAAAAAGAATTATTAGGTCATTTGCTAAGTTCAACAGCATCACAGCATTGTATATTCTCAATATAAGGACATTATTATAAGTAACTACAGGGCGGAGTGGGGTCTGCATACTACTCTTTGCACAGATTCAGGAGAATAAGGCACTGAATGGCTGTTTCATTGGTGAAAATGAAGTTGGTGGTGACCATGATGGAGTTATACATGATATTATTCTACTAAGGTAAACTGGGCTGAGAGATGCAGAAAGGAATTGCAAACTGGGAACCAAAACACAGGAAATGTCATGGAAATGTTTACAAGCTTTTGGATTTAAGCCTTGAGTATTTTTCCTATTATCATTATTTCCGTATTTTTGTCAACCCTCGTAGATCATGAGATTAGAGTTAAATAGAAGTTAAAAATGGGCACTAATTCCTTTTATTACTGCAAAAAAAACCCTGGTGATCTCATTTTCTGAACTGGTAGCATTCTCACAGTTGATTCCCTCAAATCTGGATTTCTTGATTCAATAACAGGGCTGAAGTCAATTTGAAGTAACATCTGAACTAATTAGTGACAAGAGCAATTTTAGTCTTTCATTTGTTACAAGTGCCATTTAAAGCTCTGACCTCTGTGTTAGGCTGAAGAGGTAGGAGTTGCATTAAGCCAATCCTCAAAGAACACTGGCAATGGTAGCAGTAATTTCAGGGAAGACTCGCTTCAGTTTTCTATATTACCTACTTCTAACATCCACTTTAAACATCTAGGCAGTTTTGCCCAAAATGTTGTTTGGTCAACCTTATGGGGCTGTACTAAGTGTGTTTCAAAGTAATTTCATTGCCTTTTATCTTTCCAAATATTTGTAATTTCTTCCAATCTTTGCTTATTTCAGTTGAAGTAAAATACACTAGAAGAGTAAAGGAAGGTTCACTGAAATGTCATTTTGGGATCTACTCCAAGACTTGAGCTAAGCCAGCTATTTTAGGGCACAAGAACCAAAGAAAGTCGTCTGGGGAAGATTGCTCACTGAGTTGCTCTGCCACGCCTCAGGACCACTCAGACATTTGGTATTCTGCCCGGAGGAATTCATCTGGCCATGGCCTAAGCGTCCACATAGACCAAGAGACCAGATTTCAACATTTAGACCCTTCTGTACTAGTTTGCTAGGGCTGCTGAAACAAAAGGTCACAAACTGGGTGGCCTGAAGAACAGAAATTTATCGTCTCATGTTTGTGGAAGCCAGAAGTCTGAAATCAAAGTGTTGACAGAGTTGGTTGCTTCTGAGGGCCGTGAGGGAAGGATTTATACAAGGACTCGCTCCTTGGATTGTATGTGGCCACCGTACCCCTGCATCTCCTCACATTGCCTTCCCTCTGTGTGTGCTTCTCCTGATGTCCAAATTTCTCTTTTTTATAAGGACACTAGTCTCTACTCCTATATGACCTCACCGTAACTTTATTAACTTAACTTTGTACTAATTCCAGCTGTGATGATCCTGTTTCCAAATAGGGTCACATTTTGAGGTACTGAGGTTTGGAATTCAACATATGAACTTGGGGGAGGCACAATTCAACCCATAACATAACAGTATCTTTTTAAAGTCATTTTATTACCAAATGCATGACTTCAGGGATACATGAAATTTTTTTGAGCGGATTCATTCAAGTCATCTGAAATATGTTAATACTGTGTCAATAACAATCAAAGGGAAATTTTTAAAACTTGTTTTGTCTTCTCAATGTATATTTTCCACAGAAAACGCAAGAAATTGCAAAGCTTGTATGGTATGGCTTTTGCAATTTCTCACACTATTTTTAGTGAGCCAGTATTTAGGTTTTAATGAATTAGCATTTTGTAGAATCTGGTATGAGTTACTAATCTGGTCTCATTTTCTCATTTTACACACTCAGAGTTTAGACTGGGAGAGATAAAACATCACAGTGAAGTCCCTAAAGTCTACAAATCTTTGGTTATTTGGCCTAATGAAGGCAATAATAAACCAGCAGAGCCAGGACCCAAAGCCAGGATCTTCGGTCCCAGCCAGTGAACTTTCACAGTGCCACAGGGCTCCTTGACATACCTGAGTACTCCTGGAAGGTTCAGTTAGACTTGACTTACCTCTGAGAAGGTTTGCTTAAGCAGAAGAACTGGAATCACCTCAGACATCACATTGTTTAGTTTTAACTGAGAAACATATGATAGTCCTGAGACATCCTCTAGCCCTAAGGTGTCAGTTTTGAGGATGTGTGACAGTGACCTGAGGAGCTTATTTAAAAATATCATTTATTCTACAGGTACTTGTTGGAGCACCTTTTGCAAACACAGCAGTGAGCAAAGCAGAGAAAAATTCCTGTGCTAGTGAAGTTTCAATTTTAGCAGAAAGAGACAAAGACTAAATGTTAAAAATAAATAAATAATACCTGACATTACTAACTATTTTGATACACATAAGACATAGTAATGAGAAAGAAAATCTTGGGTGAGAGTAAGGGCTTACTTTAGGGACTCAGTGAACTCTGTTCTCTGGAAGTGAGTGTTGAACTGAGACTTGAATGTGCAGAAGGAATCGTTCACAAGAAAGTTGGGAAATGAGAGATCCAGGCAGAGGAAGAGCTGTGCATGGCTTCTAGTGGAGCCATACTTGGCATGAGTCAGAGACTAAAAGAGGCTGGAGCATAGGAACCAAGAGGAAGGTAGAAAGATGGGCATTGAGATCAGGTTCCTGGACTCCAGCCCCAAGAATTGTGATTCAATAACTGTGGGATAGATCTACATTTCAAACAAAGATCTAGGTGTTTCTGATTCAGGAGGTCCATGAAACACATTTAAGGAAATCGTGCACTAAGACTTTGAGCATACATTGAACTCAAAACTGAACTCCAGAAGTGTTTTACCGAGCAGAGTGAGAACAATACTCTCCACTCACAGCCCATATATATATTCAGGGCAAATTAGGAATAAGTCAACAACTGATTTGGGGCCAGGGTGCCCTGTAGTCATGCTTTATGTAAATTAACTTACTAGTCACTTCTTTAGTACATGCCAATTGACATACGTCCTGGCATGCCCATGTAAGTCCAAGTGATACGTTGCCCTTCAAATATGAAGATGAATTAAAAGAAATGAGTAGTGAGAAATACAGATAATAGGAAACAGAAATGTTTTTATGATGAAAAGAACTCCGAATAAGGGTAATAGGAAATAAAAATGTTTTTATGAGAAAGAAGAACTCCAAAAGTCTATTATTATAACTCTATCTAGTATCTTTAGATAACTGTCCACATACTTTTCATTTATCTAGTGACTGATACTTTTTACAAGATGGGTTCCTGTTGTACCGTATCATGTTGCCAGGCAACAAAGAAAAGTTTGTGGTGGCAAGGGAATGTAACGCATGAGCCAGAATTTAAAATGTATTTTTCAAAATAAACTGCAATCAAAACTTAACTTCAAAAATAGCGTCTTATATTTATAAGGTACTTAAATGTTACAGGTACATAACAGCACTGCCCTCACTGACACTGATGGCAGCAATAGAGATGAAACCACTCTTATTACCAATTGGGGTCAACCTTACCAATATGACAGGCAGCAGTTTGAGTCAGAAGTGGATACAGGGTATGTCTGGCTATGACCATCAATCAGTTCATTCACTACTCTTCATTCCTAAATTTTCTTATTCTCTAGAATGATCAATCATCCTTCACCTTATAAACTGTTCTTACTCTAAATTTACTACATATGACATCCTTCTCTGTGGGCTTTTCATTAGCTCTATGGACCAAGCATTTAAAGGTACATGGTAGAGTTAGAATAATAGAGAGGCTTTTGGAATTTTTTTTTTCTCCTAAGAGCATTTTCTTTTTTCCCATTAGCCTTATTCTTTCTCAAGGAAAAAATAGTATAATTGGAACAATTAAATTAAATATTAAAAATAGAAATTGTGCAATTTCTTATTTTTTATTATTTTAAATAAAGCTTCTTGGCATGTTTCTCAGCAAAATTTTCTATTTTCTTTTAATCCTCAGAAACCAGAGTACCTCATTCTTGGAATTTACATTTATAACAAACCCAAGAATGGCACATGGGAATTATTAGAACAGGCCTACTGACTAGAGACCTGGGTCCTAAACTTATTTATCTCACTTTTTATTCATATGACTATGCAACATGTTATTTAATGCCTTGAAGTCTTAATTTTCTCATGTGTAAATTAAGGACACTAATACATGTTCTCTATTCCTGACATGTTAAGGTGAATATCAAAATGGACTTTTCAAAAAAAAAATGTTAGGACAAAGGTGTTTTGAAAATCGTAAGTGTAGTACAAAAGTTTCAACTGTTAAAATCATCTTACTTGAAACCAAAAGAAAACCTCATGGCAGTTGATTTCTGTATTATGGCATCCAATATGTGTAAGATTTTAGTCAAGCAACACTTATTAATTGAAGAGAAAATAAATGCCTGTAAAATACTTCAAAAATTATAAAGTGCTACATAAATATGTGTATTATTGCTAGATTATATGTAAGAAAATATGCTTGGCACCATGGTATACAATGCAAAGAGTAGACACTATTACATAGATATGTTAATTCTATATCTTAAGAAAACGACACAGCTAACAACATTAAAACAGCACATGGAAACATGCCCTTGCATAGCAATGTAAGAAACAGAAGACATATCTAGACACTAATCACTGAGAAACAGATGTAATACATTGAGTGAAATGAGATCCCTGCTTTCATGTGACGTATAGTTAAAATTAAATGGTGTTTCAGTGATACCCGTGAGCAATGACTTAAACTCTCAAGTACCTTGAGCTAAAACGACTTCCTGTGGGAATGTATTTGGTCAATATTTCCACTAAAGATTTCAGCATTCTATATTTTCATTTCTGCTTTGAAATTATCCAAAACTATCAGCTCACATTCTTGGTGAATCTACCAGTGGATGATAAAATGAACTAAAGTAAAATAGTTACCTTGACTTGCTTGGCTAATTATCTAAACCAGTGAATAGCTGAAATTTGTTGAATACAACGCTTCGGCACTTTATGTTGACTCCTCACACCACTGCTATACTGAAGTTATCAATATCCCTAGATGAGGAAACCGGAGGTTTAAGTCACCAGTAGGACACTGAGAGATTGAGAGCTGGGCTTCAAATCAAGTTTCATGTGAGTACAACGCCCAGAGCCTTAGCCACGAATATATTCTTAAATATAGGCTGCAAGTAGAGATTTGATATAGCTTAATTTAATAAGATGTTTTATGTAGAGTTGTATGTAATAAGTACAACTGAACTATAGAAATTGGGAAAGTCTGGACTGGGAAAAATATACGGATCAAATTATAAAAATTGATTTCTCCAAAAAGAACTTAGGTAAATTGATAATAAATAACTGATATTCTTCAAAATATAAATGGGCCAATTATAGTGTTCAAATATTGGAAGGATATTCACACTAATTTGAAATAACTCCCACCTCCACCCAGGCAAATTAAAGCAGAGGAGTCATTTTATATAAAACTAACAAAAACATTCTTTTGTACCTGATGAGTCTGGAACAGAATGGCACTTACAATCTGTTTTCAAAAGGATAGCAACAATTACATGGATGTCTTTATCTTTTGATCTAGCAATCCCACTCACAGGTACATATCCTAGGGAAACAATCCAGTAAGAAAGAACAACAATAGTCCCAAAGATGTTCATTAAAGTATTATAATGAGAAAAAAAATAGAAGTAAACTAAATGTCAAACAAAAGGGGAATAGCTGAGTGAATTATAATGCATCAACCCAGTGGCATTTTTTGCGGTCATTAAAAGATTATATAGGAGCATGAAATACTTTAACGATATAATGAAAAGTGAAATAAAATAGCGCATTTTATGATACTATGATTAAATAATAGAAAATAAGAATGAAAGATGAAACTTACAAAAAACCCATATATTTTAGGATAATGTGATTTTTATTCAATGTAATCCTTTATACATTACTTCTTATTTAATAGATAACATTTTAAATGAGGGGTTTATATGTAAATGCTACAAAATAATTTTTCAACTTCACTGTCTAGTGATTTAAATTTGGCCAAGAGGCATAACTAGTACAACTCACTGCAATTTTACTATTGAGTAGGTACGTTTGAACGAGGAGCAGCAACACACCACTCCCAAACTTTTATACTCTTAAGACACCATGCTTAACCCAGAAGATGAGATGGAAGTAAATTTATGCTACTGCTACTACCTGGGAGCTTAACATCAACCTCAAAAGTACATATACAGTAGCCATTAAGATGCCAAATTGGAACATCAGCTCAATCCATGGAACACATGTATTGAGTATTTTTATATTCAGGTATCTTTGATGAGCTTAAAGAGAGGAAAGAAAAGCAGTATTCTAGGGGGCCACAATCTAGACTTATCTGGACAGATACATAAGCAATCAGTGAAAGGACATGGTGAAAAGATTAGAATAGGGACACAAACAAAGCACCATGGTTGTATAGGAAGGTAATGTGTCCCTCCAGTAACCCTGGGGAGACTCCCAGCCCCATGGTTATCTTGAAAAATTTTTCACTGTGTATCAAGCTTAGCATAAAGTATGTTGCAATAGAACACTCTTTAGATTATTGGTGTTCAATTACACTAAGAAGAGCTGTTGTTTGTCTCATTGGGGTCCTCACATCATTGGTACTTTAAAAAATTCTCACCCATTAACCCTGTCTCATCTTCACAACTTTCCTATTTAGCCTAGATTCTATGAGACATTATTTTAATAAGCTCTCATGTTTAATAATCCTCTGACCTTGTACCTTGTACCCGCCTTGTAAAATCTGTATTTCATACTCTGAATCATCCCTTCTCATCTGGTGATTTCCCTTTTATTTTGTATTTTATTTTTATTGTAGTTTTTTTAATTTTATGTATTTTATTATTTATTTGTATTTTATTTTGCATTATATCTTTAATTTCTTCCTTTCTCTTAGATTAATCTCTCTATATTTCACATTCCCAAGTGTATCTCACCAGGCAAACAAAATCACCTTTCTGATCTCACTTTCTCCTTTACTTACTGCTTTATCTTTTGTCTTTCGAAGTCATTCTTCTGGAAGAGCTAAATACATCTGCAGTCTATCATTCTTCCTCAGCTCTTGTTTTCCCATTCACTCCTTAATTCATTCCAATCGGAATAATTCTCCCCCCTCATCTGCCTTGGCCCGTTTGCCAGTGAAACAGTTCCTGATGTCACCCGCGTCCTTCTTTGCTAAGTAACGGGTGTTTCTGGTCTTCATTTTGCTCATTTTCACTTTATCTGATTCTCAGCAGTATTTTACACGGTTGACCACTCTTTTTTTTTCCCCTTGGAATTCCCTTTTCCCTTGGCTTCAATGACACCCTATTCTCCTGATTTTCCTTCTTCCTGACCACTCCTTTTTGTTCTTATTTGTTGGCTGTTCATCTGCATCTAATCCTTAAATGCTGGAGTCCTTCAATGCTGGGTGATAGGCCCTTTTCAGTTTCTTTATGTCTTTGTAAGTAATTCCATGCACACTCATAACTTTGCTTACCATTTGCTTTTAATTTTCACTGCCTATTCAATAACAGTATTTGGGTGCCTGACATTGTCTTAAACTCAACATGCCCATAACTGAATTAAACATTTCCCTCCCAAACTGTTCTTCCTCTGTATTATTAACCTTAGTTAATAATGCCAATATACAGTCAGGTGCACAAGCCAGAAGCTAGGATCCATCTTTAATATAACCCATCCCATCAATCATGGATGACGACAGGGCCAAAACCACATAAGGCAGGAGGAGATATATGATTCTTGGTGGCATTGTGCCTGATCGAGGCTTCCATGAAGCCAGTCCAGTGCTGGACATTATAATTACCAGAGTCAACAAATGCCATTTATTTGTTACTTGTAAAACAAGAGTCATGACCTTTTATCCCTTGCTGAGTCTCTCATAAACACTGACACTGTTGACACTTTCTCTTCCCTTGGCTTTGAGACAACTGTCTCCTGGCTTTCCTCCTATTTCTTTGCCTCTCCTTTCTACTTTGTTGGCATGCTCATCCTCCTTCAAGCCACAAGATGTTGACAATCTTCTAAAATTGCTCCTTAACTCTCTATCCTTTTCTAACTCGGCATTTTCTCCCTATGTGATCTCATCCGTGCTCACAGATTCAATTATCATCTAGTCACAACTGATTCATACAATTATATCTCTAGGCTATAACACTCTTCTGAGTTCCAAATTTGTGTAACCAACTGACTACTTTACATCTTCTCCTGGGTATTTCAAAGACATCTCAAACTCAACATGGCGAAAATTGAATGCATGAATTTCCTTCCCTCACGCTCTCAGAATCTGGGCTCTCTCCGTTGTTCCTAATCACAGCAAATAGCACCGCTAGACTTTCAGAAACACAAACCAGATCACTAAAGTCATCTTTTGTATCTTTAACTTCTAATGTGAAAAACTTAAATTCTTGCTTAAAAACTTTAGCGGTTACTCATTTCTTTTAGGGTTAAGATACTCCTTAACATGCTGTAAATGACTTGCACACTCCCATCTCTACCCACCTTGTCAGCTCAGGTAAAGCTCCCCTTCACTCTTTACACTCTGGTTGCACCATTATGTTGCTCTTTTGCCCATTCTTTGCCATGATCTCTCCCATCACTGGATCACAGGCAACCCCTTCACTTGTATCACCACCTGAAACATGCTTTCTTCACTAGTTGTCTAATTACCATCTGGTCATGCTTCAGATTTCAGATGAACTGTTATTTTCTCAGAGGAAAATTCCCTTAGTGCTGTCGAATAGCCGTATCACAGGTTCACACAGAATAGACATCTTTTTATTATAGCACCTGTCACAGCTGTAATCACACATACATCCTGGGTGTGTGCGTGCATGTGTGTGCGTGTGTGTGTGTGTGTGGTCCCTCCACCTCACTAGTCTGGAAACACTATGAAGAAGGGACTTTGACTATATTTGCTCACGGTTATATCTATAATCCCTGGCACAGTACTTGGCACATGGTAGATATTCAATACATATTTGTTAAATGAAAGAATACATAAAAGAATGAATGAGAGAGTAAATTTCTTTACTGTAGTACTCAGAGATTGAGTATAGAATCTGGTTAATAAATCAGTAAAATGACAATATATGTACTTAAATTGTCAAATAGTCAAAAAATCAAATTATGAAGAGATTAAAAAAGTATTTACGAGGAAAGAGGAAAAGAACTGTCAATGTGAACTTGAGAAAAGGACAGTTAAGAAACATGAAAAGGCATAGATTCCTCAAGAGCACATGTCATGGAAAGGATTATTGGCTTGTAGAATCATGTTCTTCTTTGTTGCTTAGACAAACTAACTGAAAATAAGAATATTCGAGAGTCTAGCTTATAGTAAGGCATGCTTATCAATGATAGAGAAGCAGTAAAATATTAGGCTTTCCACTCTTATTTTGATCCAAGAACCAATAATACTCTCCTCACATGCCACCTTGAATATTTTTATTAGGTTCAATGTGCTCAGAATATAGTGGTGACCCACGGTCACAGCTCTCTAGAAAGAACACTGTCTAGTGGGATTTGTATATTTCCAGGGCTGAAACTTGAGTACCATAGAAATGGATTGTACGCACTTCCAAAGAGGAGTCTATTTACACCTTCAGTCCTTCAGTGTCTTCAGATACATCCATTGTTTCTTGCCAGATTCCCTAGGCTAAAAACAATCTAGCTTTTGTCTCATCAATTTGGGGATTCTGGGGGAGTGGAGACTCTAGAATCCAGTATATACTTTTAATTATGAAAAAGTACACATGGAAGGACAGAACATAAAATAGGGTCCACCCAGGAGAGTGCTGTAAAACAAAACATTCTTATCTTTACCAGTGTGTGTAATACTTTCTTCAAACTTTTAAGAATTAGGAAGCAAACCTAAAGCTTTATCTGAAATCCCCACAAAAGTAATCACTTCTTTATAACTTTGCAAGTATTTTATCTACACCTTTTCTAAAGGATTTTCTATTTCTCTCCATCTTGAATCATAGATTTAAAAATTTTAATTCTCCACCAAAGTCTAATTTCAAAGGTTAGGGTTTATGGCTGTTTTACCTCTTTTCAACAATGTTTTATTTAGAGCTTTATATATAATAAGTGCTTACCAGTTATTTGTCAGATGAATAAATGAGTCAAAGTTTGAGGATTCGAAAGTGCAAGTGCTTTATAAAAACACCAATGAAGTATGAAAAGTCTTAAATGTTTCATAAACAATGTTGCAAAAACATACGTGGTAATTCTACCTTTTAAAAATTCAATGACTACTCTAGTATACGAAAATGTTTTTAGTAATGAAGTAAATCTTTCATCAAACACTCTACTAAAACTTTACAATTTTATCTTTCAGCATCTCTTAATCCTAATCGCACAATAAGACTTTTATTAACTCCAATTGCTCTTTGATCAGATTTTTGATTATTTACCCTGAGGCTACATTGCAGATTCCAAGTTGTTTTGCACAGTTGTAATTACCATATGTTTTCATTAATCTAATTCTGTTAGCTGGCTGTATACTGAGTGGTCTTAGTGTCAATCAATTATCCTGCTAGCCCATGCATCAAAACAATTAGAATGGGATTTAGTTCTCAAGGTGAAGTCATTAGGGTATTTTATTACACATTTCCAGCCTATTAGAGGGTAACTAGAAAAAGACAAATAGGAGATTTTGAAATGAAGTTTTATCACTAAGTACAGAACTACTGGGAAGTCATCTATGTGGCTAACATTATGATCAAAGGATATGGGTCTTGGAAAACATGATTAAACACTTGAAGAATGAAGTCATGTAGATCTAAGTAAGTGGAAAAATAATCAATGCAAATTGACATTTTCTTTCAAATACACTGGAAACAGGGTTTCTCTAACTGACACAGAAACTGTCCTTCATCAGACCATTACATGTGATATGGTCTCCTAGCAATATTTCTTCAAAGAAATACTTAATGTGTTTTTTTAAAAATTCAAAACGTAATCTTACTCCTCAAAAATTAGTTATCACATTTTTTGTTCAAAACTCCCACAGTTTGACTAATTCTATATGCATTGCTCTGCACACATTATTTTGCTCCTTCCTCTATTTCTTTCACCAAACAGTCCCTGAGCACATGCCTCATGCTGCTAAAGACATTGCACAAAAAAGGAAAAAAAAATGACACAGCTCCTGGGCTCAGATTCTTGCCACAAAGGACTAAAACAATGAGTCTGTGCCACTAATGGGGCAAATGTCACAAAGCATAAGACATTAGACTAATCAGAACTCCCAAGTCTTCCGGTGATACTTAGCATTTTATTTTTCCAGAATAATAATAACTAACATTTGTTGAGCACTTTCAGTATACCAGAAACTTTCTAAAGACTGAGGTGCATTGAGCCATATGGACCTTATAAGACTATTGTGAGTCGGTTGCTATTAGGAGGCTGTGAGTGACTACAAACTAGACAAGTATTTTGTAGATAAAGACACTTATATTTGGAGGTTAAGTAACTTGCCCTAGTCACAGAACTCTTAGTTGGCAAGGCCAGGATTTAAACCCAGATCTGGGCAGGTCCTCTTAGTCACTATGCTATGCTGTGTTCTTCTAATAGCTCTGGAATCTACCCCTTCTCTAAAGCCCAAGTTTTGCTACCTGTCTTATAACTTCGGATAAAATCCAACTTTCTTTCCATTGTAAGCAAAGCCCTTCATTATCTGGCTCCTGCCAGATAATCTCGAAGTCTCTTCCTACCTACCCATAAAACATCTGGACTGCAGCTACCCTGAACTTCTTGCATTTGGATTCAACTCTCGGTAGAATGCTGTCCCTTCTAGCTGGAATGACTAATGACCAAATGGCCTTCAGGGCTCAGGCTGGTGAGGTGACTTTCCTTTGTTTTCACAAAGCACACTGAACATCTTCCTTCATAATACTTACCATAGAATATTACAAGTCTTTCCTAACATTTACCCGAATCACCTATCGTTAAACACAAACAGCCTGGTTGGTCTTTAGAAAAAAGGACTGGGCTTACCTTTATCCTAGGTGCTTAATAGACTAGAGTACATTCTTTTAGATACATATTTAGAAAATAACAATCTTAATTACTCCTGTTATTTTAAGTATCAAAATCTATGTAGAGAGTTAAAAAGAGAAACTGTCAGAAATGCAATACATGCTATGCATCTATTGAATGTATTCAAATAACTGTATATAGCTCATTTAAAATATTATAGTGATGTAATAAAAACAAGCCATTAAAAGGTTTTATTTTATGGTTAAGTTTTTTAAGCACAAATATCCTCTCCATGCTTCATGAGGCAGAACTCTGAGATTTCACATAAATTATTGGGCTATTACTTGGGATGAGTCAAAACTCTGTTTTGGTAACAATTTTGATTCTACCCATATACATGCCTCAAGTTCCAAGATTTTCATGACAAATGTTAGTTCTACCACAGACGTCTCATGTTTAAAGAATATGGCCTGCTATTGAATCAACAGCACAGAATATTGGCACTTCAGATATTCACCACAAAATCTAGACATGAACTAACTATAACTTAATCCTAAAACAAGCTCACTTTAATCAAGAATATTTGAGACAGACTGTTCCAGGGTCAGGTTAACTCTAGCTTTACTTTTCATATATTAATTTAGAATCTAAATTACCTAAATTTTTGACAATCCTTGAAGTATTTACTAATGGTATTTAATTCTTCCCTTTTATAAATGGGTGATATAAGAATATTTGAAGAAATCTTCCCTTTCTTCTGCAAAAATACAGTGCAATTATGTTACTTTAAAACCCTTTTGTAAGGATTCTTATGATAAAATCCATATAAAATTCAGTACTAAGAAATAATTTACCTATACAGATGACCTGGCTTGCACTCCTTTATCAAATAATTAAAATCGTGGCACATGGCATATTGTCCTCATGGCCTTGACTGCAGGAAAACTAAAACTTCTTACATTAAATTTTGGTTCCCTTTCTTTGGTCACATTTTGATGCTGAAATCATTCTCATTTAGACAATAAGTAGGAAATAAAAATAAATAAAATAAAAAATACATATATACCTATTAGCAAGTTGATCATAACAAGCAGATTTTCTTCTTTAAGTTCCTTACATACTCTTGTCTTATCCAATATGGTCATGCTAAAGATGATTTCTCAGTAATTGCAAGGTGTTAGAGAAAGTGAATGCATTAAGTTCATTGTGTGATAACTTTCCAGAAAGCCTAGGATTCAATAGATCATTCATTGTATATCTTCTGGCTATAAAGTTTGTTTGTTTGTTTGTTTTTTTCCTGGTTAACACATTTTACCAAAAGCCTTAGGCAGTACTGTGTCAAAGAAGTAAAAATTGTCATTGACCCTTTTTTCAGAACTAGTGAAATTGTCTGTAGGGCTATGATTGCTTGAGAGACATACATCGGTATAGAAATATATAAAGCTATCCCATAATTCATTGTTAAAAGAATTAGATTTTAATTATATTTGAAAAGCAAAAGTCCAATAACTGGACCTCTTTATTCATTTATTTCTCTTAACTCCACGAATGTAAGGTCTCATAAGATGGATAAGTTCACAGACAGGATAAGGCAGAGGGAAACAGAATGAAATGCTTTTCAGAAGGACTGAGAATAATAGTAGACCTTGAAAGTAGGCAGTAAGGATCATACGGAGCATGCTGAAGGAGACAGGAAGTAAATAAACATTTCTGAGAAACTGAATTGTGTAGTAATACAAAAAGTTAACCAAAGGTTACAGGGGATGTTTCAGATGGCTTAAGAGTGAAAAAAAAAAAAAAAATTACCTCTCAAGATGCCAAAGGACAGATTTTGACAAGAACTCTTTTTTAGTGGAAATACTAGTGTTCGAATCAATACAATAAAGACATACCTATATTTAAACTACTCCTACGAGAAAGCATACTATTACGCATCTCTACAGAGTCACCTGATCACAGTTCAGGCAAGAGTCCTGCAGTTCGCACAGCACAGCCCCTCACGGGTTCCGACTGCTGGGCGCCAGCACGGTCTGTGTGCTGCCATCTCTGCTCAGCAGTCAGGGGTTCCGCCACAGTGCTTAAAGGCCTTAGAGTACTTCTCCTGCCCACTGTGCTTACAATCACTCCGTTTCAGCTAGTCTATCAGCTGCCTAGCCACCCCGCTGTTATCCATCTTCTACACATGTCCAGTCCGCTAAATCTGAATTTCAGCGAGCT